>NW_021703786.1:9189573-9412378 GCF_005190385.1 Monodon monoceros
TGGCTGTTAGCATTTGCCTCATGTATTGAGGTGCTCCTATGTTGGGTGCATAAATATTTACAATTGTTATATCTTCTTCTTGGATTGATCCCTTGATCATTATGTAGTGTCCTTCTTTGTCTCTTGTAATAGTCTTTATTTTAAAGTCTATTTTGTCTGATATGAGAACTGCTACTCCAGCTTTCTTTTGATTTCCATTTGCATGGAATATCTTTTTCCATTCCCTCACTTTCAGTCTGTATGTGTCCCTAGGTCTGAAGTGGGTCTCTTGTAGACAGCATATATACAGTCTTGTTTTTGTATCCATTCAGCCAGTCTCTGTCTTTTAGTTGGAGCATTTAATCCATTTACATTTAAGGTAATTATGGATATGTATGTCCCTATTACCATTTTCTTAATTGTTTTGGGTTCGTTTTTGTAGGTCTTTTCCTTCTCTTGTGTTTCCTTCCTAAAGAAGTTCCTTTAGCATTTGTTGTCAAGCTGGTTTTGTGGTGCTGAATTTTCTTAACTTCTTCTTGTCTGTAAACGTTTTAATTTCTCTGTCAAATCTGAATGAGATCCTTGCTGGATAGAGTAACCTTGGTTGTAGGTTTTTCTCTTTCATCACTTTAAATATGTCCTGCCACTCCCTTCTGGCTTGTAGAGTTTCTGCTGAAAGATCAGCTGTTGACCTTATGAGGATTCCCTGTTTGTTATTTGTTGCTTTTCCCTTGTTGCTTTTAATATTTGTTCTTTGTATTTAATTTTTGTTAGTTTGATTAATATGTGTCTTGGCATGTTTCTCCTTGGTTTTATCCTGTATGGGACTCTCTGCACTTCCTGGGCTTGATTGACTATTTCCTTTCCCATATTAGGGAAGTTTTCAACTATAATCTCTTCAAATATTTTCTCAGTCCCTTTCTTTTTCTCTTCTTCTGGGACCCCTATAATTCGAATATTGGTCCATTTAATGTTTTCCCAGAGGTCTCTCAGACTTTCTTAAATTCTCTTCATTCTTTTTTCTTTATTCTGCTCTGCTGTACTTATTTCCACTATTTTATCTTCCAGGTCACTTATCCGTTCTTCTGCCTCAGTTATTCTGCTATTGATTCCTTCTAGAGAATTTTTAATTTCATTTATTGTGTTGTTCATCATTGTTTGTTTGCTCTTTAGTTCTTCTAGGTCCTTGTTAAACGTTTCTTGTATTTTCTCCATTCTGCTTCCAAGATTTTGGATCATGTTTACTAGCATTACTCTGAACTCTTTTTCAGGTAGACTGCCTATTTCCTCTTCATCTGTTTAGTCTGGTGGGTTTTTTGTATTAAGTTGGTTGGCTACGTTTCCCAATCTTGGAGAAGTAGCCTTATGTAGGAGACATCCAGTGGGGCCCAGCAGCGCACTCCCCTCTGGTTAACAGCGCTATGTGCTCTAGAGGTGTCCTCTATGTGGGCTGCATGTGCCCTTATATTGTGGTGGGGCCATCTACTGTTGGCATGCTGTTAACCAGGGCTGGCCCCTGACCCAGGTGGCTGTTAGTTCCTACCTCATGCAGAGACTGCTAGCTCATTGGTTTGTGTGGCTGGGTCCTGGTGTGGCTTGCTGCTTGGCCTTGGGGGTCCCAGGACTGGAGTCAACCACCTGGTAGGTGGCTAAAACCCTGGAACTAATAGCCTAAAGGGAGGAGTCCAAAATGGTGTTGCCAACACTAGTGTCCTCATGATAGAACAAGCTCCCCAAAATGGCTACTTCCACCATCTATATTGCCAGGGAGAGTCCAGCTGCCTCCTGTCTCTCTGGGAGGCTCTTCCAGATCAGCAAGTGGGTCTAACCTAGGCTCCCTTCAAATTACTGCCTCTGCACTGGGTATCACAACATGTGAGACTTTGTGTGAGCCCTTTAAGAGTGGATTCTCTGTTTCCTGCAGCCCTCATGCTCTCCCATACTCAAGCCCTGTTGGCCTTCAAAGCCAGACATTCTGGGGTCTTGTCTTCCTAGTCCAGGACCCCTGGATGGGGGAGCCAAATTAGATCCCTTGCTCATTGAGGAGAACCTCTGCAGTTGTGATTATCCTCCCATTTGTGAGTTACCTACCCAGGGATATGGGTCTTGACTGTATCCTGTCTCCTCCCCTCCTACCCATCTTGTTGGTTCCTTCTTTATTTGTTGAAAATCTTTTCTTCTTGTCTTTGATAGTTGCTCTGTAAATAGTTGTAATTTTGGTGGGAGGTGAGCTCAAGGACTTTCTGTTCTTCCATCTTGGGCACACACCACCCCCTCTCACTCCCATTTAGGATTATTTTTGAAAACTTTCAGCTAACCTCATACTTAATGATGAGAAACTCAAAACTTTCCCACTAAAATCAGGTACAAAGCAAGGATGTCCTCTCTCATCACTTCTCTTCAACATTGTTCATTGAAATACTTAGTTATAAATCTAACAAAATATGTACAAGATCTATATGAGGAAAATTATAAAACTCAAGAATGAAATCAGAGAGCAATTAAATAATTAGAGAGATATTCCATGTTTATGGTTAGGAAGACTCAATATTGTCAAGATGTAAGTTCTCCCCAACTTGATCTATAGATTCAATACAATCTTAATCAAATCCCAGCAAGATATTTTGTAGATATCAATAAATTGATTCTAAAGTTTATATGAAGAGGCCAAAGACCCGAATATCCAACACAACATTGGGAACAATATGTAGGACTGAGACTACCCAACTTCAAGACTTACTAAGCTACAGTAATCAAGACAGTGTGGTACTGGCAAAATAATAGACACATAGATCAATGGAACAGAATAAAGAGCCCAGAAATAGACCTCCATAAATATAGTCAACTGATATTTGACAAAGGAGTATAATGGAGCAAAGATAGTCTCATCAACAAATGATGCTGGAACAACTGGACACTCACACGCAAAATCATCATCATGATCATCATGATCATCATGATCATCTAGATACAGACCTTACATCCTTCACAAAAGTTAACTCAAAATGGATCACAGACCTAAATGTAAAATACAAAAGTATAAAACTTCTATAAGATAACATTAGAGAAAACCTAGATTACCTGGGGTATATTGATGATGTTTTGTTTACAACACCATGAAAGAAATAATTGATAATCTGAGCTTCATTAAAATAAAAACTTATGTTTTATGAAAGACAATATCAAAAGAATGAGAAGACAGTTCATAGCCTCAGAGAAAATATTTGCAAAAGATTCATCTGATAAAGGACCATTATCCAAAATATACAAGGAACTCTTAAAAACTCAACAAGAAGAAAACAATCCAATTTTAAAATGGGCCAAAGACCTTAGCAGACACCTCACCAAGGAAGATATACAGATGGCAAGTAAGCATATGAAAAGATACTCAACATCCTATATCATCAGGGAAATGAATATTTAAACAATGAGATACCACAAGACACCTATTAAACTGGCCAAAATCAGGAACACTGACAACACCAAATGCTGACAAGGATGTGGAGCAACAGGAATTTATTCATTGTTGGTGGAATGAAAATTGTAAAGCCACTTTAGAAGACAGTTTGGCAGTTTTTTACAAAACTAAATATACTCTTAGCATGCAATCCAGCAACTGTCCTGCTTGATATTTATTTAAAGGAGTTGAAATTTTAGTCCACACAAATTCTGCACCAGAATGCTTATAGCAGTTTTATTCATAATTGACAAAACTTGGAAGCAACCAAGAGATAACAAAGAAAGATACATTCAATAGGTGAATGGATGAATAAACTGTGATACATTCAGTCAGTGGAATGTTATAATGGAATATTATTCAGCACCAGAGAGAAAGGAGCTATTAAGCTTTGGAAGGACACAGAGGAAACTTAAATGCATATCACTAATTATAAGAAGCCAATCTGGAAAGCCTACATACTGTATGATTCTAACTTTATGACATTCTAGAAAAGGTAAAACTATGGAGACAGTAAAATGATCAGTGTGGTTGCAAGAGTTGGGATGAGGCAGATAAATAGGCAGAGCACAGAGGATTTCTGGGGCAATGAAAATACTCTTTTGATGTTATAATGAAGGATACATGTCACTATATAATTGTCTAAGTCCAAAGAATATGTAACGCCAAGAGTGAACCCCAAGGTAAACTATGGATTTTGAGGGATTATGATGTGCCATTGAACTTCAACTATGGTAACAAATGTACCACTCTGGTGAGTGTTTTTGGTAATGGGGGAGGCTATGTATGTGTGGAGGTTGGAGGGATAATGAAAATCTCTGTACCTTCCTCTCAATTTTGCTGTGAACCTAACACTGCTATTTAAAAAAATAGTCTTTAATAATATTAGTAATAAGTTCAATCAGGAATAAACTTAATTATGGTGAAAGATTAAGTACTTTTCTCTAAGAGGAGCAAAATAAGGATATCTACTCTCACCACTTCTGTTCAACATTGTACTGGAGGGCCCAGCAGTGCAATGAGGGAAAAAAAAAAAAAGTAAAGCATACAGATTGTAAAGGAATATGTAAATCTGTTTTTATCCACAGACATCATGATCACCTGTGTAGAAAATCATAAAGAGTATACAAAAAAAAAAAAAAGCTACTGGAACTAATCAGTATGCTTAATGAGGTCTTACAATACAAAATCATTACAAAAATAAATTATATTTTTATATAGTACTATTCCTTTTAGTATTTGTCTCCCAGTGATGAATTTTTTCAGTATTCATTTGTCTGAAAATTCTCTTCTTTCACATTTATTTTTGAGGGATATTTTTACTGGGTATAGGTTGTAGTTATTTTCTAGAACCATTTTGGAAATAGCAATCTATTGTCTTCTGACTTCCATTGTTTTCATTGGAATGTCATCTGACCTTTCTTTCCTCTGGCTACTTCTAAAAATTTTTTTCTTTGTCTTTGGTTTCCAACACTTTTACTGTGATATTCCTAGTACACTTTTCTTTGTATTTATTGCTCCTGGGTATTAGCACTTCTTGAAAGTGTGGCTTGACATCTTCTGTGAGTTTTAGAAAATTCCCAGGAGTTATCTCTTCAAATATTTCTTCTGTCCCATTCTCCCTTTCCTCTCCTTCTGGGACTTCAAAAAAGGCTCAGAATTTTTGTACCCAGCTTATTCCATGTTTACTGGAAAAAATTGACTAGAAGTGCCCTCATCTCTCTGTTAATATTTTTTAGACTATCATGCTATAATTTTGTTGCATATTATGACAAAAATAATTCCTTACTTAAGATGGGTACCAAAGCTTTTGAATAACTTTCAAAAGAGTAAGTGTAATTTTTCTTTATTTGATTTATATCTTCTTGTGAATTAAATGAATGTTTCAGCTTTAAAAAAGAAGCATCAGGGGCTTCCCTGGTGGCACAGTGGTTGAGAGTCCGCCTGCCAATGCAGGGGACATGGGTTCGTGCCCCAGTCCAGGAAGATCCCACATGCCGCGGAGTGGCTGGGCCCGTGAGCCATGGCTGCTGGGCCTGCATGTCCGGAGCCTGTGCTCCGCAACGGGAGAGGCCACGGCAGTGAGAGGCCCGCGTACCACAAAAAAAAAGAAAAAAAAAGAAGCATCAATCTCAAATACTGTTTTCGTAGTTTGTATTTTATAAGCATTAACTTCTATTCACCCACACTTATGGGAAAAGTCTGTATCCTTCATTTATTATTACCAACCAGGACTATATGATTGTGGATGCATATTTCTGTTTCAACTTTTGTTTGAGCAGCTTCCAAAACATCATCCTATAGGTTTTTAGAATCTGTGCCAATTTTAGCTCAGATTAAGTTTCTTTGTTAAAATTGCTTTTTAAAGCATCTGGATCAGAAATCATATACCTCTGCTGCATAGCAAAGAAACATTTGGAAATCATCACAGACATCATAATAGAGGATGATGGTACTGTATGTTTTTTCTCAGTGTAGGTAAAGGCTACAACAAAAAAATTTATTAAGAATTTAGAAAGTGTTGGGTTGATATGGTTAAAACATCTTAAGCAGCTGATAGCTTGCTTTGAAAATAATAATATTGTTCCTAAAGCTATCATGGAGTATTTCTGAGTAAAAATAGATATTTCTGCTTTTGCCTATTTTTAGTGCTACACACATACACACGCACGCTCGCATTAAGAAGGTATGCAAGATTAAAAATTTTAGTTTAATCATAATTTTATCTTTGTTTCTTGCTCAAATTTGAATCAGAGACCTAAATTATTCTCATATCATTTCAACAAGTAGCGTCCATTTGAGAAAAGAGGTTTTCTTGGGATGGTTTAGATTTCATTAGATGACAATAATCCATGTGCTCTCCTAAAGAGAAAGACCCATCTTTATTTAAAACAAACAAACAAAAAAGGAAAACAGAAAAACAAAACAAAACAAAATCTTCAAGGGAAGCCTTCCATTTCTAATATAGTATATTGTGTCATTTTCATAAATGGGCTAGAACTTTAAGAATAGTCTCAGAACTTTTTTACCTATGAAGCAAACTTAAATCTATGGTATTTAGGCTCTCCAATAGTTTCCAAAATGATTAACGGGTTTTGGAGAGATCATTTGATTATCCCATATATAGCCATAAGAAGTTACGTTTAGGTTGTGGTCTGGAAATCAAAATGATTTAGTGGATAAGCTCCTGACTGTGGAGCCAGAAGAAAAGAGTTCTTTTTCTGGCTGGAGTGTGACCTTTGTCATTCTTCCTTCTGTGCTTTTCTTAAATTTAGAAATAATTTCTCTTCTATGTTTACTTCCAAAGGATAGCGCAAGCCTATGAAGTTATCAAGGTACATCACGACCTAAATGTACCTACTCGTGGCTATATCTGGTATAATCAAATGACACCTCCAAATCTTATCAATCATGAAATTATACTAATTATGATTAGTATGACCATTTTGGTGCCAGTTAAAATGTCTGTAGTTCTAATGTTTGTGAATCAGAGCCTTCATATTGGTAGAGCTATTTTTTCAAAATCCCTGATACATGTTTTTTTTTCTCATCTTATTAGTCAAGGAAGATATTAGAGGAAAGGTGGACAGATTCTTCAGAGAGTAAAGAAATACACTTTTGCTTCTCTATAGTCTACCTTATCTCCACCTAAAAGACATAGCTAAAATGTGATGTCTGAAATATATGTAGCAATGAAGTTTTTATTGATTGATATAAATATGGGTGGCTTTGTTCAGCTGAATACTGCTGGTAGGAGTTAGTGGCGTATGTAATACATTATCTTATTACACTCATTTTATGGAAGCTGATCCTGATGGGACAGTGGAAGGAGAGCTTACTCTGGCTTTCTGGAAAAGCAATTAATCCTACTGCTTATGTATCAACCATGTCTTGGATCTCATTGGTGTGCTGGCACCCTTTCTCCTTTTATTAAAACAAAAATGCAGCTGCTGACCAGAAGGGCAGCTCTACAAGTGGGGCTTTCATTGTGTTAGTAAGAGATTCATATCCAGGGTTGACATCATTTCAGTTATGGCCTTTTCATTATTAAAGTTTGGAATTTCAAGTTTGTTTATTAAAGATTTAAAGCTATAGATTAAATTACCAAATTGAAATCCACTTATTTTCCTATACTATGATAAGTGGATAGGTGTGCAGGAAAATGTATTTTTCAGATTTTACCAGCAGATGAATTATTTTAATTGTGAAATGCATTGTATCATAAAGAAACTGACATTTTTTTCCTGAATCTTTAGCATTTCTTCTTTATGAGTAACTCTCCACATCCCTCAGTTTCTAGTAAGTAAATTTAGCAAATAAATTTAGCTCTAAGAAGAGCTACTGACTATTAAATGTTGGCAAAAATAGTAGCCAGGGCTTCTACTTAGCCCTTGTGGCAACTTTACTGTGCACATGATCTGTTTCTCATCAGTCTCTAAAATTGATAATTCTTTAAAACGTGTGGCTTTTACCTCAGTATAGTCTTGTATATAAGGACTCTTAATTTATAATCCTATCTTTTTCATGGCAGTGCATTTTTTTTGCAAAACAAAAATTAGCAGAATGCTTTTTATCTAAGGTTTAATGTAAATTCTATTTTAAATAGCAGAATTAACACTATAGTTAACAAAGACAGTTTCACAAAGATATTAATGAAACAGAAAGTTCCAACTGCAATATGGTTTATATTTTTAAATTCCTAGTGTTTTGGGTTTTTGGCATTTTAGTTCTTGCTTTTCCATTAAATCAAAGGCTATTGGGCTTCAATTTTTATCTGTATAAAAAATAATTGTAAAAAAGACCATTGAATATATATATACAGTGGCTTTTATTCCCATGCCCCAAGCATTCTGCATATGTATTAGTAGATGATAGTTGGTTTTTTAAAAATTGTTGCTGTTATTTATTTTTTCTGTTATTTAAGATGAAAATAACATTTAGAAAAAGCAACTGGAGTAATGGCTGTGATATCACTCTGACATATTTTCTTTAAAGACTATTTAAATTGTTTGGTTACATATTGAAGGGAGCAGGGTGGAAATAAATCCAAAAGTTTATAATTCTTTTCTTTAATATAAATGTATTTATTTATTTATTTACTGGCTATGTTGGGTCTTTGTTGCTGCACATGGGCTTTCTCTAGTTGCGGCGAGCGGGGGCTACTCTTCATTGCGGCTTCTCATTGCAGTGGCTTCTCTTGCTGCAGAGCACAGGCTCTAGGCGTGTGGGATTAAGTAGTTGTGGCACGCTGGCTCAGTAGTTGTGATGTGCAGGCTCAGTAGTTGTGGCGCACGGGCTTAGTTGCTTCTCAGCCTGTGGGATCTTCCTGGACCAGGGCTCGAACACATGTCCCCTGCATTGGCGGGTGGATTCTTAAGCACTGTGCAACCAGGGAAGTCCTTACAATTCTTGAGATAAAATTGTTTGTTGCTGGGTTCCAACACCAGTTCTCTGACACCAAATTGGTGGCCTGCAATTCAATTCAATTCTAATACCAATTACCCAGAGTTAGAGTCAAACTTTACCGGTTTAGGACAACATCCTTTACAAGACTACCCCCACTTCAGATGTCAGTCACAAGTTTTGTGTTTTCACCAAAACGCCCAACTTCTGCCTGGTCTATTACAAATTCAGGCAGGGCTTCCCACAGCCTCCTCAGGTTCAATAATTCAATAGAATGACTCACAGAACTCAAGAAAGTGCTGTTCTTATGACTGTCATTTTATTATAACAGGTACAAACGAACAGTCACATGAAGAGGTACATAGAGCAAAATCTGGAAGTGCCTGGAGTGCAGGGCTTTTGTTCCTGTGGAGTCAGGGTGTGCCACCAGTAAATCTGTATGTTCACCAACCAGGAAGTTCCCCTGGGCCTGGATGTCCAGACAGTTTAATTACATAAGCAAAATTGCTCAAATCGAAGGATACTGGTTGAATGTTCAAGCCTATCTCCTTTCCCTGAAGGTTGGGCTGGCCCAAAGTCTCAACCTTGTTCTTTTTGGTGATTAACCCTATCCTGAAGCTTTCTTGGGTCCTGTCTTGAGTAACCTCCTTAGCATAACAAAGACACTCCTATCACTCAGGAAATATCCAGGGTTTTTGAAGCTCTGTGCCAAGAACCAGGGACAAAAGTCAGATATAGGTTTTAATTATACTACAGTTACATATTATAATGGCCATAATTATAAATAGTTGTCAGTGGGATAAAACACAAAGAGATATTTAAAAAGATAATTCTGGTGGAATTTCACATGCAGAGGTACTCAGTAAAGTAATGGCTGTCACACTGGGTAAGTCTCTTAATGGGAGTTGCAAGTTTTTAATTTCTATTTCTACGTTTAAAGTAGATTTAAAGATCCATTATAACTGGTTACTTATTTGATGCAGAATCATGAAAATAATGTTCTGATTACAATCTTACATTTAAAAGACAACTTAAACTTCATAAAGTAAATGACAAACATCATTCAGGGTACTTGAAATATGCAGTTTGTACCTACTGAAAACTTTTTATTTATCATTAGGCAACTTGTGTTTATGATATCCATGTCATTGCAATTTGCTAACATAAAGATCAGTTTATTTCTTCAGCCACACGTTGTTAGGGCCAGAAACTCAGATCTGAAAACTGATTTTCCACAAGCCTATGCTCAAAAGGCTTATCCATAGTATAATTCAAGTCATTAAACTACAATTTTCTGTAAAATAATTTGATGTTCAGATGATAGCATGATATAATAATATTGCATTGTACGTATCACATTACCAAATCTTATTTTCCTTTTGTTACCCAAAAAACTGGGTTCGCCTCTTGGAAGGTATTAAGCCAAAAGACACAACCAAGCCAAAGGGTGGGAGAAAGAAGGATTTATTACTTGCAGCAAGTAAGGAGAACGCCGGGGATCTGTCCCAAAGCAGTGTCTCCCTTAACAGCAAAATTGGGGTAGTTTCAAGCTAAGGGTACACGCATATTCATGAAGAGGCTTGAGCAGAGGAAAATTCAGCATAGAATTGGGGCAAAGGTCGACAGAGTCCAGGCTTTAGTTGATTGAAGTCAAGAGAGTCAACATCATCATTCCATCCTCCACCTGGCAGGGGGCCTTAGTTTCTGCAGAACTCAAAGACATGTATCAGATCGTTATGTGCATCCCTTGAGGAGGAACCAGGACTCTGCTTTATTGCTGAACTGTTGTTTCTTGACCGCTTTTTTCCTTTGCTCCTGATTTCCCTCACTTCCCTTAAGATCATGAATTACTGAGACCTGTTCAAGGACAAGCACTGTGACCAGGCTTAGATCACAAAATGGCCTAGGCCAAAAATGGCTTCTCTTATGTCAAGAAAGCCATGCCTGTTCTCTTCCTCCAGGGACCCCCTACGCTATCTGCTTACACTTTTGTTAATATCATTTCCAATTGACATAATAGATTTACTTATGAATAATGAATGAATGAATGTGTTCAGATCTTACACACATAGATACTGAACAACCATGCTGTTTTTATTTTAGAAGGGTAGGAGTTGAATTTAGGTTTCCTACTAAATTCCGGGTCTGTGTATAAATTGCTATACTAAATGTACCTTCTTTCTCCTAAAACAATCATAGGTTACAGAAAGATAGGAGGATTTATAATCTATGAATGGCTGAGCATTAAAGTTGAGATAAGGCTGCCAACACCACCATGAGAAGAAATCAAGAATGATTTTTTTTTTAAATCCTCTTTTATCAGTAACAACCATTTCTTTCTTCCAATGGAATTGGCAAATGTAGTAAAACACATGGTTTTCAATAAATTAATAAAATTAAATGTTTTAAGTAGTGAATTATTTGAGTGAAATTATTGCTGTATTATGGGATAATGTAGACCAACCATTAGAAAAGAGGATCAGTGATTTTAGTGGGAAAAATCAATTTCAGATAACCTAAAAAAAAATATTTATTTAGTTTTTTAGATTTCTTGTAAGGCGATAAGATAGGAACAAAGTATACTTACTATTTATATATAAAATTCTAAACAATTATATATTATAATATATTTTAGAGTATATAATTTTTGTTATTATTTTTAAAATATTTTTGTTATTTTTTAAATATTTTTTTAAAATATTTATTTATTCATTCATTCATTCATTCATTTGCCTGTGGTGGGTCTTAGTTGCAACATGCAGGATCTTTAGTTGCAGCATGCGGGATCTAGTTCCCTGGCCAGGGATCAAACCCAGGCCCCCTGCATTAGGAACGTGGAGTCTTAACCACTGGACCACAAGGGAGGTCCCAATAGTATAAAATTTTGGAGAAATGTTATATACTTTGTATTGTGTGTGTGTGTGTGTGTGTGTGTGTGTGTGTATCCTACCTAGGGAGTGATTGAATTAAAGTGTATAAGACAACTAGAGAAGTAAGTTATATGATATTGGTGTGGAATGAGTTAGCCTCTCCAATGAGGTAGAATTTGTAAGTTTTAAAGAAAAAGCATGCAAATTTCTTCCTGAAATTTTATACAAACATTCCTGAAATCAGATCTTCTTTGTTTTCATTAGGAAATTATAACTTCTTTCCTAAAACTATGGTTACCACAATTCCTTTTACAGAGAAGCAGGTCTATTTTAATGCTAAAACATCACTATTTTTTGTTTTTCTAGAGTGTAGCTGTTAAAGATTTAAAGCCTTGCTTTTGCAACCCTTCCTGTTCCTGCTTCAAGAACCAGATAAAGTTAAGTTGATGTTTTTATTCAATCCCTGATATTAGGCTGCAAGTTCTCCTTTCTCTTTTGCCCCTCCCCTTTGTATAATAGATGAAGAAAAAAATATCAATAGAAAGTACATACAAAAACACTAATTATCAATGGAGATAAATTTTCAAGAAATAATCCCTCATGTTATTCCAAAACTATTAAAATTATTTCAGAAAACATCAATTTTTAATATGAAAACTTAAAAGTTAACATCCATTTGGTGAATGTTATTAACTAGAATTGTATAGATCAAGATTGTTTTACAATAGAGAAGTCATTTGTGGTCAGTGGGGCATAAAATGTGGTTTTAGATGTCAAAGTGTAATGAAGTTAAATTTATGTCACTCTTTTTGCTTTCTTTTCTGTGGACTAATCATGAATCTACTATGTCACTCGAGTTTGTTTAACAGCTGGTGTTGATGAAAAGATATTGGTCTTCATATATAGTAAGGGTGGTTATAATAAACCTAGTACAATATGCTGAAAATTTTTATGAGTCAACTCATAATGTACATGTGAACTTGTCAAAAAAGAAATCAATACCTTAGTGAAGGATAAAGTTGGAAGGGATGGCTAGCATCAGAGTTTTTTGATTATTCTACCATTTGTTTTTAAATTTTTTGAAAGTAGCTATTTTAAAATTATATGTGGATTACATTTGCATATTTTCAGATGACTATTTTGTCTTATTAGATTAGTAAACAAATCAAAGATACCTTATTGGAGAACTTTTCCCAATCTGATAGCTTCTAGGTGTTAAGAAAAATTAGGTATGATGATATTAATTTGCTGTTAACTAATGTCGTACAACATTGCTAAATGACAGTCCATCTATCAAATTAACATCATGACATCCTACTGGTTATTTTAATATGTTATAAGGATGAAATGTGTTTTTTAGATATGTTTTACATTTGCACTAAGTAATGGAAAGTACAATATATTATGTGCCTCTGCCCAGAGGAGGGTTCTTAACAAAAATAATTGAAGGTAATAAATCTTACCCCCTTTCCCTCTGTGTTGCCCCTACCCCAATATACCTTCTACATTATTCTATTATTCTATTTCCTATACATAGCAAGCTTGCTAGATAGTAACAAAGGCTCAGCACTATTGTGTGTATTTTAGAATAAAACCCATAATACTTGCCAAAAATTTGCCTTGCCCTGAAATGTGACTTTAATAAAAGCTCTCTATGATCACTTTTATAATGATTTGATCCCAGCTTCTAAGATTGAAATGTGCTCTTGAATGATGTTGCTATTGAACATAAGACAGGTTTTTCAAATAATTAGGAACATCTACAAACTAATAAATCTCTCCTACAGTTTTAATTTGATTGTATACCTGGTAGGTGTTTTTGCTTAAGAGAGTGTGTATGAGGGTGCATGATTTATAATGTGCTTGAGTTTTTTGTTTGTTTGTTTAAATTGTCATAGGCAGCAGTGATAAAATTTGGTGCAAAGAAGTGATGCAATTCATATTTGGTGTATAACTTACCATTATCTTTAATCATGCCTTAATCTTGCCAATATTACATAATGTGAATTTTTAAAATTTGAAGATAGCTCATTTTAAGACACATTATTCTAACAACTGGTGTTCTTCATAATGCTTTGTTTTCATGTGTAAATATATAGCACATATGATTACTTTTAAAAATGATTACAGAGTTTCATAGCTTTTGTGAAACAATATCCAGAGCATTTTCAGTGTATATTTGTCACATTTAATGTGACAATATATTGTGAAAAGTGATTTTTTAAACTATTTAAATGGGATACTTTTCAACAAGAAATAATGTTGTGAATGAAAACTAATCCAATATATATGAATGTAGCCCAGGCTTGCAATATTGGTTTACCCATTAATTTTCTTAGCCCAGGTGTTTGTTTAGCGGGAAGTCATCTCACAAAGTGATGATAGATGTATTTTACTCAGAACTGGTTATACAAGTCCAACATCTTGTACTTTTCATGCTCAAAACTGTTTGGTTAGGAACAATTGCCTATAAATGTTTAAAAGTCACAATTCAAGAAAATTGCTCATGATCTTTCAATAGAAGAAACACTTTCTAAAAGCTTTCAGTGAAAAAATTAGAACATTTAAAAACCTAGGTAGGAGTCAATTTTATTCATAATTTCATTATAAAAATATTATTAAATAACATTAGAACAGAAATTTTTCTAAAATGGAAACACTTTACTGATTTTTCACACTTAAAAATATTACATTTTTGTTGTAAAAATCAAGCAATACAAAAATCTCAAAACTGGAAATTTTACCTATAATCTCACCTATCAGAGAAAACTATTGTTAAAACTCTGCTGTTGGGCTTCCCTGGTGGCGCAGTGGTTGAGAGTCCGCCTACCGGTGCAGGGGACGCGGGTTCCTGCCCCGGTCCGGGAAGATCCCACATGCCGCAGAGCGGCTAGGCCCGTGAGCCATGGCCGCAGGGCCTGCGCGTCCGGAGCCTGTGCTCCGCAACGGGAGAGGCCACGGCAGTGGGAGGCCCGCGTACCGCAAAAACAAATAACAAAAACTCTGCTGTATATCCATCCAGGACATTTTTTAACAAAATACTTTTAAAATATACTTATGCATACTACTTTGCAAGCTGCTTTTTTCACTTAATATATCATGGGTATCTTTCCATGTCAATACAGATAGCAATGATAATTTTTAATGATGACATAGTATTCTGGAGATAGTTAACTCCCTATAGGTAAACCACAATTTATTTAATGAATCTCTCTATTGACGGACATTTAGGTTGTGTCCAATTTTGTGCCATTATAAACAATGTTGCATTTGTTTAATGATTTCTTTGGAATAAATTTCTAAAAATTGAAATTACTGGATTAAGTGTTTAGATATTTTAAAGTTTTATATATCTTGTCAAATTGCTCTCTGAGAGTTATGCTCAGTTATGATCAGTTATGCTGATCGATATACAAATTTACAGTGCCACCAACAGTGTTTGAGAGTATATACCCTACCCTACCCTGAGTACAGTCCATGTTTCTAATATTTGCCCATTAGATGTGATGGAGTAGCACAACTTATACATTTATTGATAATTTTAGATTTCTTTATTTGTGCAGTACCAGGAAATGCATACCTTTTCCCTAGCTTTCTAAGTATTCATCTTTTTCTTATTGATTGGTAAGAGGCTTGTAATGACAATACCAACCCTCTGTATATCATATGTTGAAGTTTATCCTTTAACTTGATTGATGTTATGTGTCAATTTGTGGTCCATTATGCAGCCAATTTTGTTAGTCTTTTTTTTTTTTTGCGGTACGCGGGCCTCTCACTGTTGTGGCCTCTCCCGTTGCGGAGCACAGGCTCCGGACGCGCAGGCTCAGCAGCCATGGCTCACGGGCCCAGCCGCTCTGTGGCATGTGGGATCTTCCCGGACCGGGGCACGAACCTGTGTCCCCTGCATTGGCAGGCGGACTCTCAACCACTGCGCCACCAGGGAAGCCCTTGTTAGTCTTTTTATTGATAGTTTATAGCTTTAGTGCATGCTAAGAAAGTCTTCCTCACCCAGGTTATGAAAATAATATATTTTATTTTCTTCTAGTGCTTTGACAGTTTTGTTCCATTTATGTCATTTCTATTCATTTTTAACTGATATATAATTAACATAAATTGGACATATTTAAAGTGTACAATTTGACATGTTTTGATATACTTGTAACCCATGAAATCATCAACACAATCGAGCTAATGAACATATCCGCCACCTCAAAAAGTTGTTCCATGCCTCTTTGTAGTCCCTTCGTCCCTCCCCTGATCAGCTTTCTGTCACTGTAGATTAGTTTTCATTTTCTAGAATTTTATATGAATGGAATCATAGAGTATGTTTTTTTTTTTTTTGCCTAGCTTCTTTAACTTAGCATAATTATTTTTAGATTCATCTATGTTTTTACATATAACAATAGTTCATTCTGTTTTATTGCTGAGTGGTGCTCCATTATATGAATATACTAAACTTTATTTATTCACATGTCAATAGATGTTTGGGTTATTTCCAGTTTTTGCTATTACCAATAAAGCTGTTATGACCACTCGTGAACAAGTCCTTGTATAGACATATAATTTCATTTCTCTTGGGTTAACATGTAAGAGTGGAATGGTTGAATACTATGCTAGGGGCATATTTAGCTTTTTGAGAAACTGCCAAACTTTCCCAGTCATTGTACCATTTTACATTCCTACCAACAAGGCATAAACGTTTCAGTTCTTCCATGTTTTTGTCAACACTTGGTATGATCGGTTTTTTAAATTTTAGCCATTCTAGTAGGTGTGCGGTAGTATTTTATTGTGATTTTGTTTTGTATTTCTCTAATAATTAATGATATTGAGTATCTTTTCATGTGTTTTCATGCTGTCTATATATTTTATTTGGTGAAGCGTCTGATCAAATCTTGTGCCCATTTTAAAAAGTTGGGTTGTTTTCTTATTATTAAGTTTTGAGAGTTCTCTCTGTATGATCTGGATTCGAGTCCTTTATCAGATATATGCTTTGCAAATATTTTGTTTCAGTCTGTACCTTGTCTTTCATTCTCATAACAGTGTTTTTCTAAAAAACAGAAGCTTTAGATTTTGATGAAGTCAAATTTGTCGTTTTGTTTTTTGGATCATGCTTTGGTATCATAAGAAAATCTTTGCCTAACCCCAGGTTGCAGAGATTTTTCTCCTACATTTTCTAGAAGTTTTGGGTCTATGACACACTTTGGGGTAGTGTTTGTATATGGTGCAAGATATGGGTCCAAGTTTATTTTTTTATATCCAATTGTCCCAGCAACATTTGTTGAAATGAATATCTTCTCTCCACTGGATTACCTTTGCATCTTTGTCAAAAATAAGTTGTCTGTATATGTGTGGGTCTATTTCTGAACTCTCTATTTTGTTCCATCTATTTATTTATCTCTCTTCAAAATACCACACTGTCTTGATTACTGTAGCTTTATAAATCTTGAAATCAGGTAGTGTTAATCCTCCAACTTTATTCTTCTTTATTGAAGTTGAATTTACCATTCTAGATCCTTTGCATTTCCATACGAATTTTAGAATCAGCTTGGCAATTTATACAAATAAGTTCACAGGAATTTTAAGATTGCAGTTGGAAGAACTGACATCTTAAAAATATTGCATCATCCGTGCATGAACAGGTATATCTCTCCATTATTTGGGTCTTGTTTAATTTCTCTCAGCAATGTTTTATAGTTTTCATGTAGAGGTCTTGCACATCTTTTGTCACATTTATTCTTAGATATTTCATATTTTATGCTATTGTTTTTAAATTTAAATTTCTGAGTGTATGTTGTCAGTATGTAAAAAAGACATCACTGATTTTTTTACACTTACCGTGTGTCCTGCAACCTTGCTAAACTCACTTACTAGTTCTAGTAGAGCTTTGTATGCTGCAATGGATATTCTCCATAAATGATCATGTCATCTGTGAATAAAGACTTCCTCTCAAACAAGAAGCTTTTAAATTCTTCTACTTGTTTATTACACTGGATAAAACCTCCAGTACAATATTGAATAGGCATGGTGAGAGGAGACAAATTTGTCTTGTTATTGATTCTAGGGAGAAAGCATTCAGTCATTAACCATTAAGTATGATGTTAGATATAGATTTTTTTTTGTAAATAATTTTTAACAACTTGAAGAAGTTTTCTTTATTCCCATTTGCTGAGTGTTTTTATCAGGAATGAATGTTGGATTTTGTCAAATGCGTTTCCTGTATCTATGAGATGATCATGTAGTTCTTTTTTTCATGTGTTGATAAAATGATTTACATTGATTTATTTTTGAACGTTAAACCTACCTTTCATTCCTGGGAGAAACCCAACTTTACTGTCACGTATATCCTTTTCATATATTGATGGATTTGATTTGCTAAAATTTTATGTATAATTTTTTTACATCTATGTTTGTTAGGACTATTAGTCTGTAGTTTTTTCTTGTAATATTTTTGATGCCTGTGGTATCAAGGTGATGCTAGCCTCATAGAATGAGTTGACAAATTTTACCTACTCTTCACTTCTCTGGAAGTTTGTGTAGAATTGATGTTATTTCTTCCTTAAATGTTAGGTAGCATTCACAGTGGAGTTTTCTTCATGGGATTGTTTTTTAACAGTTTCACTTTCTAGATGTAGGTCTATTCAGGTTATCTATTTATTCTTTTTTTTTTAATTTATTTATTTATTCATTTATTTAATTTTTGGCTGCATTGGGTCTTCGCTGCTGCACGCGGGCTTTCTCTAGTTGCAATGAGTGGGGGCTACTCTTTGTTGCGGGGCACAGGCTTCTCATTGTGGTGGCTTCTCTTGTTGCAGAGCACAGGCTCTAGGTGCATGGGCTTCAGTAGTTGTGGCACATGGGCTTCAGTAGTTGTGGCTCGCAGGCTCTAGAGCACAGGCTCAGTAGTTGTGGCGCACGGGCTTAGTTGCTCTGCAGCATGTGGGATCTTCCTGGACCAGGGCTCGAACCCCTGTCCCCTGCATTGGCAGGCGGATTCTTAACCACTGCACCACCAGGGAAGCCCCTATCTATTTATTCTTTACTGAGTTTTAGTAGATTGAGTCAAGGGATTTTTTCCACTTAATTTAAGATATCACATTTATGAGCATAAATTGTTCATAGTTTTCCTTTATTATCTTTTCAATATCTATAGGATCTATAACAAAGTACTTTTATTCCAATATTAGTAATTTGTGTCTTCTCTCTTTTTCCTGATTAGTCTGGTTAGAGGTTTATCAATTATATTGATTTTCATACAGTGCCGGCTTTTGGTTTTATTGATTTTCTCTATTGCTTCCTTTTCTTTTATTGATTTCTACTCTGTTATTTATTATTACCTGCTTTTGCTTACTTTGGGTTTAATCTGCTCTTCCTTTTCTAGTTTCTTAAGGTATAAGTTGAGGTCAATCATTTGAGACCTTTCTTATTAAAAATTTTTCTCTAGGGACTTCCCTGGTGGCACAGTGGTTAATAATCCACCTACTAATGCAGGGGACACGGGTTTGAGCCCTAGTCCAGGGAGATCTCACATGCCACAGAGTAACTAAGCCCATGCACCACAACTACTGAGCCTGTGATCTAGAAGCCTGCACACCACAACAAAGAGTAACCCCCACTCACCACAACTAGAGAAAGCCTGCCTGGCAGCAACGAAGACCCAACACAGCCAAAAATTAATTAATTAATTAATTAAAATAAAAATTTCTCTCTAGTCAAAATACATTCTAATTTCCCTTGTGATTTTTTCTTTGACCCATGGGTTATTTATAAGTATATTGTTTAGTTTCCAAATACCTGGGGTTTGTAAAGATGTCTTTCTGTTATTGATTTCTAATTAAATTGCATTGTGATCACAAACCATACTTTGTATTATTTACATCATTTTAAATTTATTGAGACTTATGTTATGGCCCAGAATGTGATCTATCTTGGTAAATGTTCTATAAACACTTGATATGAGTGTGCATCCTGCTGTTCTTGGTTGGAATGTCCAAGGTTGATAATGTATTCAAGTCTGTGTACCTATACTGGTTTTCTGTCAACTTGTTCTATCAATTATTGAGAGGGGTTTTAAAATCTCCTATATAATTGTAGGTTTGTCTATCTTCCTTTCAGTTTTATCAGTTATTACTTCACGTATTTTGGAGCTCTGTTGATAAATTGGAAACATTTAGGATTGTCATCTTGATGAACTGAAATTATTTTTTAAAGGTTATAGTCCATTTATATTTACTATAAAATATTGGTTATTTTTTAAGATTCCACATATAAGTTATATCATACAGTATCTGTCTTTCTCTGTCTGACATTTCATTTAGCATAATACCCTCCAAGTCCATCCATGTTGTTGCAAATAGCAAAATTTCATTCTTTTCTATGACTGAGTAGTATTCCATTGTATGTATGTGTGTATATATATATGTATATATGTATACCACATCTCTTTATCCATTCATCTGTTGATGGACACTTAAGTTGCTTCCATATCTTGGCAATTGTAAATAACTCTGCTATGAACATCGGGGTGCGTGTGTATTTTCAAATTAGTATTTTCGTTTTTTGTTTTTTTCGGATATATACACAGGAATGGCATTTCTGGGTCCTACAGTAGTTCTAGTTTTAGTTTTCCAAGAAACCTCCATACTGTTTTCCACAGTGGCTGCACCAATTTACATTCCCACCAACAGTGTATCAGGGTTCGCTTTTCTCCACATCCTCTCCAACGTTTGTTGTGTTCTTTTTGATGATAGTCAAACATGAGCACCATGTTTGAAGTCCCTGAGAAAATAAAGAGCTTAGTGTATTCAAAGCCAGAGTTGCTGCAGCTCAGTGAGCAATGCTGTAAGACAAGATTGGTGAAGTCATCAGGGACCAGATTATGAAAGGTCATGTAAGCTCTCTTAAGGATTTTAAATTTTATCCTAAGAAAAATGGGAAACAGTTGAAGAGTGTTAGACTGAGGACTAGCACGATCACATTGGAGTTTTGTTTTTGTTTTTTCTTTTCTCTAGTAGCTTTTCTTTTTTATTATTTATTTATTTATTTATTTTTGGCTGCATCATGTCTTAGTTGCAGCACGTGTGATCTTCATCGTGGCGTGCAGGATCTTTCGTTGCCACACATGGGCTTCTCTTTAGTTGTGGTATGCGGGTTTTTTCTTCTTTAGTTGTGGTGCACAGGCTCCAGGGAGCATGGGCTCTGTAGTTTGCGGCACACAGGCTCTCTAGTTGTGGCACGTGGGCTTAGTTGCCCTGCAGCATGTGGGATCTTAGTTCCCTGACCAGGGATCGAACCTGCTTTGGAAGATGGATTCTTTACCACTGGACCACCAGGGAAGTCCCCAGATTGGAGTTTTAAAAGATCTCTGTGGGGGGAATTCCCTGGTGGTCCAGTGGTTAAGACTCCAGCGCTTTCACTGCCAAGGGCACGGGTTCAATCCCTGGTCAGGGAACTAAGGTCCTGCAAGCCTCATGGCGTGGCCAAAAAAAAAAAAAAGATCACTGTGGTTGCAATATGAAGAATGGATTAGATTTGAGGATGACCATAGTGGAAGCATGAAAGCTCTTGGCAGTGGTCTGGATAAGAAAAAAAGATTGCGGGTTAGATTAGGGGTGATGTCAGGATAACTGTATAGAAATGAATCTAGATCTATCTTGGAAATAGAATTAACAAGACTGAATGATGAATAAAACATGTGGGAAAAGGGATAATGAATTAATTAGAGTTTTTTTTTAAGGCAACCTTTTTCTTTATTTCATTTTCAACACAATTTTAGCTCAGACAGCAATTCACAGAGGGTTTCCCAGTAACCGATCTAAGTGGTCTTTTTTTTTTTTTTTGAAATATAGTTGATTTACAACATTGTGTTCATTTCTACTCTACAGCAAAGTGATTCAGTTTTATATATATATATACACACATATGTATATATATATATTCTTTTAAATATTCTTTTCCATTATTGTTTATCACAGGATATTGAATATAGTTCCCTATACAGTAGGGAACTGTATAGGGCACTATACAGTTGTTTTTTATCCAGTCTATATATAATAGTTTGCACCTGCTAATCCCAAACTCACAATCCATCTCTCCCACGTCCCCTTCCCCCTTGGCAACCACAGTCTATTCTCTGTCTGTTTTGTATATAAGTTCATTTGTGTTATATTTTAGATTCCACATATAAGTGATATCACATGGTATGTCTTTCTCTGACTTACTTCACTTACTGTGATAATCTCTAGGTCCATCCATGTTGCTGCAAATGGCATTATTTCATTCTTTTTTATGACCGAGTAGTATTCTATTGTCTATATGTACCATATCTTCTTTATCCATTCACATACTGATGGACATTTAGGTTGTTTCCATGTCTTGGCTATTGTAAATAGTGCCATTATGAACATTGGGGTGCACGTATCTTTTCGAATTATAGTTTTCTCCGGATATATGCCCAAGAGTGGGATTGCAGGATCATATGGCTAGTTAAGAGTACTTGGTTGCAAGATATAAACACCAACTCTGACTAACTTAAAGCAAAAAGGGAATTTTAAAAATAACGGTTATGGTCAACCCACAAAATTGATTGAAAGATTAGAAATGATGGAGCAAGGTCAGCAGGAACTAATTGAGAGTCTTATCAGGCTACCACCACCAGAATGAACGAAGTCTAACTGATTTTTCCATCTTTGTATACTCCACCTGTGACTCAGAGTCCCAGAAAAGGCACTCCAACTAGCTGAGCATGAGCTATATGCCTGGCTTTTGATATACCAAGACAATAAGAGTGGAAGAAAGCTTTGATTGAATCTGGGAACCCCTTCAGCTTTCATAGAGGGAGGGCAAGTTACCTTAACTTACAGTCCTCAAAATTGCACAAAATTTAGTGAAGGATATCCCCCCCTACCCCAGCCCCCCACAAAACTAAGGTGCTGTTAGAAAGGGAAATTGAATTTGGGTTAGCCAAAGAAATATCGGATGCACACCACAGAGAGGGAGGTGGCAAGGATGACTCCTTTTCTCAGACTTAAAAAACACAAATGTCTGGCTAATCCAGTTAAAGAGAAAAACCACGGGCCAACGTGATGTCACTTGTGCTAAAACCTGTGATATCAAACCTAGATCTTAATACCTAAGCTAATTGCAATTTTGACCTTCCCCAGAAATGTAATCTTAATCAGGTTGAAATTTTCTGGTCAGCATCAATCAGGTTAATCTGTCATGTGGGCCTTCTCCATCACCCCCCAGAGGAAGAAGAGGCAATCTGCATGATAAAACGCTTGCCAGTTCTCTTCTCCTCCAAAGAAGATGCATAGCCCCAAATAATCCTTTCTTTTCTTTTGCTGATTACTTCCTTGCCCCACCCTCCTTTCTACAAAAGCTTTCCATTTTGTATCATTTCTCTGAGTGCCCTTCTAGTTGCTAGATGGGATGCTGCTTGACTCATGAATTGTTGAATAAAGGCAATTAGATTTACAAATTTACTCAGCTTAATTTTGTTTTTTGACAACCCTATTCAAGTATTAAGAGGGGGCTTCCCTGGTGGCGCAGTGGTTGAGAGTCCGCCTGCCGATGCAGGGGACATGGGTTTGTGTCCCGGTCCGGGAAGATCCCACATGCTGCAGAGCGGCTGGGCCCGTGAGCCATGGTCCCTGAGCCTGCGCGTCCAGAGCCTGTGCTCTGCAACGGGAGAGGCCACAACAGTGAGAGGCCCCGTGCCGAAAAAAAAAAAAAAGTATTAAGAGGGTCTAAATGATAGAAACATAAAAGGCCTCTTCACCCAAGGACATGAACTCTTTGCAGACTCTCTAGCCTAAAAAAATATATATATATATATAAAATAAATAATGAAGGGCACCCTTCTACAAATGGAAAAATAAGCAAACTTGGGAATAAACTTCAGTCCCCAGGGTATATTAATGATTGGAGGCCAAGTACTTCTAACCATTTGGGTCCTTATAGTCCTCTTTAACCCTCTTAAAGACTAGAAAACATTTTATTTATTTCTCCTATTATCAAAACAATTAACTTCAGCTTCCTAGTGACCCTTAAGTCTACACGGTTTTCCTATTCTCTTCTCTGTCCCACCAAACTAAATATTAAATATCTTTCTGTTGCAGAAAGGGGGACCCTTCCAGGGCCCGAGAGCGGGCTCTTGTCTAACACTGAGAAATGAATTGTCCGAGGAGACACACATGCCGACAAAGCAAGAGACTTTATTGGGAAGGAGCACCCAGGTGGAGAGCAGGAAGTTAAGGGAACCCAGGAGGACTGCTCTGCCACTTGGCTCACAGTCTCGGGTTTTATGGTGATGGGATTAGTTTCTGGGTTGTCTCTGACCAATCATTCTGACTCAGGGTGCTTCCTGGTGGTGTGCTTAGCCAACATGGATTCCAGTGAGGATTATGGGAGGACATATGGACTGGCATCTCCTGTCTCCTTTTGACCTTTCCCGAATTCTTCCAGTTGGTGGTGGCTTATTAGTTCCGTGTTCCTTACCAGGACCTGCTGTTGTTAAGATAACTCATGCAAATGTTTACTGTGGTGCCTGGCCAGGGTGGACTGTTTCAGTCAGTGTTTCCCCTAACATCTCCTCCTGTACAATGTCCTCCCTTTCTCCCTTCCTTTTCTTCCTTCACTGATTCAAGTGAGCAATGCTGTGGAATTTGAGGTTTGCACAATTCAATGTTTCTTAGAAGTACTCTATTGAGAGGGATAACTTTTAGATTTGGGGACCTGCTATCTGCAACCAAACAACATCTAGAGATTTATGCATCTGATATTCCACTTTGTGAGTATGGTGGGGGAACAGTATTGGTACTGTGGTCAAAAGCCCAGTTATTAGGAGTTCTGGAGAACAGATGCCATATGGAGATTCCTGGAGTCTTTAGAAAATTAGAATTGGTCTCTAAGTCATGATTATATCTTTGATCCTTTTTGAAGAAATAACACTACTATCTGGACACAGCTATGGGAGGTATTGTCATGAAGATGAACCTGGGTAAATGGGAATCACTCTAAATAAACTGAGATCCTTTAACAAACATCTTGTGGGCAGAACTAATGATGAAAGACTTATCCTTTGTAGTTATGAGACTATAGTCTTTTTATCTCTTATCCCACCATCACCTATTGATGCAACACTTGGGAAGCCATTTCGGATGCTTTCTTAAGATTTTGCAGCTTTTCTTTCCTACCTATAAACGGGGTCTGAACCATGCTTCAGCTTGCCCTATTCCCTTACTTAAATCTATCCTTGTCCCTAATCTTGTCTCAATCTGTCTGTTGCTTTAGTGAGTTCCAGTCTAAATTAATCCCATTGTTAATCCCGTTGTTTGTGCATTTTGCTGTTGTTGTTTTGCAATCACATTTTTCCAGGTCCTGCCATTTGACCATGCCACTTGCTTAATATTACTGCACCTCCAACTTGTCTGCATAAAGAAACTAATGTGGTATCTATTAGTATTTGCAGGCAGGTCTAACAGAGAAGCCTACACTGGTTGATAACTTCCTACTCTTTTTGAAGGTCATCATTACAGTTAAATCAATGAACACTTCTTTAAGGATGTAATGCCTGAAAAGTAATATGCTAGTATAAAAGTTAATAAACAGAAACCTCAATTAAAATAGAATCAGGCTTTGTAAATCAACTATACTTCAGTTATACACACACACACACACAGTGACCTCAACAACAGCAAAATTGGAGTTGGGAGGCCAGAGGGGGAGCTTTCATGCCCAACAACAATAGCAGAACCCAACAGGAAGAAGAAAGACCTCTTCTTCTTGCCTGGCAAGAGTACAACCAATGAGAGACTGTCACAACACAGCCAGCGAAAAGCCACTATACTTCAGACTCTCAAATCCTCCAATGGACTCTTTACTGTAGGCCTCCCAACTTCCCTTTCCACTCTTTAAAAGAATTCTCCTCTCCTTGCTGTGTGGGGACTTACATGTGGCTTGCCAAAGTTGCAGACCCTGAATTGTAATACTACGTTGATCCTGAATAAATCTTCTTTTTTTCTGGAGAAGTAGCTGAAAGTCTACTTGTTTTAGGTCAAGACTAGGCACTGGGGAGGAGGATAATTCAAAGAAAATTCATGGTTCTTGCCCTCAAATAGCTTACTGTCTAGTGAGGGGGAGGGAAAAATAAATTAAGTTCAATATAAGTAGAAATAGGAAAACAAGCCCAAGAAACTCATGGTTGTACAGGGAGGAGTCGCCAGATGAGGATAAGGAAGACTTCGCAAAGGAGTTGGAATAAAACTATATTAAAAGTTTATATAGCTTTTCCGGGCTGCGGGGACGGAGGTGGGCCTGGCGGGTCCGCGCGGCCTCGGGGCCAGAGCCTGGGTCACCGCCCGACCCAGCGCCCGCCGGCCGAGCCCCGCACCCCCTGCCTCCGTCCTGGGTCACGGTGGCCGGAGGTGCGCCCAGGTCCGCGGGACAGGCCGGCCCAGAGGTCGCTTGTGTTTGGGGGTCGTGCGGTGAGGTTCTGGCGCCTCCGCGGAGCACCTCGGGTCTGGGGCTGGGGGCGCCGCGGCTTGCTATGCTCTCCGCACTTTCCCGGCTCTGAAGCCTCGAGAACACGGCTAGGCAGCAGTAGTTTAATGGGGAGTTTGCCTGCTGGGGTCTCAGTTCTTAGCTGGCCCTGGAACATGAGGTTGCCAGGCGTGTGACGGCAGCAGGTAGGAGTGAGCCGCTGGTGCAGCGATGAGCAGGGAAGGAAGGACACTGGCTGTTGGCCTGTGAACCTAGGCAAGAACGACCAGCCAATACAATCCAGACCCGGTTCCGTGGGCCCAGCCCGGTCCTGGGCGGCTGGTCAGTGGAATAGACCTGCAGGTGTGGCTCTTGTCACTCTAGGACTGGCTTCGGGACAGATCCGCAGATGAGCCCAGGGCACCGTCCTCAGTTCTCCAGGAGAGCGCCCCGGAGTGGAGCCGGGGGGCGGGGGGGGGGGGGGGTGTGTGCCCGACTCAGCACAGCGCCGCGCAAGTCCAGTCTGCTGTCAAGGGCAGTGGGGAGCTCGGGAAAGTCGTGGCCTTGGGAATGTCCTCTGATGAAAAAGAACCTGAAGGCTTATAAAATAACTTTTGTGTGGAACGTTGGTGTGTTGAAAAGCAGTTCTGTGTGCTTTTCCCCTTTGGTGTGGATCAGCGGTGCTGGGGCAGCAGGCGCAATACAGAAGCGTGAGCAGAGACCGTTTGGGATCCCCAAACTCCAGGGAAACTAGAGGTGACAGTCAGCCTAGTGAAGAGGACAGGAGGCGGTGTGGGGAGGGGGGCGGTGGCAGCAGCCCAGCAGGCGCCCCTTGTCTCAGGGCCCTAATCCTAGCTCCAGCCGGGTGGTCAGGGAAGCTGCAAGGTCTTCTGGGCGAGCAGAGCCCACAGTCCTGAGCTGTTCTTCGCTGTGTTTGGGTCATCTCCCCCCATCCAAGGGGAGAAATCTAGATGAGGTTTAAGAATCAGTGCTTCAAGAATGTGGATCTCATAGCTGAAACCTCAGAACACGTGTTTTCAGCACAAGGTGTTAAAGTGAACAGAAGGATTCAACGCTTTTTCAAGGAGGTGTCTCCATGTGGGCAGAACTAGAGAATAAATGGGTCTTGAATTAAAAAAAAAAAAAGTTTATATAGTACTATGTATTGTTCTAAGTGCTTTACATGTATTTTTACTCTTGTAAAATATCATTTTTAAAGATATAAGTAGGATTTTAATATATAACTACAGAGGGAAGAGCATAAGTCAAAGCCCAAAAGGCTTATTCATAAGTTCTTTCTTAGCTGTAAAAAAGAAAGGTTGGACTAATATTATCTCATTCTCAAACTGACTATTAAATGATCTAGATTAGACTGATTGGAGTAGAATATGTGGCTGAAGAGAAGTACCCAGAAATAAGATCTTTTACTAGGTTTATCCCCTGTGCTACAAAAAGCTAGATTATGGAGCTACTTTACCTACTATAATGTCAACCTATACTTATTTTTCTTTTTACAAATCTCAGTAAGTAGTAAAAAAAAATTTTCCCATTCAAAGAAGATAAGTATTTTGAGGGTGTGTTGCTACAGACAATTTAAAACAAGGAGAAGTACAAGAGAAAAGAAGGGCTACCTTCCCAAGCTGTGAACACAGGAAGAAGCCTTAACCTATTGGGTGGTGGCAACAAAAGCAGGAGCTTAGTATTTCATCACAGAATGCAAGAGTGTAATCTCCATTTATATGTGTAGAGAAGACAAGACGTTTAAACAATTTGTCTATTGCTACACAAGGGACTGCTCTTGAACAATGGATTAAATCTAGCTCAGCTAGTATACGTAATCAGATGCAGTTACAATAACCTTTCAGGTAGCTAAACAAGCAGGAGGTAGAATATATAGCTCTTAATTTTGGTTAACGTCAAACTACGGTATTCTGCCTGTAACCAGCAGGCTGTCATCTTAAGACCAGGGCCAGCCCCTCTATATACAGTGCTGTGAATCCCAAGGTATATAAGTTAAAGCTGGCCACTTATGGAGATCTCTTTGAGACTATGTACATGAAATCAATTATAGGGTTAAAATTTTAAAAATTAAATCCAGAGAGGTTTCCCAGAAGTTATGTATAAACCTTCATTAGGTAAAATTTCCATTTTGAATTCTGATGAGTGGGAGCCAATAGTTGGTGAAGCCAGCACCACATACTTCAGTATACTCAATACTTAAATGCTCAGTATTTTCGGCTGAGTATAAAGCAGCATCTTTCAAGCCAAGTGAGAATAATGAATGAGAAAGTTTTCATAGGTAAAAACACCGATTTTAATAAGAAACTAGAATCCCATGATGCTTTGACATTTATCCCCAATTTTTAAGTGCATGGGAAGAAAATGTATTTATCTTTGATGGCTTTGGAGAAGAATCCTTTGAGAATCCAAATAAAATAAATATATATATTTATTTTTATTTTTAAATCTTCAGACTTAAGCAGTGAGTATATATATACACATATCTATTTATACATACACAAGTATATATAAAACAAATAAAACAAACATATAATTATTTATCTTTTTTTGTTGTTGTTTATTTTTTTAAAAATTTTTTTATTTTTTGCAGTATGTGGGCCTCTCACTGTTGTGGCTTCTCCCGTTGCGGAGCACAGGCTCCGAACGCGCAGGCTCAGCGGCCATGGCTCACGGGCCCAGCCGCTCTGCGGCATGTGGGATCTTCCCGGACTGGGGCACGAACCCGTGTCCCCTGCATTGGCAGGCGGACTCTCAACCACTGCGCCACCAGGGAAGCCTCCTTGTTTACATTCTTCCTCACTGGTTACATTAAAGGGAAAAACTTGATACAATTGGAAAACAAAATCTTCAAGACCTTCATAAATTCAGACTTTATAAACTGAGGAGGAGATTTCAGAGCAATGACAGGAGTTTTAATAAAGAAAATCAGAATTCCAAACGAGGAATATCGAGCAAATTCTCAGAGTTGATGAAATGTATGGATATGGAAATTTAAGGAACAAAAGGAACTGATTTCCCATGAGAGTCTGAGAGCCTCCTGGAAGCATTTTTTCCCTGGCCTCCATGTTGAATACAATTCCTTTTTCGTTTTATTCTGTTCTTGAAATTCCTGGCACAGTGTCTCATTTGGCAGTTGAGACTAATTTAAATTCTCTTGCTCATTGAAATTAGAAAATTTTGTCTCATTTTGAAGCACAAAATTAATGTTTGTCCAGAATTATTATATTCCCACTATGAACCAATTTGCTGTCATTAGGTTTAAATCAAAGTATATCTGTGAGTCATGTAATTTTAAATCAAATAGAAATTCCATGACTAAAATTTAATTTCTCAAAAGATGATGATGTCGGGCTTCCCTGGTGGCGCAGTGGTTGAGAGTCCGCCTGCCGATGCAGGGGACACGGGTTCGTGCCCCGGTCTGGGAAGATCCCACATGCCACGGAGCGGCTGGGCCTGTGAGCCATGGCCGCTGAGCCTGCGCATCCGGAGCCTGTGCTCCGCAACGGGAGAGGCCACAACAGTGAGAGGCCCGCGTACCGCAAAAAAAAAAAGATGATGATGTCAATCAGTTCTCAGGTCCTAGAATACAAGAAATAGAAAATTCACTAGATCTGGCTATGGCTCAATGGAAAATGCTTGGGGATTTAGATTCATTTTGTTTTCCTTACTTTTGCATTTGCCTAGGTCAAATTGGGCAATATGTTGTAGGAAGAAGAAGAGAAAACAAAGGAGTCAAAGAAACCTGGGTTCTCATTCAGAGTGCCACTTATTAGCCAAGTGATGTTGGACAAATTATTTAACCTTACTGAGACTCAGCTTTAAAATCCATATAATGGGGATAATAACGCCTATCCTGCATTCCTCATAGGCTAGTTAGTTGTGAGAATCAAAAGAAATAATGTGATTAAAAGTTCTGTGTAAAGAGTTAAGAAGTGTCCAAATATACTATGCATTGCCATATACAAAGGGGTATATAACTATTAAGTAATTACTGCCAGAATTATAAAATGTAAATCTGATTGTGCTATTTTCCCTCTAATTAAGTGCTAGTGGTTCCCTGTTGACTGTAAGATAAGTTCAGAATACTTTGTCGTGGCATAAAAAAACCTTCAGCAAATTTTATAGCTTTATCTTTCACCTCTTTCACCATCCTCCACACAGACATTCATCAGCCACACCAGCCTTCTCAGTGTTCTGCAAGCAACCACACTCTTTCACATTGCCAGTTCTTTGCTCATGCCATTCCCTCTGCTTGCCAGGAATATTCTCTACTTGTCAAGACTCAGATGGAAGATCGTAGAGAGCAATGGTTAAGAGTGGTTGGACTAAATCAGATGTGTGTTCAAATTCCTGCTCTGTTTCTTGTTAGCTAATGCGGCACTGGGCAAGTTAATTTACTTCTCTTTACCTCAGTTTCTTTATCTGCAAAATGGGAAGTATAATATCTCCCTCATAGGATTGTTGTGAAAATTATATGAAATGATATAATTAAAGAGCATATTATAATGTCTGACACATTGTAAATGGTCAATGAATGGTAGCTAATTATTTTTATTACTATTTTTAAATGCTTCCTTTTCTGCAAAACCATTCCTGACACTGTCAGGCAGCGTTGTTCCTTTAGCTTCATAGCACTTTTATATATACTCTGATAGCACTATGGGAACATATCATACATAGCATTTGAAATGACACTCTTGTTCTTTTATTGCTTGATTGACTACTTGATGGTCTTTTCATTGTGAATTATAATACCTTCAGAAAGGTGTTTAACCATAAATGTATATTATAACAGATAATTATAAAGTGAAACTCATGTAGCCACCTGGGCTGGACCATTTTATTTTCAGATTGTTAATCTGGGAACTGTATTTCCCAGAATCCCCTCCCCTGAATGGCTCTGGTATAGAGTTGGGCAAAAGAGCATCTTGTGTGAGATTTGGGAGATGGAGGTGAAGCAGCATCTATTACTCTCTGAAGGCCTTTGGTTCTAACCTGTCCTTGCTCTTCTCTGCTCTGCATGCAGCTCTTCTTCCCAACAGTGGTCCCAGGTTGATTACTAGATGTTTTGCTGCAGACCCTCAGAGGCAATAGCTTCTCATAGACTTCTCCACTAGTTATTTCTTTGCAGTCACATTTCAGCAGCTGGATGAGCTGGGCTTCATAGATAGATTGGTTGGTAACGCTTCCATCCTCCAACACCCTCTTAAAGAACTTCACTTCCCCAGCTCCTCTTACAATTACCTATGGTCCAATTTCTGTAATAAATTCCTCTCTCTAACCCAAAGTGGTTCTGCTTCCCTGATTAAACTATGACTAAATACACCATTATCCAGGTCAAGAAACAGAATATCACTGGCACCCCAGAAGCGCCCCATATGTCGCTTCCTGATCACACTTGTTTCCTTTCTCCCAGAAGTAACCATGACCTGACCTTTACGGTAATCACTCCCTTGCTTTTCCTCATATTTTATCACATATATGTGTATGCACTCTTAAAACATATAATTTAGTTTTATCTGTTTTTGAACTTTATAGAAATGTAATTTTACTATATGTCCTTTTTGTGCCATGCCTCTTGCACTCAACATTAAGTTTTTAAGATTTGTTCACAGTACTGTGTGTAGCCCTAGTTTTCACAATATGCCAAAATTTATACATTCTGTTCTTTAAAACAGCAGTCCCCAACCTTTTTGGCACCGGGGACCTGTTTCTGGAAGACAATTTTTCCACGGACGGTACGGGGGGTGGGGAGGGGGTGGCGGAAGTGGGGGGTGGTTCAGGCGGTAATGGGAGCAATGGGGAGCGGCAGGTAAAGCTTTGCTCACTCACCTGCCGCTCACCTCCTGCTGTGTGGCCTGGTTCCTAACAGGCCGCGGGCTGGTAGCGGCCCGCGGTCTGGGGGTTGGGGATCCCTGCTTTAAAAGTTATTTGTTTATATGTCCCTATTCCATTTGATTAACAGGAACTATGTCTTATCTATTTTTGCATCCTCCTTCCATTACAACTCTATTCAACCCAACATATAACACAGTGCTTATCTATCTCAACTGGGACCTCAACATTGAGTCACAATCCTACTGTGTTTCTTTAGGGATCATTTCCTCCCTCCTATGCAACAACTATTTCAAATATTTTACATGGTCCATAAACCTTTAACTGTCTTGCCTTCCCCTCACTTTCAGCAGATGTTTCCTCTAACTTTGCAGAAAAAAATACATGTTATCAGATATGAACTCCTTTGACTTTATGCCTCCAAACCTAAAACCTACCTGCACCTATATCCATCTTTTCCTCCTTCTCTCTTATTACAATGAAGAAAATGCCTTTCCTATTATTCAAGATTGATTATTTTATGTGTTCACTGGATTCCATTCCGGCCTAATTCTCAGAGCCTTTGTTGATCATCGTCTCCCTTTTCTTTATATTTAGCTACCCCTTCTAATATTTAAACTTGCTGAAGTCTCTTCTATCTTAAGAATAATATGTATTTATCTATCCACCAACTATAGTTATGTGTCAGTTACTGCACTCTTCTCCCTCACAAATTTCTCAAAAGAGTTGTCTAATTCAATTTTTCCATTCCGTCAACACCTATTTCCTCTTTAGCCCACTGCAATCTAACTTCCTCCTGATCATCTCCTGGCTCTAAAATAGAAACTCTTGTAACTAACTTCCATTTAACCAACATAATACAAATTAACTGGTACTCTCCATTACCTTTATAAAACATACCAACTGATGCCTACAGCACACTGAACGCATATGGGTAATATTCTGCTGGTTAGCATACTTAAGGATTTTTGTTCTCACTAGATAGTGGTAGGCTTACCAAGAATCAGTTGTGTTTATTCAATCTGTTTATGCTAGGTAATTATGGAAGTTGATTATTATGTAAACCATTACTTATTGTTATATGAAATATAAATAGGAAAAAGAAAATGGTTATTTCTATGAAAATTGAATTAAATGTTTTGGAAAAATTCATAAAAGGAAAATGGCTTTAAAATTTTTCATTGGATTGAGGTGGGCAAAAAATGATCGGGGAAAATCATATCTAGGGTTCTTCACTCAGATTGCTTTACAATCACTTTTTTCCCATTGTTTTGTTTACTGTGGTGAACTACACATAACATAAAATATACCATCTTAACCATTTTTTTTTCTTAACCATTTTTAAGTGTACAGTTTAGTGGTATTAAATGCATTCATAATGTTGTGCTATCGTCACTACCACTCATCTCCAGAACTCTTTTCATCTTGTAAAATTGAAACTCTATACCCATTAAACACTAAATCCCCAGTCCCTCCTCTCCTGCAGTCCCTAGTAACCACCACTCTGCATTCTAACTATAAATTTGACTCTTCTAGGTACCTCATGTAAGTGGAATCATAGAGCACTTTTCTTTTTGTGACTGGCTTTTTTCACTTAACATAATGTCCTCAAGCCTCGTCCATGTTGTAGCATGTCAAAATTGCATTCCTTTTTAAGTCTGAATAATATTCCATTGTATGTATATAACACATTTACGTATCCATTCATCTGTCAATAGACATTTGGGTTGTTTCTATGTTTTAGCTATTGTGAATAATCTGCTATGAACATGGGTATAAAAAATCTCTTTGAGACACTGCTTTTAGTTCTTTGGGGTATACCCAGAAGTGGAATTGCTGCATCACGTGGTAATTTTATTTTTAATTTTTTGAGGAACTGTCAAACTGTCTTCCACAGTGGCTGTACCATTTTACTTTCCCACCAACAGTTTACAAGAGTTCCAATTTCTCTACATCCTCATCAACACAACCATCCTAATGGTGGTGTCTCACTGCAGTTTTGATTTGCATTTCCCTAATGATTAATGATGTTGGGGCTTCCCAGGTGGTGCAGAGGTTAAGAATTCGCCTGCCAGTGCAGGGACACGGGTTCGAGCCCTGGTCTGGGAAGATCCCACATGCCGCGGAGCAACTAAGCCCGTGCACCACAACTACTGAGCCTGTGCTCTAGAGCCCGCAAGCCACAACTACTGAGCCCACATACCACAACAACTGAAGCCTGCGTGCCTAGAGCCTGTGCTTTGCAACAAGAGAAGCCACCGCAGTGAGAAGCCCGAGCACCACAACGAAGAGCGGCCCCCGCTTGATGCAACTAGAGAGAGCCCACGTGCAGCGATGAAGACCCAACACAGCCATAAATAAATAAATAAATAAGTTTATTTAAAAAAAAGAGAGTTTACAAAAATGATGTTGTGCATCTTTTCATGTGCTTAATAGTCATTTGTATATCTTCTTTGGAGAAATGTCTGTTCAAGTTCTTTGCCAATTTTTTTATTTTTATTTTTTATTTTTTTGCGGTAAGTGGGCCTCTCACTGTTGTGGCCTCTCCCGCTGCGGAGCACAGGCTCCGGACGCGCAGGCTCAGCGGCCATGGCTCACGGGCCCAGCCGCTCCACGGCATGTGGGATCTTTCCGGACCGGGGCATGAACCTGTGTCCCCTGCATCGGCAGGCGGACTCTCAACCACTGCGCCACCAGGGAAGCCCTGTTAATAGTATCTTTTGATGCACAAGATTTAAAAATTTTATGGAGTCTAATTTGTCTATTTTTCTTTTTGTTGTCAGTTCCTTTGGTGTCATATCTAAGAAATCACTGCCAAATCCAATGTCATGAAGATTTTGCCCTGTTTTCTTCTAAGAGTTTTATAATTTTAGCTCTTATATATAGGTTTATGATTCATTTTGAATTAATTCTTGTGTATGGTATTAGGTCAAGTCCAACTTCATTCTTTTGCACTTAGATGTTCAGTTTTCCCCAGCATGATTTGTTGAAGACTGTCCTTTCCCCCACTGAATGATCTTGGCACTCTTGTCAAAAATCATTTGACCTTATATGCGAGGGTTTGTTTCTGGCCTTTCTATTCTATTCCATTGGTCTATATGTCTGTTTTTATGCCAGTACTACACTGTTTTGACTATTGTAGCTTTGTAGAAAGTTTTGAAATCAGTAAGTGTGATTCCTCTAGCTTTGTTTTGTTTTCAAGATTGTTTTGGCAACTTGGGGTTCTTGAGATTCCAAATGAATTTTAGGATGGATTTTTCTATTTCTGTAAAAAATATTGTTGGGATTTTGGTGGGATTGCATTGAATCTGTAGATTATTTTGAGCAATATCAACATCTTAACAATACTAAGATGAACAATCCGTGAACATAGGATGTGTTTCCATTTATTTGTGTCTTTTTAATTTCTTTTATCAGTGTTTTGTAATTTTCATTGTACATGTCTTTCATCTCCTTAGTTAATTCCTAAGTATTTTATTCTTTTTAATACTATTGTAAGAGGAATTGTTTTCTTTTAAAAAAATTTTTAATGACATTATTTTTTTTCTACTTTTACAAGCAATATATGTTCATTGCAGACAACTAGAAATGCATAGAAGCATAAAGTAAAAATTAACGCTCACCCACAATCCCCACCCCCAGAGATAACCATCATTAGCCTTTTGATGCATTGGAATTGTTTTCTTTTTGGTTGCTCGTTGTTAGTGTAAAAAATGCAACTGATTTTTGTGTGTTGACTTTGTGTCCTGCTACTTTGCTGAATTCAATTATTAGTTCTAATAATTATTTTGTGTGTGAGATCTTTAGAGGTTTTTACATATAAGATCATATCATCTGTGAACAGAGATCATTTTACTTCTTCCTTTCCAATTTGAATGGTTTTTTTTTTTTTTTTAAACATCTTTATTGGGGTATAATTGCTTTACAATGGTGTGTTAGTTTCTGCTTTATAACAAAGTGAATCAGTTATACATATACATATGTTCCCATATGTCTTCCCTCTTGCGTCTCCCTCCCTCCCACTCTCCCTATCCCACCCCTCCAGGCTGTCACAAAGCACCGAGCTAATATCCCTGTGCCTTGCGGCTGCTTCCCCCTAGCTATCTACCTTACTACGTTTGTTAGTGTGTATATGTCCATGACTCTCTCTCGCCCTGTCAAAGCTCACCCCTCCCCCTCCCCATATCCTCAAGTCCGTTCTCTAGTAGGTCTGCGTCTTTATTCCTGTCTTACCCCTAGGTTCTTCATGACATTTTTTTCCCCTTAAATTCCATATATATGTGTTAGCATACGGTATTTGTCTTTTTCTTTCTGACTTACTTCACTCTGTATGACAGACTCTAGGTCTATCCATCTCATTACAAATAGCTCAATTTCATTTCTTTTTAAGGCTGAGTAATATTCCATTGTATATATGTGCCACATTTTCTTTATCCATTCATCCGATGATGGACGCTTAGGTTGTTTCCATCTCCGGGCTATTGTAAATAGAGCTGCAATGAACATTTTGCAATGAACATTTTGCAATGAACATTTTGCAATGAACATTTAAATTTATTTTTCTTGAGTAATTGCTCTGGCTAGAACTTCTAGTACTATGTTAAATAGAAATGGCAAAAGTGGGCATCCTTGCCTTATTCCTGATCTTAGAAGAAAAGATTTCAGTCTTTCACCATTGAATATTATGTTCACTGTGGGTTCAATGTGGGTTTTTTATATATGGCTTTTATTATGTTGAGGTAGTTTCCTTCTATTCCTAGTTTCTTGAGTGTTTTTATCATGAAAGGGTGCTGAATTTTATCAAATGCTTTTTCTGCATCAATTGAGATGACCCTGTGGATTTTTCCTTCATTCAGTTAATGTGGTGTATTACACTGATAGATTTTCATATATTGAAACATCCTTGCATTCCAGGAATAAATCCCACTTGGTCAGTGTATAATCCTTTTAATATGCGGCTGAATTTGGCTTGCTAGTATCTTGTTGAGAATTTTTGCATTGATAAGTGTTGTTGAACCATAGTTTTCTTTTCTTTTAATGTCTTTGTCTGACTTTGATATCAAAGAATAACTTAGGGTGTTTTCTTTCTTCAGTTTTTCAAGAAAAGTTTGAGAAGGATTGATGTTACTTCTTATTTAAATACTTGATAGAATTCACTAGTGAAGACATCAGTTTCATTGATTTTCTTTGTCAGACTTTTTATTACTGATTCAATATCTTTACTAGTTATAGGTCTATTCAGATTTTCTATTTCTTCATGATTTTGTGTTTCTAGGTTTTGTGTTTCTAGGAATTTGTCCATTTCAACTAGGTTATCCAATTTGTTGGTGTACAATTGTTCATAGTACTCTCTTATAATCCTTTTTATTTCTGTAGAATCAGTAGTAACATCCCCGCTTTCATTTTTTTAGTCTTCTCCCTATTTTTCTTAGTCCATCCAGCTAAAGATTTGTCAATTTTGTTCATCTTTTCAAAGAACCAACTTGGTTTATTGATTTTCTCTATTGTTTTCCTATTCTTATTTTGTTTATCTCTGCTTTCATCTTCATTGTTTTCTTCCTTCTGCTAGATTTGTTTGTTTGGATTTCATTTGTTCTTCTTTTTCTAGTTCCAAGTTGTAAAGTTAGGTTGTTGATTTGAGCTTTTTGTTTTTTTTCCTTTTAGCCCTTTAAATATATCAGCCAACTACCTTCCAGCTTCCAAAGTATCTAATGAGAAATCTGCTGATAATCGCATTGAAAAGCTCTTGTATGTGACAATTTGCTTCCCTCTTTTTGCTTTCAAGATTCTCTCTTAGTGTTTATCTATCAAAAGTTTAATTATAATGTGTCTTGGTGTGGTTCTCTTTGAATCCATCTCTTTGGAGTTCCTTGAGCTTCTTGGATATTTATTTTTATGTCTTTTTTCAACTTGGGGAAGTTTTCAGCCATCATTTCTTCAAATATTCTCTCTACACCTTTCTATCTCTCTCCTCTTGCAGAGAACCACACAATGGGTGTGTTGGTCCACTTGATTGTGTCTCACAGGTCCCTTATACTCTGTTCACCTTTCTTCAATCTTTTTTCTTTCTGTTCCTCAAACTCAATCATTTACATTGTCCTATCTTCAAGTTTACTGATTCTTTCTTTTGCTGGCTCAAATCTGCCTTTGAATCGTTCTAATGAATTTTTAATTTCATTCATTGTGCTTTTCAGTTCCAGAATTTCTTTTTGGTTTCTTTTTAGGTTTTCTATCTCTTAATTGATATTTCCATTTTATTGATACATTGTTTTCTTGACTTTCTCCACATCTTCTTTTAGTTCTTTGAGCATCTTTAAGGGAATTGGTTTTTGTTTGTTTGTTTTTGTTTTGTTTTTTTGGCTGCACTGCAGAGCATGTGGGATCTTAGTTCCCTGACCAGGGATAGAACCCCACGCCCTGCTGTGGAAGCATTGAGTCTTAACCACTGGGCCTCCAGGGAAGTCCCTTAAAGTCTTTGTCTAGTAGATCCACTATCAGGTCTTCTTCAAGGACAGTTTCTGTCATTTTATTTTTTCAATTGAATGGGTCATACTTTCATGTTTCTTTGTATCTTGTGGGTTTTTCTTCAATACTGGACATTGAATAATGTGGTAACTCTGGAAATCAGATTCTCCTCCTTCCCAAGAATTGGCTGAGTTTTGTTTTTGTTTATTATTATTATCATTATTATTATTATTAGTGTTTCTCTGCCAAGGATTAGTCTGAGGTGTTTAGTTCTTCTCAGGTCTTTTCTGAGCCTGTGCCTTTCCCTGGCCATACACAATGACTTTATGTTTTCCCTCATATCTGCAGTTCCTTTTGAATGTCCTAGTTTTTAATGTCTGGCTACCAAAAGGGAAAGAAAAATGAAGGGGAGATAGAAAGGTTCCAGTCTTTTAAATCCTCTGGAAGTCACTTCAGCTAAAGGGATGGAGGTTGCAACAATTGGGGGAGGTGCAACAACAATGGCCACAGATCCCTGATATTTTGTGGACAGAGTTCTGTTTGCTACCTTGGCTCTTGCAAACTGCATTGCAAGCTGCTCCTGGAATATGTGCACATCTGCCTGCCAGGGGGCTGAGAGGTGGGGAGATGGGTAAGTGCTACTGTGCTAAGAGCTGAAATTGATCAAGATTAACCACAATTTACCATCCAAACCTTCCCTTGGAAGTTGCAAGTCTCCTGTAGACTCTTGAGTTCCAAAATAGTTACATCAAACAGATTCTGTCAGTGTAATTTTGTCTAGATGGGAGAGAGATTCCTTGTGCTTCCTACTTCACCATCTTCTCAGAATCCTCTCCATGAGTATCTTTAATTTCTTGATTTACTTTAAATAATTCCCCCAAACAGGGAATCATAGACAATGCATTTATGGATATTATTTATGCGAGAAAACTGAGACTGATTTCAATACACATATACCAACAACAGATCATAAAGAAAGGTTTAGGCCCTGTATCAAAGATTGGCAAATAAATGTACAGTTATATGTTTCAGATTAAAATAACGTGAAAGAATGTGATTTTGTTTATGATTATCCAATTTAATCACTTTTTCAATGAATTATTGACCAATTTCCAGGTCCCACTCAGAAAACATTAATTTAAAGTGTTTCTACTGTACTCTGGATAATCTATACCTTATATCCTGTAAATCCAGTAGATACTTTTCATTGCCAACCTTACCTGACCTCTTGGCAATATTTGACACTATTGACATCTGTATTTTTTAATGCTCTCTTTCTTTAGTCTCCATGCTACCACATTCTCCTGGTCTTCTTTCTGTCTGGCTTACTCCTCAGTTTCCTTTGTGGGCATCTCCTCTTCTGCCCAGCTCTTAAACATTGGTATATCTCAGGTGTTTTTCCTAGCTTTGTGTTCTTTTCAGTCTGTACACTTACCTTAAATGATCTGATTCATTCCTGTTGCTGATGACTCACATATCTGTAATTCCAAGTCCAATCTTCATCCTGAGGCACACACTTATATATCCACTGCCTACTTAACACCTTCACTTGGATAATTCTCTGGCACCTTAAACATAGCATTTTCAAAAATGAACTAACCACTTCTCCCCCACTGAATGATTAGAGCTACTTCTTCAGTGTCCCGAGCACAGTGAGTGGCACCATCACACCCTCATTTTCAAACCAACAACCTAATAATTGTTCTTAACTCTTCTCTGTCCTTTTCTGTGACATCCAATGAATCATCAAGTCCTGTTGTGTTTTTTTTTTACCTTCTGAGTATTTCTCAAACCCATGTACTTCTCTCCATCTCTACTACCGTCATTCTCTCCTAATTTTTGTAATAATAACCTACTAAATGTTCTCCCTACCTCCAGTCTCTCTTCTTACCAATTTATTCTGCAACTGAAGTTGCATACTCAAGCTTCAGTGTGTGTACAACTGAATTAGTAAAATGGCTTATTAAGCTCTGCATGGTCTGGCCTCTGTCAGTCTACTCTTGCTATTCCACCAAACACTCTAACTCTACTGAATTTTTTCCAGTTCCTAGAACATCATCCTTCCTTTCCCTCAAGCATTCCCATGCTTGCCCTCAAGCATTCCCCCTACCTGGAACACTCCTACTCATCTTTCAAATCTCAGCTTTAAAGTCATTTTCTCAGGAGAGTTAACCCTATCCCTAGACAGATCTCCCTGAAACATGTTCCCATTACACCTCTCTTTACTGTAATTACTTATTTAATATTTGTCCTCCTGACTAGATGAAGTTTCTATAAGAGTAGTGGCCATGTTTGTCCTACTCACTGCTGGATCCATAACCCAATGCCTATCACATAGTAGGTACTCAACAAATACTTGGTGAGCAAATGAATGGTTAGCACTCAACAAATGTTTGTTGAATGAAACAGTCAAAAAAATACACTACAACTTTCTATTTGGAGCAGAATTGTCCTCAGCGAGCTCACTGACGTGGAAGATGTTATTCAAGTATTTGTAATTCTGGAATTGTTTTTGGAATTACCTTCAGAAATGCAATATGTTCTCTTAAATACCCTAGACAGTGGCAAATATTTACCCTTTGAGGTTGGATTTTATTTTGGAAGTAGAAAATCACTCAGAGCCGAGATGGGTAATTAATCTGGGTAATACTATCAGAGGTGAAAAATTATGTGTGACTGTAAATTAATGAGTCTGACTTTTTTGTATGACTCATAAACTGGGTCTTAAGGCAATTCCAGAAGAGAAATTTCAAAAATGTTTTGAGCAATGGCAAGATTGTTAGAATGTTTGTATAGCTTCCCAAGGGAACTACTTTGCAGGGGGCACTGCTCATTTAGATATATACAGTCAGGAATGCTTTGTTTTCTTTAATAATTCTTGTTTCCTTTAGACACAGTTTCTACCAATGTATGAGCTTTACTCAGAGCTTCAGAAAGAGCATGATATGGTAGTATACAGAGCCCGAAAATGTTACTTATCATCACCATTATTGAGAACATTTAATAATGAGCAAAGCACTTACAAATTAATCATCACTGTAATTTGGCCCATATCACCACAAAGAAAAGCTACTTTAGCCCACATACTTAACTACCTCCCCCAGCAAAAATGTTATGAAATATAGAGTAATCCTTTGCCAAGTAAGATAGCTCTCAAGGGTACCAACCACTGTGAGATTTGGTTGGCTCAGTTTACTGAAGTTAATGAGTGAGACCAACTGCCACAGATGGTGCCTTCAGATTCTGGTCAGACATCTCAAAAATATGTATTATTGGTCACAAGGGAAATCATGGGCAAGACCAGAACTACAGAAATAAATCTATCTTCCCTATTAAAAGGAAAAATAATAAATCTCATTTAGATCCCCCTCTATGTGCCAGAAATTATGCTAAATTAAGCACTTAATATACAAGTATTATTTTTTCATTTCAGAAACCAAAGCCAAGAGAGGTTAATTAATTTGTTCATTATCATACATCCAGCAGTTGGAAGAGTTAGACTGGGAACTCATGATCTACATAATTCCAAAGCCCCAGTTTTTTCCACTTTACTCAAAGTACCTAATGAACTAAGGCCACATCATATGCAAAGACAGTACATTTTGAATCCCACCACTATCACTCTAATTCTTTTTGTGGCCCATCTTCTTACCAGTGTCTCAGTCTTCTGGTGCCTCTACTTTCTTCAAAATGAGCATCCAGAGTTTTCTATTAAGTATATTTTTCTCAACTTTTTACTGTAAAATTGAGTGTTTTCTGACTGCATTCTCAGTAACTGTCTTTGAAGAATTATGCCTAACTTCTAACTTCATTGCCCCAAAAGTTGTTACTAAGGCTCAGATCCTGCTTCTATGACCTGCCCTATGGAAACTAACTTTCCATGATCTCTGCTTCCTATAGAATGGTAATGCACCAATCCTTTATGGGGAATTTTTCTTGTCTCCTGATATTGAGTCTTCTATGGGAAATGGGGGTGGTGGTTGATGGGACATTTCCAGTTACTAATCTGATGTCTATACCTTGTCCAAGCAAAGACTCCAACTTGGATGTTTACCTTGCTACAGACTGTCAGTTTCCCACAGAATACATTGACAGTCATAACATTTTTGTCATATCTCCATCTCGATTGTGCCATTATGTAGATGGAACCAAATTCATTTACCCCCTTTTTTTTTTAACATCTTTATTGGAGTATAATTACTTTACAATGATGTGTTAGTTTCTGCTTTATAACAAAGTGAATCAGCTATACATATACTTATATCCCCATATCTCCTCCCTCTTGCATCTCCTTCCCACCATCCCTATCCCACCCCTCTAGGTGGTCACAGAGCACCGAGCTGATCTCCCTTTTAACTTGATGCCCTTGGAGGAAAGTATTTGTCTTGGATAGGTAGCTTGACACATTATCTCTGTCTTCTAGCTTAAAACTAGCAAAAAGACTATGATGCAAGAGCCTTTAGTGCCCAATGACAAGGAAACACCCAACTAAAGGAAATTAGAAAAGAATAGTAAAGCTTTGTGTCATAAAAATCAGCAGTACATTCAAATATATACCAAACTATAATTTTTTTTTTTTTTTTACAAGCTAGCATACTTTAACCCCACCTTTTTGTGTTTCTCCTCTTGTCTCTATTGCTGACTGATTTCATGGCATTTATTTTAAGGTCAGTAGAGTCTGTTTCCAGCACCTCATAAATTTTAACTCTTCATCTGTCCTTCATCATGATTTAATTATTTATTATAAGCATCTCTTAAGTCACATCTGTTCATAGTGCTCTTTTCTGGCCCTTAAAATGATATTGAACCTTCTAAATCATGCTCTATATTCTCAAAAAACTTCTTGGATTGTAATAGGAAGATTACACACATAAAAAAACAAACTTGGGCTTCCCTGGTGGCGCAGTGGTTGAGAGTCCGCCTGCCGATGCAGGGGACGCAGGTTCGTGCCCTGGTCCGGGAAGATCCCACGTGCCGCGGAGCAGCTGGGCCTGTGAGCCGTGACCGCTGAGCCTGCACGTCCGGAGCCCATGCTCTGCAACGGGAGAGGCCACAACAGTGAGAGGCCCGTGTACCGCAAAAAAAAAAAAAACTTACCTAAGACAAATATTTTTAAGGATTTTTTTTAAGGAACAGTCAAAAAGAGAATATGCAATGAAGAAAATCAATAAGGGCCTTAAAATTGCTGTTTTAGCAGTTCTCTCCATCCATATATTTATCCTACTCTCGCTCAGAGCAGCCTACAGTATTATTAGTCTGCTAATATTAATTTTCCAAGGGTTCTGGAAAGTAATTTAGTAGTAGGAATTATTCTTACCAAATATACTAGGGAACTAAATCACAGCAGGACTTGTACAAGGTCTCCTGACAATCATAGAAATAATATTTAGATGTCCTGACTTCTAGTTAATTATTTACTAAAAATAAGATGATTTCTAAGGAGGTTTAACTACACATTCCTTTGTTATCTGTTAGTATACAGTATTATTATACGTTAGAATACTAATATATATGTTAGTATATTTTATCTGTTAGTACACCTATTTCTTCCTTCTGCAAAGCTTTAAGTGTGAAAAATAAATTCTAGCATATGATAATTAGTGATAAAAGAGTCAAGGGTTACTAAGAAGAAAACCAAAGAAGAGAAAAATGTACAAAATATTAAAACTAGTAATGATTTTCATAATTATTTTACTCTAGCTCAGTGCCTTTCAAACTTTTAAAACCATGATTCACATTAATAGATACATTTTATCTTAAGACTCAAAGTAGTTACCCTCACTATGTATAATGCACCTTTGATGCTATTTCTATTTCATTTTTAAAAATTCTGATCAGGACCTAATAAATGGGTGAAAATTCATAGTTTGAAAATCACTGCTTTAAATTGTCCATATCTACCAAGGGGGAGATGAAGAAGGAGGAGGAGGAAAAAAAAGGAATATGTTAATGATGACATAGGCTAGTCGAAGTCAAGTTTAGTACGAGATATTTAATATGATCATTTTTTCCCTCACTGACAAATATTTACATTTTCTTCCAAAGAAACCTAGTGTACTTGAATTCATATTTTACTATGACATTCATCTGGGAATGTAGAACACTGTGTTTACCAGCTATAAATCATACAAGAAACATTTTTTTCTGAATTTTATACCCAATTTTTGAAACAAAAGACATGATACAAAAGATATTCTAACTCCATTAAAAAAAATCTTTTCCAAAGAAGGAAGTTATGTTCCATATTTTTAAGATGCCGAAGAATCTTTACTTAGGTTTCTTGTTCATATTTCAAGTGATAGCCCAAAAGCAAAGATGTATTTGCTTTTTAAAAAATCAACTAGTGTGAATTTTGAATATCAGATTTCTGCTTTCACAAATAAATCATTTGTGTCAAATTCATCTGTTCGTCTTCATATGGCATATCACAAGTGTATTGCAGCTGGCTGCTTTACAAACTGGAATTTGGATTCTATTAACAGCTCTGGTGAAAGTTTCCTCTCTAGTGTCTGGGCTTCTTCATTGCTGCACACACTGAACATGACTTTAGCACAATTACTTAAAGCTCCTTCAATTAGAAATTACAAGACAATTGTCATCAAACTTATGTAACACGGGTCAACCAAGCATCTGGGAGAATTCGTATGTGCAACAGATCCAAACCCTGCAATGCATTCTCATCTTGAAGGATATACATTGATTTTATAGCTAATGGAAAAATCAGAAGTGTCTCTGTTTCCCTGGTTTTAAAAATACACATACAACAAACCAAATCTCAAAGTAAAATGCATGTTTTGTAAAAATTGCAGTTAGGAGGTACATAAAATAGCTTTATTTTCATCAGAGTGAAATTTTAGCGTTACTTTTAAGACATGAAATATAAAAATCACAAGAAATTGATAATTTTTGAATAAGTAACATCATTGCTAAGCATTTTGAATTTTGCCATCTGGAGAACCCATTTAAAAATTCACTCTAGGGGCTTCCCTGGTGGCGCAGTGGTTGAGAATCTGCCTGCTAATGCAGGGGACACGGGTTCGAGCCCTGGTCTGGGAGGATCCCACATGCCGCAGAGCAACTGGGCCCGTGAGCCACAATTACTGAGCCTGCGCGTCTGGAGCCTGTGCTCAGCAACAAGAGAGGCCGCGATAGTGAGAGGCCCACGCACTGCGATGAAGAGTGGCCCCCGCTTGCCACAATTAGAGAAAGCCCTCGCACAGAAACGAAGACCCAACACAGCAAAAAATAAATTAATCAGTTAATAAACTCCTACCCCCAACGTCTTAAAAAAAAAAAATTCACTCTACTTCTAAGCAATATTGTGTCATATAGTGGAACAGACAGTATAAAAGGCCTGGGATTTGGGCTTAGCTCATCCATTAACTGCTAATGTAAATTTGGGTGATTTGCTTAACCTTTCTAGGCCTTGGTTTCCTAATTTTAAAAATGAAGGTATTAAACCACATGGTTTCTAAATTCCATAATATCTTGGGAATAGTGAGGTGTGAGATAATTTAATCTACAAACGTTAACAGACAGAAATTATCCACTTTTTTCTTTCTGCGTTAATTAGTGGGTACCCCTCATCATGTAGATAGGAAGTAAAGCAGTATCTTTGCTTGAATGTAAGAGGATTTAATAAACCTTTTAAAAAAAATCTCTGACCCCACTTAGGAGCTAAAAGAAAAGAGGTTTCCGAAAGTCTGTTCTGTTTATCTAGGCAAAGCTTGTGATCACTACAGTAAAAGAATAAATCCTGCAGAAAACACATTAGCAAAGACTGAAGTGAATAATAAGATAAAACAGTGTGCTCATCCACCCATGTCAGTGAGAAAAGGCAATGTGTTTTTATACAATTGAATTGAACAGAAATTATACTAACATATGAATCCTAGGGCTGCCAGAGAGAGAGAATGGCGACCATCTGGAGGTAAGAAGTTTCTTCTTCATGGAATCACAGTGATGACATCATTCACAAGGGGCAGAACATAGTAAAGTATTTATCTTTCATTCCACAAGGTGGTGTGTTTTATGTATAAAATATTTGAGGTAGTGTTTTTATTCTGAATCTAATGATGTGCTTTTTAAATGGTTTTCTTATTTTTGCCTTGTTAGTACATCACTTAATATCCTGCCTCTGGATCTAACAAATTGCCTGATGCCAATGTAGATACAAGTACTTGTTCCCAAATTGATAACATATGCCAAAATTTTCTGTATTGCCCTCCATAAACACACTTCTGGGGGCATTCTTGACCCTGATCTCAATGAGAACTTCAAATGTGTTCCCTCTCTGCAAGATCACTTTCTGTGTGCTTTTCCCCCCGTGGTTATGGCTTTAAAAATTAAATATACTTTAGAGAAATCATATGATCCTTTACTTAGAAATATTATTTGCATATAGTATAGGACTGAATGAGATTTGTGAAATAATATTAGAAGTTATTTAAAACAAAAGTTGAAGAATTGTTGGCAATAAAGTTCACCAACTTTAACCTAAGAATCTACTTAGAGCTTTCCAAACACCTAGGATTCTGCCTTTCTTCTCTTCCATAATGACTTCTTCAACCAAACCCCCTCCCAAATACTCTCAAAAGAGTCTAAGATTAGTTTCAAGGAGTCTGGGTTAAAGGTGTTTGATTTCTGGTTCTTTATGTTTGCCTCCTAGATCTTTGTTTCAGATACCTCTGTAAACTGAACATCAGTGGGTAAGGTAAGGTACAGACATTTACAAACTGCAGTGTATATTTAGAGTACATTTGCCATTCATTCATTCATTCATTCATTCTCTCACTCATTTTTCAAATATTTATTAAACGCCTTCATTGTTCCAGGCATTGTATGTTAAGACTGAGGGTACACAAATGTAAAATAGATAGCTAGTGGGAAGCAGCCACATAGCACAGGGAGATCAGCTCGGTGCTTTGTGTCCACCTAGAGGGGTGGGATAGGGAGGGTGGGAGGGAGAGGCAAGAGGGAAGAGATATGGAGATATATGTATATGTATAGCTGATTCCCTTTGTTATAAGGCAGAAACTAACACATCATTGTAAAGCAATTGTACTCCAATAAAGATATTAAAAAAAAAAAGACTGAGGGTGCAAAACAGAATGAACTCTCTCTTAAGAGTAATATTATAGTAATGATAGCATCAAACTTAATATTCAGCAAGGTAAATGAGAAAATAACTTTATTTTAATAAAATCTTAAAGATTTTCTCTATTTTTTCATTATGGATTTGAAATCATTTTTTCATTTATTTCCTGCTTTCCTGTCTTCAATGTAGTTTAAGCTAAGAATTATTTATGGTTTAAACACCACAACTTGCCAGGAAAAAAAAATGACCAGTAAATGCATATGAGTTTTTAGTAACTCCTAATTGTTATTCCACTCTAATGTTTGCTTTAAAATAATTTTAGAATCTCATGGTATACTTGGGTCTTAAGATACTAGAAAAATGGAGGGAAATGTTCTCTGCCAGCAGGTCTATGGGGATTGGAACTTGGATATTATTTATTTAGAGAGGATTATAATAGATATGAGCTCAGAGATCAGGAGATGGTACACACTACAAAAACAAATGTAGTTACTAATAGGATACATAATAGAAGGTTTAGCTGTGTATAAAACAGAAATGAATAGTCACTTTCCACCCTGGGAGGGAGTGGTTGTCTTCTTAAACAGTGTCCTGGTTCAAAAAGTAAAACAAAGCTGGTGATCAAATGCTTTCCTAACTAGAGATTAGCTAGGTGTTTACCTTTGACAGTCGTCCTACTCAGGGCATAAAAAATGGCGTGTTAAAATGAAAAAACATTCTGTACACTGAGAGAAAACGATGCTGTTTAATGGTAAGATCATTCTTATTCAAACCAAAAATGTCCTTTTTTCTTTCACTCAAATTGAATCATCAGAATGTTCAGTATTATGCTTAAGCCAATAAAAGGAAGAAAGACTAAAATATTCAGAAGTTAAACATGTCCATACTTACACAGTTTCGTGTTAGAAATGGTTGGTTAATTATCTTATTAAGTTGCTATCCACTACAATAGTTAGTGCTTTATATTTCTGAAGTGCTGCACAAATACTAACAAACTGATTCCGTAACACTCTGTAAAGTTTGTTAGTGTTGTCCCTGAGATTTCTAAAGCAAAGAGAAAAGAGATCATTTCAATGAGCGTACTTTGGGTTGAGGGGACTATAGCACGTTCAAGACACCCTTAAAATTAACCCTGTTTTGGAAGTAAGATATGCCCTTCTGGAACATTTAGGGAATCTTCAAGATTGAACATGATTGTGTACCAAAATAGACAATAAATGCTATAGATCAGAGTAGAGAAAACCAGATCTACAGTTTATCTTAGAGCAAAGAGCATTTTGCTTCTTAGAAACAGGAGGAAATAATATACCATGCTTTTGTCTTCCACCCTAACTACTTCAGTAGTTACTTTGAGACCAGGGAAGGTAATTGCCCTCCTTCAGCTAACTCTGCACACATATGGAACATACTAGCCTTGTACTCAAAGTCAGTTACTCTAGCATCTAAGATGGGTGCAGCACTGCTTGTCAAATTTTTCCAAAACAAGAGACAGTAAAAACTAGCCTTTCCCCAGGAGCAGAACTTCAAAATTAGAAGCGTGATCGGAAACTTGGAGGAAAAAAAAAGAGTTGAGGCAACACTGTACCGTTTTCTACATGAGCTCCCCGCACCCCCGGCCTTTTTAAAAAATAAATTAACTCATCATGAGATTTTCAAATGCATTCTTTTAACATATGGTAAGAGTGTAAACATACTGGATTTATTTCAGGGGAAAAAGTAACCTGATTGATTCAAACAGTACCTCAGAATTTATTCAGTAATGTCAAAAGTCACAACTTCTTTTTATCACTTTGGATTCACAAAATTGCATCGGGGAAGATATATGCTTGAGTGTGATTGCTCCCAGACATGCATTTTTTCCTCCATCAAGGATCTGAAATAATACCAAAAAGCCAACTTGTATTTGTGTGGGTTTTGGCGGCACTCATCCAGAATGATTTCCCATTGAATGTTATGCCAAACCTGTAAAACAATAAGGATATATCCTGACAACAGTAATTTTCTCTCTGGCATCCAAAATTCAGATCCTTCTGTTGATAGAACTGTTCTCCGAATAAAACTATCCTGTATTGCCTCTGCTAGGTGAGGGGAGGAGTGCTGAGCAGGCAAGTATGGGAGTGAACATGTGAGAAATTAAAAGAACATGAGCAATTGCTTAATAATAGACGAGCTCTAATAGCAGAGATAATGGTATTCTTACACTTAGAAATGAGCAATGTGAAATTCAAAGCACAGTTTAGTTGAATGTAGAGAAAGTATACATTGGAATGAAGTCAAGTACTGCCAAGGATTAAGTCTTCATTCCTTTTCACTAGGACGAGTCCCTCCGGTGCACACGTGTCGCCACACTAATAGGCAGCAGGAGACACTGTTGCACTGTTTTCTCCCCAACGTGAGGGGCCTGAGGATGAAATCAGAGATCATCTGCTTGTGAATGTGGGGAAAAGAACCCATTTTTACTGCAAGGATTTAATGTGATGTTGATGGTAAGTGACATGATCACTGAAAACAGATGCCATCTGGAGTCTCGTTGATTGATGTGCAAACCTCTGACAGCAGAAACCCATGTTGCTATTTTGCCTTCATGCTTGTCTTATTGAGATCTAGTCAGGAAAGGATCCTCTTCATTTCAAATGTTGGGACATGAATCACGCTGACAGAAAAATAAAACGTCCTTCTATCTGGCCTTATTATTCCAAAGTGTAAGCAACAGAGGGAATTTTTCTAAAGGTGAGACTCAGAAATTTTGAAATCCCCTTTAACAAATTCTCCTCTTTAAATGAAGAACATTTTCACTAGAACCTGTTTTCTTGTTTAAAACAATGTTTTATTGTCCTTTCAGATGGTTGCTATAACTTTTATAGTGTTCGCTATTTTTCCAGTTCTATATGTGACAACTTTGATTAACTTGCGAAATGAGGAATTATGGCCCCTCATGCTTTTGTGTGAGTTTGGATGCTGCCATAGTACAAAGAGAAAACATGACTTCACCATGTGCAGTAAAAGAGGGACTGACTTGAATTAGGAAAACTCTCAGGAAGCAGCCGGAGAGCCTCTCCACCTGAACTAAGTTTGGGAGACGTGCAGTTTGGTTTTAATTGGTGCGGTCTGACCAAGCAAATCACAAGAATGAAGTATTTATAAGATCTAGAGTGAATGGTATTCTTTAGAATCTCAAAGAACGACATATTATGATAGATACTAATCGTACGTGATTCTGTAAAGAAAAGCACTTGGCAACAACATGAGAAAAGATGGCATTGGATAATATGTTGTAGTGAGTGGAAAGGCATCTGAACCCAAGCCTATAAATACTTCATTCCAAAGGTAGATCCTAATTATATTTTCTGAATTCGTTTTTGATTGGTTGGCCCATTTTATGTTTGTTTTAATAATAACATCTATTAAAGATTTTCTACGATAAAAGCAATACATTTTTCTCTTTTAAAAATTGGATAATTATAAGCAAAACCACCCATATTTTTACTACCCAAAGGCAACCAATATACTTTTCTATGCAGAAGTTTTTATATTTTTAAATATACACCACATATAATATTTTGTATTCTGCTTTTAAAACTTACTATATCACATAATATTTTTGTATTAAATTCTAAATTTTCTTTTATTAGCTACCATGATAATCATCAAATGAAAGTACTATCATGTCCTTAATCTTTCGATCATTGACGTTTACCACTTCTTCTCATGATAACGAACGATTCTCTGCAAAGCTGTGTCTCTGGATCTCGGTTTATATTTATTTAACTGGTTTCCAGATATAGAATTATTAGTTTAAACTATAAAAAAATTTTAAAGGCTTTTTAGAGACACTGTGAAACTGTTTTCTAGAATTTTTGTTTCAATTTACACTCTCTCTAGCAGAGTGTGATATTATTCATTTTCATGGTTCGTTCGAATGACTGATTTTTTTAACTCTTTTGGGATTCTGTGAGGCACAGTGGAATTTGGAAAGAGATGTGATTGCAGTTTGGCCCCTTGCTGAACCCCCTTAATCTCTCCATGTACAATTTTCTTCATCATGAGATGAATTACAAAATGTCTCACAAAATTATTGTATGAAAAGACAGTGAAAATCAATGGAAAATAACTCATAATTTAAAAATATCCCTTAAGCACCTGCTGTGCATGAGATTATTCTACATACAAGTATTTCTTTTACAAGTATTTTTTTAACAGGGAACACCTAACAAATTTTTATTTTCTCCAGATGATAGTAGTTTAGGGAAAGAGGGGATGAAAATTTTTGGTTAGAGAATCAGGAGACCCACTTTCTATTTTACTCGTGCACTAACTTACTGTGTGACCTTTTGCACAAATTACTTAACTTCTTTGGGTCTTTATTTCTTCATCAAGGAGGGCAGTGGATTTAACCAGATTATCTCTAAAGTGCTTTCTGACTCTAAGATTCTCTGATGCTATCAAAACCATTTTTCCAGAAAAGAATGACCTTTCTAACTACTCCTCCTTCCGAAATCCAAATGGAGAGTGTCTGCAATATTTATTTCCAAAACCTTTCAGTGAGTTCAAATCTATATGTCTATACTGGCGTAACTTTCATGTTCCTATCCAAATTTACTTTAAAGAAATATCATGATGAGAGCATAACCTTTGTGTGATCCTTTTGTCAGTTAAACAAAAACAGAAGAAAGTTACAACAAAGAATCCTTTAAAAAATGTAAGTATACTGCAGAATATGCCAAATTATTTCCTAAGTTTTGTAGCATAATGGTCACTGGTTTCAGTGGGAATTTCATACAGACCTCTCAGATTAGAATTTGGGGGTCATGACTACAGCACAGTAGATATCCTATCTCAAAAGATAGTAACACCTTATCTGGGCTGCAGGAAACATTTATCTTGTTGATTTCACTTTTGTATACACTCTTAAATATGATGCTGACAAAGAAAAAATCATATATCTTTTTCCTAGCAGGATTTTGTTACAGAACACTTAGCTAGATTATTTTAAAAATAACAGCTTTATTGAGATATAATTCACATATCATAAAATTCACCCTTTAAAGTGTATAATTCAGTAGTTTTTAGTATGTTCACTGAGCTGTAAAACCATCACCATCGATGTGTTTTTAAAACAAAATGAAAGTGTGTAGACAGTACACCAACTACTACTTGTTTATTGGATTTGGTATTACTTGTAGATTTTTTTTTTTCACTCAAGACATGGCTCAGTTGTAAGAATTTAAACTCTTCAGAGTTAATGAAATAATTGCTGTGTTGTGGGCACATTTTCAATTTAATTCAAAATCCACCATCTATCAAATCATACTTTGAAATCTTTTATTTACATAATATAGAAAAATTGAAAGTGTGTGTGTCTGATGGTTTTGCAATAAGATGAAGGTGAATAAGAGGCTGAGGAGGATTCATGTGTTTTTCAATTTATTTAAAATATTTAGAGTCATTTAAAAATTTTGCCTCCCTCTGTTGACTTAGAATTCTAATGGATGATTAAATATCAAGGCCAGAGGTGGTGGGGACGGGGAGGGGAGGAACATCTGAAGGTGATGGAGGGATAATAATTGTCTTTTCAAGCCATGAAAAAAACCCAGAACAGGGCTTCCCTGGTGGCGCAGTGATTGAGAGTCCGCCTGCCGATGCAGGGGACACGGGTTCGTGCCCTGGTCCAGGAGGATCCCACATGCCGCGGAGCGGCTGGGCCTGTGAGCCATGGCCGCTGAGCCTGCGCGTCCGGAGCCTGTGCTCCGCAACGGGAGAGGCCACAACAGTGAGAGGCCCGCATACCGCAAAAACAAAAAAACAAAAAAACCCCCAGAACAACGAAACCCTTCTTATATTTTGAGAAAGCATAGGTATGATTCAAAGTGATAAATAATAATAACTGAGACATTTATATTTTTATCCTAAACATTTCATAAGATCAATTATGAAAGAGTTAACTAGATTTTTCTTTTACTTAAGCCTTTGCAATAAGCTTGCTAGTAATCTTTTCTTAACTATTTTGTAAACAAGCTGAATAACTTACTACTGCATCGAATGACTTTTTAGTAACTTGTACTACTGATGCTATAAAAAACACAACACTGCCTTTGTAAATGTAGATAAAACCTTTTCTCTTTAACACTCCACTATAAACTTTTCAGTGTAGCATCTCATTTTTCTTTTCCAGCCCATCTCTTCAGAAATGAATGGGTTGTCATAAATTATTCTCTCACTGTTAAATTCTCTCACCCATGGAAAATTTGAAGTAAATCTCTCACTAGAGAGGTGAAAAAGAAGAGGCCTAACATTCTTGCTAGGACCTCAGGACAGACTGTAATGATAAGAGCCTCTTCTCTAAATGTTTACGCAAATTACTTGAAATGACCTTGAATAAGTCATTTAACATTCACATGCCTTATTTTCCTCATCCACCAAATGAGTTAGGTGGTTGCTTATGATGATCAAAATATAACATCAACTAATTGTATATCTTTTGTCCCTCAGAAAGACATTAAAAACTAATATTTTCAATATGACTAAATTTTCTATGATACCTTTATCTGTATTTGGGGAACTAGTTGAACTCAATCTAAAATACACTGAAATATTGGAAGGGTATAAATAAACTAACTCATATTATGGTATTGTAGAGACATTATAAACCTTGATTTTTGTTCTTGAGTTTTTAGGTGAGCATTGAGATATATAAGACGCAAAGTTAGCTTGAGGAAAAGAAAATGACTCATAATGAGACATAAGAAATATTCAGCAAAAGTGTGGGACAGTTAGCAGAGATTAAATACTTAGCTGAGAAAAAACAAACTTGGATACAATAGACACTGGTAATATTGGGCATGATTTTCATTTTTGTAAAATTGGTTGGTTATTTCTGGGAATGTTCTGTATTTTATAAATATGATTTATATCTTAGTTGGATGCTGCTTACTGAGGCAGCATTGTTCTCTAGAAAAAAGACTGATGCCCTCTACTGTCATCTTATTTCCTCTGCTTGCTGTCAGAACAGGAGGGAAAGGGCAAAACCCAAGAAAAGTGGTCATGGAGCAGTACTGTTAGTAGCACGCCATGGGCTGAATCATCTGCCTATGTCTGACTGTTTTATAACTTCACTCTGAAGTGAGTTTCACATCATCATTAGAGGAACAAACATAATTGTTTTTAAAAGATGTTTTTAGTAATACCATCTGATAGAAATATATGCTGTGGAAATTCAGGAAAACTCATATGACGTGGAAATATCTTTTGTATGAGATTTCTCTTGAAGTGAAACTAAAATGGATTCCTTTGGTAATCAGAAGAAACCTTAGCCAAAAATTCTTTTGGAACTAATGAGTTTTGGAACTTACTCCACGAAGTGACCAAAAATATTTAAAGTGTATGCTGACCGGACAGGCCTAGAATTGTTATTTTTTATTATTTTATCAAGGCCCATGAAAAATTCTGGCTGTAGATGGCAGCATCACACTAACACATCCATTCTAAAGCCTCCTAGGGTGAATTTGCGAGAAAGATGCTAAAAGCTCTGGTGCCTGGAGAACTATGGTTCATTCACTAGAAACCAGCCACAATTTTTCTTTGTCAAGGATGAAAACTTTCCTTGACTCTGCAAGCATCCACCTCTGAATTCACTACATTTAGATTTATCCTCAAGGTTGTGAGTGTGTTCCTTTAGTTGTGGGGTTTGGCAGACACAAAGGATATTAATTTTATTAGAGCTTCTGAAAATACCAGTTGTAGGGCCTTTGAAAACCCAGAGTTGTCAGCATTTCACATTAATGGGTCTTTTATTTGTTTGTTTTTCTTCCTGATTTATAGACAGCACCCCATTATAGAGGTAATATATCTTCATTTAAATAACTTTCAAGTTATTTATGACTGGCAATGACTTTGAGGCTGGGGTGTTTTACTTTGTTTTATTTTTGTTAACAGGTTCATTCCGGTGCTAGTGATAATAGTATAGCCTAAAATAAAGGCAGTTTTACAGAGTTCTCTGAATGATTGGAATAATCTAGTTAATTGCATTAAAGACCCAAATTTTTCGTGAAAAGTCCTTTTCATTTCCAACTATGTTCGAACTTAAGTTTTTAACCAAAGCAAATAAGTAATCAACAAATGATGAAAACTCACTATGTGGCACATACTAAGTATGGCTCTTTTATATCTTATTTTCATTTAATCCTTGTTACAAACCTATAGTTATTCTTATTTTGCGCATAGGGAAGCAAGCGCAAAGAGCTCAGTGACTTGCCCAAGATTTCACATCTAATCGTGGTGGAGCCGAGCTGCAATACAGGTTTTTTATTCTCGGGTCAGTTTCTTCAGAGCCATTATAGCTGCTTCTCTGAGGAGACTGGTAAGACATGAGAGATTTAAAACAGGAAATTGGATGTAATTTGTAAGCACTTGGAATGGGTAGGTGGGTGATTTTTAAAATTTGCTTCTTCATTCAATAGATATTTATTAAATGTCTGGTATGTTTTAAGCCCAGGATAAGAACTGAGGAAACACTGACATAGTCTAACATACATAGTTCTTGCCTTTTTGTAGTCTGTAGGGAGAAACTAACACACACATAGATTATAACATAACACAGTGTAGTCTATCATTGCATTTAGTACATTGTAATATGTGGTAATGTGGTAACACAGAGAAGGCAAATCTTACCTGGGATAGAGGGGAAGAGAGTTTTCTTGAAAGAAATATTTCAGTTGTGTCTTATAGGCTGGACTAGACAATTGGAAGGGATAGAGGAGGGGCATTCCAAACAGCGGAGAAGCATAAACCAAAGATAGCATGGTACGCACATTAAATAACAATCTAGCTCTAATACTAAAGTGCAAAATTTAGAAAATAATTTTATTGAGTTCAAAGGGAAGAATCAGGGTCACTATTTTCTTGTCAACACTTACTATAACCTAAAACCTATTATAATAATGCTAAATCTCAAGGACACTTACATTACAACCTTAACCATCAAAAATATATTTAAGTACCTGGGAGAGGAAAGAAAATAAGAACATTGACAGTTCTTGAATAGCATTCATGCTGTCTCAACACTTCACATTAACTCTGTGATATTAATATTAATGTACCTGTTTTATGATAAGACTTAAAAACATTAAGGAACTTGCCCTTGGCAAGCTAGGAGAAGGTAGAGCCAGAGGTGGTGGTGCAGTGACTCTAAAGCCCATGCTTTTTTTATGCTTTTGTAGGAAAGGAAAAATATCTTTTCCCCCCTACCCTTCCAAGATCTTGACTGGGATCCCTGGAACAAAAGACAGATGAACAAGAGAAAAGCATACAAATTTATTTAATATGAGTTTTATGTGACACAGGAAGCTTTGTAAGGAAATGAAGACCCTAAGAATGATTTTATGCAAGTGTAATGAAGAGTGGAAAGTCGTGGGAGAATGTGATAGGACAAAAAGAATATAAGGCAAATGTAGTAAACTGGGGGAGACTTAGTAGGGCCTATTTGGTCAGAGTCCTCTCAGTGTCCCTCTGTCTTCAGAGATAAGGATGCTCCTTTCCTCCAGGCACTGGAGGGGAGAACCTCTCATGTGAGGGTCTTATGACCTGCTTCAGGGAGAGGTCAGAAAGTTCTTCCTGTACTTGCTGCGTCTCAAATTCCTTTAGCTTAAGATATTCACTATGCCAACAGGTAGCAGGTCCTGAACCCCATCACTTTCTTTCCTCATAGGAGCCAAGAGTTAAGCATTGCTAAGTCTAAACACTATGACTTCCTACACACTTCACCCGTAAGACAAGTTCCTTGAACTCTGACTCTGGTGGTTTACTTTCATAAATCACAAATCCAGTTTCATGCCTACTGCTCAACATCTCAGACACAGATTAAAAATTAACTTCCTCTCTCTGCCTCAGTCTTACCATCAACACTACACTGCATACAACTTAAGTCATTTTCCTAAAACAGAACTAGTCACATCAATTACCCAAACAAAAACCTTTACTGCCTTCCAGTTTTCTTCATCATAAAGTTCAAACTCCTTAGCATAGTATTCAAGGCTATTCACTTAGACCCGGCTTTGTCTAGCTGTCTTTTTCTCTCCTTCCCTCCCTCTCTCCCCTTCTCCCTCTCCTTTTCCCTCTCTTTCTCTTTCTCCCTCTCCTTCTCCCTCTGTCTCTCCCACTTCTTCTGTCTTTCCCTCTCCATTTGTCTCTTCTTCTTCCTCTGTTTCCCCCCCGCCATCTCTGTGTCTCTCTCTATCTCATCCCCTTCCCTTTTACCATGACTCTTGTCACACCAGAGTATTTATTGTTCCCTGAACATAGTATGTTCTCTTCCCCTAAAGTGTACTTTTCTATCTGATATGATCTGACAAAATCCAATTCATCTTTCAAGGCATATTTAAATGTCAGCAACCCTGTGACGTCTTCCCCTCTCCCTGTTTAAATTAATAGTTCTTCTTCATACTACCACAATACTATTGTCACCTTTATTAGTGCACTTAGTGTTTTGTTTTACAATTAGCTGTGTACATATATGCCTGTTAAATTGTGAGTGTGTTCATGCTCACCTTAGGGTATGAAAGTCATTAGCAGTACCTCAGAAACTAAATTGCTGGACACTCAGAATGTTTATTGAATGAATGAAGCTCAGTTATCTGAATTCACAGCGGCATTAAATATAATGAATTAGGGTAGGAGTCAAGATGGTGGAGTAGGAAGACACGGAGTTCTCGTCTCCTCACAAGTAGGGCATCTGCCAGGTGCTGGTGGGGGACCTCAGACACCTAAAGTGATGGGAGGAATCCCCAAGCGACTGGTGAGGAATCCCCGAGGATGTGGGGGCCAAGGAGGAGGGGAGGAAAAGTGGAGGCTGGATGGGACAGGCACCCCTGAGGGGCAGCTGGGGGAGGGGAGGGGTTCCCATACTCAGAGGGGCCCACCCATGGAGTGGGGATTAACAGGAAAGGGGAGAGACCTTTGGGGTGTCAGGGGATCAGAGGGGAACGAGGCTTGGGTCTCCCCCACCCGCTCGAGCCCCAGCGAGACTGTTGGGGTCTCAGGCCTAAATCTCAGCCCTCCAGGGCCCTCTGTGTCCAGGCTGAGCCTAGGCCCTGCCCCCCACCTAAGCCCCAGCCCCCAACCAAGGCCTTTTCTGGCTTTTTTTTTTTTTTTTTGCTCTTGTGGTTCTGTTTTGCCTTGTTGTTGTTTCATTTGTACTTTTATTTTTTCTAACATATTTTTTATTTTTCTAATTTTTATTTTTTTATTCTTTGTTATTGTTTGGCTCTTTTTCTTTTTCCTGCCACACAGTGCCACTTGTGGGATCTTGATTCCCACTCTGGGGGTCAGGCCTGAGCTCCCGTGGTGGGAGCACCAAGTCCAAACCTCTGGACTAACAGAGAACCTCAGACCCCAGGAAATATTAATCAGTGTGAGGTCCCCCAGAGGTCCTCATCTCCGCACCAAGACCCAGCTCTACCCAACTGCCTGCAAACTCCAGTACTTGACGCCTCAGGCCAAACAACCAGGAAGACAGGAATGCAGCCCCACCCATCAAAAAAAAAAAAAAATGAGAAGACAAAAAAATAAGTTACAGTTGAAGGAGCAAGGTAAAAACCTACAAAACCAAATAAATGAAGAGGAAATAGTCAACCTACCTGAAAAAGAATTCAGAGTGATGATAGTAAAGATGATCCAAAATCTCAGAAATAGAATGGAGGCAGAGATCAAAAAAATACAAGAAATGTTTAACAAAGACCTAGAAGAACTAAAGAACAAACAAAGAGTGATGAACAACACAGTAACTGAAATGAAAAATACACTAGAAAGAATCAATAGCAGGATAACTGAAGCAGAAGAACAAATAAGTGAGCTGGAAGAAGAATGGTGGAAATAACTGCCGAGGAGCATAATAAAGAAAAAAGAATGAAAAGAATAGAGGACAGTCTCAGAGACCTCTGGGAGAACATTAAACTCACAAACATATGAATTATAGGGGTCCCAGAAGAAAAAGAGAAAGAGACAGGGCCTGAGAAAATATTTGAAGAGATGATAGTCAAAAAATTCCCTAACATGGGAAAGGAAATAGCCACCCAAGTTCAGGAAGCTCTGAGAGTCCCATAAAGGATAAACCCAAGGAGAAACACACCAAGACACATATTAATCAAACTAACAAAAATTAAATTCAAAGAAAACATATTAAAAGCAGCAAGGGAAAAGCAACAAATAACATACAAGGGAATCCCCATAAGGTTATCAACTGATTTTTTAGCAGAAACTCTGCAAGCCAGAAGGGAGTGGCAGGACATACTTAAAGTGATGAAAGGGAAAAGCCTACAACCAAGATTACTCTACCAAACGAGGATCTCATTCAGATTTGACAGAGGGATCAAAATCTTTACAGACAAGCAAAATCTAAGAGAATTCACCTCCACCAAACCAGCTTTACAGCAAATGCTAAAGGAACTTCTCTAGGAAGGAAACACAAGAGAAGAAAAAGACACACAAAAACAAACCCAAAACAATTAAGAAAATGGTAATAGGAACATACATATCGATAACTACCTTGAATGTAAATGAATTAAATGCTCCAACCAAAAGACACAGACTGGTTCAATGGATACAAAAACAAAACCCATATATATGCTGCCTACAAGAGACCCACTTCAGACCTAGGCACACATACAGACTGAAAGTGAGGGGATGGAAAAAGATATACCATGCAAATGGAAATCAAAAGAAAGCTGGAGTAGCAATACTCATATCAGATAAAATAGACTTTAAAATAAAGACTGCTACAAGAGATAAGGAAGGACACTATATAATGATCAAGGGAACAATCCAAGAGGAAGATATAACAATTATAAATATTTATGCACCCAACATCGGAGCACCTCAATGTATAAGGCAAATGCTAACAGCCATAAAAAGGGAAATAGACAGTAACACAATAATAGTGGGGGACTTTAACACCCCACTTACACCAATGGACAGATCATCCAGACAGAAAATACATAAAGAAATGCAAGCGCTAAATGACACAATAGATCAGATAGACCTAGTTGATATTTATAGGACATTCCCCCTGAAAGCAGCAGAATACACTTTCTTCTCAAGTGCACACAGAAGATTATCCAGAACAGATCACATCTTGGGCCACAAATCAAGCCTCAGAAAATTGAAATCATATCAAGCATATTTTCTGACCACAATGCTATGAGATTAGAAATCAATTGCAGGAAAAAACCTGTCAAAAACACAAACATATGGAAGCTAAATAGTGTACTGCTAAATAACCAAGAGATCACTGAAGAAATGAAAGAGGAAATAAAAAAATACCTAGAAACAAATGACAATGAAAACATGACAACCCCAAACCTATGGGATGCAGCAAAAGCAGTTCTAAGAGGGAAGTTTATAGCAGTTCAATCTCACCTCAGGAAATAAGAAAAATCTCAAGTAAACAATGTAACCTTACACATAAAGCAGCTAGAGAAAGAAGAACAACAACAACAACAAAAAAAACACCCCAAAATTAATAGAAGGAAGGAAATTATAAAGATCAGAGCAGAAATAAATGAAATAGAAACAAAGAAAACAGTAGCAAAGATCAATAAAGCTAAAAGTTGGTTCTTTGAGAAGCTAAACCAAATTGATAAACCTTTTGCCAGATGCATCAAGAAAAATAAGGAGGGCTTCCCTGGTGGCGCAGTGGTTGAGAGTCCGCCTGCCGATGCAGGGGACACAGGTTCATGGCCCGGTTTGGGAGGATCCCACATGCCGTGGAGCGGCTGAGCCCGTGAGCCATGGCCGCTGAGCCTGCGCGTCCGGAGCCTGTGCCCCGCAACGGGAGAGGCCACAACAGTGAGAGGCCCGTGTACCGCAAAAAAGAAAAAAAAAAAAGGGAGAAGACTCAAATCAATAGAATTGGAAATGAAAAAGGAGAAATTACAACTGACACTGCAGACGTACAAAGGATCATAAGAGACTACTACAAGCAACTATATGCCAATAAAATGGACAACTGGAAGAAATGGGCAAATTCTTGGAAAGGTACAATTTTCCAAGTCTGAACCAGGAAGAATTAGAAAATATAAACAGACCAATCACAAGTAATGAAATTGAAACTAATTTAAAATCTTCCAGCAAATAAAAGTCCAGGACCAGATGGCTTCACAGGTGAATTCTATCAAACATTTAGGGAAGACCTAACACCTATCCTTCTCAAACTCTTCCAAAAAATTGCAGAGGGAGGAACACTCCCTAACTCATTCTACAAGCCACCATCACTCTGATACTGAAACCAGACAAAGATATCACAAAAAAAGAAAATTACAGACCAATACCACTGATGAACATAGATGCAGACATCTTCAACAAAATTCTAGCAAACAGAATCCAACAACACATTAAAAGGATCATACACTATGATCAAGTGGGATTTATCCCAGGGATACAAAGATTCTTCAATATATGCAAATCAATCAATGTGTTACACCATATTAACAAAGTGAAGTATAAAAACCATATGATCAACTCAATAGAGGCAGAAAAAGCTTTTGACCAAGGTCAATACCCACTTATGATAAAAACTCTCCAGAAAGTGGGCACAGAGGGAACCTACCTCAACATAATAAAGGCCATATATGACAAACCCACAGAAAACATCATTCTCAATGGTGAAAAACTGAAAGCATTTCCTCTAAGATCAGGAACAAGACAAAGATGTCCACTCTCACCACTATTATTCAACATAGTTTTGGAAGTTCTAGTCATGGCAATCAGAGATGAAAAAGAAATAAAAGGAATCAAAACTGGAAAAGAAGAAGTAAAACTGTCACTCTTTGCAGCTGACATGATACTATACATAGAGAATCCTAAAGATGCCACCAGAAAACTACTAGAGCTAATCAATGAATTTGGTAAAGTTTCAGGATACAAAATTTATGCACAGAAATCTCTTGCATTCCTATACACTAACAATGAAAGATCAGAAAGAGAAATTAAGGATACAATCCCATTTACCATCTCAACAAAAATAATAAAATACCTAGGAATAAACCTCCCTAAGGAGGCAAAGGACCTGTACTCAGAAAACTCTAAAACACTGATGAAAGAAATCAATACAAACAGATGGAGAGAAATATGATACAAACAGATGGAGAGATATACCATGTTCTTGGATTGGAAGAATCAATATTGTGAAAATGACTATACTACCCAAAGCAATCTACAGATTCAGTGTAATCTCTATCAAATTACCAATGGCAATTTTCACAGAATTAGAACAAAAATTTTTACAATTTTTATGGAAACAAAAAAGACCCCAAATAGCCAAAGTAATCTTGAAAAAGAAAAAGGGAGCTGAAGGAATCAGGCTTCCTGGCTTCAGACTGTACTACAAAGCTACAGTAATCAAGACAGTATGGAGACTTCCCTGGTAGCACAGTGGTTAAGAATCTGCCTGCCAGGGGACGTGGGTTCAATCCCTGGTCCAGGAAGATCCCACACGCTGTGGAGAAATAAAGCCCACAAGCCACAACTACTGAGCCCACGTGCTGCAATTACTGAAGCCTGTGCACCTAGAGGTCATGCTCCACAACAAGAGAAGCCACCACAGCGAGAAGCCTGTGCATTGCAAGGAAGATAGCCCCCGCTTGCCACAACTAGAGAAAGCCCGCACACAGCAACGAAGACACAATGCAGCCAAAAAAAAAAAAAAAAAAAAAAGACAGTATGGTATTGGCTCAAAAACAGAAATATAGACCAAAGGTACAGGATACAAAGCCCAGAGATAAACGCATGCACCTATGGTCACCTAATCTATGACAAAGGAAGCAGGTATATACAAGGGAGAAAAGACAATCTCTTCAATAATTGATGCTGGGAAAACTGGATAGCTACATGTAAAAGAATGAAATTAGAATACTCCCTAACACCATACACAAAAATATACTCAAAATTGATTAAAGACTTAAATGTAAGATGGGGCACTATAAAACTCTTAGAGGAAAACATAAGAAAAACACTCTTTGACATAAATCACAGCAACATCCTTTTTGACCCACCTCCTAGAGAAATGGAAATAACAACAAAAATAAACAAGTGGGACCTAATTAAACTTAAAAGCTTCTTGCACAGCAAAGGAAACCATGAACAAGATGAAAAGACAACCCTCAAAATGGGAGAAAATATTTGCAAACGAAGCAACTGACAAAGGACTAATCTCCAAAATATACAAACAGCTCATGCAACTCAATATCAAAAAAACAAACAACCCAATCCTAAAATGGGCGGAAGACCTGAATAGACATTTCTCCAAAGAAGACATACAGATGGCCAAGAGGCACATGAAAAGATGCTCAACATCACTAATCATTAGAGAAATGCAAATCAAAACTACAATGAGGTATCACCTCACACAAGTCAGAACGGCCATCATCAAAAATCTACAAACAATAAATGCTGGAGAGGGTGTGGAGAAAAGGGAACCCTCCATCACTGTTGGTGGGAATGTAAATTGATACAGCCACTATGGAGAACAGTATGGACGATCATTAAAAAACTACAAATAGAACCACCATATGACCCAGCAATCCCACTACTGGGCATATACCCTGAGAAAACCATAATTCAAAAATACACACGTACCCCAATGTCCGCTGTACTATTTACAATAGCCAAGACATGGAAACAACCTAAATGTCCATTGACAGATGAATGGTTAAAGAAGATGTGGTACAAAATATACAATAGAATATTACTCTGCCATAACAAGGAACGAAATTGGGTCATTTGTAGAGATGTGGATGAACCTAGAGTTTATCATACAGAGTGAAGTAAGTCAGAAAGAGAAAGACAAATATCGTATTTTAACGCACATACGTGGAATCTAGAAAAATGGTACAGGTGAACCTATTTGCAGGGCAGGAGTAGAGATGCAAATGTAGGGAATGGGCATGTGGACACAAGTTTGGGGAAGGGGCGGGTGGGACAAACTGGGAGATTAGGATTGACATTTATACACTACCATGTTTAAAACAGATAGCTAGTGGGAACCTGCTGTATAACAGCTCAGCTCGGTGCTCTGTGTTGACCCAGATGGGTGGGATGTGTTGGGGGGCGTGGGAGGGAGGTCCAAGAGGGAGGGGATATGTGTATACATACAGCTGATTCTCTTCATTGTACAGCAGAAACTAACACAACATTGTAAAGCAACTATACTGCAGTTAAAAAATAATAAAATAAAATAAAACCAGGCCACTTTCTCACTACATTAAAAAATATATATATAATGAATTAGGAAGGGAAAAATGAGATTACAAATTATGATAGGAATCCTGATTTTAGCAAAAATGACAGCTCTCAGCAAGGGGAAGATAGAAAACCATATAAAACACAAATAACTAAGAATACCAGTCTGGGACCGTTTCCTGTGGAGCCAAACATCCAATTTATTTCAGTGTACCTTGAGTGGCACTATTACTACATAATACAATATAATTGTTACTAAGAGTAATGATCCTGTATCATTATGAAAGCATTTACAGTTTGTTCTGTGTAGTGTGTTTAAGAAAGCATGGTAGAATAAAGATAGGTGTATAGATATTAGTTCTAATGGAATAGAACTAAGAGTCCAGAAATAAACCCATGTGTCCATGGTCAACTTATTTTTGACAAGAGTGCCAAGACTATTCAATGAGGTAAGAATAATATCTTCAACAAATGGTGCTGGGACAACTGGAAAATAATTAAGTTGTGCTCCTATCTTACACCATATACAGAAATTAACTCAAAGTGGATCAAAGACCTAAATGTAAGCACTAGAGCAGTACAGTTTTAGAAGAAAACTTAGGTGTCATTCTTTATGACCTTGGATTTGGGAATGGATTCTTAGATATGACACGAAAAGTACGGGCAACAAAAGAGAGAATAGATAAATTGAGCTTCATCAAAGTTTAAAACTTTGTATATCAAAGGACACTGTCAAGAAAATGAAAAGACAACCTAACGCATGGGAGACATTATTTGCATATCATGTATCTGATAAGCGTCTAGCATCTAGAATAGAAAAAGAACTCTTACAGGACTTCCCTGGTTGCACAGTGGTTAAGAATCCACCTGCCAATGCAGGGGACACGGGTTCGACCCCAGGCCAGGGAAGATCCCACATGCAGTGGAGCAACTAAGCCCGTGCGTCACAACTACTGAGCCTGTGGTCTAGAGCCCGCGAGTCACAACTACTGAGCCCGCGAGCCACAACTACGGAAGACCGTGCACCTAGAGCCCGTGCCCCACAACAAGAAAAGCCACCACAGTGAAAAGCCCACACACCGCAATGAAGCGTAACCCCCACTCGCCGCAACTAGAGAAAGCCCGTGCACTGCAGTGAAGACCCAACGCAGACAAAATAAATAAATAAAATAAAAGTAAAAGGTATCAAAAAAAAAGAACTCTTACAACTCAACAGCAAAGGACACACAGTTCAATTTCAAAATGGGCAAAGGACTTGAATAGACAATGGTCAATAAGTACATGAAACGATGCTCAAAAAAATTTGTCATTAGGACAACGCAAAGCAAAACCGCAATGAAATACCACTTTACATTCATTAGGATAGCTATAATTTTTTAAAAAAGGAAAAAGAAAATAATAAGTGTTGGTAAGGATGTACAGAAATTGGAACACTGTACTTTGCCTGTGTGAATATAAACGGATGCAGCTGCACCATTTTATATTAAAGCAGTTTGGTGGTTCCTCAGAAAGGTATAGAATTACCATATGATCCACAAATTTTAGTCCTAGAATAAAGAATTGAAAACATGTGTTCATAAACAAATCTTCAAAGCAACAAAATGTAAACAAATCTTCAAAGCAACACTACTCATAATAACTAAAATGTGAAAATAATTCAAATATCCATCAACTAATGAATGGATTCAACAAATGTTAACATTTTGCTGTGTTGGCTTTAGTTTTGTTTTTCAAGAAATAAAATATTACAGGCAAAGTCCCTTTTGTATCCCTCCTTCATCCCATTTCCCTCCCTCTTGCTCCCAGAGACAGCCACTGTCCTGAACTTTGTATATGTGACTCAATCCCATTTATTTTAAAATATTTTTTTACATGTTGAATCCATAAACAATATATAGTATTATTTGATGTGATTTTTAAACTTTATATGAAAAGTATCACACCTATCCAGCTGCATTTTGCTTTTATCACTCAACTTTTAAAATATATTATAAAATTTATGTAATTTTAAGACATTAAAAGACTGTCGCAAATGTCTCCTAACTTTGTCTCCCTCCCTTTAGTGTTCCACTATCTCCAGTGCAAACCTGTTTAACTATTTCATCAGTTGAAAATTCTGATGAATCAAGGTAATATATGACATAAAAACCAATTCTGTAGTCCAAAAATACAGTCTTACTATGTTATACATATTTTTCTGTTATAACTAAAATTATAGAATTTAAGCTATAAGACATAAACCATTCAAAGAAAATCATAGTTAAAAGGTTCAACAAGTACCCAAGAATCTTTGTTTAATTATATTTCAATTTCTGGAGAACATTGGCCATATATGTAATCCAAGTATTTATTAAAAAAATTAACACTATTGAGAAATGTAAGTATATTCAAAATGTTCAAATGATTTGGCAATAAAACCATACAAAGTCAAAAGTATGGGCTAGATCATAACTATATTTAATGTCAAACACACACGGTTCTGTGTGTTTGTATCTTTAAATCAGAACTTGCAAAGTTGTATTCTCAGACCAATACTTCAGCTTCAACCATATTTGTTTTGAGAAACTAATTTTATCAAGGGGTGAACTTTGGTGTTTGATGGTTTTATACATCCTTCAGGTACCCCTACACCCCACTGGAGTCTGGCTATTTTTCATTACTGAGTATGTGACAAAGGCAACCTCTCTTTTGACTCAGGAAATACATTTATTCTGACCTGGAGTGTGATGTAAGTCCCTGATCTTCTCTTCCCTCTCCCATCTCATATTGTGCTCTTACTGTCAGCTACAAGAACTCAAAGATGGACCAGAAGTTTAGCTCCAATTAATATCCTCTGGTACCTGAGCATTAGGTTGGCAATTCATTTATGCATCTTTCTGCCTAATGCATGATCCGCCTCAATAACAGTGTTTTCCTGGGTGGTATTTTTTTTTGTTGATCATTATGCTTAAATATGGGTTCGTATTTTTCCCTGTGAATCATTATATCAACATAGGTGTGGTTAGGTAAACACAAAGGAGATAAATGAGCTAAATCTGAACCTGTAGAAACACTTTATTTTCAGTGCTTATAGTAATGACTTGCACATTTGTAATATTTCTTTCTGGCTTCTTTTCATGGGGCGGGGGAGGGCGGTATTGAGTGTGCAAGCAAAAAAAAAAGAAAAAAGAAGAAGATAGGTGGAGGTTGGTGGGGAATGCTTCCCACCAAGAGCTCAAGACATCTAAGGTGAAAATTGGCTTTTGAGTAACAAATATGCACGTGAAACACTTAAAAGAAAACAAAGATACCTAATAGTTCTCAGGTAGAATTAGTCACCATAACTTTGTAATACCTTCCAAAGTGTGCTTCTTTGAACTTTCAGTTGAAATGAAACCCGTATCAATTAGCATGCAGCTTCTTGTCTTGGATATCAACACGTTTTAAAACCGGGTAGAGAAGTCAACTTCAGTGTTAATCTAGGAACACCCTAGATTAACCTTGAAACTTCTTTTAGCTTTAAAACATACAGCCTCCCAACTCTACAGAAAAGTAGGTGTTCGTTGAGGAACTTTTCAGCTTGTTTGTGCTTCATCTTCATTGTTGGTTTTCATAGAGATAATAGTTCCTAATAATAATTGTTTCCAGTGAAAGGAAGTTCAAGGCAAGTTGAAAATACTTTTGAATGAGCTCAAACAATTTACAATTTCTATAGAATGCAGCACTCTCCTACTCCTAGGTAATACTGTTTGATCATTGTTAACATGTTAGGTACAAGATCAGTGATTTCTGCTTGATAATACCTTTCACTTTAAAGTATATTTAGTGTTTACTTATCATCTGGTTTTAATGTGGTAGAGTCATAATACATAAAAGAGTATTTTCACTAGGGACATCTTTTGGGTTACACCCATTAACACAAAAGTTGTAATGTTTTCCAAAATGCCTTCCTTTAATTACCAGTTATGCTGAACTTCTCACAAGTTGCATCAATGATGAATCACTTAAACTAAAATCCACGAATGTGTACAATAGAACAAAAGAGAGGCGCAAAAGAAGTTTCAGCCTCTAGACAAAAGTAGAATTTTTCAAAAGGTACAAAGAAATAACCTTTTGTCAACTTCCCATCCTATAGAAGAGCTGTAAAAGACTAAAGAGCCTAGCACCATGTAAGCATTAATAGAAAACTAATATTTCAGCAGGTGTGCATGTTGCTTTTTAAACTGAATACAGTTATCCTTTGATCATATCTCTGAAAAGATTTTCTTTCCCAGATACGTTGCAGCAACTTTTCTTAAAGGTATAGCTTTCCTTTCTGGAAATTTCTTGATATCATTATTAGTTTTTGTTAAAAAAAAAACTCAATAAAAGTAATTTGGAAAGAAATTATTGGCCATTCTCTTTTAGAATTTCTCCTCTTTAGAAAAATTTACTAACTTCTGCTATTAGTCATGTCATTAACTGATATTAAGTTTTAATATAGTCAGAATTATACTTTTCTTCATAAGCTCACATTATATTAATATAATAGTTAAGCACACTAATCAAGTATTTATAGTATTCCTATTACATATTTAGGATTGGACTATGTACTGTGTTAGGTAAATATAAGAAATGGTTACTGCCTTCAAGGAGCTTACAATCTGAGGGAATGACATTAACATATATTAATATAGTATGTGCGGGATTAAAAATATACATGACACCAAAATAATAGCCAGCCAAACTTTCTACAATTAGAAAAGTCATTTAAAAAAATATAAAAATTTCTTTAAGCTATAAAATATATTAACATGTTTTGAAGGTACCACCACTGCAAAATGCTTTCACCAAGTTTTGTCAAGGCCCTATAGACATAGCCTAAGGACAAACCTCTCCATCTCTGCTACAAATACTTTAATTCAAACCTGCATCATATCTTGCCTACAAGCTAGACTTCCTGCCTCTCTATAACCTTATCTTCTCTTAAATCTGTCATCCATATTGCACCCAGAACAATCTGCCTACAACTGCTTGCTTAAAACCTCAGCAATTTCTCATTGCCAACTGAATAAAGCCCAAGTTCTTTAATGTGCATGTAAGACCTCCGGCCCCTCATTGCCCAATCCTTTCTTCTGCATCGCTCCATCTAGACTTTTATGTTCTAGTTATACTGGATTTTCTTTATTGTTGCAAATACACACATACTATTTCATACCTTTGGTGCCTTTTTTTCTTATGTTCCCTCTACCTGGATTGCCCTTCCCATGAATCTTTGTTTGTCTAATTCTTACTCATCTTTTAAGACTGCAATTCAGGCATCACTTTCTCCTGAGGTCCTAGGTTGAACTTAAAAGTCCCTTTCTCTGTGATCCCATAATGATCTCTGAAAATCTCTATCAGCATATAATTTGTGTTGAAAGCATTCATATACGTATATAGAGAGGAAATGTCTTCTCTTTTATGTCATCAGTGCCTAACACTGAACTTAATGCATACATTTGTATGTTTTCTGGAGTAAACATATAATAGTTTAGTAGGTGTTTTCTTTCTTGTATATCGCTCTACTATTTTTTAGCTAATTGCCTAGGGCAAATCACTTGCCTCTTTGAAACAGTTTTTTCATCTTTAAAATGAAGATAATAACTTCTAATATTTATTGAACACCTGCTATGTTACAGGTATTCTTCTAAGTACTTTGCATGTGTGCACATCAATGCTGTGAGGTAGATACTATTATCATCCCTATTTGACAGATAAGCAAACTGAAGCATAAGGAAAGAAATTTAACCATTTTGCATAGTTAGTAAGTGGGGAAGATGGCCTTTCAGCCTAAGCAGTCGGATTCCAGAATTCAGACTTTTAACAGCTGCGCTACACTGCAACACAGGAGCAAGGTTATCAGAAGGACCGAGTGAGATGCCAGTAAGGACACTTGGTAAAGCACATAGTATTATGCAAATAATAATAACTATTGTTTTTGAAGCACTAGTATGTGTTGTGCATAGTGCAAAGAAACTTACACATAGTATTAATTAATTTAATCCCGGGTACTGTTGCAATCCCCTCTAAAGATAGACAATCAGGGCAAAGAAAGACTGTACAGCAGTAGGTGATGCAGCCTGCATTCAAGCACAGCAGTCTGAGTCTACAGCCAAGCGTGCTTAACAGCGATGCTGCGCTGCCTCTCACATATTAGTTATTTTAAATGAGTTGCTCTGTGCTCCCTACAGGGGAATTTTTTCACATAAATCTTCCCATTTACATTGCATGTATCTGAAATTATATATGCTTTAATCAAAGTGGGTTTATTCCATTTGGAACCAAAAGGAAGTGTTACAAAGCAGAATATACCTGTCATGCAAGTGAGGACTTTCAGGATTGGCACCTTTAAAGAACTTGCTTACCTTCTTAAAAGGCATGTATTTAAAGATGGAATAACGTATATACTAAATGTACTTATGCATATGGTTTTTTTTTGCTTTGTTTTTTTTGTTTTTAGCGGTGCGTGGGCCTCTCACTGTTGAGGCCTCTCCCGCTGCGGAGCACAGGCTCCGGACGCGCAGGCTCAGCGGCCATGGCTCACGGGCCCAGCCGCTCCGCGGCATGTGGGATCTTCCCAGACCGCGGCACGAACCCGCGTCCCCTGCATCAGCAGGCGGACTCTCAACCACTGCGCCACCAGGGAAACCCCTTTATGCATACGTTTTAATCAGTAGAGGAAATCAACAAAAAATTCAATTGTGATTTAGAAATCAAAGTCTCCAGTTCATTTTTATCTAATTCGTTACTTCTTAAATAAATACCAGCATTATATCCTCTTCTGAAGAATTATAGCATATGAAATACCCAGACACATTTTTTTTAAATCCTAAATTGGGATCCACTACTTAGTGGAAATAGATATGAGTTCCAAACACCCTGACTTTAGTGGGGTTAGGTGACAAAATAGAGTGATTTCATTTTAATGCTGGTTTTTAACATTTAATTTCCTTTTATAAGAGTAGTTTGACCTTTGCGGAACATGGGAAATCTAAAAGGACTGAAAGAAAGCCCCAGGGTTCTCTCCAGAACCAACTTCTCCGAAGGATCTCTCAAGCAGGCCACCTGCTTTAGTATTACTCAGATGGATAGGCTTATATCTTTTAACAGCAAAACTGCGAACTGAATCTCCTACATGAGAGACCTGCTGGTTAATGTCCCTAGCAGCTATATACCCGGTATAATATGGCATGTTTACCTAACGGCTTGCTACGTGCTTAACATGTGAAGTTCCTTCTCATGGCTGTTTGTTTCTGTTGGACTGTATGTGTTAAAAATAATATAAGGTCAAATTCCATAGGAAAGCATGGTTCTGATTGAATTTCCAGTCCCAAACTCTGGACCTAAGCCAGTAGGATCTGGGAATGTGTCAGGGAGAGTATGCCTTACACGGCAGTGCTCAAAAGTGACTAATAAGGTTGATTAACTAGTGGTGAAGATAGGTTTGGAAAGATATTTCAACCAGACTAATTAGCAAGCAGTCAGATGTGACAGAAAAGTGAGTAAAATATATGCCACCTCTCTGGAAGGGAACTAAAGAAATTGAACTGGGAAAAGATGGAAATAAGTAAGATGTGTGCTGGAGCCATGGTGAGAAAAGTTAGCTCCATTGCCTGCCTCATGCTGTTTAAAAATAGAAGTGAGAGCTCCAAAACGTGATTTGAGTTAGACTAAGAGTCCAAGCCCTAAGTATATGTATTTAGCTATATAATTTTTGGTGTAATTTATTATAGACAATGTTGCCTTTAAGTCCATTTTAGAGTTTGAAATAGGACATAAAATCTCAAAAAAAAAAAAAAGAAGACTTTATGATGTCCCTCCAAACTGCATTAGTCTAAATTTAAGCTCGGAAAGGATCAGTTTATTATCTTTTTAATTTCCTTTGTAAAATGCCCAGCAAAACACATGTATTCATGCTGACACTTTTTGGAGTTAACAATACTTTTATATGAAACCATCTGCCCAAGAAAACCACCCTTTAAAAAATGGATTATGATTGTGAAAATGATGACTTCTCTCACATGGCTCAAACAACTAAAACTTTAACCATTGCTTGGTCACCCTCACACTCAATTTTTGTTTCTTGGATTTTGATTCTCATTTATATTTCCACTCTGGGACACTTTCAGTTGTCTGCCTGGAATGCCTTTCTCAACTTTTTTTTTTTTTTTGTGGTACGCAGGCCTCTCACTGTTGTGGCCTCTCCCACTGCGGAGCACAGGCTCCGGACGCGCAGGTTCAGCGGCCATGGCTCACGGGCCCAGCTGCTCCGCAGCATGTGGGATCCTCCCGGACCAGGGCATGTCCCCTGCATCGGCAGGCGGACTCTCAACCACTGCGCCACCAGGGAAGCCCTTTTTTCAACCTTTTTAGCTTAATAAAATCCTGTTCATCTTTTGAGGAATATTAAATATTATCTCTTACAGAAACTTTTCTCTGTTTCCCACCCGCCATTCTTCCCCCACAGAATTATTTCCCGTACTCTGTGGTTCTATAGGATCTAGTACTGCTTCTATTACAGCACTTGTCGTATTATATTACAGGTAGTATGTATTTGTCATTCTCCCAAATTAATTGTAAGCTCTTTGATGGCAGGAACTGCTTTCTTTATGGTGGAACACTTATTCTCCATGTTCAAGAAATTAACAGAAAGTCTTTCACATGGTTGACAATATATTTTGAAACCAAAGGATCTTCAAAGTAGAAATTCTGGTGAGAGGCAAGCATCTTTCCAAACATTCTCCTGCTCTGTTATTGAACTAGGCTTCCTATTTGTCCACATTCTCCACAATGTAGAGATGAGCTTTCCTTCTTACACCGGCAGATCTGTTTATCAATTGTTTTCACTGTGAGATTGGACATGTTACTTTGGATCCGTTTATTTATTCAGAAAGTATGTTTTGACTACCTACTATGGCATTGCTGAAATTTCCACCAACATTAACGCCTCGATTTTCTAAAATGCTGATAAATAATAATATCCACTACCACCACTGTTTGTACAGCATTTTGCTGCTTCCAAAACTCTCTCATTTCATTAAAATTTCCAAAATGGATGGAGTGGATATTATTATTATCTCAACTTTTAAGGCCTTTCTTAGATAACTGGCTAACTTCATTGAAGAATGCTTTTGTTTAATCTAATTACAAAATTGAAGATCTGTAAGGGACCTTGAAGGGTTCTTCCCCTTCCTCTTACAGATAAGTAAAATGATATCTGGACAGATGAATTGGCTTCTCTGTCACATATTCTTAATAAATGGCAGAGTCTAAACTGCAATAAAACCTGTCTTCTGAGTCCTACTTCTAGCCACTACCCCTACTGCCTCTGAGACAAAAAAGTTTGAGTACATCGCCCTCATTTTTGAGAAATTCTCTTTCTTCATTTTTGGGGAGTGTCATTTCGGACACAGTTATGTAAATCTCGGTGTTCGTGTCATAGTCTTCTGCCTGGACTTGTACTCTCTTTTTCTTTTCTTTGTCTACTTTCACTCTCTGAAGTGTAACTCACACGCACACCTGCACCAGGTATTGTTACAATAACCTTTTCTATGCAATTTTCTCTCTCTATTGGGTTCTATATAACCATCGTGTTTTTCAAATCTCCTAGTTTCTTGGCCTTTAGTTCCTAATTTCAATATTCAGATAGCTAGTTGGGTCATTTTATAACATTTACCCAAAGGTCTACTGACAAAGCTGGGTGATGTGATATGTGGGCACCATTGTCTGGTACTCCTCCTTTGCTGAGAATTCAGAGAGTTTTAAACTGGAATGAATTATTAGAGATACTTGGTCTAATTCTGTTGTTTTCCGGATTAGGAGAATGAGCTCCGGTGGGGGAAAAAAAAACTTGCCTAAAGTTATATAGCCTGGATCCAAATCTAGGATTCTAACAATGGTCCTTCTACTATTTACATTGCTTGTGGAATGAAAATAAGATCTCTGAACAAGGGCAAGGGCATTAGTTGAGTACAGAGAAGGGAAAGCGAAAAGTTTGTGCTGACAAGGCTCCCAAACTCGATAATCAGCAACTGTTTAAAAATTTTAAAAATTGACCTTAATTTGCAACTAAACCTGGAGAAGTCTTCTGAAGAGCCTGACAAATCTTATTTTCCTATTCCAATTAATCAAATTATTAGAAATGTGATCATTTTTTTCCTAAGGAGAATGATCGTCGTGTGACAATTTTCTAGCACTTTATGTCATCTTACCTCTAAAAGCAAGCCCTATTATTCTCTTCATGGCACATTATAGGGAAACACTGATAGTGTCTCAGCTGAGACTAGTTGAACTTAAACATAGTACATGAACCCTTTATAACTTATTAACAAGATTTGAGCATAGAGGCTGATTTTTGTAAAATTTGGTTCTGTGAGACAGAGTATTTTGCATTGATTTGGGATACTGACATTCAGACTGACACTTTCCAGGCTTGAGTGTGTTCACATCTTTCATAGCTTAATTGTAAATCATCTTTCATTTAGAAGATTTAAAAACAGGCTAAAGACCTAAATCTTTTCAGTCACCCTCCTAACGGGGAAAAGCCTCTAGATGAGCCTTATTATGTTTTTTTCTAATGGATTAGAACAAATGGTTTGATACTGTTCAAATAGAACAAATACCATCGCAAGAAAAACAACTCTTTCCTCCAAGAGTTAAATGTAAAATGAGGTGTCATTATAGGGCACTTGGAAGATGTTTGAACGCCGTCTAGCCCAAGCAGGCCAAACCGCTCTACTGTAATGGGCAGCAAATCAAAACCAGAGTGGGAGGCTTGTTTTCCCCTATTTGTTTTGCTTCATTCTGCTTGATTATCTTGGCAAAGTTAAACTGAAATGGCAATGCTCTGAAGTTCTGTAAAGTTAAGCTTTTAATTAGGTAAAAGACTCTTTTGCAGCTCTTGTTGAGTGCTCATTTTGTGCTTGGAATGCTTTATTCCATACTTTGGTATGTTTTGAAAAGAGTTGTGGTACTCTGTGCCGACTCCCTCCAGTAGCCGTGAAAACCCTCCGTGGATCTTTTCCAAGTTTTATCTGCTTGGAGGTTGCTCTGTAGGTTCCTCGTGCATTTGAACATCTCTGGGATTTTCTGCACATTTGCACTGTTAAAAGAAAACTGATTTCTGCTTAAAGTTAACTCTTTAAAGATCTTCTATTTTAAATCATTTTTACATTTTAAAAAGTTTTAATTAACCCTGCCTGTAAATGGTAGATTTTTCTCAGAAGCTTTTCTACTTTAAGCTTTCACTAATACTCTCTTAAGGGTTTAGCTGATATGCACATGTTTTTATACCCGTGGTTTTAACAAATAAATGGAACGTAGGAGAAAAACAGTTATCAAATGATGGTACAAGGGCTTCCCTGGTGGCATAGTGGTTGAGAGTCCGCCTGCCGATGCAGGGGACACGGGTTCGTGCCCCAGTCCGGGAGGATCCCACATGCTGTGGAGAAGCTGGGCCCGTGAGCCATGGCCGCTGAGCTTGCGCGTCCGGAGCCTGTGCCCCGCAACGGGAGAGGCCACGGCAGTGAGAGGCCCGCGTACCACAAAAAAAAAAAAAAATGATGGTACAAGACTGTGGCTGTGTGTGTGTGTGTGTGTGTGTGTGTTAAGAAGAAAATATGGTCTTTACATTAATATTTTTCATCTGGGTAAAAATATCTTTAAATAATACTCTCATGTACTAGGACTTTAAAAGGTTCAAGTCTCCCGTATGAAGAATTCATTTAAGCAATGTAAGGATCATGAGGAAAATCTTGATCAGAATCAAATAAGTGTGTGTGTAGAAACATTAAGTCACTTTTAGAGTTTTTTAGAGGAAATCTTGAAATTGGCTTCGTTCTGAAATAGGAAATATACTGTTTCTGAATTAGTAACCACAGTTAGAGGTTACTCTATTTTTGATTAGAATCTGGTCTGCTTTTTTCCTGGAATTTAACACTTGTCTACATTATAGAAAAAGCAGCCACCATTGTGAAAATAAATCCTAAATTATGTGTGTCAATATTCAAATGTTAAGACTGTCTACAGAAAAGAAATTGCTACCAACAGACAATCTTATCACACTTACTCTTGGGAAACAGGTGTCTGAACTGATTTGGGAGCTTTGGTTTTATTTTTGTCAGTGTTTAATTTCCTGCCATGCAGATTGCACTTCATGTTAAGGGATTTATGTGATTAAGTGGCAAAATGACAAACAAGGTTTGTCTGGTTTGGTGCTCATCTTCTCTCTTTAGTTGACTAATCACCTTTGGATTCTGTGTTCTGTCAGTGAGTACCTTATGCAAGCAAGCCACATTTATCAATCTAGACATTTGATCTGTCCGTGACCACATTGTTAGAGGCGAAGTCCAAGATAAAAGTTACAGTTTGGATTTAGGAAGACATTTTATAATCCTGGGTTGGAAATGGTTTTCTTGGTTAGTGTAAGTATCTTTCCTCCTGGTTATGTTGACAGCAGTATCCTGCACATGTACTTCAGCTTAAGTGGGAGTCACAACACTGTTGCCAAGATTTAAAGCCTCAAGAGAGGTAAAGTAGTCAAGATCATATCTTCTCATAGCAATTCAGAATCATTTTCTTAGAAGCAAAATGTTCACAGTGAAGGCTTGAGGCCTATACAAAATCATTCTGACACCAACACTATAGTTTGCATGTCTCTCGCTTGCCCTTAACTTGACACACAATTTGAGGGATTTAAGGTGATTAACAGCTCTCCCCCTCTCTTTCTCCAAGGTGATGATTACCTCCCTGCAGCTACTATCATCCTAGTGTATTAGTGGTAGTAATGACCGGGATTTATGTAACACTGTCTTAAGGAAGACTGCAAAGTATTTTATGCTTCTTGCATCCTCCCTTTGAGGTATAAGCCAGAATTGCTATTTAGAGCATTCTGACGGGGAAACTGAAGCACTGTATTTACAGGACTTGTCTTAGGTCCCACTGACAGGCAGTGGCATAAGCAAGGCTTAGATTTTTGATCTCCTGATTGCTAACCCACTATTTCTCTAACAAGATTGCTGCTCCCTCTTCATTTTTCAAAGTGAATAGGAGCCATCAGCTTTCACATTTCGCCCCAAGCACTGAAAACAACAAAAATATATCTATGCACTACCTTGAATTTGTATTGTAGCACACCATTCTCTGCATATGGCTTGACATACCTTGTAACAAAAAAGTTTGTGACAGAATGACCTGACTTTGAGCCGTCAAAGGTGAGGCATGGCGCTGCTGAACTTTCTTTGTATAGGCTGCTCAAATACACGTGTTGCATGTTGTGAATGTGGTTGGATGATGCTAGAGGTGGTTTGAGGCTCTTTTATGTTTGGGGCTTCAGTTTCTCTTGTTTTGAACTTTCATTGGATTCTTTCCCTCATCAGCCCCTGTACCAAACCACATATTCACACGACTGTAGGAGGTGACTAAACTCTTTTGCAATTCTATCGAATTCCTTATACAAAATTTGGATTATGCCTTTGGTACTTATATATACAACCAAACCCTCTAAAACCCAGTTCCTTTGGTCAGCATCAACATTTAACTGCCTTTCTAGTGATAAAAACACAATCTGATGAAGAGAAGAATTTGGTTTGATTCACATTTGGCTTGAAAATATGTTGTTGATAAAGGATCCCACCTAGGCATAGTTTTAAACACAGATAACTCTAAAAAAATTTTTATTTTATATTGGAATATCATTGACTTACAATGTTGTATTAGTTTCAGGTGTACAGCAAAGGAAATCAGTTATACATGTATCTATTCTTTTAAAAATTCATTTTCCATTTAGGTTATTACAGAATATTGAGCAGAGTTCCCTGTGCTATACAGTAGGTCCTTGTTGGTTATCTATTTTAAATATAGCAGTGTGTACAAATCAATCCCAAATTCCCAACCCTTTCCCCCCATAACCATAAATTTGTTCTCTAAGTCTGTGAGTCTATTTCTGTTTGTTTGTTTTTTTAAAATATTTATTTGGCTGAGCCTAGTTCTTATTTGGGCACACAGGATCTTTTTTTAGTTGTGGCATGCAGGCTCTTAGTTGTGACATGCAGGATCTAGTTCCCTGACCAGGGATCGAACCCAGGCCCCCTACATTGGGAGTGCGGAGTCTTAACCGCTGGACCAGCAGGGAACTCCCCTGTTTTGTAAATAAGTTCCTTTGTGTCAGTTTTTTTTAGATTCCACATATGAGCAATATCATATATTTGTCTTTCTCTGTCTGATTTACTTCACTTAGTATGATAATCTCCAGGTCCATCCATGTTGCTGCAAATGGCATTATTTCATTCTTTTTAATGGCTAAGTAATATTCCAGATAGCTCTTATTTTGAAGTGATTATTAATGTGTTCTTTGTAAAGGAAGGGAAGGGAAGAGAAGGGAGACTTAGATACATTGAGCACTGATTTTGTGCCAGTCTCTGTCATGTATGTTTTCATAAATGCTGTCTTATTCAAACCTCCTAAAACCTGCAAGGTAAACACTATTTTCTCCCATTTTAACAGAGGAGAAAATGTAGAGTCAGAGAGGTTAAGTGACTTGGACAAGTTAGTTAGTAATGAACTAATAAAAAGCAGAGCTCAAATTCAAGCCCTAGTGTGTCTGATAGTTATTAGCTAATCTATACTGGAGAGGCCCTTGGGTTAGTTTAAATGCTATAGATGAATAGCGTGGAAATAACGGAACTAAGGAGTTCTTAAAAAGAAAGGCCACTATATAGAGAACTGTACCTATGCATATATTAAATATAAACACAAAAGAAATCTTTCCCAATCCTATAGGTTGTGGCAGTTGAGAAATCTTCTCACAAAACACCGCTTTTAAAAATAACTGTACTGGGCTTCCCTGGTGGCACAGTGGTTGAGAGTCCGCCTGCCGGTGCAGGGGACACGGGTTCGTGCCCTGGTCCGGGAGGGTCCCACATGCCGTGGAGCGGCTGGGCCCGTGAGCCATGGCCGCTGAGCCTGCGCGTCCAGAGCCTGTGCTCCGCAACGGGAGAGGCCACAACAGTGAGAGGCCCACGTACCGCAAAAAAAACCAAAAAAAACTGTACTGTTTTAAAATCTTCTGAGATAACTATGAAAAATCAGGGAAAATGAGTGTCAGAGGCTCAATGGCTTGAAAGAATCAAACATTTTTTGGATTCAGACTTTGTGGGGGAATAAATAGTAAGAGAATTTGGTGTTTTCAGTCAATATTTCAGCGTCTGGGTAGAGTAAAGGAAAAATTATCTGAAAAGGGGACTATTTCTATTCACCATCTTGCATTTCTAAGCACTAACCATTTTAGATGGAGCACTTTTCTCTAGAGGCAGGAATGGATGTAAGAAAAAAGAAAACACCCTCTCCCCTTTCTAAAGGGATCTAAGCATAGACTGGGAGACATAAGATAATAGATTACTTCCAACTCTTCACATCAATGGATTTAAGTTGTGTAAACATTAACTTTGCTTGTAATTTTGCCTTGATAAAAGCCTCAGAAAAGATGTAAGCCTCAAAAAAAGAAAAAGAAAAAAAATAGTAATCAGACCCAATACAGACTTGGCCAGAAGATAGCAGTAGGACAGGCACCTGGAGATGAAGAAGTAGTTCCAGGAACTGGGAGGAGACCGAGATTCTGCCTTATAAGCATATCTGCAGAGACTCCAGTGACACAACTATCCGTGTGCCTCTGAAAATTATTTCCAAACTTTGGCAGGCTGTAGACTGCACATGCTTGGTTGATGTTTTTCCGAATGTTTAATCCTAGAGTTGAAGCCATTCATATTCTTAACAGTAGAGGTCCTCAGTGCCACAGTTCTTCAACTAAGATGCTGAAAAATTCTCCCACCCTTGAATTATTTGGCATTTGTAGGTGCTTGTGGAATTTAAGTCATTTTGTGGATACCGGTGTCTATTTTTTTGTCATTAATCAGTGAAAAAATTTTAGCTTGCATTGTCTGATCTTGGCTTAAATTTTCACAATCTTTTGTAATAGCTGAAATGATGTGTCAAAATGAGTTGAGCCAATAGTGGGATATTTGAAAAAATACATAAATTTATTATATATATAATATATAAAAATTTATTTATATATAAATATATAAATCTTTTTCTTGAAATTTTGGAAGGACCATGAGAAACTATTTAGAGAAAACTTTAAAATTTCTTGAGATGAAGGACAACAATGATTGGGGGGGTGTGCCGGTTTAGGGGTTACCAGTTTGGTTTTCTAAAAACTGCCGAATTTTTTATTGTCCTTTGTGTTAAGAACTATATATCTACAAGATCCTTGAGGAGGGAGGGGGTAGGTTTTTTGGTTTTTGTTTTTGTTCCAGGGGTTTTTACTTGAATTTACTGCCCATGAACACAATTCATTGAGGACATCCCCACTTATCCTCTCTTTTCACCAAAATCTGACATTATCCTTAATTCCTCCCAATTCCTTACTCTCCATAGCTAAACAATCAGTACATCTTTCAATGCTATCTCCTGAATATTGCTTGCACCATTTCTTGCTTGCACCTTTAACTTAGCTATTGAAACTAACTTCAAGCTAATCTATTTCCATTCTCACCTCCTTCTAAACCATTCCCTGCATATTTACAAAACCACCTTTCTGAAATGCCATTTCCCTGCTTAACATTTTCAGTGGTTTGCCATCACTACTCAATAAAGCCCAAATTTTCTTAGCATAGCCTGCAAGTTCTTTTATAACCTTGTCCCTAACAACTCTCCAGCTTTATTGCTTCCTTCTCCCTTCACCACAGCACTCAAACCTATGTTCCAGCCATGTACTGAATTACTTAGGGTTCTTCAAATGCATCAAATTATTTCAACCTTTCTGTCTTTACATGTTGTAGTTCTAATACTACTATTCTTTCTTCTCTCACTCCTTGTTTGCCTGACAAACACCTAGCTCTTCCTTTAAGATCCAGGCCAAGTATCTTCTGCTTTGAAAAGCCTTTCCTGAACCCCAGGCAGGGTTAGCCCTTACCCTCTTTGTGCCAATACTCTACTGTATATATTTTTCCACTAACACACTCCCCATATTATATAGTTACTTCTCCTGCAAGACAAGTGGTTCTGGAGGGAAGCAGGGGCATTTGGCAATATGTGGAAACATTTTTTTTATTGTCACACAGCGGAGAGGGAGTGTTACTGGCATCTAGTGGGGTAGGAGACAGAGACTCAGCTAAACATCCTATAATGGCCAAAACAATCTCCCACAACAAAGAATTACCCAATCAAAAATGTTGGGCTTCCCTGGTGGCACAGTGGTTGAGAGTCCGCCTGCTGATGCAGGAGATACGGGTTCGTGCCCCGGTCCAGGAAGATCCCACATGCCGTGGAGCAACTAGGCCCGTGAGCCACGGCTGCTGAGCCTGCGTGTCCAGAGCCTGTGCTCCGCAACGGGAGAGGCCACAACAGTGAGAGGCCCACGTACCGCAAAAAATAAAAAAATTAAAAAAAAAAAATGTCAATAATGCCAAGGCTGAGAAACTCTGCCAGACTATAAACTTGTGTCTTTTTTCAACTTTAGATCCTCAGGATGTAGAACAATGTCAACCAGAACTATACACTAAATAAATATGGTTCAGTGAGTAAAATATTTCATAGGATTCTCTGAAGGGAATTCATCCAAAGGTGGAAAAATAAGATTCTTTGAGAAAATTGCCAGAGCCCAAATTCAATCACATTCAAAGATGTAATTTGAAATTCATTAAAAAATTCTCTTTGTAAGGCATAGAGGCTAGATTAGAATTGTGCTCTGATTATGTGCCTACTTCCTCTCTTAAAAAGTCATGTAAAATGTAAGAAAACATATGTTAAAGGAAGAAAAATTCATCAGATTAGATATTTTGAAGAATACCTACAAGAGAACACAGAGGATAAAAGGAAGAAAATAATTAAAGAAATAATAGAAGAAAGTTTCCTAGATCTAAATGAAAATAGAAGCCTTCAGACAGAAAGGGCTTACATCAGAATACCAAGGATGAAGAGAAATCTCAGAATACCAAGGATAAGGAGAGGAAAAACAAATTATCTACAAAGGAATAGATATCAGTTGGGCATTATATGTTTCACTACTAAGGCTGGATGCTAAAAGACAATGAAACAATATCTCAATGTAAAGATGTAAAAGCATTTTAAAGCTAAACTCTTATTCCCACCCAAGTTAACATTTAAATGGGGGTGGGGTGGAGGTGCAAAATTAAACATTTTCAGACATATTAAGACTTGAAAGTTAATCACCCACAAACTTCCTCTTTAGAGAATTACTAAACAATGTAACTCAACCCCTCCTCCCCAAAAAGGAATTCATAGGAATATGAGATATAAGGAACAAATGATCAGCAAAGAAACAAAACCTAAGTAAGTCTAATGATGCTCATGAATAATAAGAAATAATTAACAAGAACCTGGAATAAAACACCAGATAATTTCAGTATGGGCAATAGGAGGGAAAAGATGAGAGCAGAGGGAAGTGAATGTATGCTTGCTAAGACTGTTCTGTTGTTGGGGGTAAGAGATGTATTGATATATAGACTAATCATTAGGAAAAATGGTAGAAAAATAAAAATGTTTAAATCAATATTTAAAATGTAAGAGTAATCGTTAGAAAAATAAAATATAGCTTTAAATCAATCCAACAAAAGGCAATAAATAAGAAAAAAGAAGAAATCACAGTAAATAAAAAACATAAAGTAGGAAGATTAAGTCCAAATATACCAGTAATCACAATTAATGTAAATAGGTTAACTTCTCCAATCAAAGGATAAAAATCTAATTGGGCTTCTCAAATCTTGCTGTATGCTATTAAATATATATATATATATTATATATATATATATTATATATATACATATATAAAATATAAAATGATAAACACAAAGAAAATAAAATAAAGAAATGGAAAAATATATCTTATGTAAATGCTAACAGAAAGAAAGCAGTATAGGAATATTAATTTCAGACGAAATATTAGTTTCAGTCTAAAAAAAGTGAAAAGCAACAAAAGGGGCAAAGAGGGACTTTTCATATTGATAGAAAGTACAGTCCACCAAGAAGAAATAAAATTTTTGAACTTTCATCAACTAAGAACATAGCTTTGAAATATATAATATTAAGTGAAATTTGATAGAAATACAAGGAGAAATTGACAAATTCACAATTAAACTGGGAGATTCTAACAACCCTTTCTCAGAAATCAGATAATCAAGTACACACACAAAAAGTAAAGATAGAGAGGATTTAAAGTACACAATCAAACAACTCTGTTTTAATGATACACATAGAATATTATACCCAACAAAGACGGAATACAACTATTTTTAAACATGCATGAAAGAAAGATTCTTAGAATTTAGCAATGTATTAAACTACAAAAGAAATTTTAACAGATACTAGAATAGAAAAATCTCTCTATGTTCTACAAATCTCTGACCACAATGCAAAAAAATAATGATTTGGAATTAATAATTAAAGGAAACCTCCCCGAACCTCTCTGCATGGAAAAAATTTAAATGTCCTAAATGCTATTGTATCAAATCACAGACTATTTAGAAATGGAAACCAATAAAAGCACAACATATCAAAATCTGGTGGATTAGGCAAAGAGATATTTGGAGGAAATTTTCGAGCCTTAACTGCATTTATTAAAAAATAATAAAGATTTAAAATAAATTAATTTAGCATTCAACTCAGAAAACTAAGGGAAAAAACATAAAATAAACCCTAAAAGGAAGAAATAATTAATGAAGATGAAAGCAGATATTAATAGGAAGATCAAACTAGAAATCAATAAAACCAAAAATTGGAGGTGTTTTTTTTTTTTAAAGACCAATAAATAATACAAAACTTTGGCAAATCTGATCCAGAAAAAAGAAAGCACAAATAAACTCATTGGAAAAGATTTAAAGTTGTACTTACATACCCCAAATTTGAAAATCTAAATGAAATGAAAGACTTTCTAGAAAAGTATAACTTAGCAAAATCTACTCTACAAGATAAACAATTTAATATATCAAAAATAAAAAAAATTATAAAAGTGGGAAGAAGTCTTCCTCTAAGAAAGCATCAAGCCCAGTTTTTTATAGATGAATTCTACAAAGCCTTAAGGAATAACTGTTTCTTTTGATGGATAAAATGCTCTAAAACACAGAGAATGAGCTCAGGCTTTCTAACTCAGCCTCCTAGGCTGAACCCAAATCTAGACAAGGGACAGTATACACTTAGATATACACTAATGTCATTTATGAAAGACTCAAAACTTTAAGTAATATATTCAAAAATCAAATCTAATGATTATTAAAAGGTAAATGCATTGTGTCCAATTAATATTTGTCTCAGAAATGCAAAAATAATTTAATATTCTATAAATTATCAGATTAACAGAGGAAAAAAAGATGTTCTTCAAAGTCCCCACCTCAGAAAAGAACATTTAATATAACTGAGCACCATTCCTCATTAAACAAATAAAAACCAATAATTTTCAGTAAATTTGAAATAGAAGTAGACTTCCTTAACTTGATCAAGTTTATCAGAAATATACAGCAAAATGGTTCTGAAGAACCTAGCGGTAGGACAGGAATAAAGGCACAGACGTAGAGAATGGACGTGAGGACACGGGGAGGGGGAAGGATAAGCTGGGATGAAGTGAGGGAGTGGCATGGACATCTATACACTACCAAAGGTAAAATAGCTAGCTAGGGGGAAGCAGCCGCATAGCACAGGGAGATCAGCTCGGGGCTTTGTGACCACCTAGAGGGGTGGGATAGGGAGGGTGGGAGGGAGGGAGACGCAAGAGGGAGGAGATATGGGGATATATGTGTATGTATAGCTGATTCACTTTGTTATAAAGCAGAAACTAACACACCATTGTAAAGCAATTATACTCCAATAAAGATGTTAAAAAAAAAGAAATTAAAACTAAAAAAAGAAATATACAGCAAACATATAAGCATTCCCTTCAAAATCTGGAACAAGGTAGGATGCCCACTACAACTACTGTTTAATGTTATAACCGAAAGCCAATGCAATATGAAAAGGAAAAGAAATGAGAATAATAAATATTGGAAACAGAGACAAAAGTGTCATTGTTTGCAGACCACATGAGAATCTGCTTAGAAAAATCAACAGCTCTAAAAACTAAGAGAATATAGCAAAGTAGTTAACTAAAGATCATTATAGAAAGATCAATAGATTTCTTATATTCCAGAAATTACATGTAATGGATAAATTCCTAGGAATAAACCTAACAAGAAATGTGTATGACCTATATAAACTGCTGAACTTCAATGAAAGCCATAAGAGAAGAATCAGTGGAGACAAATACCATGTTCTTGTATTGGCAGACCCTAAATTGTAAAGATGTCAGTTCTCCTCACATTGCCTATAAGTTTAATGCAATCCCAATCAAAATCCCAGTATTTTTCATGGAACTTGACAAGCTGATTCTCATTTAGTGAGGGGAAACTGACTGAGACCATAAGAGGACGGTTTGATACAGAACAATGAGGGGGGAATTGCCTTACCAGATATGAAAAAATACTGTAAACCTATGATAATTAAAACATTCTGACACTGGTGCAAGAATAGGCAATTAGGTTAATGGAACAAATGCAGAGCTCAGAAACACACACTCATATACAGAAACTTAGTTTATGATAAAAATGGTATTTTAAATGAGTGAGAAAATACTGCTGAGGTAATTAACTGTCAATTAGAGAAATAAAACAAAATCATATCACAATCTCACACCAAATATAAAACTAAATTCTAAATAAATTAGAAAGCTAAAATAATAAAAATATCAGGAGAAATAGAAATGAATATTCTAAATTTGGTCTGCAGAAGTCCTTCCTAAGCATAATGAAAAATCTAGAAGCCATAAAATAGATTGACAGTAAATGAAAACTACTGAAACTGAAAACACATAAAGTTTTAAAAAAATGACACAAGTGTAAACATGTATAAAAACTTTTGAACTCTATACCTACCATATGTAAATTATACCTCAAGTTTTGTTAAAAGGTAAGAAAAATGACAGGGAGAAAATAATTGCAGCATATGTAATAAATTTATTGAATGTAACGTTCAAAATATAGAGTAATAAAAAGCAATCAGAGAAATTAGAAAACAAGAGTAAAAATGGCAATTGACAGAAGAAATAAAAATGACCAATTATCATCTGAAAAGATGTTCAAATGTGCTGGTAATCAGGAAAAGGCCAACATAAGCAACAACGAAATGCCACTTTCTGCCCATCTGATTGACCAAAATTTTTAAAAAGATAGGTAATATCCACTGTTGATGAGTATAAACAGTAGGCGCTCGTATGAATCACTGAGAACTAGTGGAGTTTGAAAGGTGTTTTTAAGTTCTCATCAACCATTTCATCAACCTGTCTCTGCAGTTTCTTGGTTTTTAACCTAGATAAATCCTTGCACCTATAAATATTGAAATATATATGAGGATGTTTATTGAAGCTTTGTTTATAATAGCAAAAAACGAAAGAGAAATAACATAAATATTCCCAGAGCTAAGTAGACTAGGGCTCTATGGATTCATGGAGTATGATCCCACTTATAAACAAAACCAAATATAAAAATATATAAACACACGTATATAAGACATAAATATGTAGAAAAATAGTCAAGAAGGATATACCAAACTGTTAAGAGTAGTTACATCTTAGGGAGGGAGTAGAATTGGAGATAGGGATGGGAAGAAAGAACTTTCTGATATTTATGCTATCTACTTGTGTATTTTTTTAAATTTCATGAGACTATATTTCTCACATAAATAATTTTAAATTTACATAAATGTTTGAAATGACACCATTATTATAAAAGCAATACCTTTTTATTATAGAAAATTCGGAGAAGGAAAATAGGAAAATAAAAATTAGCCTGTAATCCAGAAATATCCAGTATTAACATTTTGATGTATAGCCCGCCAAATTATTTTATTCATATACATGCATTTTAAAATAGAAATGGCATTGTATATTGTGACCATCTTCCCTAATATAAAACTACTTGTGTTCAGTATCCTTTTTAAAAGGATATATTTTCCTTCATTTGTTCAGTAAGTACTAGGAATACAATTGTGAGTTAAAGTATAATGTATTTAATTAATCGTCTATTGTACTTTTAGATTTCTCCCAATTTTTTGCAGTGTTGAAATACCTCTTTAACTAAATCATTATTGTGATTTTATTTCCTCAGACTAATTCTTAAATTGCTGGAAGTGTTGTTGCTGGATCAGATGCAATGTGCCTTTTCTAGGCCTTGCTTGTGTATTTCTACAAGACTTTTGGTAAATTACTGTTTAATACTCACCAGCAGTGCATGAGAGTAGCAGTTTCCCAGTTCCCTGACCAACACTGGATATTGCAATTTTTAAAAATATGAATTTAATAAGTAAAGTCTGGCATTTGTTTTTATTCATGCTAATCAATTCTTTGATTATGAATAAAGTTTAATACTAAGGACATTAACCCTTTGACAGTATATTGCAAACACACAAACTTTTTAGCCCCCAGCTGTAAACTAAGGTTACATTTGATTGCCTTTAGAAGTCTCAGTAATATTAATTGCTTAAACATGCTATTAAGCAACTATTATGTATTTGTGTGTGTGTGTGTGTGTGTGTGAAATACATCACTCTACATACAAAAAAATAACATTACCATCTTGGCTTGTGATTGACTCATATTCCCTTATAGAAAAATTAATTTATTTTCAATCAGTTAACAATGTTTTAAAAATTAAAATGTTTTCTGGAAAACTACATTCTTTGGTAAAGCTTTCTTCATGAGAGATTGAAATCTGCCTTAGACTTTTACATGGATTAAGTTTTAAATTAGCATAGAAGAATAACAATATGAATCAATTTGATCAAAGAAAAAGTGTCACTAATTATTTAAACAAGACACTTACAGCAGGGATTTAAAGGCAAAGCAGCGGATTTCCCTTGCATGTGGATCAAATCAGAGGTATCCCATAATTGACTCTTTACAAGACCCTGCTTCAGTATAATGGACTAGATATTAAAGCTCTAAGTATTTAAAGCTAGTTTCCGTCTTTCTCTAAATGGAGGCCCGCCACTAAGAGCTATTTTACAAGTCTGACACATTAGCTGCATCACGGGGAAATACACTGGCTCTGCTTCTAGGGCGTGGAATTTCAAGTGCTTTCAATAGTTAAATGGTGTGAAATGGGTAACGTTGAACCTGTGAGAAGCAATGAGCGCCTAAAAAATAAATTCCAGATGGGAAGTTTGATGGAAAGGGATATAGATACTGTAATGGTTCTTTCAATGAATTAATTCCAAAAAGAGCTCATACGTTTTGTGGGGGGTTTTTTGTATTTTTAGCCAACTTATCTGTGCATGACTTTGAGGGGGAAGAAACTGTAATTTTCCCCTTCTATTATTTAACATTGTTTGGAAACAAAGCAGGTTTTGTAAACTATTACTGTCAGATCAAACACAGGAATAGAATAAGACGAGTCATATAAGGAGTATTTTATAACTTTCTTAGACCAGTAAAGTCAAAGGGTCAAGTCCAGACCACAGCTCTTCCTTACAGGGTAACATTAGACTAAATAACTAACCGCTTTGTATGTTAGGATTCCCACTACAGAATAGAGGTTGTGGTATCTACCACTGCGGTACATTATTCATCAGAACAGGATGTGTTTTAATGTTTTGATCTCATAGCATCTTTAGTAGTTCACATAAAGAACAACTCTGAAGAAGAATTATAGTGTAGTGAAAAGAGTTTTAATGTTTGACTAGATGTGGGTTCAAATCCCCACTTAGTAAATGATCTGGGTCATTTTACTTAATCTCTCAGGGCCTCAGTTTCCTCATTTATAAAATAGTCATATCACTAGGAATGTTGAGGGGATTATACAACGCAATGTCTGAAAAGCACTAAGCACTAACTTGTAAGTCCTCAAATATCATAGCTCTTATTATTCACAGTAAATGTTTATTGAATTAATTTTCTTGTAATTTTTCTTACCAATAATCAAAATAATTACTAATTGGTATTCAAAAGACGGCCCATTTTGACCCTCAGATATTGGCCATTCTTTCTCCTGTACAGTATGCAGAATGTTGGAAAATATATTTGTGCTTCTACCACCCAATATAATGAATGGAATGGAGCCAATGCAACACGCTCAGAATGGGTTTTTGAAGTTCTAGCTTCACAACTTACCAACACAACTGCAAAAACCAATAGCTCCAAGTTACTGCAGTGTTCCATTAGTGTGAGAGTCACATCGGCCAGTGAAGGGGGGTTCACTCTGCAACCCCTCCTCTCCATTTGGCAGTAACTACTCTTAAGTGAAAGGTGCTGGAGGAGTCAGGATAGGGATCTGGCTCTGACTCTAGTTAAAGTTTTCCATGTTTTCATTACCAACTCCATTTTTATGGTTTAGATCTTGGCTGTAGTAAACTCCAGACTGAATAGACGCCTCACATATACATCTGAGACCAGCATCCAGTCTTAAATAGCAGCCAAGTTGCCTGCAGATGCATTTTTTGAAATGGGGCATAGAAAGGGGGTTTTTTTGTTTTTTTTTTTTTTATGTCAGGCATCAAGCAGCCTCACAAATCATTTTTACGTGGCTTCCTGGACCTTTGTTTTTAGCAAATCCTTTAACGGGGGATTGACTCATTTGTGTATTTCTTCAAAGGAAGGATTTTGCAGGTAGCTCTTCATGAGGTCTGTCACCTTCTAGGATTTGGGAGAAAGAGAGTTTTAAAAGAGTAGAGATGTTTACTTCTGAGAAGTCATTGTTTGGTACCTGCAGCCATTAGCTCAGGAACTAAACCACTGGCAATCTCGGGAGTAAAAGTAGGTGTCTACGCCACAGGTCTGAGGTCCCAGGACTGAGCTGGAGACAAAGCAGTGATGTTTCAGAAACTCATTAGCATTTTTCAATATTACCGTTTCTTTTTTTCTCCAGCTTTACTGAAATCTCATTAGCGTTGCTAATAAATGGACATGGTTCCATGTTAACCTAAGAGCAGATTGTGGCCTATTCATTTTATAAACATGAATTCTGTTGTATGATGCCTGCTTTGAAAACAAAATCATTTAAACATTATGAAATTATTTTTCGTCCCTTCATGTTGGGTTTTTGAAATAAAAATATATATATAATTTAGGTGGCTTGTGCCTCTAAGTTAAAACATAAGCAATTCTACTTAGCCAAAAAGCCAAATTTATTGTCATTTTATTAGGCAGGTGGTATACATATTAGATGATTTCCCTCTCGGGTTTTACATTTATTTCATGTGTTTCTCTCCAAAGAACAGGAATTATTCTGTCAAAAGTGGGGAGGTGAAACCTCGGTTAAGGGGATGCTGCAAATTCTACCCTTTCAGCAGAAGTAATTTATAGTTTCATAATATTCCAGAGTTTCTCTTTGTCTTTTACATGACAATTTATGACCAAGGTATTTTCATGTTTCCCTTACTCCTTGCTACAAGCCTGAACAAATAAACTGTGTGCATACAGCATCTTTTTCCCTGTGCTATTTTCCAGGTATCATTATGTTTTCTTCCCCTGACCTCATATGACATAAGCTGGATTCTGCATTGCATTATTTTAATCCAGAAAGCACATAATGTGAAACTAAACTAGTGAGAATGAGGTTTTTGTGTTATTTTGTCTAAAAGTATTCTTTAAATCAATCCAATTGTTAAAATCCATATCCTGAATACTAAAAAAAAAAGTTCTTGGCTGCCTGGATATATATATTTGGTATACCTAAAGAACGACTTTCTTCAGGCATCTGCCCTAAGGTGTTTTTTTTTTTTTAATTGTTGTTACAGGTACAAAACTGGGAGAGGAAATAATACAACAAATACCTTTCTACTCACTGCCTAACTTAAGGGATGAAACATTAGCAATAAATAGAGGTTCTCTGTGTGCCCCCTCTCCTTAGTTGCATCCTCCTTCCAATCCTCTAGATGAGGGAATCTGGAGTTTATCATTTCGAGGCATTTCTGTATATTTTTACTGCATATGTATGTATCTCTAAATGATATTTAGTATTAATATCCATTTTTAAAACTTTATATACACGTTATCCTACTCGCTTACGAAACTTGCTTTTTTCTTTCAACATTTTGTGTCTGAGATTGGTCCACATTGATATATGTGGCTCTGACTCATTAAGTTTCACTGACGTAAAGTATTACTCTGCATGGTTATACCACAATCTATTTAGACATTTCCTGTCAATGGACATTCAGCCTATTATTGTTTGCTGTTATTAACATTGCTGCTATGAATATTCTTGTGCATATATTTTATGCACACATGTAAGGATTTTTCTAGAATATATCCCCAAAATAAATTCATATTCACTTTTTCTACTTATTGCCAATTTTTTCACCAAAGTGGTTGAACCAAATTCAACCCCCACCAGCAGGTTCTGCTTCACTATTTCACCGACACTTAGTATTATAAGACTTTAATTTTGTTAACCTGATGGATGTGAAACAGCTCATTTCCCTGATCACTTAGTGAGGTTTAATATCTATTTGTTTATTGGCCACCCATGTTTTATCTTCTGTGAAATATAAGTTTATGTCTTTTGTCCTTGGGGGGGGGCAAGGGGATTATTTGTCTTTTTCATACAGATTTGTAATATATCCTGAGCACTTATCTTTTGTTGGTTTTATGTATTACAAGTACGTTTTTCTAGTTTGTGTCTTCTCTTTTCACCTTTTCTGTGGTGTGTCCTTTGATAAGCTGAAGTTTTAATAGTTAAAATAGTCAAATATATCAATCTTTTCTTTATAGTTTATGCTTTTTATGTCTTGATTACTATAGCTTTATAATAAATCTTGATTTGGGGTGGGACAATTTTCTCCACCTTGTTTTTGGAGATGTCCTTGGACAAAATGATGTCCTTGGATTTTTAAAGTGTGATTATTCCTGCTTTTCTAATAGTAGGACTTTATTTGAATATCCTTTTCTAGGCTTCTGATCATTTCCACAAATGCACTGATTATATCTTTCCTGCCTCTGCTCCTCCCTTACTCCATCTCCGTCCCAGTCTTTCTTCTGCCCGCTCTGATTTCCAGAAAAATGTAAAAAATAGGGTTATCTCTATGCAGATTGCCAAATAAATGATCAGTTGCTCTATAAAAAGCCAAGATTCATACACTTTTAATGCTATTTAAAAATTTTAATACTAAAAGGAATCAGAGATTATTGATTTAAACCTCTTCATAAATGATATGAAGATGAGAAAATTTTTAACGAAATTTCTCTGAGTGATGGAAAACTAATGATCAAATGCAAAGAACACGTGCTTTGGATTCAGCTGTTCTTCCTCTTACTAGCTATGTTATTCAGCCTCTCTAAACTTTGTTTCTTCATCTACAGAATTATCTCACAAGGTTTTTGTAAGCATTAAATGTTAAATATCCTGCACGATACCTGAAGTATGGGAGGTACGTAATAATGTTGTTCTCTCCCTGCCCCCATGCTAACCTTTTCTCGTGGTGGTGAGCACAATACTAGGGGAATACAGTTTTAGGGGATTCAAGAAGGCTTCCCAAAGAGGTGATGCTCAGCTGAAATTTGAAGAATGTGTAGTAGTTAGAGGGGTAGGGAAGGGCCAAGGACACTCCAGGTCCAAGGACCAACATGTGTTTGGGAACAGTTCACAGTCTAAGTTTCTCTATGTAGACCACAGCTATCTTTTTGTTTGTTTGTTTGTTTGTTTTGCGGTACGCGGGCCTCTCACTGTTGTGGCCTCTCCCGTTGCGGAGCACAGGCTCCGGACGCGCAGGCTCAGTGGCCATGGCTCACGGGCCCAGCAGCTCCGCGGCATGTGGGATCTTCCCAGACCGGGGCACGAACCTGTGTCCCCTGCATCGGCAGGCGGACTCTCAACCACTGCGCCACCAGGGAAGCCCTATCTTTTGATAATAGAGAAAAGGACTTCCAGAGGCTTCCCTGCAGGTTATGTACTATGGTGATGTGTTGGAACAAAGGGTTTAACTTTCTTTAATGAGTTTTGGATTTACGTTTCTTGCTAAGCATTTCGATTGGTTGTGGGTGTGTCAGCACAAAGGCCGTATAAAGCAGTGTACTTCAACTTGAACGCACCTCTGGGAGTTCCCAAGATCCCTTCATGGGGTCCACAAGGGCAGAACTATTTTCTTAACAATACTAAACATCCTTTGCCTTTTCCACTATGTAGGTATTTGCACTGATGTTTCAAAACAACGGTAGATAAAACTGCTGACACCAAATTGCAGTAGTAATCATTGCATTCTTCACCACCACATGCACACACACACACACACACACACACACACAAACAGCAACAAATAAAAACAGCCAGTTTTGTTTAAGAAATCCTTGATGAAGCAGTAAAAATCATTAATTTTTATTAAATCTCAACTCAAGTACAGGACTTTTTGAATAGTCTGTGTAACAAAAAAACGCATAAAGCTCTTCTGCTGCATGCTAAAGTGTAATGGCTAGCTCCAGGAAAATTACTGTGCACTGGTTTGAGTTTCAAGTTGAACTAGCTGCTTTTTTCACAGAACCTTATTTTTACTTGAAAAAATGACTGAGAGACAAGTTGTGGTTACTCAGATTTGGCAGATATTTTCTTTTCTTCTTTTTTTAAAATTTCATTTATTTTTGGCTGTGATGGGTCTTCATCATTGTGCGTGGGCTTTCTCTAGTTGTGGTGAGCGGGGGCTATCTGCTTTGCAGTGCATGGGCTTCTCATTACGGTGGCTTCTCTTGTTGTGGAGCATGGGCTCTAGGTGCGTGGGCTTCAGTAGTTGTGGCGCACGGACTTAGTTGCTCCAGGGCATGTGGGATCTTCCCGGACCAGGGCTCGAACCTGTGTCCCCTGCCTTGGCAGGCGGAATCTTAACCACTGTGCCACCAGGGAAGTCCCAGATTATTTTCTTTTTCTTTCTTTTTTTTTTTTTTTTTTTGCGGTACGCGGGCCCCTCACTGTTGTGGCCTCTCCCGTTGCAGAGCACAGGCTCTGGATGCGCAGGCTCAGAGGCCATGGCCCATGGGCCTAGCCGCTCCGTGGCATGTGGGATCCTCCCGGACCGGGGCACGAACCCACGTCCCCTGCATCGGCAGGCGGACTCTCAACCACTGCGCCACCAGGGAAGCCTGATATTTTCTTAATGATGAAAAAAGGGAGCCAGTCATTTCAACAACTAATATAGTATTTGTTGCCAATGATAAAAGCCCAGCTTCCAAGCAAGAAGAAAATTTTGTAAAATTTTAGATATTTTTAATCACATCAGTGGTGATATTAACGTGTGATTTTTTTATATTATATAATGAAATGTGTCAACATTTGGAAGATCTGAATAACTCAGTGAACCAATATTTTCCAAATTACCAACGAATGATGTTAAAAAAAATGGGTAAATGATCCATTCTAAGTGCATGAGAGACCAATGATTTTAATGTAATGGAGTACAAAAAGTTCATTGATAAGGTTGCAGATTCCACCTGGCAACTAAACTTTAAGAAATTACCACTTGTCAATTTTTCGTGTAGCATCAAAGAAAAATAGCCACAACTATCTCCAAATCCTACTTAAAACACTTTTTCAACTACAGGTCTGTATGAGGCTGCTTTTCTTTGTATACTTCAATCAAAACATTTTACAACAGATCAAATGCAGGAGCGGATATCAGAATCCCCTGTCTTCTATTAAATCAGACATTAAAGAGATTTGCAAAAATATAAAACATTACGACTCTTCCTGCTATCTTTTTGTTTTGAAAATATAGTTTTTTAAAATAAATGTTACTTATATTAACATATAATGACATTAGTTTTTAATGAATTAATAAATACCTATATATAATTTTCCTCAATTTTAGTTTCTAGTACAGTAAATACTGATAGATATAACTTACATACATAAGAAGTCTTTGGGGTCCTCAATAATTTTTAAGAGTAAAGGGTCCTGAGACCAAAAAAGTTTGGTCCGCTCATATAGACAGAGAAGAAACTTTGAGATTTAAAGAAAAAAGTAACCAGTATGTTAGTATGGTTGATGCATTGTGTTGAATTAGGGCAAAACTATGATGTATTACAAGATAGCACAATGTATTAAAAAAAAATAATCACTGGAGTCAAAACTGATTTCTCCTAATTCTACCGTTAAGCAACAGTTACTTCAAGTCAAGTAACTAGAAGTCACTTCCTTTTAGGGTTGCTAGATTTAGCAAATAAAAATACAGGACGCTCTGTTAAATTTGAATTTCAGATAAACAATGAATAATTAGTTAGTATAAGAATGTCCCAAATACTGCATGGGATTCATATTTAACCGAGTGTCCTGCATTTTTTCCGGCAGCCCTACTTCCTTTTCCAGGTCTTAATTTTCTCGTCAGTAAACTGAAGACGCCGGTGAAACTCCTATATGTCTACTCTTGTATTGATGCTGGTCTTTGATGGTAAAACAAGAAAATTTAGGAATATATATTGCACCTGTATGCATGTATTAATATAAAGTTGTAAACAGTCCTTTATTGAAAGGATTATCACTTATTTTGAGGTTATTCTTCTACGATATTAATTCATAGCTGGAGTGCCTACCATCTTCAAACCCACTTCTAATTCTAATTCTATTATTCCAAATTCTACTACTTTCTGCTCTAAAGTCCAAAATTTCTTCTCCCTCTATATCAGCAGTTATCAAAATTTTTGGTCTCAGGGTGTTATAATATCCCTTTTTTCATGAGATGACTGGTATTGTTTTTCTAATGTCCTTTTGGGGCAAGTATTATAGTTAATCCTTAAAATTGTTTTTGAAATTTTACTTGTATAAAATCCAAAAGATTGGAAACCACTGGACTAGATGGGATCTAAGTTTTCTCCTAGCTTTTACATCCTATAGACTTTGCTTTGGGGAGTCAGGGGAACACGAGAGGCACGCAGACTTTTCCGCCTATACTCCTAAGCGACTCTAGCATAATTTCTTTTCTAAGCCGCATTTCCTCACAATGTAATATAAAGAGAACAGCTCTCACTCCCTTCTCCTGCACTGTTCCCTACTGGGAGAGTGAATGAAGTCATGTCTGGAAAGTGCTCTGAGCTCTTCAGAGAAGTACCTAGAAAGGGAGGGAGGTGTCGTTACCCTGTACTGGGAGCAAGAGTTGAGTTTTTAGGATAAACTGAAAAGCTGAGAGTATGTTTAAAGTATTGTTTTTGATTTGCACATCTTCGGTTTGATCCCTAACAACATGTTTTCTATGATTCCAGGAATTTTGTGATCTTAGTTCAGTGTTGACATTTTACATCCTCCCTAGGACTCTAAGTACTCTTTAAGGAATGCGTGGTTAATGCAGTAGAAAGAAAAATCCAAAATCGCACTGTATCTGAGAGCCAAAAAGTCCAGCCTTTTTATTGGCTTCCAATACTGGCCTTAAACAAACATGACTCGTTTTTCTGGAAACACCTGTCAACTTAAAACAATCAAAAAGGACAAAGCCAGAATCCTCAAGATTCACTGAATAGCTGTCAGCCATGATTGCTAATCTTCCAAAGGTTGTGATTGTTTATTTTTCCATACCATTTCTTAGACTAACTTTTCCCCCTAAATATGATGCATCATGGGTAGGGAATCCTTGATCCAAAGCCCCAGAGATAACCTGACTCGATTATTCCACATGCTCTGTATTCTCTACAAAAATAGACTTCTTTTTAACAAGAATCCAATTTCCAATGGGTTTAACCTAGAAAAACAGCAAAAAGCTAATAAAAGCTCAGAGGCTGGTCCAAGGAAAGCATCGTGGCTGCTACACGTTTGGAGGCCTGGTCCAGTGGAGAGGTTTACAATAGCTGCCAATTCCTCCAGTGAATTTGCTGTTCTCTGGGATGTGGCACGGGGTACCTGGTAGACTCCTGTTAAGTGCTCGTCCAGGAATAAATTATACTTGACTTCTTTCCTGTATTGCCAAAACCTATAATAATTGTGATACTAGAGTTGCTAACAGACTTGATCTTTGAAAAGAAAGAGGGAGTGTGCAGATAACTTCTTCTACAGTTTCTTTCTACTCACTCTTCACCCAGATTAGGATTGTGACAGATTCATCTTTTGTGGCACATCTGAGAACCATATTTCATCAGAAAAACATATTTTAAACACCTGGAGTAATACCTACCACTCTCCTATTCATTCTCTACCATAGTATCCCACACTGGGGGGTTTCAGGAATTTTACTCAAGAGGTATAACTTACAGTCACTCACTATTCAAACTTGAGTCGATTTCTCTGTTATCTGTAGCTAGGTAATCTCAGCCAGCATCAGATGGGTAATGACCTTTCTTCCCCCGCTTCCCACGCCCTCCCCGCCTCCCTGTATTTATAAGATCTCTGAATTTGGTGCTCTAAGTCCTATTGTCAGGTTTAACCTCTTGTATCTACATGTATTGTATAGTACTGAATGGTAGATTTTACATCTGCATATAGTGTAGGGTCTGATCAGGAATTTCTTCTTTCTTTCCTGCCGAGTTTCAAAGTCTACTTGTTTTCCTCATTCTCAGCGATTGACTAAAGACAAATAGGTCGTACAAGTTTGGCTGTCAAAACTATTAAAATGAGAGGGTTTTTTTGTTTTTGTTTTTTGCTGGATTAAGGACCTAGTATGTCTTAACATTTCTCTGAGTTCCAGGTTTCTTTGGCAGCTTCTTCTCCGTATTTTAGAAAAATTGATCGTACACCCTCTAGATGACAGAACTTCTACTCAGTAAGTAAAACAAACAATTATGAAACATCATGATTGTCAAGGAGGAAAGTAGACATCAAATACAAAATAGTAAATATCATTATGTAAAAAAGTCTCCTTGAGGCTCAGATTGATGTTACCATAAGAGGTCTCATTTCTAGTATACTATACATGTGGGATCCTAATATCAGTTAGTGGCTTGGGAGGGCAAAGGCCAAACAGAGATGAACTCAGCCTGCTGGGTTATGATGGGCCTGAACCACTGAGAAAGTCAAGTGATTCCAAACCAACTCCTAAAACAGCTTCAGAGAATTTGACTCTCTGCTGCCAGGGTGAGTTTACTAGATCTCTCTGCTGGACTGTAGGAAAAATTGATAACTATCATCATTGAAAAACAAAACTCGGGCTTCCCTGGTGGCGCAGTGGTTGAGAGTCCGCCTGCCGATGCAGGGGACACGGGTTCGTGCCCCGGTCCGGGAAGATCCCACATGGCGCGAAGCGTCTGGGCCCGTGAGGCATGGCCACGGAGCCTGCGCGTCTGGAGCCTGTGCTCCGCAACGGGAGAGGCCACAACAGTGAGAGGCCCGCGTGCCGCAAAAAAAAACACCCCAAAACAAAACTCATTTATTGAGAGCTTAACATGTGCTGTGACTATGCATATGTTATTCTATTCTTAAGACAATTCTGCAAATTAAGATGTTATTGTCCCCATTTTAGAAATAAGGAAACTTGCTTCAGAGAGATTAAAGGATTTACTAAAGTTAATGAGAGAACTGGAATTTAAATTCAATCCTCTAGCCTTAGAAGTCCTTTGGTCTAAATTGGTCCTCTTTATACAAATAGGGAAACTGAATCCCAGAGAAAGAAAATGGACTTTCCAAGTCCATATTGTTGGTAAGTAGAGAAGCCGGAGTTAGAACCCAGTTGGATTGTATGATTGCATTTATAGGAAGGTCCAGAAGAGGCAAATCTATAGAGACAGGAAGCGATTAGTGGTTGCCTAAGGTGGAGTGTGTGAGGTATAAGGGATACAGGGCTTTTTTTGAGGTGACGAAAATGTCCTAGGGTTTATTATGGTAATGGTTGACAGCTCTGTGAATATCCTAAAAATCAGTGAGTTGTGTGCTTTAAATAGGTGAATTATATGGTGCATGAATTATATCTCAAAAAAGCTTTTAAAAAATGCATTAGTGGCAGCGAGTATTATAATTAGAGCACCTACTCCTGTTAGTACTAGGTCAAACAAAGAAGGAACAAATAAAAGTTTTCCAAGTGTTTAAAAAGACAAAGCTTAGGGACTTCCCTGGCAGTTCAGCAGTTAAGACTCTGCACTTCCAATGCAGGGGGCGCAGGTTTGATTCCTGGTCGGGGAACTAAGATCCCACATGCTGTGTGGCACAGCCAAAAAAAAAAAAAAAAAACCAAAAAACAACGAAGCTTAAATCTGAAAGAAAGAAAAAAGAAAAGTTAAGTAAGGTGCAACTCTGAAAGGTCACAAAATCAAGGCTGGCTAAAATCAAATCACCTAATGTAGGTTCTCACCCCATGTGTTGAGATCTTTCTGTATATCACGAGGGCTTCCATTGTCAGTTTCAGGTCCTGTGTTTCTTCACACTTCTTTTAAAATTTTTGACCAAGAAGTAAAGGGTTTAGTTAGTGATAACAAAGAGAGAAGAGGGAGAATGCCTTCTCGGGTCATGGAGTGGGTGGTTAAAATCCACAGAGGCGTATCGAGAGCCTACTCTATGTTTTGTTCTAGGCTTTGTAGGAAACACAAAGATGAAAAAAATATGATATCCTTGTCCATCAGGAGCTTGCAGACTCTCGGACAGATTCGACAGAGTAAGTGACCAAGCTCTTTGAGCTGGAGAACTGGAGGGAGGAGAGAATAGCTACCCTGACGTTTCCTGGCAAGTTTCATGTTTCACAAGGTTAAAAAATTGAAAAAATACTAACCCGACTGGTTATGTTCATGACAGTGTGTGATGGATGATTCTTTTTCACTTGTCTGGTCAGGTCAGTCTAAACTTTAGAGTTCAGATCCTCCAACAAATGCAACAATCTGTCTGTCTGCATTATGTGGTTTCTCATTTCCTCCACCCTTTTTCCTTCATCATCTCGTGTTGAACTCCCCACATCTAAGCGGAGGGCTCAGAGCAGAGTTCTTCCTGACCTTAATGATAGCAATCTCTAACTCCTGCAACAATCACAGTTTACCTGTTGGAGCCCCAAACTGGCCACTTGTTTCACACAAGGTTTCTGTTGCTTTTTTTTTTTTTTTTTTAAATAGAGCCGGTAATGTTCTGGATGACTCTGCAGTTAACTCTGGGCTGACCCTGCACCTCAGTGGTTTTATTAGCTGTGTGTTTGGCTCTGGGATCCTCTCTCTAGCTATTGTCGTTATTGAGACTATTTGTGTCTCCAGTGAATCTCTCCTAAATCCCTGGCTGTTATCTGGCCTGGGTATGTGTGTCTAAGAAGTGAGTGCATTCTTGTCTGAAGTATGTCCTGACTGTCTCTGATAGCAGCCATTTCTGACCTAACTTTACTGGGTACTCAGATTGATATGATTAAGATTAACGAGGCTTACTCTCAGTCATGAACCTATTCAAGGATAAACTTGTAAATCCAGTGAGTTCTGAAGATGACTTGTTACTACTTACCTTTCAACCTTTAGGGGATTTGAGGGATGATTTATAACTACTCCTTCCCCCTCCAACAATATCATTAGAAAGATGTCGTGAAAGATACTCTGCTCCTGCAGCCCACAGATTATTTTTCATGAAAAATATGCTTTTATTAATAATAATCCATAAATTATATTTATGTGTTTGTAATTAATAGTGGTTCAATGAAGTCATTGCCACAAAGACAGGACAACACATACACCAGCTGAAAAGTATACAGTTCTCATGATTTCTATGACAAAATCCTTCCTGGCTTGGATTTTCTTCAAAATGTCCACTGAGAGGACCATATAAGATCATCTACTAGAAAGACAGACATGAAAATTACAAAACTGCACTAACACAAAGTTGGGAAAAGTGTAAGGAGCCTGGTTATATGGTAGGTCCTGTGGCACTATGTATGTGGTCATTCCAGAGAGCTAAGTTTTCCAGGTAGCTGGGTGCTTGCCATTTAAGTACACTTTTCCATTAGTTTAACCAATGCAATTTCCCTGGCTTTTTTTTTTTTTTTTTTGCGGTATGCTGGCCTCTCACTGCTGTGGCCTCTCCCGCTGCGGAGCACAGGCTCCGGACGCGCAGGCTCAGCGGCCATGCCTCATGGGCCCAGCTGCTCCACAGCACGTGGGATCTTCCCGGACCGAGGCACGAACCCGTGTCCCCTGCATCAGCAGGCGGACTCTCAACCACTGCGCCACCAGGGAAGCCCCTTCCCTGGCTTTTTAAACAGTGATAAGTTAATCTTCTTTTAGTGACTCAGACAGAGCCAGGCCTATGGATGTTGAGGCAGCATGACAGTGGGAAAAGCACAGGCTCTGGTCTGCAGACCTGCATTTGAATACTGGCTCCTGCTCTTCATAGCTATGTGATCTTGGGCAAATTTCTTGAAGTTTTTGCGCTCCAATTTCTCATTTATAAAATGACAATGGTAGAATGAAACTTAACAGTGATGATTTGAGGATTAAGTGATATAATGCAGTGGTTTTTAAGTATTTCTCATCCTAAAACTCTTTTTACAAATGAAATCTTATGCAGAGCCCCATTGTGGACAAATAAAAGTGGAAATGCTCTGAGTTTTAAAAGTCACTGCATCTGGTACAGAGCCTGACATGTAGTAGATACTATTGATATTTAAATGATAGCAGTTTAGTATTGTCATCACTTCATGTGAAGATTTTATTCATATTTGTGCTTTTATTCTCATATCTGGTTTTTTAAAATTGAAGTATAGTTGATTTACAATGTTTTGTTAGCTTCTGGTGTACAGCAAAATGATTCAGTTATATATATATATATGTATGTATGTATGTGTATATATACATATATATATATACACTTTTTCAGATTCTTTTCCACTATAGGTTATTACAAGATGTTGAGTATAGTTCCCTGTGATATACAGTAGATCCTTGTAGATCTATTTTATATATAGTAGTGTGTAGCTGTTAATCCCAAACTCCTAATTTATCCCTTCCCTCCCCTTTCCCCTTCGGTAACCATAAGTTTGTTTTCTACGTCTGCGGTTTTGTAAGTTCATTTATATCATTTTTTTAGATTCCACGTGTAAGTGATATCATATGACATTTGTCTTTCTCTGTCTGACTTACTTCACTTAGTATGTTGATCTCTAGGTCCATCCATGTTGCTGCAAATGCCATTATTTCATTCTTTTTTATGGCTGAGTAATATTCCATTATACATATATACCACATCTTTTTTATCATCTATATCATTCTTTATTCATCTGTCAATGGACACAGGTTGCTTCCATATCTAGGCTATTGTAAATAGTGTTGCAATGAACATGGGGGTCTCTTTTCAAATTAGAGTTTTCATCTTTTCCAGATATATGGCCAGGAGTGGGATTGCTAGATCTTATGGCAATTCTATTTTTAGTTTTTTAAGGAATCTCCATACTGGTCTCCATAGTGGTTGCACCAATCTTATATCTGCTTCTTAATGTGGTCTTACCGTCAAGCTGTCATTGGTCTCTTTTCACTGTAATCGTTGTACTTGCTCACACAAACCCTTCTCCCATCTTTTAATTCACCACTTCTTTCTAATCAGCTCTGGACTTAGACACCAGACAACCATGACTTAGAATTACGTGTAAAGTAGAGCAACCAAGTTCTGCATGAGGGTTTCAGAATCCTAATATGAGTAAAATATATGATCACATTTTTTTTTCCTTTTTGTGGTACGCGGGCCCCTCACTGCTGTGGCCTCTCCTGCCACGGAGCACAGGCTCCGGATGCGCAGGCTCAGCGGCCATGGCTCACGGGCCCAGCCGCTCCGCGGCATGTGGGATCTTCCCGGACCGGGGCACGAACCCGTGTCCCCTGCATTGGCAGGCGGACTCTTAACCACTGCGCCACCAGGGAAGCCCTGATCACCTATTTTGAGCTCATATTTTGTAACACAAGTCTTGGTTATTCAGAGACCTTTTCAGAAAATAGTGTGTACAGTGGAAAGAATCTGAGTTTGGGAGTAAGACCTAAATCTGAATTTTAACTCCTCTACTTGTTAGTTATATGACCTTGGGCAAGTTACTTGACCTCACTGAACCTCAGATTTATCAGCTTTAAAATAGAGAAAATAGGGCTTCCCTGGTGGCGCAGTGGTTGAGAGTCCGCCTGCCGATGCAGGGGACGCGGGTTCGTGTCCCGGTCCGGAAAGATCCCACATGCCGCGGAGCGGCTGGACCCGTGAGCCATGGCCGCTGAGCCTGCGCGTCCGGAGCCTGTGCTCCGCAACGGAAGAGGCCACAACAGTGAGAGGCCCGCGTACCGCAAAAAAAAGAAAAAAGAGAAAATAAAACCTGTATCATAGAATTACAATGATTAAATGAAGATATATACATATATATATACATATACATACACACACGATGTAGGGGAGTCCTAGACACATAGTAGGTGATATGCAAAATTTCATTCTCTTTCTTTACTTCACCCTTCATTTTTCCTTTTTTCCTGGTTTTTCACTGTGTTTCTGGATAGATTAAGTTGCTGACTGGCTCAGGTGAGATATAATGGTATAAATTTTGGAATATGTTAGGGAAGGGGTAGTAGTGAGACCAGAGAAGAGTGAAGACCATAAGAAGCTGAGAGATGGAGTGTGGCTATCATTTCTCACCCATGAAAGTAAAAAGGAAGAAAAATGGCAAGATGGTAAGGCAGTTTTTCAAAGATCATAGCATAAAACGTCAGTAGCACGAACGTCAGTACAATATATTCAGTTACAGGATGCTGCATCCTTAAGCAGGCACTATTCTGAACTATCCTCTCTGCTCATTTTTGACATAAAATCTTGCCTGGAATCCTGTTGGTTTGAGTAGCATCAATAGTTAAAGGGTTTTGTCTGTTTGAACTCAAGTCTTCATAAAAACTTTTAGAAGGATCTTTTGAGAATAACTATGTGTTATAGAATGAACTATATTTTATCAAATAGTTAATTTAAACATAAATCTATAAACACAACTATAGTAATAAATAATACATTTCTGACATTAAGCACTGGCGGAATGGCTCTCTCTTGGTCCTATTCAGACCCTCTTCTTCCATTGCCTGGCAGTACACTCTCTGCACATCTTCTGTGTCCCATGCTGTCTCGTAGCCCTCACTTTTCGACCTTGTCCAAATGCTTTTAGCTAATCGCAGAGAATTTTAGGCTTCTCTGTCTGCAATGGCTCAAAGTTTAGTCTTTAATTACAATCCTTTTGAACTGTATTTCCATAGCACTAGCAAAACTGTTTTGCATCTGCTCCTGAGCAGAACCATTTAAAGCTCTTACATAGGAAGGTTCGTTTTCTTTCACGGTGCTCCTTGCAAAATGCGTGCCACCACTGTCCACTCTTTATCTTGCACAGCTTTGATATCTCTTGCTCTTCCTCGCTTGCTTGCATTCTCTCTCTTTCTGTGTCTCTCTGTTTCTTCTTTTAAGGATGAGACTAGTTTTCAGGTTGAAACAACTTGAAAAGTCTCCACTGTGCAGAAGAAATGATAGTCTGGCTGTAACAAACCAGAGTTTTGTTGCCTAATTATTTCAGGCCCATCTCTACGGGAGCATCAAATATCTAAGCACATTTTACTGAGTTATGCAAAATTTCCTAGTTGTTTCCTTTGTTTTATTGTTGTTTTACCTTACTGTTTTCCAATTAAATTCTGATCATGGAACAAGAGGTTTTATAAAACAATCTCTGAGGAAAAGAAAATTACTAAAACTAAAATTGGAGAAAGTGTAAAAGAAAAAGGAATTGTTAGACAACTTGTTTTAATTCCTTTTAAAAACTTATACGCTCATTTGAGCCTTGATTGCACCAATTCCAAGGTACTTTCTGAGATTCTCAGTAATAAAGAAATGATACATGCTTTCTTTAGATAGTGAGTCTTTTTAAAAGTATAAAATCAGTCTTTTATACTGAGAACCCATAAGGTGATGAGGATTCTACCATCTTCCACCAGCCCCTCTTTCTTGTTCCACAAAATTCATGGAATAGTGAAATGAGCACCAAACTTAGAATCAGGACATGGTTCAAGCCCCAGCTTTTCACTTACTAGCTATATGACCTTGGCCAAGTCACTTAACCTCTCTGAGTCTCAGTCTGTAAAATGGAGATAACCTACCTTATAGGGATGCTCTGACTAAATTATGAGACCATACACTATAAAGCACCATGCAAATAAGTCATCAGTTTTGAAGTCATCAATTTCCATTCTTCTCTCCCTTGGGTTCAGTCATGGGCAGTCCTCCCAGAGCCAGTCCTCATAGGTCCTGATCCCCTCTCTTTGTTCAGGAAGAAAGAGCACTGCCCTCACTCAATACTCACCTAGTGAGTGTCAAGCACTTTGCATATATTACTTCATTTAATCTTCAAAACAATCCTGTGAGGTAGGTGCTGCAAGTATTTGAATCCAGGCAGCCTGACAGTGTCTGCATGCTTAAAGCCATGCTGATTTGAGGTACGTTTCAGGCAGGCATCATTACCTGTCACTCTTGCTGCCATGAAGGAAAAAGCTTCTGATAGAGGTTTTCTTTCAGGAGGATGTAAACTCAGCGCCAGCCAAAGCCATTGGTAAATCAGGGGGAGCCCTGGACACTTCAGGAATGGTGCCCTTCTGCGTCATGGGAAGGATTCACAGGAAGGTGGTAGCTGGACCTAGGATGATAGCTTGATGCAGTACCACTCAGGGCCACTTGGGAGATCTGAGGCTAGGAGGGCCTGGTAGAGAGCAGTCCAGGGCGGCACCAGAGAGCTTTGAAACCAGTAAGGCTTCCACAGGCTGGGCTCTGCAGCCAGCCAGGCTTCACACTGAACATCTCCAGATGGGCCTGCATCTGAGCTGCTTTCTTAGCTGGGCCAGAGGGAGGCTTGGGAGATCTGAGAGGAGAACAAGAGGCCCCAAAGAAAGCTGGACAGGAAGTTTCCTAGCACAGCAGAGGCCAGCAGCAGCAAGAGAATAGCACTACCCCCACCAGCACGCAACGTTCTACGACGTGCAAAGATTGTGTCAGCGTTTCCATTTTAAACCCTTAATTTCATAGGCTTACAGCTCAAGTCATAAAAATTCACTCTGGGCTGAAGTTTGGCATCCAGTCTCTTAGTTGTTCTTGTGTGCTCAAAAACAGAGACGTTTCCAGTTTCATACATTTGGGGGACTTCTATAAACACCCCCAAAACTTCATTTGATAAAAATGGGTTTCTAAGCTGTCGGCCTATATGCAGCGAAAGTCTGACTCTGTAAATATGCAGAAAATCTGTTTTGAAATAGTAATATTGTCCCAGTAGAAATATCGATTCCCTACACACTGAACTAGGGCAGTGGAAGTAAGTGGAATATAATGTTATTGCATATTTAGAGTAAGATGTCATGTGACACGTGACCTTCACTGCCACTCACCACCAGGGGCTGAAGCTGTCCTCTCCCTAAAAGACATTTGGATTTCCAACTGGAGACAGTTTGGTAGAGGGTTGAAGTCAGTGATGGATTCCAGTTTTTACAAGTTATTGGGTCTTGACATATTTACACCTCAATTAGACTTTCCTTGCAGGTTTAGGTACAGACAGAAAAGATAATATATGTCAACACAGCCTGACATATAATAGACTGACCTTTATCGGTAGCAACTTATTGGTAACTCAGGGACATGAGTATATGGTAGTCATGAGTGAAAAGTCCTCTAACCTCTTCATTTTAAGATTTCCACCCATTCTGCTCTTCCCCTAATACCTCTCACTGGCCCCTGAAGCTATAAAGACATTCAAAATATTAGGTAAATTGAAAAATAAATTCCCAAGAGAAAGCTCCCAAGAGTGACGTTATAAACCTCAATCTTTGAAAAATCAGACAAGTGACTAGGAGTTAATAAGTCTACAGGTATGGCAGGGGTCTCCAAGACTTGTGAGAGCTCGAATCAGATAACTTAGCTCTGTAAGTAATGCTTGGGCACTTTGGCTCCTTGTAACAGTCAGCCTGATTGGAGGGAAGTTAGAAGAGGCTGGTCTTCTCAAGTGCTGGGACTTTGGCAGCTAAGAATAGGAGCAATGACAGTCACTGAGGCAGATGCCTCAGCTGGAGAGAGGGCAGGGCAGGAGCAGGGCAGCCACCATATGGACCACCCATTCCTGGGCAGGACGTTGCCCTGCTTCCCAAACACGCTGAGAGACTTGGGGAGTCAGTGCTAACCTCAGGGGAGAGAGAGGGCATGTCTGGCTGTGGGGCCTGGTTTGGGAGCCAGGAGAGGAATCCCTGGCTCTGAGCCCCAATCCCAAGCTGCCAACGTGATTTCCATCTCTGGAAACAAGTTTTCTATCAACAAAGGGATTTTTCAGAAACATCTTCTTCATTAACGGAGGCACTACTGAAATGTCCATGGAACATTTAGGGGTCAGTCAAACCTGAAGTTTAACTTTTACTTTTTAAATGTCAAAAGCAAACTGCAGATCTACGAACAGTTAACAATTTTACCTACTGCTGTCTAATCCTTTTATCCACTGCAAATTCCATTCCGAAGGGAGTCATCAAGGCAAAGTAAAAGTGTTTGGTGAATACTAACTGATTAGGGAGGGGAAGTTAGTGAAGTTTCTATTAAAACTAATGTGTTTCTAAGCCCTTCATACTCTTTCTTTCTTTATATTTTTAAATTATGCATTCAAAAGAATGCATATAAAGTATACATTAGGCAGAAGAATAAGATAAATGCTGGTATACCCAAAACACAGGCTATGAAACGAACGCCATCCATATCCCCAAATACTCCTGTGAGCTCCTCCCCCATTTCAAATTCTGCTCCCTCTTCCCTGGAGGTTACCCTATCCTGGTTGTCATGTTTATTACTCCTTGACTTCTCTAGCATGTAGCTCAGCTATGTGAGTACATATCTCTAAACTATACTGCTCAGCTTTTTCTTTTGAGCTTCATAAAAATGGTGTCATACTGTATTCTTCCACAATTTACTTCATTCATTCAACGTGCTTGCAATATTCACCCATGTTGATCTACATGGCTAAATTCATTTTCACTGCTGTGTAATATTCCATTGTTTGACCATACTAAAATGTATCCAACCATTGTCCTCTTAGATGTCTGGGTTGATTCCAATGTTTTGCTATCACAAACAGTTCTGCTTTGAAGCTCACTGTACCTATCCCTTGGGGAACATGACGAGAGTTTCTCTAGAAATTTATTTCTGCCAGGTCATAGAGTTTGCGCATCTTCAACATGCCAAAAAATGCCAAATTATTTTCCAAATGTTTACACACAACCACCAGCACTGTGTATTTGTTCCACTTGCTCCATATCCTTTTAAATTCTTGGTTTTGTTTGACATTTTAAGTATTGGCAATCTAATGTATGTGAAATGTTATCCCTTTGCGATTTTAATTTGCATTTCACTGATTTCCAGTGAGGTTAAGCATCTTTTCATATATTTATCAGTCAACTGTATTTGTTCTTTTGTGATCCAGGTTTTCTATGGGATTGTTTGTCTTTTAGTAATTGCTAGAAATTCTTTCTATGTGCTTTATCCTTGTCACTTGATGTGTTGCAAATATATTTTCACTTATTTATGCTGACATTTGATAGGCAGAAGTTTTAACACAGTTTGTTTTTACTATCTTTGTTCCTTTCTTACATGGTTGCTTCTCACAGGAGGAAATATAAGCTGGAATTTAGTTCACCCTTAGTGAATGGCTCGCCTAGTCCCTCTTGGGTAGTATTGGTTGGGATGGATCTGGAGTTGATTCGGTTTATTTTACACAGTTTTTTTTCCAAAGCAGGAGCATGTCTCTAGAGGCTCTCAGAAAGTACAGGCTTTTGTTGATAACTTTCACCTGTTTGGGGGGAATTCTGCTTAGTGTCAAAGAGCCATCAGAGTCTCAGAAAGATTCTTCTGTTCCTAAGAATCAGTAAGAAATTGGAAAAAGGAATCCTTATCCTTACTTAGGGTTCGTGGTGGTGTGGCGATATGGAGCCACCAAACCTGGCATCTAAACCCTGTTCCAATCCTTATCCACTATGTAAGCTCTCAGAGCCTCAGTTTTGTCTGTACATGAAGACAATTACACTTGCCTTCCTCCCCTGTGAGACCCAATGAGATGATACACATCAAGTGCCTACATGACACACAGCTCTCAAAAATGTATGTCCCCTTCACCTTAGGAAGCATAGTCCTTTGACAGCAGTCCACCTGTTCAGCGCGTCTGTGATCTTTGGCCAAAAACCTTTCCTCCACTAATCTCGCCAAACCTGCACCTCACATTTGGCTTACGTGAAGACTAGAGTAGACAAATAATTGTTGTCTGGGGCTTCTGATATTTTTCTCTTATTTTTATTTATCTATTTTTAAAAACTTAATTTCTTTCTTTTCTTTTTGGCTGCGTTGGGCCTTTGTTGCTGCGGGCGGGCTTATCTCTAGCTGCGGCAAGTGGAGGCTACTCTTCATTGCGGTGCCCGGGCTTCTCGTTGAGGTGGCTTCTGTTTGTTGCAGAGCACGGGCTCTAGGTGTGTGGCTTTCAGTAGTTGTGGCACGGGGGCTCAGTAGTTGTGGTGGACGGGCTTAGTTGCTCTGCAGCATGTGGGATCTTCCCGGACCAGGGCTCAAACCCATGTCCCCTGCATTGGCAGGCGGATTCTTAACCACTGCGCCATCAGGGAAGTCCCCTTCTCTTTTTTTTTTCTGTGCTTTACGCGGGCCTCTCACTGTTGTGGCCTCTCCCGTTGCGGAGCACAGGTTCCGGACGCGCAGGCTCAGCGGCCATGGCTCACGGGCCCAGCCGCTCTGCAGCATGTGGGATCTTCCCGGACCGGGGCACGAACCCGTGTCCCCTGCATCGGCAGGCGGACTCTCAACCACTGCGCCACCAGGGAAGCCCAGTCCCCTTCTCTTATGTTTTTAAATACTCAGAAATATCAGCACCATGTGCTTAATCATTCCAACTCAACTCTGTCACCATGTTCCATATATTTGTCAAATGAAAAGCCAGTTTTATTTTTATAAGCACATAATCTTAGGGAGGAACACTTACAACAAAGTACAATTGGACATTCTGATTTTCATTTTGTCAGCACAAAGTCCACTCACAAATGCCACATAGACTTTCATTCATATTCTCTCTGCCTGTCTGTCTCTCTCTGTCTCCAGCTATGATCAGAACGACTCAGGAGCAGTTGCAGTGGTGTTCTGGTTAAAAGCTTCCAATTCCATCTTTACTACCTTTTATCACAGAATTTAAGAAGCTTTGTAAGGCCTTTCTCCTTGATCAATCTTTTCGTCAATTGACCCTGCCCTGGCTAGTACCAGCAATTTTGATCTTGGTAACGAGATGACCTAGCATATATGCGGCTCAGTCTTTCTTTAGTCAAATTTAATTTTTAGTAAATGTACCAGTTCAGGATCAGATACCTTTTGTAAGCCATTCATTCTTTTATTTTATAATCTTTCCTGCTTGATCAGTTGCACTGGTTCATTTATCACTTTCCCATTTTGAATTACTTTAACAAATTCTACATTCATTCATTCTTCATTTAATCAACATGTGTTGGGTGTTATGTTTTACTTTAAGAAACGTGCTCTTAAATTTACTATTGCAGAAATCATTGCTACAGTTTAAAGTAACTCATAGCACATTTATCTGTTGTTGATATGCACAGTGCTTTTATTACATATACATTCAGATAATTCTATCTCATTCTACTTTCATTAATATCAAACCCCTCCCTTGATATGGTGATTTTCAGTGTTTCTGTTTTCCTATTCTGTTCTTTGTATATACCACTCTTATAGGGTGTATTTTACAATGCTTTGTATCATAGTTATGATTTTACTTGTGTTATCTCCCCTTCTAGATTGTAAGTGCAACTTAAATGTCTGCCTGGTGCCCCCCCCATTCTTTTTTTTTTTTTGGCCACACCATGCGGCTTGTGGGATCTTAGTTCTCCGACCAGGGATTGAACCTGGGCTCTCAGCAGTGAAGCGCGGAGTCCTAACCACTGGACCACCAGGGAATTCCCTGGCTGCCCCCTTTTAAAGATCACTTTCTTCTGATATCCTGAGGAAAGAGGGTTTCGTTTCAAGGGCACAATCTTGAATTGTCCTCCACACACTGCTGCTACCAGCCACGCTGCCTCAAGGGGGGTGATGTGGAGTAGACTTCATTTCTTTTATTGCCCTCACGCTTGGTTCCCTGCAACATCACTTATGCCAGGCTGTTATGGATAGCATATCTTTATGTGGGACACAGATAGGTTAACAACGCAGTACAGCAAACAACTTAGAAGTGAACATCCCTGTCCCAAAGTCCCCAGGCCATCCCCATTACAGAGAATTTTTCCCAGAGAGAAAGGAACTTTCTTTCCTTCGGTTCCTGCTTCTTGTCATCTTCTTAGACCCTCTTTTCTCCCTAGTCCCTCCTCATCTCTCCAGACATCTCTACCTTGTGGTCCCACCCCATCTCTTTCACAATGATGCTTTACAGAATTTCAGACCTTCTCTCTTTCTTCCACAAAGAACTTCAGTTCTCCCTGTGTCTAGCACATCTAGGCTGATGCTTTCTCAGCCAAAAAGTTCAGCCAAAGAGTTTTCCTAAACAATAATGTTATGTACCCTGAAAATCAGTTTGGCAACTTCCCTATAGTAGAAGTGGCTGCAGTCAGGTGTTTTGTTTTTTTTTTAATAGCGTCATTTCGCATCACTACAAACATGAGGACCATATCTTTCACACATCATACAATCATGCATATGAGAGGCTCTGATCTTGCTGTTTCACTCTTTTGGCCTTATTTAACAAAACCAGCTGCATTTCAACTGTATGCGAAAAGGAGAGGTAAGATAAGAAAGGAGATGACTTTCACTCCAAGTTTTCCAGCTTAGGTGACCAAGTGATTGGTAAATCATCAGCCTTTGCTTAGGACACACAGGAGGAGGAACTTTTTTTGTGGGGAAAAGAGTTCAGTTTTAAGCATGTCAAGCTTCAGGTATACATACGATCAGATATCAGATAACAATGCAGATAAATATTCAGGTATCAGATAATATTGCCAAACAGCAATAGGAATGCAGATGTTGGTCCTCAAGAGAGAAGTAATTTGTCTCTCTCTTTTTTAAAAATTTATTTATTTTATTTTTGGCTGTGTTGGGTCTTCGCTGCTGTGCGCGGGCTTTCTCTAGTTGCAGCGAGCAGGGGCTACTCTTTGTTGCGGTGTGCAGGCTTCTCATCGCGGTGGCTTCTCTTGTTGTGGAACGCAGGCTCTAGCTGCACGGGCTTCAGTAGTTGTGGCGCACAGGCTTAGTTGCTCCACAGCATGTGGGATCTTCCTGGGCCAGGGTTCAAACCCGTGTCCCCTGCATTGGCAGGCAGATTCTTAACCACTGCACCACCAGGGAAGCCCATTTTCTCTTGACTTGGGAATCATCGGTGTATGGGACACTGGTTAAGCTATAAGAGAAGTCATGCAGAATGCCAAGAAAAAGAGAAAAACTACATTGAGAGAGACCATGACAGATATAGAACTCAGTGGATAAATGTTGCTCCTGGAAAGAATAGAACAAATGGGAACAGATGCAATAATCAAATATATAATAAAAAACATAAGGATAAAACACTAGGAGGATTTCTGTAGAAGTCAGGGTCAGGACAAGAAGGGCCGCTATCCCTACGCTTATTTATCATTGTTGTTAAAGTTAATTCTATCCAACAAAAAAATAGAAAAGAAGGAAGGGTTGTGGGAGGAGAGGTGGGAAGATGATCAACATTTGCAAATGATAAGATTATCTAACTAGAAAATCCAAGAGAAGCAAATAATTACTGCTAGAACCAAGGGAGTAATAGTATCTATTTACGAAATAAAAACTGTTTTCCTACTCTTTTTCAGAAACAACCACTTAGAAAATCTAATGGAAAAGTAATAAATACCATGTACAATGAAAATGAAAATAAAGAAAGAGCTACATTTGGAGATGCAGAAGAAGAAAGTTAAAGGAACTCCTTTCTTATGGTCCCTGTTACAGGTGGAGATTACGCTTCACTTTTTTGCTGTTGCTGCACGTGTGCTAGCTCTGAGTCCCCAGTTAAACCACAAGCTTTTGGACCACAGGACCTGTCCTTCCTTCTGTTTCTCATCTGAAATCTACTAGAAAGCTAAGCACAGAGGAAAAGGGCTGAAACTACCTTATTCATCCTGTTTTTGTGCATTTTTCTCAGTTTGACATAAACTTCAAGTAGAGACTTAACAGAAGGAAATAACCACTTTGTGAACTAATGAAAAAATACCACTATATCAAAATCATTCATCTAACTCCTTTCCTCCAACTTGAAAACTAACAGTTCCACACGACAAGATTTAGTGGCCACATTCCTGTTCACTTTCTTTGCTTCAACTAAGTACGTTTTATAAAAAGACCTTTTAAAAATGAATCTGCTGGAATAGCCATAAGACAGCCTTCTCAAGCAGACTAGGGTCAAGGGAAAGAGAAAGCAAACTCTTTCAAACCAGAGTCTCCTCTCTCCTGTCACTTCTCTCTCCTCACCTTCTTGCTGGCAGATAGATTACCTGGAGCAACAAGGAAGGTAATTAGTACATGTAATCAGACATAGAAAGACAAATACTGTCTGATCTCACCTATACGTGGAATCTAAAAAACAACAACTTCCCAAAAAAACAAACTAATAGAAAAAGAGACCACCAGACTTGTGGTTATCAGAGGCATATGTGGGGGGAGGGAGAACTAGATGAAAGTGGTCAAAAGTTACAAATTTCCAGTTATAAGTACGAGGATGTACTGTAGAACATGTTGACTAAAGCTAACACTGCTGCACAGTTGCTAAGAGTTCTCATCACAGGGAGGAAAGTTTTTCCTTTCTTCTTTTTTTCTTTCTTTTCTTTTTAATTGCATCCATATGAGAAGATGAATGTTAGCTGAACCTATTGTGGTAATTACTTCACAATATATGTAAATCAAACCATCATGCTGTACACCTTCAACTTACACAGTGATGTGTGTCAATTCTCGCTCAATAAAACTGGGGTGGGGGGTGGGATCCAGGTGAATCCAGGGTGATATATGAAGAATCATTTAAGACTATTCTAAATCACTGGTCTTTAACCTCATGGTTGACTGAGCCTAGATCCCTGCTTCGTTAGAACAGAGTCACTTGAGAAGTAAAAATGCTTAAGGAATTCAAACAAATGGGGTATCATAGTATTGTACTGTGGTTATAATCTGCATTTCCCTGATGACTATTGAAGTTGAGCACCTTTTCATAGAAGACTTTTGATGTTGACAATATTGTGACTTAGATAACCTGAAAATGCTTCAGCCCAAAAACCTCTCGAAAGATGGATAAAACGTAGCAACTTTCTGCTAAGAGAGTGGATCTTAAAAGTTCTCATCAAGGAAAAAAAAAAATGTGTAACTACATGTGTGTTGGACGTTAACTAAACTTTATTGTGATGATCATTTTGCAATCATGCATATATCAAATAATTAATTTGTACACCTAAAACTAATACAATGTCAATTATATCTCAATAGAAAAATACATAGCAATTTTCACTTAAATATATAGCTGAGTTTTTAAAAAAGTAAGAAAACCCCTCAAAAATGAAAAATGTAAGAGGAACTAGAAACAGTCAGTTGTAAATTTAAGCTGATGCTGGGACTACCTGGGGTTAAAGAACCTATCTTACTAACCCAGGGGCTTGAGTTTTTCTCTTTTTAATTGGTTAAGGATTGTGTTTTTTAATAAACTTTTTCAGTAAACTTTTTTGAAGTGTAACATGCATAACAGAAATATGCACAAATCATAATTGTACAGTTTGGTGCATTGTAACGAGTGAACACACCCATGTAAACTAGTACCCACACCAAGAAACACATTTTTTTCCTGGCACTTCAGAAGCCTCCCTTGTACCCCAGCCAATCACTACCCACCTCTCCAAGGGAAACCTCTATTCTAACTTCTAACAGCATCAAATTATTTTTGCCTGTCTGGACTTTGTATAATGAAAACACATGGTATGTACTCATCTAAGTCTGGCTATTTTGTTTAACGTTATCTTTGTAAGATATATCTACAATTTTGCATTAAGTTGTCATTCATTCATTCTCATTGCTGTGTAATAGTCCAGTGTATGAATATACCACAATTTGTTTATTCTTCCTATTGCAGATGAGATGGTGTTGTTCTCACTTTTGAGTTTAATGAATAGTGCGACTGTTAAGATTCTGTACTGACCTTTTTGTCAGCACACACATGCATTTCTTTTCTGTATGTACCTAAAAGGGGAATTGCTTAGCCATCTGGTATGTTCCCATGTTCCTACTAAACATAATTGTAGGATACTGACAAACAGTTTAGTAGATACTGCCAAATATTTTTCCAAAGCAGTTATGCCAATTTATATTCTCACCAGCTGTATTTGAAAGTTCCACCAACGCTCTGGTTTTTTTTTTTTCTTTTTTTTTTTGACCCCGCCTCGAGGCTTGCAGGATCTCAGTTCCTCCACCAGGGATTGAACTCAGGTCACCGCAGTGAAAGTGCCCAGTCCTAACCACTGGACTGCCAGGGAATTCCCTTGTCTTTTTCATTTTAGCCATTCTGATGGGAGTACAGTAGTATTGCATTATGGTCATAATCTGCATTTTCCTGATCACTATTGAAGTTGAGCACCTTTTCATACATTTCCTGGAAATTTGGATATCGTTTTTTGCAAAGAGCCTGTACAAGTCTTTTGCCCATTTATCTATTGGTATGTCTGCCTTTCTCTTATTGATTTATGGGAGTTCTTTATTCTGGAGTTGAGTCCATAAATATATACAAAAAATATCTTTAGGGCTTCCCTGGTGGCGCAGTGGTTGAGAGTCCACCTGCTGATGCAGGGGACACGGGTTCGTGCCCCGGTCCGGGAAGATCCCACATGCCGCGGAGCGGCTGGGCCCGTGAGCCATGGCCGCTGAGCCTGCGCGTCCGGAGCCTGTGCTCCGCAACGGGAGAGGCCACAACAGTGAGAGGCCTGCGTACCACAAAAAACAAAAACAAAACCAAAAAATATCTTTAATATCTTCTATTCTGTACTTAGATTTTCATTTTCTTAGTGAAGTCTTTTGATAAAGATAAGTTTAGGGACTTCCCTGGCAGTCCAGTGGTGAAGACTCTGTGCTTCTGATGCACGGGGCTCAGGTTCCATCCCTGGTCAGGGAACTAGGATCCCATAACAAAAAAAACTGTTATCATGGAAACTGACACTTATTAAAATTGACACTTATTACAGCTTTTTTTAAAAAAGGTAAGTTTACAGTTCAATATAGACCAGTCTATCAGTTTCTTCCATTATGGTTAGTGCTTTTTGTGTTCTTTTTAAGAAATCTTTGCTTAGCTCAAAGTCATGGAGATATTCTTCTATGTTTTCTTTTAAACATTTTATTGTTTCATATTTCATATTTCGATCACAATCCATCTGGAATTTACTTTTCTGTATGGTGTGAGTCAGGGGTCAAATACCATTTCGTTCCACATGGATAACCAATCAACACAGCGCCATCATTTTCCACTGCAATGCCATGTTTTTCATAATTCAGGTATTATATATGTGTGGGTCTGTTTCTGGACTCTCTGTTCTGTTCCACTGGTCTATGAAATCTGTCTTTGCACCAGTATCATACTGCTTTAATTGTTCTAGTTTTATGACAGTTCTCCTTACCTTATAGTAGAAGTCCTCCAGTTTTATTCTTCTTCAATGTAAGGGACTTGAGCTTTTAACTGACATATAATGATAGGAAAGTAGAGAAGTTGATACTGAGACTCAGGAATAGCTAAAACCCTAAAAACTTCCAGCCAGCACAAGACAAATTTTTTCCTCCTTTGGGTTTCAGTGTCTGAATTTATTCTTCCTGCATAGTCTAAGAACCCAAGCTGAAAAGTCAACATAAAAGGTAATCTTCAGGGCTTCCCTGGTGGCGCAGTGGTTGAGAGTCCGCCTGCTGATGCAGGGGATGCGGGTTCGTGCCCCGGTCCAGGAAGATCCCACATGCCGCGGAGCGGCTGGGCCCGTGAGCCATGGCCGCTGAGCCTGCGTGTCCGGAACCTGTGCTCCGCAACGGGAGAGGCCACAACAGTGAGAGGCCCGTGTACCACAAAAAAAAAAAAAAAAGGAATCTTCAAAAGCAAAACCAAAACTGTTCTTGTTGTGAAACATCAGTAGACCCAATAAATAGCAGAATTAGCTCCTCCTCCCCAAGGACCTCAGATAGCAGAATTATTATCTAGAGATGATTTTAAAGCATGTTTAAGATAATTAAATACATAAAAAGAAGAGAGCACAAACAGAAAAGGCAATATTGTTTTTAAAAAAAAGACTAAACTGACTTGGAGAAGAATCAAATAGAATTTCAAGGAATGAAACATATACTCCTTAAAATTGAGAGTATTCATTGCTTCCATGAAAGTGGAAAGTCTTAGTTAAATAAATGACAGGTTTTAATCATAGAAGCATTAACATGACCCCTGATTATTGTCCTTTCCAACTGCAGGCATCAAGCAACCTTTCATCTTTGGTTGTGACATGATTAATACCAGAAGACATGGAATAAGCAGGAAATGTTCGGAATGGGCTGGGCATCCCAATTCATCTTCAGGGTATTTGTCTTAAATGTTAAAAGTGGCATTTGTAGTGAAACACCACCAAGAAGGTCATGCTCAAAAATGACCCAGAGAAATAGAAATTCAGAGGACGATTTCCTGGTGACTAAGTAGTTAGCGTTGGAGGGGGTTTTTAATGCCACATAAGCAAAATAAGTCCCATCTGGCTGATTCAGGCTTGGATTGTGTTGCAGGCAGCTGACATAATTCTCCATATTTAATTTCCCCAAGCTGGACAGTGGAACCAGGCTTTGGAGTCAGATCTGGATTTAAATTCTGGTTTTTGGTCCAGAGTTGGGCATCCAATCCCTAAGGCCTCCTTTCCCCTCCCACTTCCAGAACCCTTAACAAAAGCCTGAGTACTGTACGCACGATGATGGTGCTTTTGCCTATCTGAGTGCTAAGGACCCTCACAAGGTAGCAGTGATGACTATTTACAAACATTCGAGTCTGCCGTGGCCCTCGATGTTTTATATACATCCTTTCATTTCAGTCCTCACAATAACCCTGGGATAGTAACAGAGATAGAGATATAGAAAACAGAAAATCGATAGAGATATAGAAAATTTCCCCCATTTTATTTGCCCAAGATCATATGCTAAATTGGGCCGGCGATGAGATTTGAACCCATGTCTGTTCTAGGTTCTTTCCATGACACTAAGTTGCCTAACTCGTGGCTTATTTCAATACTTTCTACATTCAACTTCCTTCTGAACAATGCATTTTCATGAAATCTCCAGCACTGACAAGGAAACAAAAGGGCTGCGCTGATTTTCTCCCAGGCGGCTCCGTGGTCTTCACAACAGCCATGTTCTGTTGCAGGGCTGGCTGTCCCCCTCAGCTGTGCGTTGCTGCCTGCTCTTATGTAAACCCCTCGTCCAGGACAGGCTTTACTGATGCCGCCTTCAAAGGCAAGGCGGCCATCTGAGAGGACGAAAGAAACCAGTAAAAGATGGTATTCTGGGGAGCCATCCCAGGTAGAGTTGTGTTTTTATGCACCAGCACACTTGGGAAGCAAATTTGGTGCACTCATAAGGGCAGTTAATGAAGTTCAGTTAATGAAGTTCATTAAGTTCAGTTAATGAAGTTCAGTTCTTTGTATAAACAAGGGAGAGAGCATGTGTCTGAACGTAATTCCGACTGCATCAAGGTCATTTTAGAGCTCGTGGAGCTCTATTTGTCTTAGGAAATCTCGAAAACTTTTATAGGGAATTCGGAAAATATTTTCTGCCAGCAGGAAAGATAAAATCCCTGCACACAAAGTACAGGCATGGGCCCAGAGACTGAACAGACAGACTGCTGTAAAACCCCCATTTAATAAGGCATTAAAATGCCATCGACCTGGATACATTTTAAAAAAAAAGAGAGAGAGAGAGAGAAAGCTATGAAAACAAATACCATTCAAATAATTAGGATCTTATGCCTGAGGCCCGCCTTGATGCCAAGCAGAAACTTCCCTGCAGGAATTGGAGCTAAGCCTGATCCCCAAAAGGACGAACTGGCCAAGACAAAGGCAGCTCTGCACCCAGGTTTTTCCCAGTCCCCCTCTACCGCCTGCCCCTTGATGCTGCAGGCAGTGCGTTTGAAATTGTTTCCCTCGCCGACATCTTGGGTGACTTTGCAGTCCAGTGACTCAAGTGGGGAGTCCGGGCCCTGGTAGACTGCTGGCCTGTCTTCAGGAAGGGCCAACAGCGTATTCCCTAAAGAGGCCGCGAAGCTGGGAGCATGGGCGCTTGTGCCACCTGCTCTGTAAAGTCAAGGAGGCGTTTTAAGGCCACTCTCTTGGATAAATATGCTCCAACTGGGGTAGGGGTTGGAGAGTGAACATTTGTTTGTGAACGTAGCTGTGAGGGGAAAAAAGGTATCTTTTCACCAGCTCCTGCAAATACGGAAGCTGCCACAGACCTATTTCCTGCCACCCAAGCTTCTGAATAGTTGAAGGCCAGGTGCATAGCTGCATGTTTCATTACCCACCTCCCTCAAGGTAGTCCCCAAGGGCTCAGCCCCAGAAATTTGAAATAAAGGATTTGTCATTATTTCTGGAGTGATTGTTTATTGGGAGGCACCCAGTGTTGTGTACAGAACTGCCTGTTATGAAATGATGCTTAGCAGGTCTAATTGAAGGAGCTTTCCTAAAATTGAATTTTAAATCAGATTATGTCTGTGATACAAGTTGAGGGGACCTTGTATTTACTCTCACATGCATTTGTGTCACTGACCAGTAACTTTCCTTAAAGAATCCTGTAGAGAAACTCGTGACTATCTGAATGTTTCTCATATTTTATTTCTTCTTCCTGTTGTACGTTCCTTTTCTTCCAATAGATTGTAATCACCAGCAAAATTTGAAAATGAGAGCGTGGAGAAAGGGAGAGAAAAAGAAAGAGAGAAAGGAAAAAGAATGAAAGAAACAAAGTCTATGCATTCGCTGGGGTTGATTTGAATGGACCAGTTGGTTTCATTTTGCAATACAAAAGAAAAATTCAGGGCTTAGGGCCTAACACTTTCATTAAATTAAGCTTTGGTGAGTTCTAATAATATAGCGGTTTATTAAAAGTGTGAAAAATGTCACTGCAGAGGCCTTCCCTAGGCAGCAGCCTCACCTCATGACTCATGTTTCCTCCATGGCTGCCTGAGCTGTAAAGTTGTGGGCAGGATATTTAAGGTCCAGTGAACCAGCTTCTTGAGTCTTTCTTGCCGTTTGGCTGGGATCGTGTCCCGGTTAGCAATCTTGCCATCCAGAGGGGTAGCTGGACAGCAGACGTGAGAGAGGGGCTGGCTGCCTAGGGCTGTTGTAAAGGATGAGCCCAAAAGAGTAGTGAAAAGCTCAGAACTTAGTCCCCAGCAGGGGTCGGCTGGAGGAAATGAAAGGATCAACAGCACGAGAGGAGCGAGGAGCGCTGTGGCCGATTGTTCCTGATCACAGCCGCAGGCTTTCCCGCATCAGCCGGCAATCGACCTCGTCAAAAGCTGAGCATGCAGGCGAGGCAAGGATCGTGATAAGGCAGGTGATGATGCGAAATCATCCACGTCTCAGAGCTGATGAGATTGCGCAATACCTCACCAACCATTCTCCTTCCTTATTCTATAAAAAAAGCAATGTTTGTTTTTTTAATGAAAATGGAAAAATGAGCATGGATCGGTACTCAACTAGACCAACAGGAAGCTTAATAATTGCAATCCCATCCATTTCTTACTAAGTATTTCTATGCAGAGCATCTCATTTGGCCCATGAACCGAACCTAGGAGGTTGGTGGCACAGGTATTACCCATATCTTTTTGTAAATGGGGACCTTGAAGCCAAGAGAGACTGAGAGACTTGTCCAAGGCCTCCAAAAATATAGTGGCAGAGTTGGGACTTTCTTTTAGGAATAGATTAGTTCCCAGTGTCACTGAGTTTGGCTATGGGTTCTGAATGAAGGGGCAGAAAACGCAACCCGTCCCTTCCTGGAGGCACTGGTAAAGATGGCCGGCTTCTCCTTTGCAGGGACACCCTTTCCTAACTGTTCTTGAATGTCGTCCTTACTGCTGGATGAGCCCCAAACCCTTGGGGTTGTGAGGTGCTCAGAGGGCTGGGAAGACCGAGCAGGATTCTTCCCGGCATTACCCTCCCACCCCCCCTAGCATTGTATACCTAACTGCACATAGATCTAGGCTTTGGCATCTGTTAAAGGAGGCTTAACTGTGAGACAGGAGAAGCAATAAAGTCCTGAAAAGCAATAAAAGGAATTTCCTAGAAAAAAAAAAGTCTCACATCTTTTTTTTTTTTCTTCTTTTTGCGGTACGCGGGCCTCTCACTGTTGTGGCCTCTCCCGTTGCGGAGCACAGGTTCCGGACACGCAGGCTCAGCGGCCATGGCTCACGGGCCCAGCCGCTCCGCGCCATGTGGGATCCTCCCGGACCGGGGCACAAACCTGCGTCCCCTGAATCGGCAGACGGACTCTCAACCACTACGCCACCAGGGAAGCCCTAGTCTCACATCTTTTAAGCATCAAAAATAAAATCTGCGTAAACTGGCATTCCATGTGGGGGGAGGGGATCACACTTTTATCTCTATTATCTTATTTAATCTTTTCTATAACCTTGGAAGATAGGTAGCACTTCATTTCTCCTAATTAACACATGGGGAGATGTGGCAAACATCTAATAAGTGGCGGAGCTCCAGGCTCACTCTCTCTCCACTACCTCCCTGTGCCTCTCCATCCAAAGCTCTGGTAAACCATCTCTGGAAGGTCATGCAGATCAGAGCCTTATGGCAATTCCTCTATCATCCTGTAGTCGCCATACTTTTTCTTTTTTCTTTTTTCTTTTTGGCTGTGTTGTGTCTTTTTTGCTGCGCACGGCTTTCTCTAGCTGTGGTGAGTGGGGGCTCCTCCTCGTTGCAGTGCGCAGGCTTCTAATTGCGGTGGGTTCTCTTGTTGCGGAGCACGGGCTCTAGGCACGCGGGCTTCAGTAGTTGTGGCTCATGGGCTCAGTATTTGTGGCTCGCAGGCTCTAGAGCGCAGGCTCAGTAGTTGTGGCGCACGGGTTAGTTGCTCCGCCACATGTGGGATCTTCCCGGACCAGGGCTTGAACCTGTATCCCCTGCATTGGCAGGTGGATTCTTAACCGCTGCGCCACCAGGGAAGCCCTCCATACCTTTTTGATCTCACCTCCGTTTAGCAAAAAGTCTTAAAGCACATACTCCCAATATATTTATATTATTTATTATTTATAACCTTATTTATTATATATATAGATGTACGACTTACTAACGTAGACATTAGATACTTGGAAAAGGATGAGATTAAAATAAATAGAAAAAGAAGTTCTAGTATTTCCTTCTGTTACTCTCCTTTGGAGAGTCCTGCTATAGATTTAGACAGATTGTGGAATATAAGTAGGGAATTCACGATTGCAGACGTTATTCACGGAATTCAGTGCTGCAAAGGATATGAGGAGACTCAGAGAGAGGGCAAGTCACACAGCCAGCATGTGACAGAACTGGCGGTAGGGTCCACATCTCCTCACACCCAATCCCAAGCCCTTTTCACTTCTCTACACTGATGTAGATAGAAGCCGAAAGTTCGTTTTCTTGGGCTAGAAAATGCACCGGGGTCTCCAGCACAACAGGCCAGAGCCTAAGCACAATGCCTAACCCTTCAGCTCTGTGTCTGGAGTAAATTCAGGTCCATCGACTGCCCTAAAAAGGCAGCCCCGGGCTTTTCAGTCCGGGCCGCAGAGCACATGCGCCAGGTCATCAGCGCATGCGCTCTAAGGAGAAGGAAGATTGTGCTATGCTGTATTTGATGCTATTAAAAGCAGCTCACAGGGCTTCCCTGGTGGCACAGTGGTTGAGAGTCCGCCTGCTGATGCAGGGGACACGGGTTCGTGCCCCGGTCCGGGAAGATCCCACATGCCGTGGAGCGGCTGGGCCCGTGAGCCATGGCCGCTGAGCCTGAGCGTCCGGAGCCTGTGCTCCGCAATGGGAGAGGCCACAACAGTGAGAGGCCCGCGTACCGCAAAAAAAAAAAAAAAAAAAAAAAATCAGCTCACATAGTTTCTATCATTCCTAATGCCACAAGTTATTCACTGAATTATGTTTAGAGGGGCCTCCGAATTCCTTAGAGCCAAGCCTGAAGAAGTGTCACATTAGAGCACACGGAGGAGCCCATCTAGCACCACAGCTTGAGCTCAGGTAAGATGGTGAGCGTCTCAACGGCTGCTGTCCCACAGTTCATACAGGCACCTGCTCAGGAGAGAGGTCGAGGTGTGAGGGGACGCAGGACTGAGGAGCACCGTCATTTCCCAAGCGTGCACTCTTCCCAGAGGCTTACACAGGGAGCCATGTTTGGGGGCTTCTTGCCTTGGTTTGGTTTGGTCCTCTCTTCTTAAGAGAGAGACAAGGCCAGTCCTTTCTTGGAATAGGCTGAGTGGTCTCACAGAAGGGGGTGGGGGAGGGGATAGTTTGGAATCCCCAGAGGAGAAAGAGATGTAGGGACATCGAAGGCAGTTGCTGGAAACAGCCCCAATCTAGTACCGCTGGGGCTTATTTGCCCCTAGGAAGCAACTGGATAAGACGACAGAGAGCTGTCAGTGAGAGCATCACACTCTGGGTGCAGGCCTATCAGGGCAGGAGGTACTCAGATAGCTCAGGACCCCGGGAGCTGGTCTGTGACCCTGAAGCTGAGCTGCAGGAGTGCACTGCTTCCTCATCACACCCATGACAGCAGCCAGAGCAGAGGACGCAGGCCACACCAAGCTGCAAACTGAGTCCCTGGTGGAGGCAGCATTCCTATCCTGTCTCCTGCTTGGGCAGTTCCCTGACTCATGTGTCCGAACAGCCGTCACCCCATGATGGACACTTCACAACAGCCCAAAACTCTGCAGCCTCACGCGGCTGGCGCTAGAGGGCGGGCAGCCCAGACCCAAGGCTTTGCTGCTAGGCAGATATGCCGGGCCTGATGGAAGAGAGGAAAGTTGCGCAGATGTGAGCGCTCTTTACGAAGTAGAATCTGCATAATTCAGCAAGCATTTGGGGTGGGCAGGTGGGCAGTCAGCACTGAAGCCCAGGTTTCTGAGTCGAGCAACGGGACGTTGGCTGGTGGCTCCATTTACCCAAAAGTAGAAGGCAAGGGGAGGTTTGGAGGGGGAGGACGGGTTCAAGTTTGAACAGGGGGAGTTGGAGATCCTGACATTTCTTAAGTAGAACGGTCCAGGAGACAGACTCAGGAGAGGGAAGTGAAATTAGACTTGAGATGCATTGGCATTTGTCGGTGAAAGAAGCTGTCGGGAACAGGCGGCATCACCAAGGGAGAGAAGCTAGTTAAAATCGATAAACAGTAAGGATTTACTTACTGTACAGCACAGGGAACTGCACTCAATATCTTGTACTAAACTATAATGGAAAAGAATCTGAAAAAGAATAGATATAGATATATGTGTATATATATACAGATAGATACATATACCTATAACTGAATCATTTTGCTGTACACCTGAAACTAACACACTGTAAATCAACTGTACTTCAATAAAAAATAAATAAATAATGAAGAAGGCTAAAGCCCCAGACCTTGAACAAGACCAACACTAAAGGCCTAGGCAGAAGAAGGGGTGTCTAAGAGGGAGACCCCAGAGTCAGGAGGCAAACAAGCAGAGAGAGGGGGCCCAGGCATCAGTCTCGGGCCACCTCACTGGCAGCCATATCCGCCTCCCAGAGTTACCTCTACAGCGTTTGGGCCCAGTTTCTTTCACTCTTTCTTCTTTTATTTCAGGCACTTCTATAATCTTACCTTATTTTTCTTTTTCCTTTAATTAAAACTTTTCATTTCAGAAGTAATACATGCTCATTGTAACAAGTCAAACAAAACAGAGATGTATGAGGGAACTATTAGAAACAGTTCCTCCTAAATCCTCTGTGCCCCTACTGCGCGTGAACGCACGTGCACACACACACACACACAGAGATACACGTCACAGGCTCACACATCACACACCTTCATACATACTCACACATCATGCATATATACTGCACACCCATATGTGCAAACACACACAGAGGTGTTTTTTGTTTTATATTTCACACAATTGGGAAACCATACATATTACTCAGAAACTATTTTTCACATAATATATCATAGAAATATATATTTATATATTTCATTCTCTTGTTGATTGCTATTTAATGATCTATAGTTTGGCTATGCCAATTCTTTTTTTCATTTTCCAATATTCTTGAGATCATACTCTATATTACGATCCTCTTTTTTCACTTAGCTTTAAATCAATTCCCCATGTCATTAAACACACTTTGTAAACACAGTGTCAGTGACTACATCATATTCCAGAATATGGGCATATCATAAGTTACTTTCTGCCAATTTGGGGCTATTAAAAATAATACCACAATGAACATTATGGAGCATTAAGCTATGTCCACATTTCTGGATATTTTCTTTAGGATATGAACATTTTTAGAGTTTTTGTCCACACTACCAAATTGCTTTTTCCAGAAATAACAATCTGTGCTCCCACCAGCAAAGACTAAAAGAAGCTGCCCACATCTTTTCTTAAATGTTGATTAATTTGTTAGACACAAGTGGTATTTTGGGCTTCCCTGATGGCGCAGTGGTTGAGAGTCCGACTGCCGATGCAGGGGACACGGGTTCGTGCCCCGGTTCGGGAAGATCCCACGTGCCGCGGAGCGGCTGGGCCCGTGAGCCATGGCCACTGAGCCTGCGCATCCGGAGCCTGTGCTCCAAAGCGGGAGAGGCCACAACAGTGAGAGGCTCGTGTACCGCAAAAAAAAAAAAAAAAAAAAAAGTGGTATTTTATCACTTTCCTTTGCATTTTCGGTTATTAGTGATGTTAGTCTTGTTCAGGTTAATTATCCATTTGCCATCCTTCTCTTAAGAATGATCTGCTCACCATGGCTCTCATTTTCCACGTCAGTCCTTCCTCCTTCCTCACCCCCCTGCCCCGGATGTTTACTCCTCGCCCTGGGCTCCAAGAGCACCCTGCCCCTCCTGGTTCTGCATCGCTTCCCATCTGCTCACAAGTCTCTCCTGTCCCCTCCACAGTCCGCTAGCTGGTCTCTCCCGGCTTCTGTGCCTGTGGGTACCCCTTCTCTATCTTCCCCAAACCCCAGCTCCCGAGAACCAAGCACGAGCCTAGAATTCTCGAGCAGGCTGCCAGGGTTCACCATCGGCCTGGGGTCCACGCGGACCGCGGACACGCGCGGCAGGGTCCTTCCTGCCCTGCGCTGGGTCCAGGTAACTGGAGGGCCCCGGCCGGGCATAACCAGCTGGGACTTTGCATGACCCTGTCTCATCTTTCCCTTTCCCATTTTCCTCCTCTCCCCATGATTCCAACTCAGGCTTTAATTTTCACAAACGATACAATTTGGCGGTTTGGGGTTTCTGCAGGAGAATTTCTGTGCTCCTGAGAGCACTGGGGCCTGTTTGCTCTTGTTAGAGAAGAGGGACTCAGGACGCTCTGCAGACCCCGTCAGGCTGTGGTAATAAGCAGGGGCTGTTTGAGCGGCAAAGTGTAAACCTGGTCCTTCTTAGTGAGACTTCGCAGAAATCCCACTGGAGATTTTTCTGCCCCTGCCCTGTCTACTTTCCTTCATAATGATAAATGGCTGAAAAGAAAACTATCTAATCTCCAAACTGCTGGCTTTTTTTCGACTCTTCAAGGAGGGAAGGAAGAACACCGTCACATAAAACAGAGTCCTTCATCGCCTGCTCCTCAGGATGACGGTTCTTTCCCTTTTCATCCGGGCCTGTTTCTGATCTGTGATGGGCTCGCACTGAAAGCTCGAGCAGGGCCCTCTCTAATCAGCTGTGACAGACGCGGCAGTTGCTTGGGTTGCCCATCGAAATTGAATTGATTACCCGGCCCCTTTGCCATTTTGTTCTGCACACAATTGCTTAATAGCTGTCACCTTGGCTTTCAGTCGCAGCGGGCTTCAGGCTGACTGGTTCCCATTACTCAGGATGGCCAGTGCAAGTTCATCACCTTTACAGGATGTCCCTGATTGATTCCGTATGCCTTGGAGACCTGTAATATATTTGCATAGGAGGGAGGAGGGCATCGTTGGGGGACCGAATAGAAATCTCTTGGCCTCGGGAACTGCCAGGTTTTGCTGTGGGGCTCACCGCATTTGAATCATTACCAGGCCTTCTTGTCAGGAGTCTGGCCTCTGCTGACATAGCTGCTAATGAATTTGCAGATTTTTAAAAAATACAAAACAATCCAGCCTGTCCTAACCTTTGCCGTCACCACCTGCCGCCTGTAGGGTGCGGGCGGCCAACAGGACCCGCGCTTTTCCCGCCTAAGTTCCTGCTGGTTTTTGAAATGATGCCCTGTCTCTCCCCACCCCCTTCCCCGGGCCGCCAAGCAGGAGAACCCGGGCTTGGAGGGAGACATCTTTCAAGTGAAATCCTTTGCGCTGGGAACTACTTCAATTAGACAGCAGGGGGAATGTTAACATGCCCTCCGGCCTTTTAAGTGGGTTTTAATTTTATGTTGTAAGATAAGACACTGCAGGGCTGGGACTGCTACTCCTCCAGCAGGCTCCATTAGTGGGGAGAGGCGAGGCCTCTTGACCCCCTGAGGCCCAGTGGAGGCTGGAAGTTGGTTTGGTTTTTTAACAATTTGTCAGTCTGACCCAGCTTCTCTTTTCATTCTCCCTTTGGTTATTCCAGGCTCTTCTGTCACTGGAGGGGCAGCTGGGTGGCTGAGCTGCGGCTGGGAGCCTAGGCCAGCTTACTCCAGGGGCCTGGCCCTGGGCTGAGGGCAGAGCCCTGGGGGCGGCCTGCCTATGGCTCACAGTTGAACGTTCATCGTTTCTTATTTCCCTTCCCAGGCAGGGCACAGCAGCAGCAGACACTTTTCATGTGGCAGGTTTCTGGCCCCATGATGTATGACCTGTTGGCGCTACTGAATGGTGCCCTTTGTTCCAGGGTATCCCATGTGCCCCCTTTTTATTGACTTGTTGATTCAGAGGGGCAGGAAAGTTCCACAAATCCCACTGCAGGCCCTGTTCTAGCCATGTCCAGCTGGGGAAGCCCACGGACCTCATGCTTCCCAGAAAGTTGGTAGGAAGCAGCGGGCTGCCTAAAGACAACATCTCTCTTAAGAAGCGGCTTTCTTTACCTCCAAGTCAGGCAACTGTGTGTCTGGAGAGAGCCTGGGAACATACATCTAGCTCCCAGCCCCCTACACGTGGTTGTAGAAGGTATAGAGTATCCCAGAATGCTGTCTTCACCCAGAAAGAAAAGAGCAGTACAGGTGTGGGTTAGGAAGAACCCCCCTCTTCCCTATCTCCTGAGCCAAGTTAAGTTTTTCTCTGTGACCAACAAGCCCAAGGTGGGAGCCGACAGCAAAGGGAAAAAAGGAGCTTGGCCTCCTTCTGCAGGGAGGAGTCCAGCCAGAGAGCAACCCAGGGCCACAAGGGCAGGACCCTGGGGAAACAGGAGACAAGGTTGACTTTTTACCCAGCAGGAAATCCCATCTTAATCCTGGTGAGGACCAGATTGAAAGGGCATCCCTTACCCTTGCCTTCTCTTCTCATGGCTCGCTCCTGGAGATGGTGGGTGACAGGGAGCAGCTTTGGAAAAGGAGCCATGAGGGGAGGGGGCAAGAGGCAAGGGGTTGTGAGGAGGGAGACCCAACATGCCTTCCGACACCAGCTTCTCTTCTCATCTAGGAGGGTGAACCTGGACTGGACTTTGTCTCCTTTTATCCCACCCCCATCTTGAGGCCAGCGTCAGGGATCTGGCAGAGGGGTAGACAGGCGGAGGTCTCTGCCAGGCCTGGATTCCTCCCCTGGGGGTGCAGGTGGTTGATGGGCTCACATAGCTGACTGCTTGCTCCAGGAAGCCCTGGGCTCTGACTCCAACCTGCTCTTCAGTTCCTTCTCTGAGGCAGCTGCACAAATCCCACCAAGAACTCCCCACCTGGGAGCCCATCTCCCCCAAACCACCAGGTTGCATGTCCACTACTAAAAGGTGACAGATTCTTGCGTACTGTCTGCCCTGCCCGTCTGGGGTCTTTGTGGGCCCTGGAATCCAGGTCCATCGTCTGGGGAGTAGCATGAGATCAAAGGTACAGTTGCTCCGTTGGTCCTAAATGACTTCACTCTGAGCTCAGAGGCTCCATGGAACAAATGCGCAGAGGCACTAAGGGCTCCACCTGGCCCTTGAGAAAATATATGAGCAAAGGGGAAGCAGAGGCCATTGCTGAGCCAGGAAATGACAAGTCAGGAGTAAAGAGCATCCACACACTTCACAGTTGTAAAATGGCTTTATGTTCTGATATGTAAAATAAAATGTCCATGCTATATAACAAAACACTTGAAGTTCCATATCCCGTTAGCTAATGTGTCTTCTAATAAAGTGTAATCTGTAGTGTGTGTGTGTTTATATATAATTATTTATTTGTATGTTTTATCTAAACCATTCTTTGTTTTTAACATCAAATGTGTAATAAAGATTTAAATAGATGTCTTTCCAAACACCCTCTCCAACGTTCATTTTATTAAGTTTATTCATTTGTAAAAAAGCAAAGCTGAATTGGACATGTGGCCTGCATTTGTGAGATATATATATTTATATATTTTATTTTATTTATTTATTTATATAATATATAAATAGCTATTCAGCATGCAAAGAGTTTAGTGATTTCCCAAATTTGATTACAGAGTTCACACCAGCCACAGGGACGGTCTGGTGACTTTCGATGCTAAAGAGCTGAGCTGAGGACGAGATCCACCTCCCTGGAGAAGAATTATCCTTGCTCCTCTGAGCTCACTGGCTGAATTCACTGGAAGAAATGAATGTCTTCTGAATTCTCATTTTTATTTCTGTTGGGCTTTCTTGCTCCAGAGGCGAGGATTTTCTGGGAGCAGAACGGGCTCTAGAGCTGCTGGGCAGCAGCTCCAGTGTGGTCTCCTGGGGACACTGCCAGGTCAAGTGTGCTTCCTACTGGCCAGTCGTAGGACGCAGATGGGGCCTGAGAGGTGAGTCTTGTGCACCAGAGAGGGTGAGGGGCTGTATACTGGGGACGGAGGGGGAAGGGCTTTGTACGTTATAAGAAAACCTGAATGATGCCAGAGATGCTACTGGTTGTGTTTTCCCTCTTGAAGGAAAAAGCAATGTTTTAATACCCATCAGGTGGCACTTAGCCCATGACTCTCTAAAAATTGTCCCTCAGACCTCAGAGCTCCGGGGATCAATTTCCGGGCCACTAACTGAGCAATCAGCGCTCCTCTCCCAGAAGGGCTTCGTGGCTTAGCTGAGCCCACCTGTCACGTGGTCTCACAGAATCTCCGGAAGCCAAAGGAATGGGCCTCCTGCTCCCAAAACAAGATTCTCAGCTCCCTTGCAAGGCCAGGGCTCTTAAGATGTGCAGAGACCCCTCCCACCCCGACTTCCCCTGCGGGAGAGACCTCACCACCTGAACTCTCCACTCCCATCCCACCCATGGGCATGTCAAGAGATATCAGATAACAGTGCATCCAGGTCCTGCAGCCAAAATCACTTCCGAGATAGTGTGTTTTTTCCTTTGTCATGGCCTCAGTCTTATGTCAGAAGATAGATGCCCTCCAAAGAAACGCTCACGCGCACTCACACCCCACCCTTTATGATACCTTCCTGTGTTTCTTGGTAGTGCACGCCACCCTCAGAGGTTAATGCTGGGTCAACCCGGTACTGGGGCTGTGGGCGGGCCCTGAGAGTCATCCGTCAGTCCAGTTCTCGACAGTCCCCATTCCTGAATGATACTGTAAGGAGGCTTCCCGGGATAAGGAGAAGCTCTGCGAGTAGAGAAACTCGTTGGCAGCATTCAGGTGCGGCGAGGGCGGCTTCCGCTCGCACGCGGTGCCGGTGCCAGGGAAGCCGCGCTCCCTCGGGAAGGAGGCGCCGGGCCCCCGCTCTCGCTCTCGGACCTGAGACTGTGAGAGCTGATTGTAGACGCTGAAGTGGGCACTTCCGGGCGGCTGGGAGCTCGGAGCCGAGATGGCGGGCAGCCGGGGCATCATAGTGGTGGCGGTGAAGTGCGTGGGGAAGGACTGGTAAGGCACAGTCTCCACGGTCTGAACGCTGTAGCTCGTGTACGGCGACACTGACGTCCACATGTTACAGCTCAGTGGGGGCGGGGGCAAGTCGTCCACCCCGGACACACCGGCGATCTCGGTCCCTGAACCTGAGTACATGCAGGCTTCTCGTGGGGTCACCTCACTGCAGTAGGAGGGGCTCAGCATCTGTTGGTCGTAGGGAGGCGGAGACCGGAAATAATGATCCTCCCCCACTGCAGTGGGAGCTTCCAGATAAGATCTTTTGCAGGGTAAGTCCAGGTGGCGGGCGCTGTCTGCCGGAAGACAAAGAAACCTCAGGAAGAGCCATTTCCGCCAGCCCAGGGCCCCGAATACCCCCGCTGGACGCTAGGACAGCCCATCCTTGTCATTCAGGGCCCCCACTGCCCCACGCTACCACGGCACTCCCAGAACCATTTTAATCAGCTACAGCTTTTCAAAGGCGGCCGCAGCCAAGAAGTGGTCCGATCATGGACCATGCTCAAAGGCTATGGGGCACACTGCATCACTGGACACTGAGTGATGTGTTTAGCCAGGCAGTGTATAGCTTTGATCCTTTGCCACCCTGACTCTTGGGGATGGTAAGAGGCCTCAATGTGCACTGGCGCTCTTAGGCTAGGCCCACCCTGGCCAAGGAAAGTGCAAGCCACTGCCAGCCCAAACCGGGCCCGGAGGCTACATCTGCCTGAATTAGCCAGAAAAGTAAAGCCTCGATGCTTCGGCCTCAATCCTCCACTCCCAGGAAGGCTTTAGCAAGACAAAGCTACTCACAGGCACGCTCCTATTGCTTTTAGAGGAGGAAGTAAACCCTACATGTGTTCAAAGAAGTCCCATCAGATTGTAATTACACAGATTCCAACATAACAGCGTTTACACAATTAAGAAATGGAGCTGTTAATAAGTAAAAGGTGACTAGTACTTTTAAGGCTAAGCTAATACTGTGTCTCAGGAAACGTGACATTAACTGCTCCAAACCACGGATGTGTGTCTTTCAACATCCTTGAGCATGAGGGCTTGAGTCTCTGGACGAGCACGGGCTCCCCTGGGATACAGGGATGACCCAGGCCTGAGGACTTGGGCGACAGCCCACTCAACGAATTCAAGAACACTTGTCGGGTCGCTTGTCTTGGTCTCCCTCCTTCTGTTTTCTCTAGGGATTCTCAGCAGGAAAGAGGCCACAGACAGTAGGTAAATAAATGTGTTTGGCTGTGTTCCAATAAGACTTTATTTATGGATACCAAACTTTGAATTTCATATAATGTTCATGTATCATGAAAGAGTCTTGACTTTTTTCAACTATTTAAAATGTAAAAACCATTTTGTATGACTCACAGGCTGAACGAAAACAGACAGCAGGCCAGATTTGGTCCAGAGGCCGCAGTTTGCCAGCCCCTGCTCTAGGTCACTAGTTCTACTAGACCCGGTGTGGTGGGTACTCAGGGGCCTGCCTGGCTGGTCCCTAGGAGCTGGGCTGAGAGAACATTCTGGATTGCAAGCAAAAGTCCCCAAACTCATTCCCAAGACAATTCAGTGGCCCTGTGAGGACTTCTGGTGTAATAACACTGATCATTCATATTTTATAGAGGGAAAAATCGAGACCTGGCACCAGAGCACATCTGGTTCTCGGCTCAGGGCTCCTCTTCCTCACAAAGAAGCCAGCACGGACAAGTCTGTTGCCTGTCTTCCTGGTCCCCGGTCTGCATCCACAACAGCTCCCTGCCACTTTCAAGAAGCCTTTGCAGATCTGGTGTGATGCGGTGGGGAGCCTGTGCTGGGGACTCCCTGTGTTAGGATGGAGGTCGCCTCCCTAAGTGGAAACCTCGGGATTGTGACGCTTCCACCTCCTCCCACACCTAGAGACAGAGCCTGGCTGACTCGTGTCCTCTGCCCACCCCGCTGAAAGCAGCACCTGGGGCCAGGGAGGGGTACCGGTGTCTGGGGACACCAAGGCCGCAAGCTGCCTGTGAGGGTTCGGAGGGCTGCGTGGAAAGCAAGAAGCGTATCCCTGCACTGAGCCTGGCCACGGTCCCCAACGCTTCAGGCTCGCTCTCCCAGGCCACACAATAACCAGGTGTGTGTGTGTGTGTGTGTGTGTGTGTGTGTGCACCCATGCATGATCACATGTGCAGTGGGGAGTGTCTGTGGGGAGAGTGTCACCCCCCGACCCTCCAGGGCTTCTAGACCAGGAGAGAGGTACCTCGTCTTTTCAGGCAGTGATAGAAGAGGCTGGAGTCCCTCTGGGCTGGGAAGGTGTTGAGGGGAAGGTCCTGGGGCTCAGCCGCAGCGAACTGCATGTGAGCCCCATTCTCGTACTGGTAGTGCTGGAGCGCCTGGTGAGCCCCATGCAGGGGGCTGACGTCAGGCTTGGATGCCAGCTGGGTGGAGACGAGCCTCTGCCTCATGATGCTTTTGGAGATCACGGGATATTCTTTGCTGGAGGAGAGGGGAGGACAGTCAGCGGGACACGGGAAGGGAGTGGAGATACCTTGAGGGTTACGGAGTCCCTGTGCTTGAACCCGGGCCACCCGGTCCACCCGCCCCACCCCCAGGCCGGAGCAGCCCCACCTCTGCAGCCGGGCCACGCGCAGGTCACTGTCGTCACTGCCCCGGAACCCCTTGGCAAAAGGGTTGTTCTCAATTTTCAGCTGTGTGATCTGTCAGGACAGGATACACGGTAGAGTCACTGCGGGGAGAGGACTGGGCTGGCCTCTGGCCCTCCTCCCCGACCCCAGGCACATTCGGAACCCCCGGCAGTGTCTGGGGAAGTTGCGTCTTGCTGAGGCCTCCTTGGCCTTGCCCTTCACGTGGCCGGCTCCTATCCCTTCCACTTGCGGCAGAACCTCTGGTTCTGTCTCCCGCTCTCCCGCCCGCTGTGCTACCTCGATTCAGCCCCTCATCATCCTCTCCCGGCGGCCTGTAGCAGCTTCGCCTGCACATCATCCCCCTCCAGTGCAAATGCCACATCAGGTTCTGCGTGACTCTTCTAAATGCAAACCTGACTCTGTCACTTTTCTGCCTAAGATCCTTCCCCTGATCTGGCCAGTCCCACTGTGCAGATGTGAAAGCCTTCTGAGAAGGATGGCGTGGGCAAAGGCGGGGGGAGGGGAGAGTGGCCCGGGAGGGGATCGGGAGGCAGTTTGGGGTGGTCGGCCTGGGGTGGAAGGTGGGCCAGGACATGCCAGGACCCTGTGACCGCTGCCTGGGAAGGGCCTCCAGATGGCTCAGTCACCTGCTCCCACACAGCTGGCAGTGCCCCAGGGCTCCTCTCCCTGTTCCATCCCCTTCTCTCTGCAGGTGCAGAATCCCACCCGGGAGAAGAAGACTGTAGAACGAAAGGGCCCAGCACTGAGCCACAGGGCAAGCTCCACGCTCCCGGTCTTTACAGTTGCCAACTCTGTCCATCCCCAGCACAGAGACCACAGTTACTTTGTGCTGGGGGTTCAGGAATCTGGTCTCCTTTCCTGCACATCACTCCATTTCTCACTGCTCTGCAGGGCTTAGCAGGTTCCTGAGGCGCCTGCCCTGCCTGCCTCAGCCCTGCTGCATCGGGGCTTCACTTCCTGCCTCTGTGGTGGTGCTGTACCTTGTGATTCTGGTAGGAGGTCACAGAGATGAAGGAAGTTTCTGGGAACACGTGGGTGCAGAAAGCTGTGTTTTTGGAGCCAAAAGCATTGTTCTCATCAGCCTTCACGATGTGTAGCCGCGGCTGGTACTTGTGCATGGAGTTGAGGATGATCTGGAAGAGAAGGGTCTCTTCTGAGCTCCGGGTCCCCACCCTCTTGTCTTCGGTCTCATTCAGCTGGCCTGGGGCTGGCTTTCCTTGTCCTAAACACCCGGGCTCCAGGGCCTGACCACAGGGGCTGAGCCCAGAAAGGTCCAAACCTCCCTTGAAGGTTGAAGAACCAGGCCCCTGGCCCCACTTGGACTCTCTGCTCCAGCACCAACTCCTGGTCCCAGGACCTCCCGGATGCTACAGACCCTTCAGTGTGGAAATGGGGACATAACCATTTAAAAGCCCCCAGTGAACTCAGCACAGTGCAGTTGGTGGAATTCTGAGTTGTAGGCGAAAGTCCAGGTGCCACTGACTCACTGTGTGACCTCAGGCAAGTCCCTCGACTTCTCTGAGCCTCAGGTTGCAGCCCGGCAGGCTGACTCTTCCCCGGGCCTCCCCCTGTCCTATCCAGCTCTTCTTCCCCTGCTCACCCCTCCCCACTTATTAGGGACCTGCCTTTCTGGAGAGTTGTCAGCGGTGGGCGCTCAGCCCCTCCTCTCACATTTGTCAGCAACAAAAGCAGCTTCACAGCCCAGGGTTTGCAAGATGGGGGAGGGGGGATGCTGAGGAAAATGGTGCCCTCCGACCTGTTCCCTCGGGGCACTCCTTCCTTCATTCACAGAGGCCTGCTGAGGGGACACTGGGGACACCCAGAGGCACTGTGCCTTCAGACTTGTCCCAGGCAGCTCTCAGCCAGGAGGGGAGTGCCATCAGGGACTAGAGTTCAAGGTAACAAGGCAGGAGGAAGCCCAGAGGCCCCAGGCACCCCCAGCCCTTGAGGATGCCTGGGGCAAAAGGCGAAGAGCCCAGGAGACTTGGCCCAGAGCCCTGGGAGAAACACACGGTAGTTGTGGCCCCAAACCCACTCCATTTGGCTGTGCCCCACGGTAGCGCAGCATCACGTGCCATTAAAATGTATTTTTTATCGTTGACATTTACCAGACGCCCTTCCCACTGGAGGTAGGACCAGGCGTTTGGGGCATTTTATCAGCACCGCTGCTTTTGTTAACCCTTTGGCTCCTGTCCTGGCTGGGTGAGGCTGGTCCCCTCTGAGCTCCTTTCTCTCCGCAGGGAGTGCCCCTCCCTTGGGCTGTCTCTGCTGGCTCCTACCCTTCCAGGTTCCCAGGGGCCACGCCTGGGGCTGAGGCTTGGTGAAACATTTAACCCCTGAGTGACCAGAGTGCCAAGCAAGGGGCCCGAGCCAGGCCCTTCCGTGGCAAGCCTGGGCTGAAGCCGTCGCCTGGCGAGGTTCTGCTCTCCTCACACCCTGGGGACAGAGGCAGCCCAGGGAGAGGCTCAGCCAAGGGCGTGGGTAGCCCAGGAGCTGGGCTGTAGGCTCTGACGTTCCCCGGCCTCCTCGGTTTGGCTGGGCAGCTCTGTCCAGCAGAAACGAGCTCTTCTGCACAGGCCACTCCTCACTCAGACCTCAGTGACAAACCTCTGGACCCTCTTGGGGCAAGTACAGAGCTCCCCAAATCCCAAATCCCATCCTGCAGCTGGGGACCCACTGCCCAGCTGGGAGCCTACCAAGCAAACCTCAGGGCACAAGTCCTGCCCGGGGAGGCCTCAACGGACTTCGTGTTCCAGGAGCCTGGGAAGGGGCCCCTCGGGAGAGGGGCTGGGGGTTGGGAAACACCTCCCAGACCCTTTAGGTTACTCTGTCACCCTGCACTGTACCCACGCTGCAGGAGCCCACAAAGGACCCCAGTGCCCAGAAGACCCAGCACCTGACTACCCGGGAGGTAGCCTAGATGCCAGATTCCCGCCTCTGCACCTTTGCACAGGCAGTTCCCTCTGCTGCCTTGATCTCCCTTTCCCATTCTCCCTCACCTTCTAGGCCTATCGTCTCAAGGCCCAACTCTTCCAGGAAGCCTTCCCACACTACTAAAGCCTGCTCTGAACTCCCAATTCATGAAACTTCCTTTCCATGCATTGTCTACTTGGCTGTTGTGCTGCTTCCTAGCAGCTTCCCATTTCTTCTTGGCCCTTCAATTAAATTATAACTCCTCAAGAGAAAGGGCCATATCTTTTATACCTTTTGTACCTCCAGGCTCCTTTACTTCAAAACAGGAACAAGTAAGTGCGAGACCAGGATATGGGAGGAGAAAGACCTGGGCCATGACCACGAACTCTCTGTCCCCTCCTCCCTTGTCTTTCTTTGCTCACTAGAGACAGGATAACCTCTAAGGCGCTTTTCAGGTCAAAAATAGTGATCAAACATGTGCACAGACAATCCTTCCATGATCACTCACACGCTCCAGCCCCCTGACATGCAGGGCTAACCCTGCATCAGTCCAGCTCTCCTGGCAGGGGGTGGGGGGCGCCCAAGGGGAGAACACAGACAACGGGAGGACAGAACCCAAAGGAGAGGTTGCAGTCACCATGCAGTAAGGCTGTGCCGTCCCTTGAGGACACTTGGGACAAACGGCAGCACCCACCCTGTTCCTCTGCCAGCTGGGCAGTCACAGGCTGTGACAGTCCAGCCAGAGCCCTGGGCATCATCAGTCCCCTCCCCCTCACTGTCACCCACCTCCAGGTCCAATCAGTGACCAAGGCCTGTGACTCCACCTGTAAAACAAAGGCTCCTCCATTCCCCCTGCGCAGCCCTGGCTCAGGCCCCGCCGCCTCTCACTGGGCTCTGTGGCAGCCCCCTCCCTGCCTCCATCTACTTCCTCTCCATTTCACCTGCTACACATCAGATCAGGTCACTCCCTTGCTTAGAACCTTCTGGCTCATCCAGGAAGACTGTACATTGCTTGAGAGCAGGGCCCTTTGTATTTCTTCCTCTTGCCTCCCTTGTCCGCTGGCCCCCAAACTCCTGCCAGTATTTAGGGCTCTGTAAATATCTTAAGTTCATGATGCCACCCGTGATGGCTCCCTCTTGCCCCCTGGGATAAAGGCCGAATCCTTAGCCTATCAGACAAGGCCCTGGATGACAAGGGTGGAGAGATTGCCAAACACACCTTCTAGGAGAGGGAACCAGACAGGCTGGCAGGGAAATCTGGGAAGAGAGTAACTGCCAGACTTGCAAGGGCAGGTAGGGGCCACTGGGGAGTCCAGTCCCAGCCACAGAGAAGCCAAGCGAGGCCCGGAAGCGTCTATGGATCTCTGCCCACCAGCTGCAAGTCCTGAGCAAGCTCTCCCCCTCCAGTCATCGGGGTCCCCCATCTGTAAAGTGAGGCCTTCGACTAAGTGGTCCCAGACACCCCTCCCGCCTCTGACAGTCTGGAACTTGGACAGGTGTGTGGAAGAAAGTCCCACCCATTGAACCAATGCAGACACAAAGTACAGCGTCGGTCCCGACGGCCTGGGAGAATGGGAAGCTACCTCAGTGACTCGCGCCTGGCTTTACTCGGAAGTTCCTCAGGCGCCGCGTTAAACTGTTTAGCCAGAATCTCACATCTATATTTCTTGCAGAGGATGTTGGGTCAAATGGGCCAGCCACGTCAAAAAAACCCCACTACATGGCTGGTCCCATCGTCATCACTGTTCTACAGAAATGGGATTCATTATGTTCTGGCTACAAGTCAGAGGCCTGTTCTATTTTCACAATTGTGATAGCGCCAAACATCCATCTCCTCAAGAGATCGCCATAGCGTGCTTGGCTAATGAGGCCCAGATTTATCTGTGTTGGAATCCCAGCACATCAGGGCATGGAGGGACAGACCGTCGAGATCATTCTAGTTCACCTCCTAATCGTAAAGACGGGGAGCAGGAGGCGGGTAGTGGGAACGTGACTTGCCCAAGGACACACAGCTGGCTGGAGACTGAATCGGGGAAGATTCCAGATGGCCCTTGAGACAGCACACACTGCTCTCAACAACAAGCTCGGTAATTAAGGATAAGGTTTCAACCAAACACCTCGGGGGATGAGGATTCACCAGGCCCTGTCGCCCATGGTAGGGCACAGCGTATCTGGATGCTAGCCACACGACAAGTGGGGCTAATGTCCGTTTGTCAAATATTAAAACCAAATTTTCTCCTGCATCACATTTTTACTTTCTAAGACGACCTTCTCCATCATCCTTCTTACCCCCTCCAGCCCTGTAAAGAGGTTTAGGGAAGAGATAGGATCTGCAACTTAGAGAAAAAAGAAAAAAACGCAACAAAACTAAGACCGGAGAGACCCAAAGATTGGCCCGAAGAATATCTAGACTAGAACTGAGTCGCAAAACCCATCAGCCGATTCAAGAGGCCTGGGCCAGACAGGCCTGAGGCCTCAAGCCCAGGGCAGCAGCCTTCCCACCTTCTCTCCCAGTCACAGCAATGACAGCCAGCGTTGACTGAACACAGCCTCTGTGCCAGGCCCTGCGATGAGTATTCTACACACATCACACAACTGACCTTTACAACATCCCTGTAAAGGAGGTATCATTATTAGCCCCATTTTAACAGGCAAGGAACTGAGGCTCAAGCGGGCGAAGGCATCTGCCCAACCTCAGACAGCGATGGGAAGCAGAGCCGGCATCACTACTCTCTGAGCCTTAGCTCGTACCTGCACCTGCACCCATGTGGCTGGGGAGGGTGAAGCCCAGTCTGGAGCCGGACGGGTGGTCTATGTCCCAGAGCGCCCGGCAAGGCGTGGCGCATTGTCAGGGCTCAGCAAACGTGGGAGGAAAAGAGGGAGACCAATGGTTCTGGGTCCCTGCTGGCTGGCATATGCTTTGGGGGGACATCAGCCTCCAGCGGAGGAAGTGCCTTCTCTGTCTAAATAATCCCCCCGTCAGCAGGCTCACTCACTCACTGCTCACCACCACTCACACTGCCAGGCACCAGGACACAATGGTGATGGAAAACCTCACGGTTTACCGTCCAGTGGGGAAGTCACACGGCAATCCAAAAATCAAGCAAAAATCAGTGGTGAGAAAAAGCAGTGGACCCCAAACTGCATTGATAATAGTAACAAACAAGATGAAACAGCTCGCAGCAAATGTGTAGGACCTCGGGAAGAAAACTTGAATACGCCTTTGAAGGACAAAAATCAGACTTCAACAAAGACAAAGGCATCCCTATCAATCCTCCCTAAGTAAATTTATAATTTAAAGTGATTCTAATAAAAATACAAGCAAGTTTCTTTCTCAACACTACAAGCTGATTCTAAAGCTCATATAAAAAAATAGACAAGACCCGCCAAGAAAACTCTGAAAAAAAAGAGCAATGCAGGGGGACCAAGCCTGCCAGACACTAAAACCTATTATGAAGTCTCAACAGTTAAGGCACTGGCACACGAACAGACACAGATTCAGAAGGGGATTTAGTGTACAGAAATAAGGCATCCTAAACCAGAGAGGGAAGGGGACTAGTCAGTTATTGGTGTTGGGAACCACTGGATAGCTCTCTAGAAAAAAAAAAAAAAAGTTGGATTCACACCTCATATAGAATGTCAGAATAAATTCCAAAAGGATCAATGGTTAAAGTGTAATAATAATTCTGTAAAATACTAGAAGAAAACACAAGCAAACTCCCTTATAAGTAAAGAGTGGAGAGGGGCTTTCAATTACTCAAAACCCAGAACCCACAGAGAAAAGACCAACACGTTCAATCAAAAACTTCTGTGTAGGAATACCGCTATAGGCCAAACCAAAAGACAAGTGACAAACGGGGAAAACATATAAGCAATTCGACATCCCAGAGTAGGAGCGAAATCTTCCGAATTTATAAAAGCTCCTAGAATGGATAGGTGATTGAAAAAAAAATCTAAGAGAAAAACGAGCAAAGGATAAGGACCGAAGAGGAGATACATATAAAAAAGATGCTTAGGAGCTTCTCTGGTGGTGCAGTGGTTGGGAGTCCGCCTGCCGATGCAGGGGACGCGGGTTCGTGCCCCAGTCCGGGAGGATCCCACATGCCGCGGAGCGGCTGGGCCCGTGAGCCATGGCCGCTGAGCCTGCGCGTCCGGAGCCTGTGCTCCGCAATGGGAGAGGCCACAGCAGTGAGAGGCCCACTTACCACACACACACACACACACACAAATGCTTAATCTCACTCATAATAAAGGAAATATAAATTGAAACTAAAACTGACATCTATATTTCACCCATCAAACTGGCAAAGATCCAAACCTTTTTCCCACCATGTTCGTGAGGCTACAGTGATGGTGGGAATACACATCACTGGGACTCCAGTGGAGGGCAGAATTACAAATTGCAAATCCAAGCACCCCTTGAACGGGCAATTTATCAGAAAGAATACTTGCCATAGGTATAAAACGACATATGTACAAGCTTAATCAAAAGAGCAAATATAGGAAAACATCTAATTCCTTCAATAAGGACTGGCTACATAATTAATGGAACGATCATGTGATGAAATTCTATACAGCTGTAAGAAAAGGAATGAGGCAGCTCTACGTGACTGGAATGATCTCCATGATACACTAAGTTTACAAAGCAAGGTGCAAAGTGTTTACAGCATGTTACCTTTTGTGTGGAAAAGAAGGGATTTGAGACTCTGTATTCTGCCTGCATGTGCAAAAAAGAAACACTGAGAAGAAATTAGTAACAATGGTTACCTGTGGCCAGAGCTGGAAAAAACTAGGTGGATGGGGAACCAGGGGACGGAAATGTCTCATTGCAGACGTGTTTTATTTATTCATTGATTGATTTTTAAACCATGTGAATGTATTTCCTATTCAAAAACAAATTTGACAAATAAGTATAAAATTATAACTGTGGTGAGTACTTGGACAGAAAGGTGCATGGTGCTCTGAGAGCATATAATGGGGACCCTGAACTGTCTCCCTGAAGATGTGGCATTTGAGCTTGGATTCCAAGGCTCAGCAGTAACGAACTAGGCTAAGAGGCCTGTGGCTGGAGAAGGAAACACACTGAGGGGATGGTGCATATGCCACTTTGTGGCCTGGGAGCCCACACCCCCAGTCCGGGGCTAATTTTGCCTCTGGAACAGTGAGACCTACTATGCCCAAAATCAAAAGCTAATCTTCAGGCTTCCCTGGTGGCGCAGTGGTTGGGGGTCCGCCTGCCGATGCAGGGGACACGGGTTCATGCCCCGGTCCGGGAAGATCCCACATGCCGCGGAGCGGCTGGGCCCGTGAGCCATGGCCGCTGAGCCTGTGCGTCCGGAGCCTGGGCTCTGCAAGGGGAGAGGTCGCAACAGTGAGAGGCCCGCGTACCGCAAAAAAAAAAAAAAAAAAGCTAACCTTCTACCTCGGCAATCTGGGAGTCCTGAGACACAAGAGGTGGTGAAGACGGCCATTCCCCTTCACACACACACACACACACACACACACACACACACACACACACACACACCCCTCACTGCAGCCATCCCCTCCCTGCCTCCAGATCAGGAGAAAAGTAAGACCCACGTGCCAGCCACCTCCATGTCCCGCTGCAGGACCCAGGCCCCACCCCAGTGAGGCCCTCTTCAATTTCCCGAAGCAGCTTCTCTTCCCATCACGTGGTCACCTGGCACAGGACCCTGCTAGGGGTAGGAGGGGTTGGCAAGTAGGAGGGGAGGATGGCAGGCGTCCTCTGTAGCCAGTGGAGCCACAGCAGTGGAGCTGAACTGGAGCAGCCCAGCCCGGCCCCAGCCCCCTGATCCTTTCTGCCCCTTCCGCCTGCCCGTCCTCTGCCCCTAGGCTTACACCCAGAACCCAGGGGTCACACCCTGAACCCACCCCTCAAGAACAGAGGGCTTTCCTGGACTCACAGCAAAAACCCACAGGAGTTTTCTAGTCAGAAGCCAACCCTGTCTTTTCAGAGCATGTGGCCCTGTGGCCAGAGGGGTTCCTGGACTCTGGGCCCTTCTCCTGGGGGAAGTCTGTAAATGGGAGACAGCTGCTAAAATCTCTGAGATACTGTGAGACCCAAGGGGAAAGTCCACAGTCCATTTGGCTGGAGAAAGTTCCCTGAGGTCTGGAAGCTTTTAAGAAAAATTGCAAGTGTGGAGGTGAGCTGTGCAGAAGGACTTGCCTGGGGCAAGTTCTCAGTAGAAGATGGCTCTTTCCCAGGCTCCTGCACCAAGAAGGGTGACTGGGAGAGCTCACCACTCCAGGTGGCACAGACCAAGGAGCAGAAAGCCAAGGTTCAAATGGGCCACTTTGCCTTGACATGTCGAGGAAGTTAGCTCATTCTCCACAGCCCTTGCCTGCATGGTCAAAGGCTGCTCCCTCTCCAGTGATGCTCCAAATTGCTGAAGATCTGACAGCTCAAGCCCTGGGTACGGGAAGACAGGTGGAGAAGCCAAAGGAGCGCGGGACTAGGCATCAGAAGGCGGGGGTCCACACTCTGCTTCTTTACTCCCAGCTCCTGAGACAAGCACCTCATCTCCCTGAGCCCTGCCACCCCACAAAGGGTGTTGTAACCAATAGACTGCAAATGCTGGATAAATTCGGGGATGGGGAGAAGGAAGATGCTCTGCACCCAAACCCTCCAGGCAGGAAGCTGAGTTAGTATGGGGAACGTCCCTCCTGCCGAGGAGAGGAGAGCCCCAGGCAGGCACGGCGAGTGTAGCCAGGGGCACCTCCAATGTCACGAGCCCAACAAGCAGCCCCACTGGCCCAGACTCAAGACTACATGCAGGGTTATTGCAAACCTCTTATGGACTCCAGTAGAGCCACCAGACACAAGGCAGGCTGGGAAACCTACTGCTGGGCTATGAAGGCCAGGTCTCCTGATTCCTAAAAATCCCAGCTTTTCAACCACCTGACTCTCTCCCCTGCCACATTCTGCAGGGGCCCAGGGAGGTGGAGGAGTCTTCAGAGGCATCCCTGCAGCTGGGAACCATGATAGCAAGCTGTGCATCCAAAATTCTCCAGAGCTTCGATTCCCTGGGTACTTCTGGTCACTTACCCAAAGATCCAGCTTCCGCCAAGCTCTGTGTTCACCCCAGTGGTCTGTCCCCTGGGGTCTGCGTGTGTGTGCAATCATGGGCAGAGATGTGGCTTCCCACTTCCCACCATCGAGGCCCTCGCTAACCTTTTGAGGTTGATCCCACAGCCTGGCCAAGCAGAGGAGGCCAGGTAGGAGCTGACCAGGAGCAAAGTCTTGGCCAGAATGGGAGGCCCCTCTGGCCCTCGGTTAAAAGACCCTGTGCTCTGAGAGGTGGGGGCTTGGCTGACCCTTCCCATTGGATGGTGGCTTGTCTCTGCCCCCTGGGAGAGGCTGGGGCTACATGAGTACACGTCACCATGCACACCTGCAGGTCTCTGTCACACACCCAACGGCATCTGCCTGCGCTGCACGGGGAAGCCCATGCCGCTCGCAAAACAGATAAGTCAGGAGTTTATTATGTTAATGAAGCATTCTCCTAATTGCTGGTTTATAGATCACCAGTGACCCAGAAGAGAACTGAACAGACTCTGAGAAAATGAGAACTGAGAGCTGCTTGCCAGTTACACACCAATCAATCAGAAATGAAGCATCACTGGCACTTTCCATAAGGAACTATGATTCACAGAATTCTGATTTGCACACAGCTCCCCAGAAATAGAACTGAGGCACAAAAGAGGCACACGCCTGCACAGCGCCCACCCCTGCTTCCCCCACCACCATCCACATGGACAGTATGAGTGTTATGGGTGCAGCCGGGGCAACTGCATCTAGGAGCCTCGACAGCACCCGCTCCACCACACCACACCCTGCATTTCCAGGGTAACCATGGGTAGCCTAGAGGGGCAAGGCCTGCTCCCTGGCAGATGACACCAGGTCCCTAGGCTTCTGTTTGCCACGCACTTGAGCTAAAAATTTCCACATAAAAAGCTTTTGTGGGCCTGCCAGGGACAGACGGGGGAAAGAATGAGCTTCAGCAGCCTGGATGGGGCATCAACGGCAGGATCCCTGGGGCTCCAGAACCTCTCTTGTGACAGCCAGGTCCCGGGCAAGGCCAGGAAGGCGCTGACACAGGAGCCAGAGCGAGGCCTTCCCTTCCAGGGCAGGTGGCTGCCGGGCCAGGCAGACGGTACACGCCAGAGACAGGCTTCGGAACCCATCAGTGACTCTTTCTCAAGAAGGTTTACTTGTCTTAGGCTCCAGCAAGGCCAGATTTGGGGAAACTGAAGCTGAGATTTGGTCCATCATCGTCGTTGTTGCCATTTATTTGGAGCCTCTTAGGTACAAAGTACCTCATGCGTAATCTCTCATTTAATTCTCACATGGTCATCTCCATGCTCTAGACAAGGAAACCAAGGCGCAAAAAGGCTAAGAGACTTGCCCAAAGTTACCCAGCCAGTAAGTGCTAGGGGAAGGATGTTCTGCTGTGGGACTCAGACCCTGTGCTCCTTCCACAAACCGGCCTGGAGCTGGATCCCGAGAATGGGTTCTCCAGAGCCCAGAGCCCAGATCCCCGGACCGGCCCATCCCCAACACTGCCCCAGGACTCGCCCTCAAGGCCAGGCAGTCCCATGCTTACATGGCCGAAGGGGTCCAGGTGGTTGTTTGTCAGCTTCAGCTTCTGGAAGGAGACCAGCTGGCGCATCCAGTGGGCCCCAGTGGCAGGAGAATCCGGGTGAACGTAGAGCCTTCCGGGCATGGCCGGCTCAGCCTTCCCTGCCACCATCCTGCCAACAGAGCACGGAGAAGCCAGAGCAGTTGATTGCCCTGCAGCCTGGGGGAGCCCAGATTCTCTGTCCCCTCTGAGAGCAAATCCCCAGAGACCTGAGAGACAAATCACCGATGGTCCTATCAGACTGTCAATTTAGGGCTTTGGGGGTAAGAGGGAGGGACAGAGGAAAGAGTGCTGGGGAGGGAGAGCGTTTCTGAACCTCCTGTATTTCACTGCAATAAGAAAGAGAAAGTGAGATTACAGAGACATGTGATGATTTACTTGAAGGAATGGGGCTAATCACAAGTATGCTGTGGGGAGATTTAGGCACTTCCATGTATGTGTTATATTTACAATTTTTAAATGTTATAAGTTTGGAGGTAGCTTCTCAGAAGATGTAGACAATTTTCAAATTGCTTGCCCCCAAAACAAACATAAGAAACGAACTGGTAGCTGTCCCCTGAGCCAGAAGCTGCTCTGAGTGCTGTTCCAGCCCAGAGACAGAGCAGAGACAAGCCCTTGGCAGGACCTGACCACCGAATCTGGCCTCCCGGCTCCAGGCTCTGCAGCCCTATTACTCATCCACCGCTGAGCCCACGTCCCGGACTGTGGATTCATTCATCCCTCTCTCTCCCTGGGCGCTGTCCTGGGCTCTGGGGGCAGACAGGGTACTAACGGGATGGCCTCAGGAAAAGCAGCCCAGCGTTTTTTCACCCAGTCCCAGCTTGGTTTCGTCCTTCAACCTGACTGCTCTCTCTGGATGGGGGGCACAGCATAAGAGGGAAGGCTCTGCGGCCAAAGAGCAAATGAGTGGAGGAACAGGAGAGAGATGCCACAGCCCAGGTAACTGGGCCCCAACTATGGAATACCAAAGCCCCCAAGGAAAGTGGCTTCCATCTTCTGCCCCCCTCCCTGAGCACAGCACTGCTAGAGCCTAAACCTGCCCAGTGCTGGGGCTCATCTGTCATCCCAAAGCACAGGCACCCACCCTGTTCGTCCACAGCTGTGGGGAGAGCACAGACCCTTGAAATCCACCAAAAGCCCAAACACTGCAGCTCATTTTCAGCCGCAGCCCCTGCCCCACCAGCAGCAGGTGTGCGAACATTTGATGACCCTGTAGCCTCAGCAGGCCCGGCGCCCAAGGCTGCGGATCTGGCCAATCACTGGGACTAACTGGTAAGTCCCTGGGCCAAACGTCAGATGGGGATGGGTGTGCGAGTGGGAAGGCGGGTGATGTGAGGGTCCCGGGTTCTTACCATTTGTTGTCACAGAACTTGTAGCGGTGGTCATCCGCAGGGACGATGTCGATCAGCAGGATGTACTTGGTCTTGGGGTTCATGCCTGTGACTTTTACCTTGTAGCTGGGGAACATCCTCCTGGGGGAAGCCGAGAGATGACGCAGAGGCGTGGACAGAGCACCAGGAGAGGTGGCACAGAGTGGGCGAGGGGACAGAAGGCCTTAAGAGGCACTGCCCCTTTAGCAAGAGGTCTCGGCACTGGTCAGAGCTTTGTGACCTTGGGTAAGTTGCTTCCCTCTGTGGTCAGCCTTCCCCTCTACGAGGAAAGGGCTGCACAAGCTGCTGCCTCTGAGCCCCTGCAGTTGTCAGTCTGTGGCTGTGAGCAGCTAAAGCACAGAGACTCTGGTCAGGATGTGAGAGAGGATCTCAACACCAACCAGGCTGCCTTAATTTCCCTCCTGTCTGTCATCCATACACAACGAAAGTTCTGGGGTGGGGGTGAGGGGGCATTACAGGGGCCCAGAGCAGAAGACCTGGAAGTCCCTGTCAGCTGCTTCCATGATCAATGAGATGCCTACTCTGGGTCATGTCTCTATGGAAACCCCCAGGCCTCAAACCAACTCGTAGCAGAGCAGGAGTGCTGCTCGCTCTCTGGATGCCTCCTGTGTGTTTAGCAGAGGTGTTTATCCCTGTGAATGCCTTGCCTGGGCCTGTGCGCACTAACTGGGTGTCGGGGAAAGTCAGTCTAGGAGCCCTGAGGAGTAGAGCACGGATTCTAGAACCTCCCTGCCATGGTCCACAGCCTGGCCCCATCACTGACACAGCATGCTGCCTTGGCCAGCTTGCTTGGATCTCTCTATGCCTTGGTTTCCTCATCTCTAAAATGGGACTACCAATCTCATAGGTTGCTGTGTGGATTAAATGAGTCCACTTACAGCTCTTACCACTGACCCCCACTGCACTCCTTCCTCCGCAGACCAGTGGTATGACCTACCTCTATGAAAATGGAGTCAGCAAAAAAGCAGAAAGTTTTCCAGGTCCTGCAGCCCATGATGAAACTGTCCAGGACCCTGAGGCTCAGGAAACATTCTAGAGAAGAGCTTCCTCAGACCTCAGCACACCAAACATACAACAGCACGTACCCATACCTGTGGGGTACCCTCCCCTGGTCACCAGGTCCCTGACACCGGACTTCCTCAGAGGGGAACTTCCTCAGTCCTCCTCAGATGCTCCCACCCCCTCCTAGCTGATCTCCCCCAAAGATGTCCCCAAGAGAGAGGCAGAAGCCAAACCTAACTGAAGACACTAAGGCCACTGGGAGCCAAATCCCCTGAGCTGGTAGAAGCCCAAGCAGCTCTGGGAAAGCCATCAGGGGGTCCTCCGGCTCTCATGAAGCTGAGAGACAGCACGGGAACCCTCAGGAGAAGCTGTCCTAAACACCTCAAACAGGTGATTGGAGTCCCCCATTTTGTCGACAGGGAACCAGCTTACCTTGACAGAGCAGGGCTTCCAGAGGGATCCAGGCCCCCACAAGGTGGCAGACCCTACAGCAAGCCCAGGCCAGGACCCTGAGGTGGAGGGTGCCCCAGCCCGTGCACCCTCTCTCGCTGGAGGGCAGGCCCATGAGTGCTGCGGCGGGCCAGGGGTGCGGGAGCTGTGTGACCATGTGTGTGCACGAGCACATGTGCTTGCGTACACGGTGGAGTGCGCGCGTGTGCGCCTGGAGAGAGGAGGGCAGTTCTAGCGGCAAGTCTAGGGACTCATAAACCGTGTGGAAGAATTTGTCTCAGATGTCAATTGAAAGCGTTTTCAAATGTCCACCCAACCCCCTCCCCAGGAACCCAATGCTGCCTCCTGCTTACCAGCCCCCTGCCCAGCCGGCCCTGGGGCACAGCTGGAGCCTGCACCACCCCCTTCCTGGCCCAGCCTCTCTCCAGGTGGCCTCGGGCTGAAGGAGAGGGAGGCAGCAGTTAGCTCAGCTCCCGCCGCCTCCCTGGGGGAAGGCCAAGAACCCCGTCCCCTGCAGGCTATCATTTTGTAACTGCCACAGAAACAGCCACAGAGTGGGGCAGCCCTGGCTGGGCTTAGGGTTGGCCTGGTACCAGTGCCCTGCACTCAGCCTGCTTCTCCTATAATCACTCCAGGTGGCGACAGCAGAGGGCAGGCACAGCTTCCCCCCGCTCCCCTCAGCCAGCGTCCACCAAGGGGGCCAGGAGAAAACTGCTCGCTGCCACTTCAACGGTCTTCATAACCTAGGCTGAGAGCGGGGTACGGGGTCCTGCCCTTGCCCTTCTACCCCCTACTGTACTTCACCTCAGCAGCTCAGGAGGCCAGGCGGACATGACTAGTGCTTTTGAGAAGGCTGGCAAGGAGCCTGTCCTCGGCCTCCCAAGGCATGGGGCTGGTGTCCCGTGATTTGGCCTCTCCTGGAAGCTGACCGTGGACCAGATTCCTGACGGATAACAGCCTCCAGGAGGTTTTAAGGAAGTTGGGGCAGGGAAGGAAGGTGTCTCCTAGCCACTGCCCTGCCTTTCCCTCTTCCTAGGGCAACTGCCCTCAGAAATCAGGAGGGACGATGAGATCTGTGGTTTGAATGGGGAGCTCAAAAGTCCTCTGTTCCAGACTGAGCTGGCCTGAGCTGGCCAGGTGAGCACCGCTGCCTTCATGGAGACAGGTATCTCCGTCTCTGTTAGCATCCAGTTTGGTGGCTCCTTCTGGGCCATGGAGAACACACCCAGTGGGGACCCTGGGCACTATCATTTCCCCACCTAGCGGGCTCCAGAGGATGAAGGTCCTGCCTGGTGTGCGGGAAAGGCTACGTGTGCAGCTGAAGCACACACTCCTCCAGCCTTGCAGGCCTCCTGTCCAAGCTGAGGGCATCTGCCCTTGGTTCCAGAGGGTCCAAGGTTGGAGCCGAGAGGCCTGGCATGGGAGTGTTCACCAGGAGGGCAGGCCTCAGGAAGCTGAACTGGGAGCTGTGGCTTCCTCTGGGCTCACCCCGCCCTGTAAAGGTCTTCTCTATTGAAACAGATGAAACCATAGAGTGAGTTGTAAATTGCTTCTGTGATTTAGGACCAAAAGAAAATGTACCTGAAAACCATCACCTATGGGGGGGGGGCGGAAGTGAACACCTCAGTGGGACAGGGAGGGAGGGCCAAGCAGGGAAGTAGTGACTGCGCAGCCCGTATCCCACTCAGCCCTGCCACCGGCCAGCGCTGGTGGCCGTGAAGCCCTGGCTCCCTGTCCTCAACACCCGGCAGCCACCCAGACCCCTGCTCGGCGCGCCCCTCCGCACCCCTTCCCCGTGCCCTGCGTGCCTTCTCTCTGCGGCCCTGGCGCCCTCTCCCGGCTCTGGTTCCCCGCCCGCCTCGGACTCCTAGTCCGCAGGCATCTGGGGCGCTCCCGGCCCCCGCGGAAACTGCTCCGCCAGGGAATAAACAAGCCGCCGGCCCCGCCGGCCCTGGGAGGAGATGAAAGCCGGGGGGGTCTCTCCTCTGATCATGAAACAGGCTCTGAAAGGGTGCGGGCGTGGGGCCTTATCTACTTCATACTCGGAAATGGTTTTAGAATGAACTGCTAAGATAAGCTTCCTTGGACGTTTCTCGGTGTTGGAGGCTTGCGGGGCGCCGGGCAAGGGTTTGGGGCATTTTGATTTTGGCAACAAACCCGTAAAGACGCACTGAGAGAGAGGCCAAGTAAGTTTCAACTGGGCTCAGAGAGCCGCGGGGCGCCCGGTCCCGGGCCAAAGCGGTGGCCAAATTCAAGGTGCTGACCTATTCACTCCCCACCAATCCATGGGGGTGGGGGGCAGGAAAGAACGAACCGAGGGGACCCACCAGATTCTCTCCAGTTAGCAGAGCCCCCCAACCCCAAATCCACCACACCCCCGGCTTCCTCAGGGGGATCCGGAACCCCAGGAGCGGCTATATGTGCCTTCCCTGAAATGTAGGTGCAAAACCAAATCGAAGGGGTGAGAAGTCTGGAGAGGGGATTCGAGGTGGGGAGAGGCGGTGACTGGGAGGGCAGACAAGAGGGATTCTGGGGGCCGGTAACATGCTGTTTCTTTATCTGGGTGGTGCTAACACCAGTGTGTTCATTTTGTGAAAGTCTGTAGAGCTGTACAATCAAGATTTGTTCACTTTTCTGCAGAAATGTTCCACTTCAATAACATTGATATTAAAAAATTATATGTGAGTGTATATATCATAAATATGTGTACATAAACACATACAGAGGCCCGTGGAGGCCAGAGTTTGAAAGGAAAGGGATGCAGGAAAGGGTAGGGGTCCACAGAAAACCCCATCCATTTTCTATCCCTAGTGTCTTGGGGTCTTAAAGAAGAATTCTGGGTGTGTTGGAAAGAGGCCAGGGCCTAGCAACTAAGGCTAAGTTTGGGGGTGGGAGGTAGGGGTGCCGTCTATACTGAGACCAAAGCTTTTGTGGCCAAATGGTTTCTGAGAGCAATGACAGAGCTATGTAATTTATTTCCACTTTACACACACACAGGGTTTTCTACTTCACTCAAAGCATTTTTAAGAAATACTTTCCCTGAGGTGGGGGGCAGGAGAGAGGGTGTGTGGAATGGATGCTGTTTTGGAAGGCCAGTTGCTTCTCTCAGATTTTTTTGAAGACACTTCCTTCTGATAGACTTTTGCTTTCAGAAAATACTTTAGAAAGAGATCAAAGCACTCTCTCCCCAACCCACTTTCCCAGTGTCTTCAACCCTTACTTCTCTTATCACCCACGCCCCTGGGCTCTGACGCTCTGTATACAGAGCAAGGGCAACTGGCTTTGAAGCCCCGGATTAAGCCGGGCCAAATCCTTGCCTCAGAATAACAAACAATACAGGTTCAACAGGAGTTCTCATCAGTAGTTCATTTTTCAAACACAAATTCACTGTCACTAACACAAGCAACATTGAACTCAACAGGCCATGAAGGCTGATAGCACTGAGATTTATCTGGTGGCAAAACCATGACCTAGGAGTAGAGCAGTCAGACGGTTAGGAAATTTTCATATTGGGGAGGTTTATATTTAAATTTTGTAGAGCTCACTTTTATCTGTGTTTGGGAGAAAATGCAGTTTCTCACATGTATCAAGCTTGGCAGGGATGTGAGGAAGCAGAGAGGGCTCTGTTCTCTGCAGTTAAGGGCATAAACTCTCTGGGCGCAGGGCCCTAAGCGAGACAGAGACTGGCTAGGGAAGGCTGTGGCCCCATTATGTACCGGACATCGGGGGACCCCGAGCATTCAGAAATTGATGGCTTGAACTGCGGCCGGCATGTTATTCACCAGCTCAAGTTGTTTGAGAATTCAAAATCACTATCCAATGAAGGGGACCCTTCTTTCCTTTGGCCTTCAGCTCTTCAAGGGCTTAAGGCCGAGGCTTGTGACTAAGGACTCATACTGGCTTGAGAACATTCGGGCTCCTTTTCTCCAGCCCCCGCCCCCCCCACCCCACCCCCACCACGCCTCCACGGGCCAACCAGAGAGCAATCATGCCCCTAACCAGCCAGGGTCTCTAGGGCAGAGCAACAACTCCACCTTGCGCAGGCCCCCATAAACAAGCAATCAAGGGAATTTCTCAAAGTTAGGGGTTTGTTCTGGGGGGAGGGGCATCATTGTTCGGCTTGTGTAGACCTGGCAGCTGCCTAACCCTGCTTCTATGGGCAAGGGCCAAACGCCTTCCCTTCTCAGGGGCTGGGTTTATGTTCTCTTGGTTCTCCTCCAGCTCAAGCGGTCTAGGAATCTGTGATTCAAGGTTCAGGAGAAATGTCCAGGCCATCTGCTGAGAAATAGAAGTGTCCCAGGAAGTTGATGGTAGAGACACAAAGAAGAGGACAGGGAGAGGCATTGGACAGGACGCTGAAGGGCCACAAGCCTGAGCAAAGCACAGTGCATTCCAAGGCTGCCATGGGAAGGAGGCAGCGGGGAGGAGGGGGACACGGGGTCAGAGGGGTGAAAGTTGTCTCTGAAGCCAGTGGGCAGCTATGCAGGAGGAAAAAGGGTCTGTGAGAACCGTGCAGGCAGGGGATAAGGCTAGTGATTTTCCTAAGGACTAGACCTGGTGCAAGGATAACTTTCTGCCAGGGAAGGACTGCGATGAGTCCCTAATGGGCCAACATCGTCATGGTCATTTAAAAATTATTATCATCATTCCCTGAGGCCTGCCTCTAAGCCTCTAGGGATGTGCCTCTTCTGTCACTAGGATCAGGCACAAATACCTGCTTGAAGCCCGTCACCTCTGGAAGTGTGTGTGTGTGCGCGCATGTGTGCGCTCGCGTATGTGTGTTGGGGAAGGGAGGGAGGAGGACCCATGCAGGTGCAGGAAACCCCACTGAGGAGAATCACAAATGCCTTGTTTAAAATGGCAGGGGCCACGCATGCCCAAAGAACACGCTGGTTCATTTTCAAGAGACAAGGTTATTTCTGCTGCCTCAAGATGGAAGTTCTGGATCCTTCTCTTCTTTTCTTCTCTACATCCCAGCAGTAACAAGAAATAAATCCCCTCTTCACACCTATAATCCACTCAACAATTTACCAAGCACTGCTCATAAGGTCCCTGGTTTGAGTCTCAGAGTAACTGAAAAAGGAAGGATGGCAGGTAGGTCTACAGTCACCATCCTGTTTTACCTGACACCTCTGAGCCACAGGAAGCTTGGGGACTAGCCCAAGTGCACACAACTAGGAAGAGGCAGGCCTTGTGACACCTGATCCCCACTGTCCTCAACAACTGTTCCCCCACCAGGTTCCCCAGTGCATCCTGGGTTCCCCATCCCCAAAATGCAGCAAACTCCAGTCCTGACATTTCCTTGTTCCTTCCCCCGATAGAGGCCCTGGGTGGCCCTGCCACCTCCCTGACTTAGGCAAGAGGGCAGCCGAGTGCCCAGACCCCCTCCCCCAACAAAACAAAGGAAAATTTGCAAGGCCTCTCAGTAAGCAGACTGGAAGGACCCAGCAAACTGCCGGCTTTTTGTTTCCTCTGACCCATCATTCCCTAAGCAGCTCAGCAGAGCTCTCTAAAAAGTAGAACAAAACGCTGAGTAAATGCCAGACATTTCTCTAATTATGATGAACAGTATTCGCTAGCATTTATTGTGTGCTTACATGTGCCAGGAGCTGTGCTAAGGGCTTTACATGCAACTGTATAAAGAAAAACCTATTATTTTACAGATGGAGATGAGGAAAGGGCATAGACTCTAAAGTACCTGGCCTGAGGGTTGCACAGATGGAAGTAGGTGAGCGGAACGGGTAGCCTGCCCCCCCACCAGGTCTGACTCCCCATCCCCGGCCCTTGAAGCTTCACCATCTTATTCCTCAGAAAACCCAACTATGGGTCCACTGTCAGATAAAGGGACATTTTCACACCTAAACTGTACCCCGGGAACCAAAATCCAGTGTGAGTTTGTGGAGGAGGCAGAGTAGGGGGGAGAACGTTTCTGAACCTGAACCTGAACCTTCCAGCTTCTCCATCTGCAGCCATCTCCCTTCACCTGGTAACCGCTCTCCTTGCGATTCCAACCCCACCCGGGGTGCACCGCCCCAGCGAATCTCTCCATCATGCCCCGTTCTGCATCTTCCTCCTCTTTCCCTCTCCTCCAGGCTCTCTCCCACAGACACCAGCACATTTTAAAGATGGTTCCACTTTATAAATCATCCCTCTCTGGCAGCCACCCGAGGGCTACTCCCCGAACAACACACACACAGGGCCCAACGGTGCCTTCCCCTTGGCCGAGGAGGGTGCTGGCAACTGGCGGAGCGGCACCCGTGGGATGAGAGGCTTGGAGTTCGAGCTGCCCCGGGAAAAGCAATGGAAATAGGAAAACATGGTCCCATTACCCTTTCCTCAGTCTGTTGAGGGGCATCTCCGGGTCCCCAGTCAATACAATCCTGAGAAACCCAGCAGCTCCCCAAAAGGAGGAGGACAAAGCAGCCCCCCAGGGGCCAAAAGTGCTGGAGTGGGGACCTCCAGCAACGCGACCCTGTTTGCGTTTCATTTGCATATCACTGCCCCGCCCCTCCCTCCATCCCGTGCCTCTCGATTGTGATGTAGCCCCCTGCGGGCTTCCGAGGTCAGTTCTGATGCTGTGGCGGGACTTGGAGCTAAGGCCAGAATGGCGAAGGGGACTCCAGTCGCCCCCTGGGCTGAAGACCGAGAGGACTGCTGAGGGAGCCCCTGGGGCTCCCCACTGCCCCCATCCGTCATCCCCACCCCCGAAGTAAAACCAGCGCTGACCTGCCCGCCTTGGTGATGATCATCTCGGTGCCCGCCTCGTGAAACTTCTTCCAGAGCTCCTTCTCATGCAGGCCCACCTTGATGTTCTCGATAGTCTAGGGATGGGAGAGAGGGGACTTGTGTCGCCCTGCCCACGGCTCCATGCGGAGCCATCAGAAAGGGGAACACAGACCCAAGGGACCATGCAGGACACTGCCAGCCCCAGGTGCCCACGCCTCGAGATGTCGTTTCAAAAAATTATTCTGTACCATTGGTGAATTTTTAAAAATTTAATCAGTGGCTGAAATCCCCTTCTTCGGAGCTGCATCTACAGACGGGCCCGCAGAGGACACACTAACCGACCGTGCCAGGGTAGATGACACACTCTTACACAAACATAAACACTGCACGTGGCCCGACATAGCCACAGGCTTGCGGGCGGACACACCAACACAGGATGGGCACACACACCCTCGGCCAGAGGCGCGCACCCGCAAACACCTCCTGCAGATCCACAGGCAGAGGGCGTGCACATGGTCACGGTGGTGTCCCCTCGGCCTCGGAGCTCGGTGGCGGCTCCCGCAAGCACCCGGCCAGGGGCTATTCACCCCGCCTGGTCCCAGGCTTTTGTCCCCGCCCTCTCAGGGTCGTCGGAGCTGGACTGTTTTCCTGGGCTCGCTCCGCCGCGGGCTCCCCTCCCCGGCCCGTCTCAGAGCAGCCTCAAGGGCTCGAGGTGGAGGAAGGACGAAGGGCAGAAGGCGAGCCCTGCCCAGGGGAGCGCGAACAGGCAGACAGTCCTGCCCGCAGCGGGGCGGTTGACAGACACAGGCGGCCCTGCAGACAAACCGACGCCCGACCTCCACCCGACGGCCTGCCCGACCCGGCCCTACCTGCTCGGCGGCGGCAGCGGTGGCGATGTCGGCGCCGGGGCCCGGGGGGCTGCCAAGCGCGGCTCCGCTGAGGCCCGGAGCGGCCAGCGCGGGCTCGGGGGCGTTGGCGGCGTTGGCGGCGCTGGCCTCGCCGAGCACCGAGCCCGGGGCCCGGAAGGCCTCCTCGCTCTCCGACAGGCCCTTATCCTGCAGCATCTCCTGTGGGCACAGCACACGCGAGTCATATGCCCATGTCCACACGCGCCTGAGACCCGGCAGCCCTGGAGCTGAGCCGCGGGTGGCGGTGGAGGGTGCTTCGGGCACTGCTGGGAGGCCGCCCTGGTGCACGTGGACCCCGCCCCCTCCTGAGCTGGAGGAGGGAGAATAGCGCGGGCAGGACCCTCGCCTCCTCCCTCTGGGTCTGGACCTGGGAGGGTTCGTGTGCGGTTCCAGGTCCTCCTGCCCTGGGTGTGGGGCTGTGTGACGAGTAGGTCTGGGGGAAGGACCGCCCTCTCAGCATTGCCCCAGCTGCACCCCCAGTGCCTCCTCCTGCTGGGCTCCAGTGGACCCTGGAGCCTGAAGCCTAGGTCTTTTTCGTCTCTTCCTAATAACTGGGGTCCAGGCTCACTCTTGGCCCAGGGCAGCCAGGACACCTTCTGGGTAGGGAGGAGAGGAGAGTCAGCCCAGGAGGGCAGGGCCTGGGCTCCCAGGGCTCCACAGTGGCAGAGAGGGCCTTCGGCTGAGCGGCCTCTCAGGCCCCTGGTCACTCATCTGCCCAAACCCATTCCCTCAGACAGCAGTCAGGTAGAGGCTTCCTGAACCAAAGGTTTTCCTTCCTGTACGTTCCCACTCCCTCAGATACCTGTGTGGCACCCACGCAGGCACCCACGTCCTCACACACAGACACAGCACCTTCTCATAGCCTACAAGTCACCCAAGTAGCCACATTTTCCTAGGGCCACTCTGATTCAGGCCCCGAACTCAGCCAGGGGCCACCCCAGCCTTGCCCTCACATGCACACTGGCTGGCTCACTCACTCACATTTTAGATTTTAGCTTCAAAGGGCTCTGCTTTGAGGCAAAGGACTCAGACCCTTCCCAGCTAAGGACCAGGCCAGTTGAGTCCAGTTGACAGGCACAGCCTAGTCCTGCCCCAGGGCACAGCTACCCTTCCCCAAGCGACTAGGACTATTCACACGCCTGCTCATGTGCCTGCTTCCTTCTGGAAGCTGGTCCTGGGATATCAGGATGAGAGTCCCGCCTGCAAGGACCTGCCTGTCCTGCCTCATCGTGGGTGCAACCCTGCATTATCCCTGCTTCTCCTTTCCACCTCCTAGCTCTTCTCCCTTCATTTGGATCTGGGCAAGTTCTGGGGAGGCTTTCTAAATGTCTGGCTGCCTTTCTTGCAGCTGAATGTTCCCTCTTTCTCCCCCTATCTTCTTTCTGTCCTCTCCTGGCTCTCCCTGGGCATTCCAAGGCCCAGGCCCCTCACCACTGGCCTCCCATCCCAGGCCTAGACATGGGCTCCCAGGGCCTCACAAAGTAAACAAGCCAAGTGCAACCGAGGAGATAAAAAGGGGCCGGGGCCAGTTGGGGCTGGGAAAAGCCCATAAAGATAAGGCTGACAGGCGGGTCGGTCCTCCAGCCACAGGCACTGAGGAAGAAGACTCGCCGGGCATGGCCAATGCCAGCACCGGCCTTGGGCCACACGCGGGTTCCGGGGCCGAGCCTGGAAACCCAGGAGACCCCAGGCAAGGGGACATTGTGCAACGGGGGTAGTTGTGCGCTCTGGCCCAACGCGCTGGTTCCGAGTATATCTGGGGTCAGCCGGGATGGGCACCCGCGATCCGCTGGTCCGGATGCTGCGGCCCGCGGGGCCAGGAGGGGCCGCCTGGCCCGATGCTGTCTTGGCCACTAGGTCCTCTGCGGGCACTTGTCACACCCGGAGCTGTGCAGCGGCTCCCCGCGACTTGCGCCGCGCGCTCTCAGTCCTGCCCGGTGCTGAGCACATCCGCGGCCGGCGTCCACTGACGCCAGTCCCGCCGCTCCCACGCGGGACAAGGGCTGCGTTGTGCTTTCATTCCCCAACTCGAGGTTCGCCTCTTCCTTTTCTCTCCGACACGCAGCCACATCCCGACATCGCGAAGATTCGCCTTCGCTGGAGCTCCCCGCTCGTTCCTTTTTCTTCCCGCCCGGCACGGCCATCCCCGCTGTCCGGTCCCGTCGGACCCCGAGCCCCGGCGCGCTGGGACGCCAGTAGAGCGGGTCCCGCACCAGCCGGGGTGCGCGGCCCGCGCTCGCCCTTCTTCTGGAGCCCTCGGCGGACGCGGCCGGCCGGCTCCGCGCCCTGTGCGCTCGGGTCCGTCACTTTCAGTTGACTCGTTTTTTTAAGAAGAACAGCATTTTTCTTTTCATTTCTAGATTACTGGTGATACTTTTCTAGCACTGGGGGAATTGTTAATCTTTTATACTATTTTAATTATCTCTATTATCAGAGTAGTATTCTGGTCAATTCAATAACATTAAGACTACTTATTCTGTCACACAAGCTATTAGTACATGTTATTTTTAATACTGTATGGTTAAAGTACTGGTTTGATTTGTTAATTCATCATTATCAAATATGTTGTTATTGCTTTCCTGTCACTGCTCCATCATTCTAGGGCCTCCTGGCACATTCGTAATACTATTACTAATACCTAGGCAATTATTAAATATAGTCTTCCAATAGGTCACGTTAATCTCTCATTATTTTTATTTTTACTCTGTATCCCTGAAATGTTTCCGTGCTGCCTCCTCAGTCTGTTTGTACTTCGTCACAGTTTCAGTAATTTATTTACCATAACTTGTAGTATTATTGTTCTCAATATTCACATGCATTTCCTTCACATCCTTATAATACTTCTCGTTATTTTACCATTATTTGTTTTGTTAGGATTGTTCATAATACTCCAGGTATTCTTCATCACATCGTTACAATATCTTGTTACTTTGTCATTATTTGTAATGTTATGGATCTTAATTCGCTACTTATTTTTCAATGCATCATTACTTCTTGTTACTTTGTCATAATTTGTAATATTGTTTTAGCTCTTAATACTCTGTTTTCTCATCACATTGGTACAATACTTATTACTCTACCATTATTTATAATGTTGTTGGGACTATTAAAACCTTGGTCATAAATTGTCATATTACTCCAGTAATTCTTGTTGCTGTCTTTATTTATATTACTATTGCTCTTAAGATTTTGGTTAACATTTATTTTAATAATTCACTATAGTATCAATAATAAGTTATATGATAGTATTCTGTCAATACTACTAATATTAGTATTTCCCTTACTAGTATTTTCATTGTTCACCTTTTCCCTACAGTTTTATCATTTTTACACTATTACTATTTCTTATTCTATTGATTTTAATACAATAGTTCTTATCACATTGTTCCATCACTGTCTATGATTCTCTCAAATTTGTGATTACAATTTTCACTTGGTTTTGAGAGTGACTATTATTTTATTGTTGTTTTAAAGTCCGAGTACTGTATTAGTTATGCCGCTTAGCCCTGCTTTTTGGGTAATTGCTCATATTTTGATAATTCTTGATCATGGATCATTATTTATATAGTATGCTCCTTGCTTTAATTTTGACGACCCTGTTGCATCAAAGGCACTGTAGTCCAGTGTTCTGATCACGAACATTTCCACATCGATATTCGCCAAGTACCTGGGCCCTCCTCCTTGGCCTTTCTTATTCTTCAAACACCAATTTCAAGGCCACCGCTCCACTTGTCTCGTCCTAACCTTGTTCCTTTGGCGTTGGCGCGGTCGTTTCTATGTTCTTGGGCCCTTAGACCCAATTCGTCCGGTTACTAGGAGAGAAGGGCTCGAGCTCCGACCGATTGGAGTCGGGCGAGGCGGCAGCCGGATTAGAAACTCTTCTCGCCGCCCTCTTGCCGCCTTGACTGTCCCCGAGGTTCTTACCCAGGTCCTGTTACTCTCCCCCTTTCCAGCTCATCCTCCCTGGTTTCGGGGTTGCCCCTCTCCCGCACTCCCGACTCACCCCCACCCACGCCGGGACCCTCACTCACCCTAACTGCGCTGCCGCATGCGTTGGCGCCTGCGGCCCGAGGTCCGCTGCAGGCTCGGGTCCGAGGAGCCCGGGTCAGCCGGGACTCCGACTCGGGGCAGCTGGGTCAGGGTTCCGCTGCCCGCCGCGCCCTCGTGGCCGGACACATCCCGGTTCTGGAGCGGGCCCTTGATCTCCGAGGCTGCACTTTGGGGCCTCAGCTCCCTCCTCTCCTTCCCTCCCTCCCTCCGGGGCCGCACCCCCCTCCCCGCGCTGACGTCGCTGCTGTCAATCAGTCCGCGCCCGCCGCCCCCCGGGGAGGGGGCTCGAGGGTCCCCTGGCTCCATGGTCCGGGGACCCCGAGCTCGGAGTGGGCTGCCGCTCCACCAGCGCGCGGCCCGGTGCCCTCTCCGCGGCCCTCGGGCCCCGCCGGCCGGCTCGGGGTGGGAGCCCGCATGGTTTAGATTAGAGGGGGGGGGAAGAGAGGGCGAGCGGCCTGGCGGCGCCGCGCGGCTCCCACCCGAGGCTCGACAACCGGAACGGCCGGCCAGGGGCGGCGGCGCGGCCCGCAAGCTGGGTCGCCGCACGCCGGGCCCGTGGAGCCGGGGCCCACTTCCAGACGGCCGCCCTCCGCCGAGCCGCAGGCCGCGGGGCCCGCCTGCCCGCACGCACCGCGGTCCGAGCCCGCTCCCGGCCGTGCCCGCTTTATTCGTGAGCCCGCTCGGCGGCCACAGCGCACACGCGCCCCACCGCCCCGCACGGCGGCTCCCGACCTTGCCCGCCTCACATTCTCACACCTCCGCGCGCCGGCCCGCGCTCGCTCCTGCTGTCGGGTTCCGGGCCCTCTCGCGACAGCCGGGCCGGGCCTCGTCTGGGACCGACTCCGCTGCTCACCGGCCCGCGCTCGTCCGGGCCCAGCGGGCAGCGGGCGCTGGAGTCGACCGCGGGGGTCACGGGTTAGGGCAGGCCCTGCGTGCGCTAGGGCGGGGAGGAGGCCGGCGGTCCGGCCTGGAGCGGCGGCGGCGGCGGCGGCGGCGGCGGCGGCGGCGGCGGCGGCTGCGTCGGCGGCAGCAGCGGCGGGGAGGTGCGGCGCCGGCCTGAATCCGAGCCCAGGCCCAGGCTCCGAGGTGCCAAGGCTTGGCAGAGCCTCTTGGGGAAACTGCGGACCAGGGCCAGGACTCTGCCAGCAGCTCCCCGAGATCTCGGAGGGCTGAAGAGGAAGCCCAGTGCCTGCTCGAGTCTAGGAAGCCCAGGCGGCTTCGCACTGAGCCAGACAGCCAAGGTGCCTCTGAAAGTGAGTGCCCCTCAGCCACCTGGACCTCCCGGTCCGGCCTCTGATTCCCTCTGTCTCACTTATCTCTATTTCTCTGTGTCTGACTGTACCTCCCCACAGGCTCCTGCAGCTGCACAGGCACACAGACCCATGTGGACCTCAGCCCATGCCCAAGCCTCACAGCCTGTAACATGCCCAGAACACTGGGGCCAGGATAGGTCTGCCTGCCCACCCATCTGCAAAGGCCCCAGAGTCCTCTGTCAATAGGATTCCCAGATTAGCCCCTCACTTCTCAGCATGGGCTGCAACCCTCCCTCCATGGTGTCCCAATCTCTCCAATCAGCCTCTGTTCCTTTCCAGATTCTGACCTCAAAATCAGATTGACGGGAACAGGACAGGGAAAATCCTGGATGGCTCTGTCCCTTTTATAATGCTAGGAAATGGAAAGCCAGAATCAGTGCTTTCTCCAGAACCCTGCACACAAAGGGGGAAGCAGAACACCACCTCAGAAAAGCCAGCTGCTGCTGTCAGGAGCCTGTAACCCAGCTCCACAAGGGCCCACTGCTCAAGAATCTTCATCTCCCCCAGCAGTACCAGATCCCACTGCCTCATCTTCCCTTCATGACTTGTCTCATGGAGTCCCAAACCAGGAAGGGGAAGTAAGGTCTAAGAGGGGTGGAGAAGCTGAATCCTCCCCCAATCCTGCCTCCTCCTGGTGTGGAGAAAGGGAAGGCCCTGGTGTTTCAGGAGACGCCTGGGGAGTCATGTTTCCTGTGTTAGGGAGAACTGGATGACATGCCCACTTCTGCACCCAAGCCCCCTCCCATGCCCTCTCCAACAGCCTGGAGGGAAATCCCTTGCAAGTAAATAGTGTACAGACCAACCAACTACTGTGTGGAATGGTGAACAGGGAGGGCAGTGAATCACCAGTTACCATGGGAAAACTAGACTTAGGCCAGACTCTGGAAAGAGTTTGATGACAGCCACTGGAGGAAGTTCATAATAAGATCATCTAAGGTAGCTCTTTAAAAAAACTAGAGTGGAAACCTCCTATGAGTGCAAGGCTTTCTGGAGACTCACGCGAGATAATCCAAATCAAAACTGACAGTTCATGATGATGTGGAGAAATGCGATATTGAAGAGACAGGCAAGGTTTGGGTGATGAAAAGGAAGGGGTGGGGGGGTTTCCCTGGTGGTGCAGTAGTTGAGAATCCACCTGCCAATGCAGGAGACACAGGTTCGATCCCTAGTCCAGGAAGATCCTACATGCCGCGGAGCAACTAAGCCTGTGCGCCACAACTACTGAGCCTGCATGTCGCAACTACTGAAGCCCGTGCACCTAGAGGCTGTGCTCCACAACGAGAGAAGTCACCGCGATGAGAAGCCCGCGCACTGCAACAGAGAGTAGCCCCCGCTCGCCGCAACTAAAGAAAGCCCGCGCGCAGCAACGAAGACCCAACACAGCCAAAAATAAGTAAATAAAATAAATAAATAAATAAGAAAAGGAAGGGGCAAACCAGTGAGCAATTGAGCAAGAAAAGAGGGGAGGTTATGTACACAGATTCTCCATTAGTAGAATGGAGTACATTATTTTGTTGATTCTAAGACACACATTTTTCGCATTTTGACATCTCTGAAATTAGGATGCATCTTAACGTCAATGGTGTATCATAGTTTAAGTAGCAGGGTTTTTTTTTTCTTAGTGGTACATAAAATAATAGAATAGCATACAATTGATGAAGTACAGTATTTGTTGATAAATGGCCTGTGGCGAAAGGAAAAAGACCAGTTTTTCCCCCAAGACTTATTTGAGGAGTTCAAAGTACAAAAACTCTCCTCAACTAGCTAAGTAAATAGTTGACCGTAACCAAGCATCTATCACACCAACTTGGGTTGCTTAGGGGAAAGGTCTCAGATTTGGTGTCAGACTGGCCTTGGTTTTGAAATCTGGTTCTGAAATCTTAGCAGCTGTATGACCTTGAGCAAGTCCCTTGACACCTACATAAAATGGGGATAATCGCACCAACCTACTAGCTATTTGTGAGATTTGGCTAAGTCAATACATGTAAATGTCTGGCATGTGGTAGGTAGATAATAAAGGTTAGTTCCCAAGTATTTTTAAAATTAATTTTACCCCACCTCTTTCCCAAAAAGGCTTGAGGTGGTTTATAACCAAAATAATCTAATAAAAATACAAGTAGAAAGACAAAGTAGGGTCAAGGAAATAGGAGAAAGAATATATGCTATCGCTAAGTGTTGACAAAGTTGCTATAATTGAGAGAGAAATCTGCTTACTAGCAACAGGGCAAAATGGTAGTTCTCCATTTCAGAAATGTGGAAACACTATTTCCTTGGTGAAGGATGGGGGGAAAATCTTTACTCTGGCCCTAAATTTTAAAGTAGCTTCTCATGTAAATGTTTATTCTTATATCTTTACAGTGTTTTATCATTTACAAAGTTCATAGCTACTATCTCATTTGATGCGGTATTAACTCCGTTTTATCTCCATTTTATGGATTCATTCACCCAAAGAAATATTTATCAAGTACTTACTATGTGCCAGACACATAAACAAGAGGAAAGGCCAACTAACCATTCTATTAGCCAGCTGATTAGCTAACCGGTTACTAACTGCAAATTCACTAACAAATGACCTACAAATGTACTAATTAATCACCTATATAATCAGTTCCAAAGGGAGCAGGGGCTACAGGATAAGCTAGAGAATCCCAGTCAGTACAATAAGGTGGCTTGTCCAGAACCTAGGGTGGGTTTGGTTGAAGATGATTACTTGAGTTGGCGCCATACTGTAGTAAAAAGCAATTACAGTTTTTTTTTAAATCCTAGGTTTTTGGAGAATTTAATAAATACCAATGTCAAGCCCCAACCCTGACCAACAGAGTCAGAATCTCTGAGAAGAGAGCCGAGGTTGAGAACCACCGTTCTGTGCCAATCATGGAAATCCTGTTCCATGCTCTCATGGACTCCCTTCCTTGTAGCTAGGAGCGGCCATGTGACCCAATGTTGGCCAATGAGGCCTAAGCAAAAGACTGGAGAGGAGAAAGGATGTGGAGAATTTTTTGCTTTCTTGAAAAAGGGGAAGACATAGTCTTCTTTTCCCCTGTGGATGAGATCCTTGGAGTTCTCACTCTCTAGAGACCTTGAGGCAAGAAAGATAAAGGCTAATATGCTAAGGATATCGGAGCAAAAAGAAAGAGTCTGGGTTCCTGATGGCATCACTGAGCAGGTAAACCTGCTCTTGTAATGTGAGAAAAAATAAACCCTATTTCTTTACATCATTGTTAGTTTGAGTCTCTGTTACTTACAGTCTTACTCCTGAGGCATATGCAAAGGTCCCAGCTCAGTGCTGAGTGAGTCCTTGGGCATTTCATAATGAAAGATACATATCTTAGTGTCCATATGTGTTCTTATGCACGTGCACATACATTCTCATTCAAATCCAGGAAAGAAAATCCCTCCACACTCCCTTCCCAGCCATGTTATTCTATGTGTGCTATAATCTAAGGCCTGGGATCCTTAGTAAGTCCCCCAAAGAGGAAAGATGGGTGAGGCAGCAGGGAATTTACCTGTCCCCTGTGGCTTTATTGTTACCCAGTAACCCCAAATCTTGGTTCCAGATTCCCCAGCCCACATCCCGTTGAGATTATCAAACTCAGGACAGCTGGAGTTGGGGCAGGAGCTTGAGCTCACTCTGGAAATTGGAGGATTGAATAAGGAGAATGGGTAGTGGGTGGCAGCTACTGGTGCAGGTGCTTCCCCTCTTACCACACGTGCAGCTCTGCACACCTGACCTCTCACCCTGGCCTCCCAGGCCTTCTCCCACAAAGAGAATTAGGAAACTTCCAGTTAGAAGGAACTGAGGACTGGGCTGGCCTGATCCTGGACCTGGGTGAGGTAAGCTGGTCTGAGCCCCTCCTCAGGACTGGGGACGGGGGCAGTGATTCACCAATAACACAGGTGGATCCCTACTATAACTCTCACTTGAGGAACTACAGAGATAAGGAATGAATAATCACATCTGGGTTTTGCACAGTCACAGGTAGCGATATAGACCTTCTGTTCCAGAGTCCTTATCAGTAGGTGGATTCACTGTAGACGATCACACTTTCTTCCCCATTACACTATATGCTCCTGAATTGCCACTTCCTTCCATTTCCTCCAGTAAGACTTCTCTGAAATACACATTTATTTTACAATCTGTCCGAGGAAGGTATATCCGCTAGGGTTGTGTTAGGTTAAAAACAAAATCCTAAGTCAGAGAAATTATTTAATGTTTCAATCCCCCCTGCCCCTTCTTTCCTCCTCTTTCTCCCTTCCATTCTTCCTAAGCATAGATTATCCAAAACTGGCTTTTAATTTGGGCCCTCAAGGATTTCTTTGAACCAGGGGCTGAAACAAATTAGAATTCAAGAATGAAAATATGTGGACTATTAGAAAGCCCTTGGAATTTGAAGTTTAAAAGCCTGAATTCTGGTCCTAAACAGGCTGTTTATAGAGGGACCTAGAGCAAAATCTGCTTTAAGCCTCTGTTTCCTCATCTGTAAAATGAATTTAATAATAACAGCCACCTTACAGGGTAGAAGAAATCATGAAGTGATATCACATAGATAAAAGTGCTTCCTGAGAAAGAGAAAAAAAAAGTGCTTCCTGGCTTCCACCCGTCTTGCTGCAGTTGGTCCATTTTCTGCTTCTAAGCAATCAGAGGCGTACCCCCGCTGTTAACTGGTCAGACCTCCACACTAAGTTGCCATTCCCTCACCCAAAGCTGGGCGGATGGAGCTGCCCAAGGAGCCCTGTGCTCAGGCGCCATGCCAACACTGGCACTGAACAGGGCACAGACCCCAGCCTGTGCGTTCCTGGGAGGTAGTGCCCCTGACTGTGGCTCTTCTAGAATTCAACAAGGCCTAGAAGGGGAAGGCTGGAAGAAGTCCAGAGGCCCGACCCCCACGTCCCTGCATTTTCTGAAGTTTCTCCTTTGAACACATTCCTTTATTTATTGGGACTCATTTAACCTCAGCCATATCATTTATTTGGTAACTGTCACTCAGCCTGCTCTGGCATTAACCTCATAATCCTATTGATTTTCTCCAAGCTAGTTGGGGGCCTTCTCGACTTCTCCTTGGGCCAGCTGGGGCTGATTCCCAGTTCCGGTCATTACCGAGAAAGAGGCCCCAGACGGGTAAGGACCTGCCTGGAGGACCATCTGGGGGTTCCTCGTTCCCACCTTGGCCCTTCGAGGCTGCGAGGGACAAGATTGATGAGGCCCTGGTTGCTTAAGCGTGAGGTAAGGCGGCCGAGCGCTCACCTACACCACAAGGAGTTCCCTGACTGGCTACTGAGGCCGTCTTTCAGCACAAAAGACCTGCGCTTCACCAGTCGCAGTTTCGCTTGGCCAGGAACCCCGCCTCTGTCCGCCATCTTGGATTCCGGAGGGCCCAATCACTGCGGGGGAAGCGGGGAGGGTGGGGCCGAATCTGCAGCTGGCACCCAAGTGGCCACAGGCTTGTGCCTTCTCGCCATCTGCAGCCCGAGTCTGGCCCATCACAAGTTGCGGCTGCAGCTCCCAGACACCACCCCTGCACGTCGCCAAGGGATTAGTGTCCGTCTGTCGTTTGGGACAGCCTTAGTGGGGGTTGTCCCAGACCAGGGCCTCCCCTTCGCCACTCCCCAGGACCACTCTCTCAAGAGTCCAGCTTGGGCAGAAGGGATTGTGTTGGGGGGTCCAACAGCCTGGGGTGCTGTCTCTCCCAGGGCTGAGTGGGGTGACGGGAGTCCCCTTCCCCACCAGGCCTGAGCCACATGTGCTGGGAAGTTCATTTCCCCTTGTTTTGCAGAACGGGCTCAGGGATTGACCCCAGGAGTGACCCCAGTGTCAGGAGGTATTAATGATCTCCATACGGGCAATAAACAGGCAGACCGGCTGGCTTGGTGTGGAGGTGCCCTTGAATGGGGCCGCCTTATCAGCCTCACATTCGCTGGAGGGTAGAGGCTTGATTAGCGAGGGCTCCCTCATCTGTCTCTCCTCCCCCAAACATCCTTGAGCTCCATGGGTACGTGGTTGGAGACACTGGAGACCTCTGGCTGGTTTCTCTGCTCCTTGTAGGCCTCCTCAAGAGGCAGCCTCTTCAGGTGTCTGCTCAGCCATTTGTCCACTTCTAACAGGACTTCCAGCTTGCTCCTGATAAAGTCTCTCTTGTTTTAAAAAGCCTCCAAAGGCCAAATCCATGCATTCTGAGTCACCTCACTCTTTTGTCTACAAGAACCCAGGAACAAGAAGACCTTCCTCGTCTATAACTTAAATCTCTCCAAGCCCTGTTTTCCCAAAGAGCAAAGGGAATAAGTAGGTGGTTACCTGCCTTTGGTGCGGGTGGGCAGTCTTTAGCCACTGCCTAGACTATGAAAAACACAATCTGATTTATCACATCTCCCTCCAAATTCCTTTCCATCAGGTTGGTTACTTGTTCTAGGTGTGTGACTTAACCTCCCAGTCTCATGGGATAGACAGACTTGTAAACAAATGCAGTAATAAAACAGGCCCAGGGCTATAATCTATTTCCATATTGAGTGTGATGAGACTACATGAATATGTATGGGATCCTGAGAGATAGAGGATGTGAAAAGGGACTCCCAGGAGAGGGGAAGCACAAGTACAAAGGCACAAAGGGCATATCTGAGGAGCAGCGGGGCTGCAGTGGTGGAAATGAAGCTTTGTAGAAAGGTAAAGTTTGGAAAGGGTCCTGTAAACCCTGTTAATAACTTTATCTAGACAGCCATTGCAGGACACTGAGCTCCACAGAGACAGCACCAGGGCAAGTGAGAGCCAAACAGGTACTAGGTAACTCTGAGCCTCGCTGAGGAAAAGTAATTAAACACGGGCAAGGAGAGCCTAAGAAACTGAGAGGCAAAATGTCGTCATATGCATCCTTCGTGCAAACTTGCTGGGAGAAGCACAAGAAGAAGCACCCAAATGCTTCAGTCAGCTTCTTGGAGTTTTCTATGGACCATGTCTACAAGGAGAAAGGAAAATTTGAAGACATGGCGAAGGTGGACAAGGCCCATTGTAAGAGACATGAAAACCTGTATCTCTTATAAAGGGGAAACAAAAAAGAAGTTTCAGGATCCCAATGTACCCAAGAGGCTTCCTTTGGCCTTTTTCTTATTTTGTTCTGAGTTTCACTCAAAAAATCAAAGGAGAACACCTGGGTCTATCCATTGGTGGTGTTGCAAAGAACCTGGGAGACATGTGGAATAACACTGCAGCAGATGCCAAGCGAGCAGCCTTATAAAAGAAGGCTGAAGGGAAAATATAGAAAGGATATTGCTGTCTACTGAGCTAAGGAAAGCTGAAGTAGCGAAAAAGAGAGTCATCAAGGCTGAAAAAGCAAGAAAAAGAAGGAAGATGAGGAAGATGAAAAGGGGGAGGAGGAGAAAGATGACGATGATGAATAAGTCGGTTCTTTCTGAATTTTTTTTCTTGTCTTGTCTATAAACCATTTAACACCCCTGTACACAACTCACTCCTTTTTAAGAAAAAAATTGAAATGTAAGGCTGTGTAACATTTGTTTTAAAACCATACAGTGTCTTCTTCTGTATAGTTACGCTGCTGAATGTGTCTCTAGATAACCCCGTCCTGGTGGTATTTTCAATGGCTACTAACCTTGCGTGATACAGCGTGGGGATGTAAATTGGCACGGAAAATTTTTTTTTTTTTTCGGTACGCGGGCCTCGCACTGTTGTGGCCTCTCCCGTTGCGGAGCACAGGCTCCGGACGCGCAGGCTCAGCGGCCATGGCTCACGGGCCCAGCCGCTCCGCGGCATGCGGAATCCTCCCGGACCGGGGCACGAACCCGTGTCCCCTGCATCGGCAGGCGGACTCTCAACCACTGCGCCACCAGGGAAGCCCACGGCATGGAAATTTAAAGCAGGTTCTTGCTGGTACACAATACAAATGAGTTATGTATAGGGATAGTTTCTTCATCTTCAGTTGTCTCTGATGCAGCTTATATACGAAGTAATTGTGATTCTGTTAACCGAATACCACTCTGTAATTGCAAAAAAAAAAAAAAAAAGTTGCAGCAATTTTGTTGACAATCTGAATGCCTCTAAGTAAATACAGTTTTTTAAAATCAGTATTGTCCTTTTCCTAGGTCTGAAACTTTTCTTATTGAGAGGAAGCTTGTATTTTGCCTTTGCCCATTTTGGATCACATGAACTATTACAGTGTTTATCTTTTCAACATAGTTAGCTGATAAAAAGCTTTTGTCTACACACCCTGCATATGATGAGGGTAATAGAAGTTGAAATGAGACCCAAAAAACTCCACAGACCCCCCCCAAAACCAAACCAAAACAAAAACAACAGCAAAAACTTTATCTAAGGGCAATGGGAAGCCATAAATGGTTTTTAGCAGGAAATGGTTCTGGACTGATCAGATTTGTGTTTTAGACAATGATTGCTGGTAGGGTGGGAAGATTTGGGAGTGAGGGAGAGTAGCAAGGAGACCAGTTGTGAAGGCAGGGAAATTATTCAAAGGATATTTGGGAGAAGTGGAGTAGGAAAGAGGCTGGAGTTTAGGATGTCTCTGGGCAGGAATATGGTAGACATTTGTGATTTTGCACGTCCTGGGTCCACTCCTCGTTTTCAGGTTCAGAACCCCAATTTAGTTTTAGGGGAAAGAATCATTGCCATTGGTTAAGTTTGGTGGGAAGAGTTTCAGTGAAGGCGCTCTGCCCATCCCCAGCCAAGAACATGTTAGATGCTTTCTCCCTAGAATTCTAATCTTGAGCGTAAGGGCGGAAAGAATGGAGGCAGAGGAGTTGAATCATCCTTTTTGGGTCTCAGCTTCCTTACGCATACAGTTGATTTAAGCTTCAACAAACACTGCGTGGTAAGCAACATTCCTTTTTTAAAAAATTTATTTTATTGAAGTACAGTTGTTTTACAATGTTGTGTTAGTTTCCACTGTGCAGCAAAGTGATTCAGTTACACATATATATATTCTTTTTCAAATTCTTTTCCGTTATGGCTTATCACAGGATATTGAATATAGTTCCCTGTACTATACAGTAGGACCTTGTTGTTTATCCATTCTATATGTAATAGTTTGTATCTGTTCATCCCAAACTCCCAGTCCATCCCTCACCCATACCCCTTCACCCTTGGCAATATGGTAGGTAACATCCTTATTCTAGATTCTCCAGTCTTCATGCCCTGAAGGAGCCATTCACCTGCACCCACCACTCAGCTCCCCAGAGCTGCTCCGGCCTCCGTCATTTCTGAGCCTGGATTTTGAGGCTTCGCTTCAAGTTGGTGAGTTGCTTTATCCTTCCAGTAAACCCCTCTCTGCTTAAGCCAGCCAGGTGCATTTCAACAGCTTTGACAACAGAACCCTATCTGGTCCTGAGGACATTAAGTGAGAGAAGAGGCAGTGGGTGTGGGCAGAAATAAGTTTAGTTTTAGTCGTGACAGGACTTTAGTTGGAAATGCAGGGGCTGAAGATTTGGGACACATCAGTACACAGTGGGGTTCACACTGTTGCTCATGAGGCCACTAAGGGAGAAGTTATTTAAAAAAAAAGAAAAGAAGGAGTCCAAGAAGAGAATCTGGAGGGTGTGGAAAAGAAGATAGGAAACCAGCAAAGTGACCCAAGAAGAATCAGTTAAAGGGCTGGCCAAGAAGGGGTGCAGTCCTGGCAGAAAAAGAACTTTTTCAGAGCAAGGGAGAGGTCAGTATAGTGTAAAATACCGGCAAGAGTGTCAAGGAGGAGAATGTAAATGATTGGCAAGGGGAGCACTAGGGACGTTAGAAAGAGCAGACTGAGGACGGGGGAGAGAAGAGACTACCTCCCTCCCAGACTGTTGGAGGCTCAGATGAGCTGGCTTTGGTGAACTGGGAGGGGGCCACCAAATAAGAAGCTTGCACTCTGATTTCCCGGGGCTTCTGGAAAGAGCAGTAGTGCTTGCCTCCTGTACCATCCTCCCCTCTCACGGGCATTGACAAAAATATGCTGGCAAATCCCTACACCCCACTGGAGCCCTCACCCACCCAGAGGGCCTGTCCCGGGGAGCTCTGTCTCAGTCACCTAGGAGCCCAGGGCCCAGCTGAGAGGCTGGAGACAACCCTGCCGTGGCCCTGGGTTCCTGCAGTGGACTCTCCTTCACAGCCCACCCTTCCACCCCGCTGTCACTAGCATCCAAACTCATGCAACTCATCGTCTGACATTAAAGCCCTCCAAGACCAACTCCAAACCCCCTTCAACCCCCGTCCCGCTTCTCAGAAACCAAAGTTCCCTGAACACAGCTCTCTCCAAATGGCCTACACAGTCCTGTTTCTGCACCTTTGTTCACACGACACCCCTTCTCTCCTTTGATCTCCTGCCTACACGCACACTTCACAGTTTCCGAAGCATCTTCACGTACCTGTGTTCACAACAGCGCTGAGGAGTAGGAAAGGAGGAAGTGGTATAGTTACGCCCCTTTTACAAATAAGGAAACTGAGGCTGGGGGAAGTAAAGGGACTTTCCCGAGGTCACACAACTAGGAAGTGGCCTGTGCAGACCTCTGGAGTCCAGTGGCTTCTAGAAGCCAGGCCCTGGAATCGTGAAGGTTAGTGCAATTGTCGCCTCCTTGCCAGCACCGGGCAGGCTGTTGGCTCCATGCAATTTGGCTAGAGGTGTTTGGGGAGCATCATGGGTGCAGTGGTCAAGAGCTGGCCTCTGGGTCCATAAGACTTGGGCAACTTAGCCTCTCTGGGCCTCAGTTTCCTCATCTATAAAATGAACAAAACCCATTTACATCATCAGGTCATTAACTATTTGGGAAGCATTTAGAACACTACATAGTAAATAGATTTACTTGAAAGAAATCAGTGAACCCAGTGATTTAGGCAAGATGGCAGCTGGTTGCAAAGGACTAGACCCAATCACTTGTTGTCCACAGCTTTACAGTAATGTCCTCCTGGTAGGGAATCTGGCAGTCACAGCAGGCTGCAGAGGAAGCAAAACAGATAACCGCTGTCAGCATCTTGCCGTATTCCCTTCTCTTCTCTTTTTCTTAACTTAAAAAAATTTTTTTAATCTATTAAATTTTAATAAAACAGACCTAGAAAAGTCAGTCATTAACTTTTCAGATGAGAGTCATTCTGATGAGCCATTGAGCACCTTTTGTGCATATTTAAGCGCTGTTGCCCAGTTTTTATAATTTTTCAGGGTTTTATTCCCTTCCCAACTAATATTTAGTCCATTACTTGTGCTCTTGACTACTTGTAAGAGCAAAGAGGTCGAACAACAGAAATGTTACTTACTTAAATGATGGCCACTTACCAAACTGTATGTGTGGTGTGATCCAAGTTTTATAAAAAATTAGACTAGAGAAGTTAAACACTTTTTTCGTATGTTTAATTGCCGTTCGGTTATCCTCTTTGGTGAGATTTATTACCTTTTTATCCATTTTCTTCTGTCCATTTTTCTATTTATTTCTCCGCTCTTCTCTTGCTGATCTGTAAGAGTTTTCTGTATATTATTTATACCAGTCTGTTGTATTGTATATACCAGATATCTGTGTTGCAAGTAGCTTCTTTCAACCTGGGGGTTGTTTTTTCCCTCTATGAATGGATCTTCCGATGATCACATGTTCTAAATTTTAACATAAATTACTACAGCAGATATTTTTCTCTCAAAAAACAATTAGTTATATCTCTGCAAGGGTCCATGGCAAGGTGTGACCAGTAGTTGTCTCAGGGAGGGTAGGGTTGTGGGTGTTCTGTTTTGCTCTTCTGTGGCTTATGTCTTCCTTTGGCTCATCTGTAAATTTTTCTGTAATGGGTATGTATTGCTGTTTTCATAAGAAAACTAGAAATAAGAGCAATAATGATAAACAATAGCTAACCTTAAACCCTTACCGTATGCCAGTGCATTAAATGCTTGATATGAATTCCCTTCATGGGTGCAACAACATAATGTAGACACTATTATCCACTTTCTAAAGTAAACTTTTTATTTCAGAATAGATTTATAGAAAAGTTGCAAAGATGTGCATCAACTCCCCAGATAGCTCACACCCAGTCTCGCCTACTGTTAACATCTCACGTCACGTGAATATCGTGTAGTTGTCACAACTAATGAACGAATATTGATCGATAATATTAACTAAATAAAGTCCGTCCATACTTTATTCAGATTTCCTTAGTTTTTACCTAATGTCCTTTTTCTGCTCCAGAATCCCATCCAGGATATCACATTACATTTAGTCATCATCTCTCCCTAGGCTCCTCTTGGCTGTGACGGTTTCTCCAACTTTCCTTGTTTTTGAAGACTTTGACGGCTTTAAGGAGTGCTGGTCAGGTATTTGTAGACTGTCCCTTGATCAGGGTTTGTTTCATGTGTTTCTCAGGATTGAAGGAATCTCAGGATTCCTTCCTTTGGGGGAGGAAAGCCGCAGCTGTGAAGCGCCCTTCTCATCACATCCTATCAAAGGGACGTGTTATCAAGATGACTTATCACTAATGATATTGACCTTGATCACTTAGCCGAGACAGTGTTTGCCAGGTTTCGACTAGACTAAACGTTCTCCACTCTCTTTTCACACTGCAGTTGTCGGGAAGAAGTCGCTGAGCGCGGCCCTCACTTCAGGAATGGGGAGTTCTGCTCTCCTCCTGGAGGGAGGAGTATTTACGTAAATTATTTGACGTTCTTCACAGTAGATTTATCTATTCTCCTCAAACTTATTGATTTTTTCAATCATTTATTTATATCAGTATAACGTCATGGATATTCATTTTGTACTCTGGGTTATAATCCAATACTGTGTTATTTATTTTGTCACATTGTTGCAGTTTTGGCTATTGAGAGCTCTTTCAGCTGGCTCCTGTGTCCCTTTGATATCCTATCATTAACATCCACCTTTCACAGATGAAAAAATAAAATTGAGAGAAGATGAATTACAGCGTTGAGTCACACCACGTATGACCATTAGACACCATTGTCTCCTCTAAACACACACACACACACACACACACACACACACACACACACATGCACACACGTTTTAAGAAATTTTGGAGTTTGGACCAATTTTGCCCTGCTTGCAAAACTTTTCTAATTTCTCTTAATCCATAATCTTTGCTATGGTTTCCTTATCATGCCTCTGTGTGTGTGTGTGTGTGTGTGTGTGTGTGTGTGTGTGAACATCTAGTTTGTTCCCACAGATACTTGTGGTTATATATTAATTCTGTTTCAATAAATAAATACTTTATTGTTGGGCATTTCAGTTATTCCAAATTTTTGCTAATATATACAACACAGAGAAGAAATACTTAGCTATAAAAAATTAGAAATTAAAAAGTAGATTTAAAACGCCTTCAAAAGATGGGCAGAAATGCTTAAAGACATCTAAAGGTTGCAAAACCACTTTGCAAGCAACTGAAAATTCAACGACTTTTGAAACACTGGCTTTGGATATGTTCGTTTCCAAGGCCATCCTGCTGATCGGCCTGTTTTGGGCCAACTGCAAGGAGCCCATCTACCAGCCCCTCTTTCCCGGATAACCTCCTACAGCACATGTGGCCTGGACGCACTTCCAGACTCCTGTACGGTTCCTGCCCCCTCGGTCTGAGAGCTGCAGGGAAGGGCTTCCTCGGAGGAAGGCGCCACTGGCCCAGCACCGTGATGCCAGCCACTCCCCCTCCTTCCTCCCGGAGGCCCTGTGATCTCGGCCAGGTGGGTGGTTTGCACCCTCGTAGGTTACACCCTCCATCCTCTCCGCCCAGAGTTACCCTCCCTGCACCTGCTGCCACCTGGGTCACCCCTATATCTGCACACACCCTCCCATAACAACCCTGTGAAGGAGACAAGCACAGGAACCTGTGCCCACAGGAGGGCCTGAGGAAACCGAGGCACAGAGGTTAAGTGAGCCAGTCAGAAGCAGAGTCAGGCAGAGCTAGAACCCAAGCGTCTCCCTCAAAATCCAGGGCTCCTTCCTACTCCCTTGCTGCAGGGGGTCTCTGCTCTGGAAACTCTTCTGTGATGGGAGATACTGGCCCGAGACCCTGCCTGTCTCTCCCTGTGCTTGGTGTGGTGTCTTCAAGGGCAGTTGTCTCCTTGCTTCTGCCAACAGAAGAGGATGCAATGGAGAGCGGAGGGGTCCCCAGCCTCTCCCCTCTGACAACAGCATCAAGGCCAGGATCAAAGTAGGTAGGAGGAAACACAAGTGCCAGGGCTGACATCCTGGGGTGCACCCAGGTGCAGCCCCGGAGAACCTAGACCAGGGTTTCTCAGCCTTGGCACTATTGACATTTGGGGCCAAATAATTGTTTGTTTCAGGGGCTGCCCTGTGATTGTGGGACATTCAGCAGCATCCTGGCCTCTACCCACATCCCTACTCCACGTTATGAAGACCCAAAACGTCTCCAAACGTTGCCAGATATCCCTTGGGGGGGGTCAAAAATCACCCCCGTTTAGAAACACTGGCCTAAACAGACAACCACTGGGTTTTCAGGACAGTGTCGGCCTTGATTGCATTTTTTCCAGAAGTATAATTTTTTCAATATGTAACCAACTGTGACTTGATTTGTATACATTTAAAGAACTTTTTGCATAGTTAAATAACAAATTTTTATCAAGCATGGTGTTCTGATTTGGGGGGTTTAAAATATGGTCTCCGTAGCATGTTCTCAAAGAGAGGACAGACCTGAACTCTGGTCCTTGGCCAAAGGTCCAGATCCTGGGGAGGAACCCGGCCAGATTTGGGAGGGGGTGGAGCTGCTGACCCAAGGTCCTGGGTCATCTCTGGCTGTGACACAAACCCTTTCTGAATGTTGTGTCCACACTGCCACCACACAGCCTCCTGGTGAGCGGGCTTTGCCCATGAAAGCAGGATGGCTGTCTGCAGAATAGTCAGACCTCACAGCAATGGTGACCTCATCTCCCTGTGGCCTGAGTGAGCACAGGACGGAATTTACCCCACCCTCACATCCATCTTCCTACCACCAGCAGCGTGGGTAATGTGCTTCCTAGGTTAGCACTGAGTTCTCAGGCCACAGGAGAAGAAACACTGTCTCATCAAAGGACCAATATGTTTGGCCCACGTTGCAGACCCTTTCAATAAAACCTTTGACCTTCTGAAAGATGGTGGGATTGAGGGAGGGCGGGGGCGTCTGTTTTTTGTTTTTCCCAGGATGGACTGAGTCAGCTAGAGAGGGTCACTTCTGGCAGACGGGCCGAGGTCTGGGACTGGAGGGAGAGGAGGCGCTGGTGAACTTGGACTCATTGGCCAGAGACAGGGTGGGCAGGTGACCCTCCCTTCCAGTTCAAAGTCATCTCATTCAGCTTTGTAAGGTATTCCCACCTATGCCTGAAATGGAGATCCAGTCAAGCACTTTCTCTAAACTTACCTGATCTGAAGATTTACCTGGGGCCCTTGTTAAAAATAAAGATTCCTAGGCCCTTTCAGCAATTCTGACTCAGTAGGTCAGGGACTGAGCCCAGATGTTTTTAGTGCCTATAACAAACACCTCAGGCAAGCTGGGCAACACAGAGGAGGCAAATTCCTATACTTCGCCCTTGGCGTGTTATTTTCATCTAGCTCCTTTCTCTTTGAGAACTTGGCAAGTTCTCTTACAGCCCTGGGTCTCCTGAGGGTGGAACTTACCTTATCCACCTCCAGGGTCAACCAGATACCTGCAGTGATGGATGTTCAGTACATTTTTGTGGACTAAGTAAGTTCTCAAATAGGCCTCTCCACATGCAAGTCACATGTACTATTTTTCTTGGAGTAGAGGATGCCGTATTTAGGATCGAAAGCTTTATAGAATTTTCTTTTAAATCTACTTTATTGAGATACAGTTTACATACAATAAAGTGTACCCATTTAAAGTATCAGTTGGATGAGTTCTGACAAGTGTGTGCTACATCGGTATAACCACAACCACAAGATACAGAATATTTCCATCAACCCCGAGTCCCCTCCTGTCCCTTTGCAGTCAGTCCCCGCTGGGCCCCGGCTCCAGACAGCTTCTCTTCTTCCTGTCACTATAGGTTAGTTTGCATCCTCTAGAATTACACGTAAACAGAATCGTACAGTACGTATTCTTTCGCATCTGGCTTCTTTTCGTTCAGCGTAATGATTTGAGATTCATCCATACTGGTGGGTAAATCAGTCCTTCATATTGCTGAGTCGTAGTCCATTATATGGATATGACCCCAGTTTGTTTATTCAGTCACCTGTTGATGGGCGTTTAGATTGTTTCCAGATCTGGCTGTTGTAAAGAAAACCTCTATAAACATTCAGGTACAAGTCTTTGTGTGGACATATATTTTCATTTCTCATGGAATTTTTCTAGGACTGGGGTAGAGGTAGCCAGGAGTAGGGACCATCAGAAAAAGCCCTCCCTCATCTATTAAGTCAATAAACATTTACTAGGATGATGATGTGCCAAGCCTGATCTACAGGCTAAGGAAGCCAGGTCAAAGAGAGCTCTCATGACCTTTCAGTGTGGTCAGCATCGTGGCAGAAATGCCCTCTGCGGAAGGGGCCAGCCCAGCCAAGGAGACCCAAGAGGGCCTCAGAAATCTTCAGACCACGTTCCGCTAAGAAGGCTTAATTTCGAATGCAGGTGTGTGAGGGAACATTTTTAATGGCTCAGAGGGAAAGACTCCTTAACTAAATTATCACATTTTTTTCCTCTTAACGCCAAGGTAAATTTCCCTAAATGGGAGTTTCCACTGGGAAGAGAAAGAAATGTGGACAGACTCTTCTGGGAAAAGTGAGCCTGGGTAAGTTTTCTGGACAATCAGAAAGAAAAGTATATTAGTATATCACAAACTGGGTGGCTTAAACAAAAGACATTGATTCTCTCACGGTCCTGCAGACCAGAGTTTGGAATCACGGTGCCTGTGGAGCCGCACTCCCTCTGGAGGTTCTAAGGGAGAATCCTTCCTTCCTCCTTCCAGCTTCTAGTGGCTCCAGGAATTCTTTGGCTGTGGCAGCATCTAATCCCTGCCTCAGTTTTCACATGACCTTCTTCCTTGTGTCCTTTTTATTGTAAGGACACGAGTCCTGTAGATTAGTGTCCACCCTAAATCCAGGATGATATCACCTTGAGGTCCTGATTACATCTGCAGAGATCCTATCCAAGTAAGGTCACATTCACAGGTACTGGGGGATAAGGATTAGCTATATCTCTCTCAGGGTGGGCTGGGGAGGGGACACAATTCAACCCACCGCAGAAGAAAAACTACCAAGAGTTTAAAAGACTCTGGGCCAGAAACTAAATAAAATAAATAGAATAAAAGTCAATATTATTTAGAGTTTCCTATGTGCTAAGAACTGTCCTAAACACTAGACATAAATTATCCCATTTAAACTCCTTGGCAGTTCTGAGGCAGGCGAGATCACTTGCTGCAATATGAGGACGGAGGAAACCACAGGTGGTACCAGGTGCTTCATTAACATGTTCACGGTTGGTCGCCCAGCCTACAGATAAGCAGCCCAGGCCCAGAGCCACTGCATCACTTTACCTGCAGCAGGTGTTGAGGAGAAGTGCGTCGCAGTGCAGACTCTGCCCCTAAAGTTCTTGGAGGTCTTGGACATCTTTCTCCTTTCAGGGCTTGGGGGAGTTCTGTGTAAGGGGTGGGAGTGACCTCTCAGAGCCTAGACCTTGGGAAGCGAGCAGAGGTGGTGGGTGAATCTACTGCCGGCTGGCTCTGTCCACGACTTCTTTTAACCCTTGAGCCTGGGGGCCACCATTGAGGCAGAAGGGCCAGACAGAAACCAACACAGAATCTTGGGAATAGAAGTTGAGGCAACATGTCAGTTTTGAAACATGCGTTTTAAGAGTAGAGCAGCAGGTCCAGCATCCAAGAGGCAGCAAGAATGAGGGTGCGCAGGGTGAGTCTGGCTTGCAGCTGGGGGCTGCCTTGGGAGTCCCAGCTACCTGGGGAAGAGGTTTTCCCTGCCTCGGAGCCAGGATGGGCCAGGCACCCACCTTCTTAGCCTGGTATCTAGGAATGGGCTGAGGAAAGTAAAATTCTGAAAGCACCGCAAATGACCAGCTAAGAGGCTAAGAGGAAGCAGTGGATAGAGGGGTCCTCTCCCAGTTCAGCCAGTCCTCCTTCCTCCCACTTGAAGGATTTATTCTCTTCTCCCCGTTCTTCCTTAATCAATCTACTTTCTTCAGGTAATCAATGATCTACCCATTACCCAGATCAACCTAGGAAAAGCTGAGGCCGGTAACTGACCAATCCCAACTCCAGTGTGGAGTTGAGCAGTTTAGAAAAGCAGTCAGCACACATTCATTCATTCATTCATAGTCCAGCCGTCACCCTCCAGGTGATTCTGATGCAAGTTTGAAAACAACTGCCCTGCATCATCCTACCCCCTCAAAGATTCAGGCAGGCCAAAGTCATCTCATTTTCTTTTATAATAGGGTGCCCAGGCTGGCAGATGAAGGAAACAGCCTCTCTCTGGAGTTTAGTAAAGGCTTTGAAAACTTTGAGGACAATGTGGGAAAATGTGGAGAAGGCCAGTGAGGAAGGAGGCTGGATACAGCACGACAGTGTGCTGTCATTCCAGAGGCACAGTTAGGACCAATGGCAGTTGGACGGTCACACCCAAAGAGTGTTAGTTAACAGGTTAGTTACAAATCTGGCAGGAGGTCTCTACTGAGGAGCCACAGGATTCTGCCCAGTTTGACCTTTTTAATCAACGCTGTGGAATATGGCATAGCATCCGCTCGGTAGGTGGCACAAACTAGGGGAGATGGCAAATACACTGGATAACAGAATGAGGACCAAACATGATGTTGACCAATCAGAAAGAGATATAAATATAAAATCCAGCACAAAGTCGCCATGTATGGCTGCGTAGGCTGTTGACTACCCAAGTGCATCTTCCGAGTTGAGGAACTAAATGGGGGCTGAAATTCAGCCAGCTCTCCACTCAATTCCACCCAAAAGAAGAGGACCCTTTTAAAATTTCACATTGAAGGTATTTTATGAATTTGCAGCAATGCTGGCTTATCATTTTTTCTACTGGGGTAAATATATATATATATAACATAAAATTTGCCATTTTAATCATTTAAAAATGTTAAATTGTGGTACAATATACATAAGAGTTACCATTTTAATTTTTTTTAAGTGTACAGTTCAGTGGCATTAAGTATATTCACATTGTTTTGCAACCATCAGCAATATCTATTTCCAAAATATTTTCATCACCTCAAACAGAAACTGTACCCATTGAGAAACAACTCCTCATTTGCCCCTCCCCCCAGGCCCTGGTAATATCTGATCTACTTTGTCTCTATGAATTTGCCTGTTTTAGATATTCCATGCAAGTGGAATCACACAATGTTTGTCTTTTTGTATCTAGCTTATTTCACTTAGTGTGATGCCTTCAAGTTTTATCCATGTTGTAGCATGTATTGGAGCTTCATTCCTTTTATGGCTGTATAATATTCTATTGTATGTATATACAGGCATACCTTGGAGATATTTTGGGTTTGGTTTCAGAGCACCACAATAAAGAAAATATCTCAATAAAGCAAGTCACACGAATTTTTTGGTTTCCCAGTGCATAGAAAAGCTATGTTTACACTATAGTGTAGTCTATTAAGTATGCCATAGCATTATATCTGAAAAAACAATGTACATAACTGAATTAAAAAATACTTTATTGCCCAGAAATTCTAACCATTATCTAAGCCTTCAGCGAGTAATAATCTCTTTGCAAGAGTAACATCAAAAATCACTGATGACACATCACCATACAAGTATAATAATAATGAAGTTTGGGCTTCCCTGGTGGTACAGTGGTTAAGAATCCGCCTGCTGATGCAGGGGACACGGGTTCGACCCCTGGTCTGGGAAGATCCCACATGCTGCAGAGCAACAAAGCCCGGGCGCCACAACTACTGAGCCTGGGCTCTAGAGGCTGTGCACCACAACTACTGAGCCCGTGCACCTAGATCCTGTGCTCTGCAACAAGAGAAGCCACAGCAATGAGAAGCCCGCGCACAGCAATGAGAAGCCCGCGCACCGCAACGAAGAGTAGCCCCCACTCGCCGCAACCAGAGAAAAGCCCATGCACAGCAACAAAGACCCAATGCAGCCAAAAATAATAAATTTATTTTTAAAAATAAATGATGAAGTTTGAATTACTGTGAGAATTACCAAAGTATGAGACAGAGACAGGAAGTGAGCAAATGCTGTTGGAAAAATGTCACCGATAGACTTCCTTGTTGCAAGGTTTCCACAAACCTTCAGTTTGTAAAAAAATGCAACATCTGCAAAGTGAATGAAGTGAAGCACAATAAAACAAAGTATGCCTATACCATACTTGATCCACTCATCTGTTGATGGACACGTGGGTTGTATCTGCCTTTGAACTGTTGTGAATAATGCTGTAATAAACACTGGTGTACAAGTGTTGGTTTGTGTCCCTGTTTTCAGTTCTTAAGGGTATATACATAGGAGGGGAATTGCTTGATCATATGGTAATTCTATGTTTAGATTTTTGAGGCACTGCCAAACTTGTCCACAGTGGCTGCACCATGTTAGATTCCCAACAGGATGGACAAAAGTTCCAATTTCTCCACATCCTTGCCAACACTTGTTTTTTATTTTAATTAAAAAAAAAATTCTAGCCAGCCTTGCAGGTGTGAAGTGGTATCTAATGGTGATTTTGATTTGCCTTTCCTTAATGACTAGTAATGTTGAATATCTTTTTAATGTGCTTATTGATTATTTGTATATCTTCTTTGGAGAAATGTCTATTCAAGGTCTTCTGACCATTTTTTATTTGGGGTGTTTGTCTCTTTCTTGTTGAGTTGTAGGAGTTCTTTATATATTCTGGATATTAAATCCTCATCAGATAAGTGATTTGCAAATATTTTTTCCATTCTGTTTATTGTTTTTTCACCCTCTTGATAGTGTCTTTTGTTGTACAAAAGTATTTAATCTTGTGAAGTCCAACTTATTTATTTTTTTCTTTTGTCACTTGTGCATTTGGTATATTTAAGAGACCATTGCCAAATGTAACATCGTAAATATTTTCCCTTATGATTTCTTCTACAAGTTTTATAGTTTTAGCTCTTAAACGTAGGTCTTTTTTTTTTTTTTTAAATAAATTTATTTATTTATTTATTTTTGGCTGTGTTGGGTCTTCGTTTCTGTGCAAGGGCTTTCTCTAGTTGTGGCGAGCGGCAGCCACTCTTCATCGCGGTGCGTGGGCCTCTCACTATCGCGGCCTCTCTTGTTGTGGAGCACAGGCTCCAGACGCGCAGGCTCAGTAGTTGTGGCTCACGGGCCCAGTTGCTCTGCGGCATGTGGGATCCTCCCAGACCAGGGCTTGAACCCGTGTCCCCTGCATTGACAGGCAGATTCCCAACCACTGTGCCATCAGGGAAGCCCAAACGTAGGTCTTTTTGATTCATTTTTTAGTTTATGTATGATATAAAGTAGGAGTCTAATTTCATACTTTTGCATGTGGATATCCACTTTTCCCAGCACCATTTTTTGAAAAGATTCTTTTTCCCATTGAATGGTCTTGGCACCTTTGTGGAAAGTCAGTTGACCATGAATTTGAGGGTTTATTTCTTGGCTCTCAATTCTGTTCCTTTAGTCTATATATCTATCCTGATGTCAATACCACACTGTTTTGATTACTGTAGATTTGTACTATGCTTTGAAATTGGGAAATGTGAGCCCCCCAACTTTCTTCTTCTTTTTAAGTTTTTTTTGGCTATTTAGGATTCCTTGATATAGAATTCCTTGATATTCTATATGAATTTTAGGATGGGTTTTTCCAAACACGGTTGACCCATCGTTTTTGATTAAAAAAAAAAATCGGTGTCATCTGTCCACAGTGGGGAGGGGATCTGGCATAGAACCAACTTGAGCCAATACTGCTCTGTGGTTGCCAAAGAGCAAGTGATGTTGGGCTGTGTTTAAACCCGTGCAGGAGGAGAGAGGGCCCTGTCTCCTGTGCTCTACCCACTGAGGCCCACATTTTTCTAGAGGATTCTTAAGACCATAGATGATGTTTCCAGAGACAGGATAATATATATAGTGAATAAATTCAATTGAGGAAACTTGGGATATGACTGGGTGGAGTTAGAGGAAGGGGGTGCATGGTAACTTTCAAATATTTGGACGGCTCCACCCTCTACCCAAACTTTCTCTCTCCTCTTCCACCTATAAAACAAAAGCTCCCCCTACAGATGAATGAAGACAAACAAATGATCAGGAGCCAGCCAAAGCTGCCCTGTTTCTAACCATTGGTGTGGTTTTTAACTACTAGACCAGTTCAAATCTCTAACAGGCTGCCTACCTTGGGAGCGGGTAAGTTCCCTGGGATGAGCAGTGTCCAAACAGAGGCCAGGTGATGGGTTACTGAATCAGTACGGCAACAGGAGTCCATGATCCCAGAGACTCTTTCAATCATGGAGCAGGGCTTGTAAAAGGTCTTGTCTGAGCGTGTGGCCCCCTCTCCTCCCAGGGCGTCCTCTCTGTGACAGCTGTTACAAAGTGTGCTGGGAATGATGTGGCTGCCAACAGGAATCTACCTCTTCAAGTGATGTTTCAATATCACTTTAAAGGAGGCAGGGTGATGTTCTGGGAAGAGCAGACAGACGTAGGTTTGAATCCCAGCTGGGTCTCTAGCTATATAGCCCTGACAAGTTACCTAATCTCTGCAAGCCTCAGTTTCCTAATCTGTACACTGGGAAAATTATACCAACTATAGCTGACCATATGCAATCTGTCAGCCCCCAGCCAGTTCTGGGGACACCAACCCCCACAGCTCTGTCTCACCCTCTTGCTGCAGGCAGGGGTGGGCATGTGGCCTGGCCTGGCCAATTATGGTTGCCTTCCCCCTGTCCACTGAGTAGATATGGAACCCTCATAGGAGCCAGTCAGAGTCTCCCCAAGTGGTCTGCTCTACACACAGAGAGCAGGCCTCTCTCTTCCTCTGGGATTGAGTGATCTAAAGGCCATCTGGGCCTCAGCTGCCTTGGGCATCTTTCCTGCTTTGCAGGGAGAATGTGCCTGAGAGCAGAGCCAATATAGAGGGGAGTCAGGTTAAGAGCTGGAGCTAATGAGAGACAGACCAGACTAATCTGACTCCCTGGACCCAGCTATGCCTAAAGTCCACTCCTATTTTTATCAATTATGTGAGCAATAAATTCCGGTTTGGGCTTAAGCTAATTTGAGTTGGGCTTCTGTCAGTAGGAACCCAAAAAGTCCTAACCAGTATATCTTTCTGCAGGGCAGTTGTGTGGATTCAAAGAAATACTGTCAAGCACCTGGCACTTAGTCAGGCATTTTGTGAGAGCCCAGCAAGCCTGGTTTTCTGGTGTAACCATGATGGACAACAGTGGAACAGGGTGTTTGTTCGGGTGTTTGAGACAAGCGAGAATATGATCCCCATTGCGCCAATCAGCGTTTCCCTGGGTTGTTCTGAGGGGGGCAGTGGGGCAATTTCTTCTCCCCTTGAGCCACGAAGCTGGATTTCTGTAACCACAGCTGTCCGCAGCCAAGCTCCCTGTCCCCTGAAGCAGCCCACATGCGGTGGGAGAGAATGACACCAACCCCCAAAGGGAAGAAATAAGAGAGCAGGTCAAGAGTGAGAAAGGGCTTCCCTGGTGGCACAGTGGTTGAGAGTCCGCCTGCTGATGCAGGGGACACGGGTTCGTGCCCCGGTCCGGGAAGATCCCACATGGCGCGGAGCGGCTGGGCCCGTGAGCCATGGCCGCTAAGCCTGCGCGTCCGGAGCCTGTGCTCCGCAACGGGAGAGGTCACAACAGTGAGAGGCCAGCGTACCGAAAAAAAAAAAAAAAAAAAAAAAAGAGTGAGAGAGTTGGGGACACGTGTGCCCAGCCGCGTGCCCAGCCACCAGAGTTCTGAAGGCGGGCTGCCCCCTCCCCTGCCCTTCCAGGTACCACATAAGCCAACAAACTGCTTTTTTCCTTCAGCCTGAGCTGTATTTCCATCCCTTGCCAATGAAGGATTCCTGACTAACGTGCCCAGAGGCCAGCTGAGGTGAGTCCATAAAAGACCCACTGGGTCAGCTCTGCCGCTGGGACAGTCCGTCCCTGGCTCCCGGCGTGGGAAAGGCCAGCATCCTTTCCTGTCAAGCAGCTCTCACATCTCACGTCCCTCCTGGAGGGGACAGATAGGGCCGATGCAGGACGCTGATGTCAGTTGAATGCCCTCCCCAACTGCCACCATTTAAACCCTTTGACTAAACTGTTGCCTTGTCTGTAAACTGTGTCCTATCCAGTAGGCAGGCCTGTTGTAATGACTGCACAGCGTCCCGCCTAGTTTAGGGAGTAGGTTGGGTTCCCCTTTGCCCCTGGTGGGCGACGGTGAGAGCATGAGTGGTCTGGGTTGAGCCCCCATGACAAGTTTGACAGGCGGGGGCCTCGGTGATCCTCGGAGCGCCCTCACCCCAGGCCTCACCATGTTCTGCCCTGTGTGCCCAGCACAGTGCCCTCCACCTCTTCATTCATGTGACCCCAAAGTGGTGAGAACCAGGGACAGCAGATCCCTCTGGGCCTGGCTAGTTCAGGTTTCTGAACAGGTGAGGATTCTCACTCAAATCCCTCCTACTTCAGGGGACAGACGGATGAGCTCTGGGGAGGAGGGGGCACCTGATCCAAGGAGTGATCCCAAGCTCCACGTTCTGCTTCTCTGGGCTGGTCCTTCACTTTTTCCCACTTGTGGAACCTGCGCTGGGTTCTCTGGACCTCAGTTTTCCTGCCCATCATTGGGGGAGAAGGGAAGTTAGCGCTCAGCCCTGGCAGGGGGCCTGATGGAGGCACAGGAGGAAGTGCCTTCGTGTAACGGGGGAGGGGACTTCTGAGCCTCTGAAATGATGCCCTGGGACTCAGACCAGAGTCTGATCCCCAGGTGTTGATGGAAGCTGCCAGCATGGCACCTGGAAGAGGGAGCACTAACTCTAACCCTAACCCTCACCCTCACCCAGCCTGGCCCCGGGGGAGGGAGTCCTGGGAAGGGTAAGTTTCCACCAGTGAGCTAGGAAAGTGGGGAGGACCTGGAAAACAGGGTGCTGTCCAGAAACATGGGGGACTGGGCAGCCCTGGGCATTTAGGAGGTCACCGTGCAGGGCCGGGAGGCATCCTGAGGACAAGCCACACTAATGCCACACACCAGCCTGAGGCTCAGGCTCAGCCAGGGGCAGGGCCCAGCCTCGATGTGAGGAAAGGCAAGTTCTGCGTGCAGCTCAGCTGCTCTCGTGAAGATGCCCTGTGGCAGCAGAGTGGGGGGAAATAGGGACCACCGTGGGAGGCGTTGAGGGGAGCACTATCGGGGGCAGAGATGCATCAAACATAGTCTACTCTTTGGGCTTCCCTGGTGGCGCAGTGGTTGAGAGTCTGTCTGCCAATGCAGGGGACACGGGTTCGAGCCCTGGTCTGGGAATCTCCCACATGGCGCGGAGCAACTGGGCCCGTGAGCCACAACTACCGAGCCTGTGCGTCTGGAGCCTGTGCTCCGCAACAGGAGAGGCCGCGATAGTGAGAGGCCCGCGCACCGCGATGAAGAGTGGCCCCCGCTCACCACAACTAGAGAAAGCCCTCGCACAGCAACGAAGAGCCAACACAGCAAAAATTAATTAATTAATTAATAAACTCCTACCCCCAACATCTAAAAAAAAAAAAAAAAACATAGTCTACTCCCAGGCCCTCAAGGGAGGAGAGTTGTTGATGGTAAAACACATTGTCTCCTTAAACCTCAGGAGAGGTTGGGTGAGGAGTGGGGGAGGGGGACAACTTACTCCCATTTCCCAGGTGAGGAAACCAGAGATATGGAGCCATTTGCCTAAGGTGACCCAGCTGAGAGGTAGCAGAGCCAGGCGGAAGTCAGGTCCATCTGCCAGTCCAAGCTCTTCCTACGGTGGCCCTGCTGGAAAGCCGAACTGGGGGAAGAATGGAAAACCGCCCCCAGCAGGGCACCCAGCCCCATGACGGGTTCTGGCTCCACTGGATACGTCCGAGGTGGTGATGGAGGAGGGGATGGGGTGTGGTGGGGTGGGGAGGGCATGACCCTCAGAGAGGCTAGACTGGGCCCGGGCCCTGCTCCACCACTGTGGCCAGACAAGCTGCAGGTTTTGGATTTGGGGCTCCAAGTAGGCCCTCTCAGGGCCTCTCTCTCCAGGTCCTCTCCCCAGGACCTCTCTGCCCAGGTCTCCCAGCCACCTCCACCCTCCGGGACCTGCCTTCCTCTCAGAGGCTCCTAAGCAGAGGCCCCCTCCCCCCTCCCCCTTTGAAATGCCTTCCCATCTTTCAGGTCGCCTCTCTATGACATCCTCCTCTTCTGGCAATGTTCCCGTATGTTCACTAAGCATTTGCCCTGTGCCGGAAGCCTGAACCCAGCCAAAATTCTGGGTTTGGGGAAAGGGACGTACCAGGATTGAGGGAGCCCAGACTGGAGGGAGGAGCCAGAGGAGGCACCCGGAAGGAAAGGACTTTTGACCTGAGACTTGGAAAATACTGGTGCATTTAGAGAAACAGGAGAGGAGGGACAGAGGGCCATTCACGCAGACAGGAAGTGGGGTTTCCCTGTCGTGGAAGATGAACCGCCCCAAGCTCTTCCTTCCTACCTCCCTGTGGACCTGCCATCTTGTCTGTTGGCAGCCTGAGAAAGGGGACCAGGCCATGCTTCCTGGGGACCCCTCAGAGCCCTGAGAGCAAGAAGCTCCGGAGGGAGTATTGGATAGGACAAACGGAGATCACTTTCGGCCCCTCCTCCTGGGTCCGCCGGTCCCACATCCTACGCGAGCATGAGGCAGAGGCTTCAGCACACTTGCTGGTTCCCCCAACTCTGTGTGACCATCAGGGTGGCCCCATTTCCTCTCGCCCTTTGCAGGATAAATAGACGAGTCTATTTCAGAGATGAGGACCCTTGAGGCTCAAGGGGTCAAAGCCACAGAGCTAGAGGTGCAGCTGGGATTTGCACTCAAGTCTCTCTGGCTGCACGAGGTCTTTGCTCTTACTTCCCTCAGTGTCATTGCCTGGCAGCGGGACTAGCCAGAAATTAGGATGGAGGCACAGAGAGGAGGCCTGGATCCCCCCAGAGGCAGCAGCCAGCAGGCTGGGAACCCCTGACCTGAAACAGGCCTGCAGCAGTGGGTGCGGGGGCTCCGGGCCCCAGACTCCAGGCCTGGATGACTCCAGATCCCCACCTAGTGGTAGCAGGGAGCTACTGCCACACCACCCAGGCAGCTCAATGAGACACAGATCTAGCCAGGTCACCAGTAACCCATCCTCCAGCAACAAACACCCTCTCCCTGGGCGTAGGTTCTTAGGAGAGAGAGGAGGTCCCATCAGCTGGCACTGGGGTTCATTGCCCTCGTGATTTCTCTGTAGCGACCCAGTCGCATGCCGGAGCTCTGTGCTCAGCCGCAGACACTCTATCACACAGGCCCCTCTGGCTACATCTAGCCTAAACATCCAGGTCTAGGCCAGGTTCCCCAGGCTCAGGGACTTGGCAGCCTGTCACCCCAGACAGCAGGGTCTCACTGGCCTGCACTGGCCTCCAGGGTAGAAGGGGTCACCCAGCTCTGGTGGGCTCAACCCTGGCTGCTGCCCAGACCAGAAGAGAATTTGCCCTGTCCCCAGATGGCCCCCAGGCCCCCATCCTCAGGCTCCTCCAAAGGGGCAAGGCCTCCTCAGGAGGGGCAGGGAAGCAGAGTTCACTGTGCCAGGCACTGTTCTAAACAGCACCTCAGTTAATCCTCAAACAACCCCACGGGCTAGGTACTATTATCTCCGGTTTGAAGAAGTGATGGGGGAGGGGTAAACTAATTTGCCCAAGTCACACATTCATTAAATACTAACTATAAAACAATGTGCGTGGGCACCACACTCAGAAGGGAGAAGGCCAATGGGAAGCTTCCTGGAGAAGGAAGTGATTCCAGGCAGAGGGCAGAACCATGGGTGTGAGAAGTCCCTGAGGCAAGGTCAGAAAGGTTAACCTAGACCTGGGCAGGTGGACAGCAGAGCGGCCGGGGGGGGGGGGCGGGCAGGGGGGAGTAGGCAGGACTCATACAAGCCCCACTGCCAGGCTAAGGAGTCTGGACTTGACCCCAAGAACACAGGAAGCCTTTGGAGGGCATTAAACAGGGCAGCGACCCCCTCATCTGTGTTTTGGGAAGGTCCTGCTGGCAGGAGAGATCAGTGGGGAGACACACTGGGAGGCTCCCTACCCGTCGCAGGTGGAGGGGCTTGCCCTGGAGTGGGGGGTTGGAGGGGCGTCTGTTGCTCAAGGCAGGGACTCAGTGGCAGCAAATGCCCAGAGGCCAGAGAGCCCCAGAGCCCCTAGGGAACAGAGAATCACCCAGCACAGCTGGAGAGCAGGGTTTGAGGGCTGGGAGGGCCCTCAGTCCATTCGGGCTGCTGTAACAAAATTCCACAGACTGGGTACCTTCTAAACAACAGACATTTATCTCTCCCAGTCATGGAGGCAGGAAGTGTGACATCAGGGTGCCAGCATGGTCCAGTGAGGACCTTCATCCGTGTCAGAGGTGTCCCATTGTATCCTCACATGGTGAAAAGGGGAAGGAGTCTCTTTTATAACAGCACTAATCCCATTCAAGAGGACTCCATCCTTACGATCTAGGCTCCTCCCAAAGATTCCACCTCCTAACACCATCACCTTGGGAGTTAGGTTTCAACATGAATTTGGGGGGGACACAAATATTCAGACCACTGCAGCTTTGACCCTTCTCCTGCAGAGGCAAGTCCCCAGGCAAGATATACGTCCTCCTCCCTGGGCCTCAGTTCCTCAGGAGAGAGAGGAGGCCCCATTGGCCGGGACTGAGGCCCTTGGCCCTCAGGGGCTCTCTGTGCCGACTCCAAGTGAACGTGGAACTTTTGGTCCAGGGCCTGGCAAACATATCCTGGTGGGGCCAGGTGTGGGCCCTGCTTCTGGAGGGTACATTTCACTTACTCATTCATTTATTCAGCGAATGCTTTCTGCACCCCTTCCGTGTGTTGAGCAGTTTCAGGTCTGGAGACCCAGAAATAAGCAAAGCAGACGCCAGCCCTTCCTTGAGGGAGCCAATGATCTCATAGGAAACAGAGACCTTAAGCAAATATATCCCTTCCCAGAGGAGATGTGGCAACACAGAGGGGTGGGGTGGGAAAGGGCTTGGCCCCAGCAAACTGAGGGCAGAGGGAGAGCCTCAGAGCCTCAGAGAGGCTGGGGAACTGGTTTCTCCATGGAAAATCATCCCCACCAAGTGTCTCCATGTAGGCTTGTCTCTGTGTGTTTGCATGCACCTGTGTCTATGTGGTAGGTACAGGTATATGTCTGTGTCCATTTGTGAGTCTGAGTGTGTTTCTCTTTATGTCTCTGTGTGTTTGTATGTGGTTGTTAAGGAAGTGCCTCTGTGTGTTTGGGGGGGGTGTCCATATATGACTACATTTGTGTGTCTCTGTGTGTGGGTGTTAGCATGCTATGTATGGGTCTCCAAATACGTGCATGCATGTGTGTGGGTGTCTTTGTGTGAGTGACAGGGTGACCTCCTGGGTGATTTGCTAAGGTCTAAGGGGTTTCTCAGAACTTGATCTAGCGATACTAAAGTCAGAACTGCTATGGACACACCATGACAGTTGCGGGAGACCAAAGCTGGGAGAGTGGACAGCCCCTCCGAGAAGGAAATGAGACCCAAAGTGGGGCAGGGCTAAGTAAGGACCAGTCCCACAAGAGTCCGCCATGGGGGGCTGGGCTGAATGCCCAGTGGCACTTGGAGGTCCTGGGGCTGTCACCCCAGACAGCAGGGTCTCACTGGCCTGCACTGGCCTCCAGGGTAGAAGGAGTCACCCCTTCTACCCTGTAGGAAAGAGGGCTCCAGGAAAGACGTTAGGCTTAGGGTCGACCAGACCTTGCCATGACCCGTGACCTGCTTCTTAGCAGCTCTATAACCTTGGGCAGGCCTAAGCCTTGGTTTTCTCTTCTATAAAATGGGGATGAGCATACCCACTACCCAGCTGAGAATGCAATAAGAAAAAGCACGCCCAGCGTTGAGCACATGGTTGGTGTTCCACAGCTCCTCCCCTCCGGCCGAGGAGAAGTTGTGGTGGGGCCAGAGGATACCTTGTTCTCTTGGGGACTGAAATCAACAATAAGGAGACCAAACATCCCTGAGCTTAGCACTTGCCACGTGACGTCCCCCATGCTATGGTTTACACAGAGGAAGCCCCTGCCCCCACCAGGGGGTCCTGCCCCCTGCTGGGCTGACATGAAGTGGCGAGGCCACCCTTCCCCTGGTGTCCTAGTCTTGGGCTCCGAGTCAGGCTGCTTCTCCCATGGACACGCGGCCTGGCGGGCCACAGAGGGCACCCGGCCCCTTTGCCCTTTCCCAGCCATGAGGCTGACTCTCACCCATCGTCACTTCATCAGCTAACATTTCCAAGGACCAGGCCCGTGGGATTGTGAAAGAGCTCTTCCTTTATTCACTGGATGGCCTGGGGCACTTCCCTTCACCTCCCTAAACCTCCTGTCATCAGCTATGAAGCGGGGATTCGCAGTCAACAGCCTGCCAATGAGGGTTCAGTGAAAGCCCATACGCAGAAGCGCTTTGAATGCCCCCAAAGCCTTCCACCAACTAAGGAATTAGCCTGCTGGCTATCCCAGGGCTGGGGGGCACCTGAATGCCCTCCATCAGTATCCCCTTCTCTCTTTGGGAAGAAGCCACAGGCAGTGGGCAAACTGTGGTGCTGGGTGCCAAACCCACCCTCCACCAAGCTGTGCCTCTCCTCCAGTTTGTGCCAAGGTGGAAGGGGGTTGCAGGGCTGGGGTGGGGGGGAGGGAACCACATCCCACAAGGAGTGGAGGCAGCTGGAGCCAGCCGGTTCCCTGAGGGTTTCAGGACCTGGAATGTGATTTCCTAATTGTGAATTCATTCTGGCCACCAGCCTTACCCCCAACCCCAGGAATCTCAGCAGCAACAGCCTGGGTCTATGGATAACCCCGCCTACCCTCCAGGCTTGGGTTCCTCAAACATTAAATGGAAGCAGAGTCCCAGCCTCTTATCTGAAGACGTTGAGACTGGGGGTCACTGGGAATTGGAGAGCGAGGTCACCTGGTCACTCACAGACCAATGTGATTTTACTCCAAACCACTTATCTTCAGGAGGAGGATTTGGCCCAGAGAAGAATGTCACATTGTCCAAGGTCACACAGCAAGACTCACGGCTTGACTTTATACCTGTCTCCCCAGCTTCAGCGGTAGATGGACATGCAGATAACTACTAAATTATCATAGGTTTGATTCTATCCTGTGTTATACATTGAAGGGGAAAGAGCTGGAGGCCTAGGGCAGGAAGGACACTCGGCTGGGGTCACACAACAAGCTGGTAACTGTGTCGCAGCTCTCTAGCTGTGTACCCTTAGTTAATAATAAGGGAGGTAATCTCCGAGAGTGCCAGAGCTCACCTGGGGACTTTAAGCGTCAGCTGGAATCAGCCTTCCAAACCTCGGCCCCGAATCAAACTGGCAATAGGACACTGGGCCTCACACTCGCCCGTCCCCATTCAAACCTGACCCAGAACCTTGGTGGATTTTAAACCCGAGGGAGAGATTCTCAGGCTGACCCCTGTGCCCTCTCCAGTCCCCACCGCTTCCCACTGGAACAACGCAGACCCGAAGCCTCCCCAGGGCTTCTGGCACCGGGGCCCACGGAGGCAGGACCCTGGGGAAGCAGCTCCGCAAGTCTCGCCCCGGGGTGGCAGTGGGGGACCGGGGACCCATCCTGCCCCTGAAGACGGGTGGGGGAGGAAGGTGCCTCGGTGCACCTCCCGGCGGGAGGCCCACTGGATCCCGCCCAGCACCCGGTAGCCCCTCAACCTGCTATCCCCCAACCCCGCACCCTCGTGGGGGCCCCGCCGGGCAAAGCAGTTCGTCCGGCGCGCGACGGGTCCAAGCCCACAGCCCCGCTTCTGAGACGTCCGGAAGGCGGGAGTCAGGCGGCCTCCTGCCCCGAGAGGGATCGCAAGGGCCCTAGCCCGCCCGGCACACAGAAGGCGGCCGGTGGGTGTTTGCAGCTGGGGCTTCGCAGGTCGGAGAGCTGGCCCGGCAGGGGCCCCGAGGAGAAGGGAAGCCCCCATCCCGAGCCTAGGGCAATCCCATCCTTGTGTCTGCAGCCGCTGTCCAGAGCTTCCTTCGGGCTCCGCGGAGCGCCTCTGTCTCTTGGCTGGCTGCCTGTGCCCGTCTCTGGGCCTGGATCGACGGTAGTCTGTGGCTCTGCCTCCGTGCTGCTCTTGCTGCGGCTCTCGGTCCACCCCAGCTCTAGCCCGGGGTGGGCTGTCCGGCTGCAGCCCGGCCCCTGGCCTAGAGCGCCATCTGGTGGGCATGTGGAGAGTTGCCACGGTCCCCGGACAGGGCTCGCTCCAGGTCCGTTCCTGGCCGGGAGCTGAGGAAGGTACCAAAAGGAGGGGCCTGGAGAAGAGAGGCGGCCGCCGGCTCTGGGAACCTAGTGCTTCAGGAATGAGTGAGAGGTGGGGTGAGCGGGTCCGCGCCTCCAGAGAACCCAAAAGGAGCTCCAAGGGCAAATCAAAGTCCCCGGCGCGTTCAGACGGAGACAGGAACGTATTCAGTGAGGGTGACCAGGCTGCACTGCCAAGGGCCCTCCTGGGGGAGTGCCCAGAGAGGACCCGGAGCTCAGGGTCCTCAACCTTTGCCCCCTACCCCGGGCGCTCACAGGTCTCCCCTCTGCTGCCCAGGCCCTAGAGCACGGAGCCCTTGGCCCCTCGACGGACCTTGTATGCCGGGCTGGTGCTACAGACTTTGGGGTCCAGAACGGCGAAGGAGAGGACAGAGTGGGATTGGATTTGGGGTACTTCCTAGAGCAGTGAGGAAGGCAGGCTCAGAGTTTAAACCTCGGTTTCATCGAGACTCTGTCCCTTGAACCGTCCTATACCCGGGAAACGGGGGTGGGGGTGGGGCGGGCGGGGAGGGGCCTGCAGCTGGGGCTTTCACCTGTGGGTGTCATGTGGAGCACCAAGCTGAACGCGCCCCTCTGTCTGCAAGGTGTGGCCTGCGTGGGCATTCGCGGTAAGCTGCGGAGGCGGGTCCCAGTTCTGGGCCCTTGGGGAGGACAGGGCGGGGCCCCTGATGCTCAAGAGTTTCCACGGCAGCCTTTTTGGGGGTTGGGTTGGCGGGGGTGGGGGTAGGGGTAGGGGGATGACTTGAGGGCTCGGGAGACTGGGATTGGCAGAACAGGAAACGAGTCCCCTAGGTCTCGCACTCCTCGCTGCCCATCCGCTAGGGGTCTCACGGAGCCCCCGACATCCACACCCCTAGCCTCCAAGCTCCCCTGTGAATCACACTCACAATCCCACGCCGACACGTACAATTCCCTCTCACACCCCGCAGTCCCAACGCACAGGGCCTCGCGGCGACACACCAGGCCAGCAAGCCCTCCACACTCGTCCGCTGGGGATTCTGCCGTCTAGGGCGCCTGGTGCCAGGCCCTGAAGGGTTAAGGAGGCCTTGGGACACCGGAGCGGCGGGACGCGGGGCGCCTGGGCTAATTGGCGACCCCGGGAACAATGAAAGCTGGGAGGCGGGTGGCTTAATTGGCCCAGGGAGCGGCCTGGCCTTTGTCTGGGACTCGACCGCGTGGTTCCCGCAGCCGAACTTAGGCTCGCAGCTGGGACCCAGCGCAGAGGCGCGAGGGAGACTCAGGGAGGGGACTGTGCGGTTGGGGGTCAGGGGGGAAGGGGGGACGACTCTCCAAGCTGCGCTCGGGGCCCAGGGCCTCTGGAGGCCCTGGAGTATCACTCCACCCCACCCGGGGCGCTGCAGCCACCACGCGGTGAGAACGCGGCCGCAAACTGGCCGCTCTGCCCGGCTTTGACAGCGACCCTCCTCCGGTTTCCCATCTGCCCGCGGGCCCGCCCGCGGCTCCGAGTTAGTGCTGCCCCCTGGTGTCAGCAGCTCGCTCTGCAGCCTCTTCCCAATTCTTCCTAGACGGGCTGACAGTGAGAAACCGGAAGAAACCAACGCGCCCCTCTTCGAATTTTAGAGGCGTTTTTAGCCCAGAGCGACCTCGAATAAACACACTGTCCACAGAGGATTTTATTTGAGCTGAGAAAAGGGCCTTTCTGCCCCACCTTGTTCCTGAAGTGCCCGCCTCGCTGTCCTGCACGCCCGAAGGTCAGAGGCACGGAAGCCAGAGCCCACCATCCAAGAGTGGGACAGTGTTCTGGCCCTCCCACCGGTTCACTGGCTGAGCCCCTCGCCGAATTCAGCGTGACCTGTGGCCAGCTCCCTACCTGGAAGAGGCAAACATGATTCTCTTCCTTGCAAATGTGTCGGCCCAAGAAGGTGTCCTGGGAGCTTGGAGGCCAATTCCACCTCCGCCTTCACCCTTCCTCCATCTCACCATCCTTGATGGCCCCGGTGAACAGGAAGCCAGAGTCTCTCGTCCCCCGAAGTACCCAAGTTGAGCGTCCTGCTGGGCCAGGGTGTTATGGATCTCCAAGGCTTAATGAGGAAGGAACCGGGTTTGAAAGAGTGACCGCCCGTCTCCCATCCCTTCCACTGCTAGGATTTGGGGCTGGTGACACCTGTTGGCTCGGTGAAGAAGAGAGAAGATTCCGCCCTCATGGGATAGGGACAGGAGGCAGCTGTCCTCGCAGACGTGGGCCACGGGGAAGGAGGCCTAATGGAGACTGACGCAGTGGGGCTCCCTGAGAGACCACCATCTGAACCCATTATTATACAAGGGGAAAGTGAGGCAGGAAAAGAAAGAGCCTAGTGACCCTCACTCCCCACACCCCCAAGAGGGATTTAGATGATTTCCACGGGAGAACTTTCAGGCTAGACTTTGCCACTCTAGTCAACAACCCTGATACGGAGAGAACGTTTCTTTTTGAGGTTCAGGAGACAGAGCGATGGAAAAGGATTCTAGGGTCCGCGGTATATGGGGGACCATGGCCAAACCCCTCCTCCGAAGGGAAAGAGGGAGCAGGCAGCACCCATCTTATCAGCCCCACCTACCCAGAGGCTCTGAAAGGGGGTGCAGTTCCACTGTGGTGCCCCGGACTGGGAGCGGGAGGCCAGGCGCGGAGTGGCGGGAGAGGCGGACAGAGGCTAGCGGCCAGCAGAGGGAGCCCGGCCCCCGGCCTGGGACGCGGACGCGCTGGGAGCGCGGGGGCTCGCGGTGGCTCGGCGCCGCCCGGCCCAGCCCGCAGCCCGCGCCGGCGCCGCCCGGCCTCGCAGCTCAGCTCGCTGCCCCAGCCTTGCAGCCGCCCCCGGGGAGCAGCTGCCGCCGAGCCCGGGGCGCCCAACCTTCGGTCCCCGCCTCCAGTCCCGCCTGACGCGCTTGCGGCGCCCCTGCCCCACGCGACCCACAGAGCGCACTGCGCCGTTCACTTTGCATTGTAGCGTTTTATTGTTTTCTCGAGTTTTTGTCGTTTCGTCTCGCTCCAGAGCGAAAAGTGAAAACCTGAGGTGGAGCCCGCGGGCCGGAAGAGCAAAGCCCGGGCGCAGGGGCCGAGGGGCTGGCGGGGTGGGAGCTCCTCCAGGGATCGGGGCCCTCTCCCGCAGCCAAGGACCCCCCCCCAAGCCCTGTACAATATAGATGCTCATGTAAAATGAAAAAAAAATTAAATGCTATGAGTTAATCTCTAAATATTATGTACACAGCAATGTACACCTTTGAATAAATTAATACCAATTTGCATATTCTGGGAACCTTAAAGCTTATTTACACAAATTACCATTTATTTCATAAATATCTTTTTTTTTTTCCCCCTGGGGACTCAAGGCAGAAGTGCCACTCCCTCTGCTGACCCAGGGGTGGGAGGGGCGCCTGTCTGGGTGAAGAGGTGGAAGGACTAAAAGAACAGGTTCCTCTCAGCTCAAGTCTACACTGACTTGAATCTTCACTGACCCCAGCACCCCTCACCCCAGATTCTCAAGCGGTCCCAGCCCGAGGCTAGGGGTTCTGGGGCTCCCCCGCCTGACGCCTGCACCTTCTGGCTCCCGAAGAGCCAGCCTCTGGCTGGGCCAGGGACGAGGACTCCCCACAGCGCTGGAGGACCCGGAGAGGGCCCCGCCGATGACACCTTGACACGGGAGCAGGCTTGGACCAAATCCAGTGGCTCCAAAGCGACTGCGTTCCTGGCAGCTGGATTCCTTCTGAAGCCCAGGGAAGTGTCCCAGGCCCTGGCTGGCTGATCGGGGCTTCATTCCAGCCTCTGCAGCCCGCTTTTTCTCCTTTATTTAAATAAATACCCATTCTGTGCTGTACATGTCCCAAGCAGCAGGGGCAGGCAGCTCAGGAGGCCTGCGCGGCAGCGGAGCAGCTGAGCAGCCCCCTCACTTGGGCGACTCCCTGCCGGGGGAGAGGGCTCGCTGGCTCTCCAGCCCACTCACCAGCCTCTGGATGCTCTGCAGTTCACTGGCTGCCTCTTTGGCTGAGCCGCTGGGCGACAGGGCCCCGCGGGGCGGGGCCGCCGCTTTGCGGAGAGCCAGCTCGGGCGGCGGGCTGGGCTCCCGGCTGTTGCCGCCTGCAGCCTTGGAGCCCTCGGCCGCCAGCCCAGTAGTGCGGAGGCTAGTGCTAGGTGGGATGGTGACGGGGATCTGGTAGGGGCTGAAGCGCAGGCGCGGCCGGGCACTGCCCAGAAAGGGACTCCGGGATAGGGAGCCTGCGGCAGCAGCGGCAGCCGCCGCAGCACTGGTGGCTGGCAAAGCGGAGGCCGCCGCGGCAGCAGCAGCCATGTAAGTGTAGGGGTAGGGGAAGAGGCCTCCGAAAGTGGGCATTGGGATTCCCTGGAAGAAACAGAACAAGACAAGGGTTAGGCATCCTGCCTGAGGTGTTTCTGCAGGTGATCTGGGCTCTAGGGGTGGTGCTACAACTGGAAATCCTTGCCCTACAGTTTTTAGGAATATGAGACCAGAGCCCACATGACTGTAATCCCAAAAAAGCACAGGTAGGCATGAGCCGGTATGCCTATGGCCAAACCCAGTCAGAAGGGGAGCTCACTTCATGTTATGACGCACAGACCTGGTGCCATCAAGCTCTGTGCCAGGTATTACAATCGGAGTATGGGAAGGCCATTACAGGCAGCTGAACCAGCATGGGCCTTGAGGGAGGAAACAGGGCTGGCACAGGGCCAGGTGGCCAGTAGGCATCTTTGGCTGTGTTGGGAGGGAGGTTCTGCTCACTTAGAACAGTGTCCTCCCCAGCCTTTCTATCCGCAGGTGCCCCGCGGGGCAGGGGAAGCACAGGCGAGGGGCGGGGCGGGGGCCGGGGGTCTTTGTAAATTCTCCCTTTGCCTGCCCACCTGCTCAGGGGTCTCCTGCCTGGACCAGGAGAAGGATCCAGATGCCAATCAGTTTATAAACTGGCCTGAATACAAAGAACTCCTGGCGGCACCTAAGTGGCAGCTGAGGAAGGAATGCAAGGCCTTTGCCTGTGGAAAGCACAGTAGCTGGGAAACCCTGGACAAACACTGCCTGAGTCCCTGAGGCCCGACTTTTGGATTATCTGACCTTTGAGATAATGTTCACTCCACAGAGTATGTGGGTATGGGGAGGAGGGCAGGAGCTGACTGGGCTGGGCTTCCGGGGAGCCTCAGGCCTGGCTCAGGCAGGGAGAACGAAGAGAAGTAGCTTAGTCAGGAATGAGAAAATATCCTTCCTGAGAAGGTCAAGCCCTACTGAGCATTCAGACATGGTGTCTCAGAGGAAGGAGGGAGGCTTCAGATCTCCCAGGTTTGGGCTCTTCCTGATGGCCAGAGGTGAACTATCCTGGCTTGAGAACTTAACCATTAGCCGTCCGCCAAGTGATGCGTCCTGAGTGCTGAGTACTTCTGCCCTGGCCTTACACCTGTGACCAGGCTGTGTCTGGAAGCCCTGACTTCCCTGTGGCCTCTCTGATGCCCACGCTTATCACTAGAATTTGTCTGAGGAGGAGGCATCACAGACACACCGACTCAAGGGTGCAGATTAAGCCTCCAGGCCCTGAACTCCATTTTCTGGAGGCTTCCTTGCCAGCTCAGATCCCCAGATAGGTGATGTTAGTGCCTCAGACACTCACTCCACACACCCCTGACGCGGAGCTCTATTTAAAACTCATTTCAGAATCCCCTCCCCCACTTTAAAAATATTTGCTTCTGAACCAAAGGAGCCTTCTCAGATCTGAACTCCTATTTTCCTTCCCTTAAGATAAGATCTCACGGGTTCAATTTGCCAGAAACCTCAGAGGGAGGAAAATGAATGTAGAGATTCCAAATCTTTCCACAGGGAATATTCCACCCAAGCAACCAAAGAGGCCGCTCTCCCCATCAGATCTTCTTATTTTGCTGCTGGCCACAGTTTCATAAACTTTCCCCTGGGAGCTCAGAATTTCAACTTGGGCCTGGGGAACCGAGCCCCTCGTCTCTGAGACCATGTGGCTGGGAGTGTTGGGAAACCCGGTGTGGGGGAAGGGAGAACCCAATCCTTTGTCAGGGCAGAGGACTTCCTGGAGGGTCTGAAAGGGGCCAGAGACATCTGGGACGTGGGTCATTTGGGTGGTCAATTATCCAGAACATATTTCAAATTTTCCTACTCCTTTTGTCCAGCCACCTTAGCCTTTCAGGGACTGACAGTGAGCCAGGGATCTTTGTTCCCAAGAAAAATGTCCTGAGGCAGGCCAGGCAAGTGGACTTACAAAAGCCCGTGGCAGCCCCAGTCTGCCATAGCAGAAAGAGTCTAACGGGTGCCACTCTATGCTAGGGTTATAGGGAAGGAAATAGGCCCAGAGAGGGTTAGGGACACAGGAGTCAGAAGCAGTGCCCTTGCAGACCCTGGACCTACAGTCCTAGTCTCCCTGAAACTAGGTGTGTTCCAGAGGGTCCATTGGGTCTCCCCAGGAGGGAGTCCTTGCCGGCTGGAAGCACTGGAGCGCCTATGGCATCCTCAGGCCCTATGCCTGCCTCCTCTGCCCACCTCAGTCCTCCTCCCTCCATCGTGCTGCCACCAGCTCACAGGCCTTACCTGAGATGCCAGCATGTGCTGGGAGAGGTGGAACGGGAAGGGCCCGGCGGTGCTTGCCGCGCTGGCTGCGGGACCCAGCCCGCCTGCGTCCAGCCCGGTGGCTGTCCCTGGTCCGCCACCTCCTCCACTGCCGCCGCCTGCCACCGAGGCCAGTAGGTGGCCCATGCCCATGGCGGAGAAGGCGCCGGGGCCCATGGCGAACTGTCCCGGGTGCAGAAAGAGCGGCTGGCCGGCCCCCAGAGGCCCGAAGAACTGCTGCCCGTGCAGGTGGCCGGAGAAAGCCAGGCCCGGCAGGTGTCCGGCGCCCAGGGGGGACGCACTGTCTGTCTGCACCACCAGTGGCGCCAGGCCGGGATCCTTGCCCTCGCCGGCCTCCTTGCGCCCCTCGTCCTTCCGCCGGGCTTCGGCGCGCTCCTTCTCTAGGCTCCGCAGGCCAAACAGGCCGTCCCCGCCGCTCTCGGCCGGCTCCTTGGCCCTCTCGGGGCTGCGCCGCTCCCGGGCGCGCTCGTGTTCGGTCAAGCGAGGGGGGCTGCCGCCGTCCAGGGCCGGGCTGCGGCCTAGCGCCTGCCCCGCGCGCTCCTCGCTCAGCCTCTCGGGCTCTGGGTCACTGTCCGCGGCGCACGACTTCTCCTCGGCTGCGGGGAGAGAGGGCGCGCGGGGTTACGGCCTGGGAGAGACAGGCGCGAAGCCTCTCCCGGTGTCGGCGCCGGGCCGGAGAGACGTGCGAAAGCCTGCTCTCGGGGAGGCCAAGTCGGAGGAGCTTCTAGGGGCTCGTCGGGCTAGGGGCAGTTGTAGGTCACCTCATCCAAGACCCCTTATGTGCAGTGGGAGAAAGTGAACCCGGTAGAGAAAACCTTACTGCGCCAGAGTCACCCAGCGCCAGGGCCCTACCTCGGAGCCCAGCAGGATCTGCGGGCCACCTGGGACCGCCCTCACAGGAGAGTCCTGGGTTAGAGGCCTCCCAGGCTCACTGCTGACGCTTCTCCCACGCCTTAAGTTAGCCGGATGTGGAGCACCGAGCCACCTGGCGCCCGGTGGACACCCGCCCCTTCTCTTCCCCGTCAGATCCGCACCTCTAGTCCGGTGCAGGCGCAGGGGACTAGGCGCTGTCCCCGGGGAGGGTGGCGGTTCCCGCGCGGGGGGAGGGTCGCAGGACGAGGCGTCCGACTCGGCACCGTCGCGCTCTGGCTTGCAGTGCTCCTCGTACAAGCGCAACGACGGCAGCGTTAGCTGCTTCCTGGGGATAAGCGGACGGAGCGGGTCAGAGCGCAGCGCAGCACCCCCACCGCCCCCTTCCACGTCCTGTTCCCCCAGGCACCGCCATAGGCCGGTCCCGTACACCCTCACCTTTTCTCCCGCCGGCCATTCCCGGTGTCCCGGAAGCCTTTGGCAAACGGGTTGTTGTCGATCTTAAGCTGCGTGATCTGCGGGGACCGAGGGGGTGGCGCCAGGTCAGGATGCGGCTCTTCCAGCCTGGCCTGGGGCACCCGGAGGTCAGCGGCTGCCCACCCAGAGGAGAGCCCGGGAAGTGCACACTTGGTACCCGCCCACCTGGGATAGGACGCTCCAAGCCACAAGGCAAGGTGAGGCCGGCGGGCGGGCCTCGAGGAAAGCGACCTCCAAAAACCTTATTCGAGGCATAATCCCTCAACTTGCACACACAAGCCCAAAGCTCTGCGTCCAGAGTCGAAATCCGTCCAAGCGTGCACACAGGCCCACGAGGCCACTCAAGTTAAACTAACCCGGAACCTGAGCAGGGCGCAGACAGCAGAGCACACGCAGGTCAGCAGACACACACAAAGTCAACCACACTCACGGGCCGCGCACATGCAAGTACACACGGGCAAAACAAGTGCCCAGGAAACCAAACGAATTCACACGCCTCCACACGAATCTAAGGCACTCCAAATGGTGCACGCATATCCGCGTGGGACAGACACATCGGTTCACAAGGACGGAAAAAACGACCCGGCAGGACACTCAGACACTGTCGTTCACCCGAGAGTCGTGCACACGGGCACAGGCCTAGTGGGGTGGTGATTTGCCTCTCTAGAGAGAGGGTGTAGAAGGGCAGCAAGCAGAAAAGGCCCTTTCACTTGAAGGAAAAGTCTCTAAGCACCTCCCAAGGGGTCCCGGGCCTGGACTGACCCAGAGAGGGATGGCGGGGTGGGGGCTGTCACCTGTCCCGCCCTCTGGCTCCCCCAGGAGAGTGAAAACTGGGCCCCCTGTTCCTAGCGTTGGGTTCCTAGCAGCAGGAACGCCTGGGCAGATTGCCTCCAGCGCCCTCTTTTCATTTCAATTCCCATCCCTGAGCCAAGAAATAAACGAATAAAATGTAAAAATGTCAGCACGGCCCCGGAGTCTCTGCTAATTGCTAAGTAAATATCCCCACCCCAACGAGCGCCCAGCTGCTCGCGCGCCCAGGGGAGCTCGTGGGTATGTGTCGCGGGCTTGCGAGAGAGCCTGGGGGATTTCGGTGGCTGCTGCGCTTACAGACGTCAGGCTTGGTGCTCGGGAGTGGGCCGTGAGGGAGCCGGGGGCTGCGGGCAGGTGTGAGTGGAGGGCTGGAACCTGCACGTGGGGAGGGCGTCGGTGGAGGGGCTGGGCCCGCCACCGGTCCCGCGCACCTTGTCGTTCTGGTAGGCAGTGACCGCGATGAAGTCGGTCTCGGGGAACACGTAGGTACGAAAGGTGCTGTAGGGCAGCTTCAGGATGTCGTTGGCTCGCACGATGTGGAAGCGTGGTTGGTACTTGTGCATGGAGTTCAGGATGGTCTGCGGGGAGGGCGCGGGTCAGCCGACAGCACCCCCCCCCCCCGCCAGCCTGTGACCCGAGCATTTCTGTTCTCTGGGGACCCGACCTCTTTCCATCTCTCTCTATCTCTCTCAGGGTTTTGCCTTCCCCATTCCAACCCCCACCCTTCCCCGTTTTCTCCTGTCTTCTCCGCTTCTTTTCGCTCCTATATTACTTTTTCTTTTTTCTCTCAATTTTCTTCATCACAGTTTCTCTCCATTAAAAAAAAATTTACCCCAGTTGAAAACAGAAATAAAACAAAATAAAAATCCCTACAATGCCACTCCTAACCTCTCTTCCTGGGCTCACTGCTAAGACCCTAGTAACGCCACGGAGAGAAGACTGGGACCTTCGAGGGCTCACCGACTGCCCTACGTCCGGACAAGGAGTCCCTCCTGCCCCATGAACTTCCCCCCTCCCATTCGCTGGGGCCCTCGCTCAGGCAGAAACGATAAGAACCCCAAACTCCCTCCTCCTGGTCGGGCAATCTGCCTGTGGGAGGAGGGAAAGGAGTCTCAGAAAAGGTATGGAGGGGGCTGTTTTAACTTTTAAATCTCCTCGTTTGGGGAGAGGGATGGGAACCCAGGTCTTGTTCACGGGGAAGGGTGAGGACAAGCTGAGGTCCTGGGCAGGGCTTCCAAGCTCAGAAGACCAGCGGCTGCACGACACAGTTCCGGCCACACCTGCCTCCCGCTGGACCCTAGGAGGGGCTTTGGAAGGCCTGAAGAGAGCTGAGGCTGTGAGCAGCCTGGAGCTTAGCGGTCCCCAACCCCCCCATTCTCCAGGCTTGCAGAGCAGAGCCCTCTGGGCCCAGGCCCAGCCGGCATGGGCCACAGGGCAGTGACCTGGGCAGGGGCACCCTGCAGGTTCGGCAAGCGTTCCCCTCTGGGGAATCCTGCGGTCTCCTCTCCTCCCCCCACCCCCTGCAGTGCCCGGTGCTCAGTGTCCGACCCCCATCTGCACATCCGCCCTGCACTCACGAAGCCGTGCTTGTCGGAGATGTTGTTGGTCAGCTTCAGCTTATGGAAGGCCACCGGCTTGGCCATCCACTGCTCTCCCGTGGCTGGGCTGTCCGGGTGGATGTACATCCGTTTGGGCATCTCTGGGTCGGCCTTGCCCGCCACCATCCAGCGCGAGTTATGGAATTTATACCGGCAGTCGTCAGCGGCCACGATGTCCATCAGCAGGATATATTTGGCCTTCTTGTCCAGGCCGCTGACTCGCACCTTGAAGGGAGGAAACATCCTCCTGCAAGAAAGGGAAAGATGGAGACCTCATGGGACCCGGCTCTCTGTTGGAGGACCCCCCCACACACACCATTGCCTGGAGCTTCCCCACCTGTGTTCCGCTGTTGTCCCTGCTCTCCCCCTTAATACTGCCTGGGAGACACCACCTGCGGTTGTTATTCCTGGGAGGCCCCATTTCTGCCTGTCAAGACCCTCTCCTATTATAAGGCTTCCCATCGGCCCTATGCTCAGATCTAGTGACACTCTTTCTCCCTCATCTGAGATGAAAGCTGAGGTTTCAAGAAAGAAATCCAGGGCCTTTATAAATACACCCGCTTCTCTTGACTCTCCCTGAAATCCGTTCAGGGGATATATCCACTTGGGACCGAAGCTCTCAGAAATAAATTCGGATGTTGTTTGTTTGGGGGAAGGAACTGGGTTACAGCGCCGAACAAGGACCCTGACCCTGAAGTTCGGGGGAAGAGGGTGAGCCTGAGGCCTGGATTCTCCGTATCTGAATCAAAGGCTTGAGTGGCTGGGGATTGTAGTTTTCTTCCGGCCTTAAGGCCTAGGGCGACGTGAGCGTCTGGAGGTCCTCGCTCCTCGGCGCGGACAAGGCTCCAGGCCGGGTCAGGCTGCAGCTGGGCCGGTTCGGGGCTCGCTGCCGAGAACGCAGCGACCGGCGGGAACCAGTGGGCCAGCCTGGGCCTAGCAGGGTGCGAGTCTCATTCTGGGCTCCAGGGTCGGAGAAGAGTGCGGGAGACGCTGCATCTGCCCGGAGCACCGAGCCAAACTCGCAGGCAGGAGAGCGAGGCCGCGGGGCTGAGTTGCAGCCGAGACCGCTGGAGAGCAGCCAGGGCCGAGCCGCGGGGCCTCCTCGGCTTTGGGACTCATAACGATTGGGGCTATTTTGCAGGAGCATATTTTCGTTTTCATTTGGGAGATTTCGATGCTTTGGTTTAAAAAAATTCGTTCGCTGCCAAATAAGAAAAGTCGACTTGGTTGTCTAAGCGTGGTGCGGGGGCCCGAGCGAGCAGGGAGCCGCGAGCGGCGGGCTCGGCGCTGGTGTGTGCCGTCGGGTGCCCCTCTCGCCCACCCGCGCGCCCTCCGGCCAGCCGGCTGCCCTACCTCCCGGACTTGGTGATGACCATCTCGGTGCCCAGCTTGTGGAACTGGTCCCACAGCTCCTTGGCCTCCAGCGTCACCTTGGGGTCGTCCTCCACCTCGTCCTCGGGCTCCAGGCTCTTAAGCGAGCGCAGATGCGCAGCGGGCGGATGCGGGCCGAGTGCCGAGACGTGCAGCCCCGCCTCGGCCGCCGCCGCCGCCGCCGCAGCCGCCGCCGCCGCCGCCCCCGCCAAGCCGGGGTCGGGCAGAGGCTTGGCCAGCGCGCCGGGCGGCAGTGCGAGCGCCGGGAAGAAGGAGGGCTGCGCCGCCGCCAGAAAGGCGGACATGGGGAAGTCGGCCGGCCGTGGCGCGTGAAACGGGTGGTAAGCCATGGCGCTGGCCGCCAGCGCCGGCTCTCTCATCGGGACATCCGGCCCAGGCGCCCGGGGGCCGGGGCCGGGGGCGCGCGGCTCGGACCCCCGGCCCGGGCGGCGGCGCGCGCGGAGGAAGGGCGACCCGGGTGGCAAGCGCGGTGGCAGCTCCTCCCGGTTCCCCGTCCGGCGCACGGCGAGGGACGCGGGGCTCTGGGCGCGGGGGCGGCGGGGGCTCTGCGCGGGGCTGGGCTGGGCTGGCCCGCTCCGGCGCCGGGGACCACGCGCGACTGGTTAGATCTTGTCGTGATCTCTGGAAAACTGTGACTATCTCACATGTCCTGCCCTGCTCGGATCCCCTGCGCTAACGAGCCAGGCCCCCCTTGATTGCTGATTTTACGCTTTTTGGACCAATTGTGGGTCTCCGGGGGCGGGGTTTTGACAGCTCAGGCCAAGCTCCGGCCGGGAGGGGGGGGCCGGGGAGAAGGTGTCGGAAGCCTCAGCAGTAAGAAAACATGTCAACAGAATAAAATATTAACCAATGACGGGCCAGCGAGCCCCGAGACCCCTCCCCCTGCCCCGGCCCCCACCCCGCCGCCCGCGCCCGCGGTTGCCTGCGCCCGGACAGGAAAGCGCGGCGGGCCGACCCGACTTGCCGAAAGGGCCTGAGGCGGGGGGCGCCCGGGTCCCAGGGCCCTGGGGAAGGACCCCCAGCCGCAGGCCGCCCCAAGTGCAAAGCATTGACACGGCCCAGAGAGGAGAGGGGGCGCCCTTCTTCTCCCGCGCCCGGCGGCCCGGCAGCTCTGGCCCGCGCCCCAGCTTGGCCTCCGACCCCGCTCCCGGCCGTGGCGCCGCCCGGGCCCCTGCACTCCGGAGGGAGGCTGCGGGTGCTGGAAAGAGAGGCCGGTGGGCGGGCGAGTCGGGAGGCGCTGGCTGCCGAGGTCCCGGAGCGGAACCCAGGTGGCGGGAGCCGGTGAGTGGAGCCGTGGCAGAGCCCTGGAGGGGCCGGCGTGGGCGGGAGCGGGACGCGGCCTTTCACTCGGGAAACGCGGGGACCCCTTAGCCCGCGCCTCCCCTCACAGGAAGACTCAGGAGGAACCGGGAGTTCCGGGAAAGCCCTGGACTCAGCCCCGTATCCGCCTGCGTCCCCGACCTAAGCAGAGCTCTCCCACTGCCGGGAGAGCGGGTCCTCGGGGCTGGGAAGGTGTGAGTGCACCTTCCGCCGAGCACAGGGCGGCAAGGCGCGGGCGGATCCAGCCCCCAGGTTCTTGACCCGCGACCCAACGAATTTTCGCCGCATCCGGTACCAAAGACACAAGTATCCCTCATTCCAAACACCGGCATCCTCTCTCCTCCACTTTCCTAGAATTTGTTTCCAGCTCTCGAAAGCTCACGACTCCCAGGTTCAGTAATGCCGAGTAACGAGTGTGGGGGTCTGAGCGTCTGTGCGCACCTGCGGTTGAGCCTCCACCCCCACCCCCTCCTACCCCCGCCTGCCGCAGTCGTTCTCAGGCACCACCAGTATTGCCTCCCGCCCTTGGGGTGTGTATGTGTTTGTGTGTGTGTGTGTGTGTGTGTGTGTGTTTCGCGCCCACTGTGGTGGTGCCGTCTGTGCGCAGCGGGAGCCGAACTTAAGGCGTGCGCCCAGTGAAGCGGCTACACACCTGCCTCGAATCAGTCTCAGGCCTGACACTGATTCCTGGAGGTCGCGTTCTGAAGGCAAGACGGACCACGCACTAGACACGGGTGACACTCCTGCCCGCACAACCAATGCAAAGGCGGGTGAGTTCTGCCGGAGCGGGTTTGCGCCGGCGTTGTGGGCGCGTACAGCCCACATCAAACAGTGTCCCATCCGCTGCGCACACCAGTCGCGGGGAATCCTGTCGCTGCACACGCAGACCTGCCGTGTAAAATCTGATCACCCCGGCAGTGCGGGTTGGGGACCGGCCGGAACGGTTTGGCCTCCCCGAACCTTTTTTCTACTTTTCTGAGCCGACCCCGGAGAGCTCGCTACCCCCCTACCCAGCGTGCAACAGGGCGCCGCCCCCAAAGGGTTTTTCTTCACGACCTCACTCTCTACTGGGTCGCTCCTCTCTTAGTGCCTCCTCTCTGTCCAGAACGAATCTTCGACTCCGCGCTGCGCAGTCTATGCAGCCGGGGCAGGATCCGTTGCAGCTTTGCACAGGCGAAGTCCTGCCGGCTCCGTCTTAGGCGAGATGTTGCCCCTGGGGATGGATGTGTGTGGACAGGTTTGAGCAGTTGGTGAGGTGACCAGATAATAGCCAGGGCAGCGTTCCGGAGCCAGGAATCCGGGCACAGGCCTGGGAATCCGTGCATGCACTCGCAAAGTCGTGTGTGTACACGTACTTTCGAACTTGCAAGAATGGCGTGTAGTACACCTAAGTGTGTGCAATTTGGACATTTTCCTGGAGAAGGTCTGTAGCTGGTCCGGGGTCCAAGGCCCAGGCAGTCTGAAACACGCTGGTACGGGTTGTTCGCCCAAGAAACCCCGCGGAGACGATGCAGCGGCTGCATTTGGGGACCACAATCCCACCTGGCCACAAGCACTGGGCCACGGACCTGCCCTCCGGCGGCCACAGGCTCTTTCCCGGCCCGGACCCCATCATCTGCCCTGCCCCGTCGTCCCGCAACCAACCCGAGGTCGCTACAGCCGCTCTTAATATTCCGAATTTCCATCCCCCTATCCCCCTACCCCCAACACCTCCAGCCAAACTCTCCAGCGAGGAATATCCTTGGCTCAACGAAAACCCGCGAAGGGGAGGCCCAGGAGGCCCTGGTGCTGCGCCGTGCGGCGCCCATGTCCCGCTCGGCCCCTCCCCCACCACCCCCCGGGTCTGACCCTCCTCTTCCCGGGGACAGGCGCCTCTGGGGGGTCCCCGGGGGCTGAGAGTGCGTGTCTCTTTAAGAGGCCCTGGGGGGGCGCCTCGCGAGCCGCCCGGGGCTGGAGGGGGAGGGCACGAGCGGGGGCGGCTGGCGCCAGGCGGCCGAGGCTCCACAGCAAAGCTCCGGCCCCTGTCACTTCGCATCGGCCGGGCCCCGCAGACAGGCGGGGGACGCGCGCTCAGCCGCCCCTCCCTCTCCCAGGCCGTCCAGGGCCCGGGCGTCGGGCGGGCGTGGGCCTCGGGCCTCCGGCCCGTTGCACGCGCTCAATAAGCGCTGTGCTTCCCGCAACCCGGAAATCGGGCAGGGGCGGCCTGGGCCGGGTGTGGCCGTGGTCCCGAGCCTGGCCGGGCCGCTGTCCGTCCTTGGCCCCCCGTAACCTTTCGCGAGGTCAAGGGCCACTGCTGGGACCTTCCCGGAATTGGTCCCCGCCCGGTGTCTTGGTCTGTGTGACTGGGCGTGGATCTGCGTGCTCCTACGTGGAGTGATGGCTTGGTGTGTATGGTCCTGTGGCAGAGGGGACGTGCGTCCGGGTAGCGGGGCGCTGCCGTGAGACTGGTACTGAGTGCGCGGTGGTTTATGAGTGTGCCCGGGCTAAGCTCGGGTGCCGTGTGTGGCCCTATGCCGGTGACCAGTAGTGGAGGTGCCACTGCGCGCGTCCATCCTCGTCTTGGCCTGTGTGTGTAGGAAGAAGGGGAGGGAGAATAGACAGAGTTGCTCCCCATCCCCGGCTTCCCGGCCGGACCCGCGCCTCCCGGAGCCTTGGCGCCAGCCAGCCCAGTTTAGTGGCCGGCCCGGCTCCCCCGCGGTCCCGGGTCTGGCTGGGGTGGGGGCCGCGGCCTCGATGACCCCGGCCCGCAGCGGCCCGGCCTGTCCCGTCCACTTAGACAAATTGCGGCTGACAGGCTCGCAGTCTCTCTGGAGTCGCCGCCCGTCCGTCGCCTCCCTCCCGACCCAATTACCCCGCGCAGGGTCGGGCCAAGTGGCTGGGATGGGGCGGGGGGGGGGGGATCGGGGAGAGCGGGAGGCGCGACCTCTTCCCGGCTGCGTTGTGGCCCAGGCCTTGCGCCGGGACAGGCGGCGGGGCCACTTCTTCGGATCATGTCCCTGGAAGTGCCTGGGCAGCACGGCCTCTGCGGCCCAGTCCCCAGTCTTCCAGGCTGACGCGAAAGCAAGGCCCAGGCTGGCAGCTCTGGCGCGGGACAGCCCTGGCCCTTGAGGGTCGTCGCTGTGCACCTGAGGGCAAGCAAGGTCACAGGGCCCGGCAACCCAAGACTCATTCCCGCCGGATTTGGGACGACTTCCCCAGAGTTTTGGGGATCCCATAACCCGGAGAGCTCCGGACTACTCTATGCTCTGGGGTCAAGGTCCTCGGTTCGCAGCAGTCTGCTTGGGACGCAGGGGTCGGTAAAAGTGAGGTGCACATCTGTGAACCTGCCAGTGCATGGACGAGCACGGGCGTGAGATCATGGGTGTGGGTACCTGGGATCGTGGCAGAGTGAACAGGCCACGCTGCTGTGTGGCTTGAGAGAGGGGGCAAAGCACAAGGACCCCCCCTAGGACCAGCCCACCTGCGAGAGAGGGGCGGGGCTGGCCTGCGCGCGCTCACCAGGCTCTTGATTAGCTTTTGCAGAAATGCTTTCGCCTGGAGCAGGGCCATGATTCCCTGGAGCAGCTTCGGGGGTAGTTCTCGACAATCCGGGCGGGCTCCAGCGTCGCCTCACCTGCCCTCCCTCTCCCCGCCAAAGAGCTACCTGGCCTCCGGTCAGCCTCTGGGCCTCTAACCAATCTTTCGCTTTTTTGACCTGCAGCTTCCTCTTTGCCTCCTTGGACCTTGTTGCTTTTCTCTGCTGGGTGTGCTCCCCTCCCCCCACTTTACAGATGAGCCCAGAGGTGCAGTAATTTACCCGAGGCCACACAGCTACCGGTGGCAGAGCTGGGATGGGACCCAAGGATCTTAAGAAACAGCAAGGCCACTCCTTAGAAGCTGGTGATGTCATTGCTGTCCCACTAGCTACACCTGCTCCTGCAGCAGTGCAGTACTGAGACTCCAGGGCCCCACCCTCAGGCTGGGCTCTGGCTTTGAATACAAGACGGTACAAGATGCTCTTCCCTTTTGCCCCTAGAGTTCCCAGCTCTAGGTCTGCAGGAGGGTGCTGCCTTCTCAGTTACACGGGGACAAAGGAGCAGCTATGAAGCTAGCCAGGGGCCAGGGCTGGATGCTCTTAGGAGTAGGGAATGGGGGTGAGTGGCCTCAGAGTCTTGGACTGTGTGCGGGCCCAGGACAGGGAGGTCAGTGCAGAATGCAGTTCCTCTGAGGGAGCTGGCCTGGGCATGTGAGGCAGCATGGAGCAGACAGGGGTCAGCAGATTAGCTGTGTGACTTCTTAACCTTGGGCGAGGCTTCTTTCAGGCTCAGGTTTCTCATCTGCAAAACGAGGACCAAATAGCGCTCTTTTGGGTGCCGTCTAGTTTAGAGATTCCCTGATCGGTGAAAATCAGAAAACTCAGCAGTGAGAAACCATTTCCAGTCTTAGACCGGCAGCTGCCTGCTCTGGCCTCTGCCAGAGCAGAGGAGCCGACACTAGTGTTTGACAGAGCGCCGTGCACCTGAATTTACCTTGGGACCACTGGGCCATTTCTCCAGTCAGTCCCAGACAGTGCCCTCCCTCCCTGAGCTGCCACCCCAGCTCCCATCAGCCTCCTCGCAAACCGTGAAGGTATTTTTTCCTCCATCAAGTTGAGAAAAAGTCCATAGTGATTGCCTGTTGAGCAGGTAGGGCTGTAAGAATCAGGGAGGTCACATGGCTTCCTCAAGGTCACCTGGTCAGGCCACAGTTAGATGCATGTTCCGACGGCCTCCTAGGGTGATGCCATCATGGGGGTCTGCTGGGGCTGCTCGGGGTGAGGTGGACCTTGCCCTGGGTGTTATCTCTAGAGGACAGGAGGCTGGCTGCTCCCGGGCCAGTGGGCAGTAAAGCCCCCCACCCTGGGGCCCAGTCTCACTTCCAGCTGATTACAGGCTGTGGCAGGGTCTATAACCTCTCCAATTAGCCGGGGGCCAGACCCAAGGCCTCTCTGATAACCCCAGCTCCAGTGGCAGCCGCCATGGGGCCAGCTTATCTGGCCTCTCTTATCCTCCCCTTCCCCCACATACTCAAAGAGTTGCCCTAGCTGTGAGCCGATGAATAACCAGATTGTCCTGCAAGTTCAGCCCTACACCCACCACTTTCCCTGACTCAAGGAGGCCACAGCTGTTTTGCACCCCCTGGAGGGAAAGGGCTGAGCCAGGGAGGACTCCTGGCTCTAAGCTGACAGCCGGTCCCCTGTGCGGTTGGAGAGCGCTCCTGGCTGTCCATCTTTGCCCCATCCACGTGCCTTAGGGTGGGTTCAGAGGGCCTGACCCTTCCTTGAGCTCCTTCCGTGGCCAGTGTGCATAGGCAATCTCTGCTCTGGCTGGGGTGGGGGTATGCCAGGCACATCAGTGTCTCCAGTTGGGCTGGAACGGGAAAGGCTGCTGTTCCTCCCGCAGCCCCAACTGGGCCCAGGCCTCCTTCCGTTCCCAGCATGCCTCACTCTGGCATGTGATTCCTCACCCCGCAGGCTCCCAGGCAGGAGGGACTGGCTTCAGCCACCCTATGCAGGGCCATCTACTCAGCCTTCAGAGCCGAGTGTGATTCAGGTCCCCCTTCTGCTGGCATGCCCAACTGGTCGGGTGGAGGGCACTGAAGATTTAATCTCTCCTCAGGCGCCAGGGTTGGATGGGGTGCGTGCAAAGAGGGCGGGAGCCCTGGAGCTCCCCCGCTCTGGTTGGATGGCTGGATGGGAAGGCCTGCTTGTTTGTGAACTCAACTCTTCTGTGGCTGTTACATTAAACTTCACCCCAAACCACACCTGGATCAGTGGGTTTCCTTCAATCCTCCCAGGCCTCTCTGGGGTCTCAGGGAAGGCAGGACTGGGGCTACCCCTTTTCACTCCCCCGGCTCCTGTCTCCTTCCTGCCATTCACTTCAGGTCCAGAATTGGGAGGTGGGAGGGGAACCACATCAGGAACTTGTCATCCAAGGTTCCAGCCAGGTTTCCTGGGAGACCCACCTTCACCTGACCACCCGTCACCTTCTGAGTCTGAGGAGAGGTAATGACGGGGAGCCTGTCCCAAAGATGAGGCCAGAGTCTTCATCAGGCTCTCCTTCCCACAGCAGCCTAGAAGCACATGCCAAGGACCTGACCAGCCCTGACTGCCACAGCCAGGGAGGGTCCGGGCCTGGGGTGCCCCCAGAACTCTATGGCTCTGGTAACAGGCAAGAAGGTCAGAGAATGGATTTAAGTCAGACCCTACCCCAGTTCAAGAGTAAACATCCTCATTCTCCTTCCTCCCCCCTCCCTGACTCCCCCTCAGCTGCACGTGTGGAGCAGGGACACACGGTCGGGCCCACAGGACTCTGCTCAGCGCCTGGAGAGGACCCTGACCCCAGCAACTCAGGGATGGACACCAACTGCGTGATTTATTGAACAAGACGTGCACTTTTTGACAGGGCCTCAGTAACCAGGGTTTCCTTCACTGAGCAGTACAGGACCAGGGTAAAAGGGCTTACAGACAAGAAAGACAAATCCTTTCCATGAGCCAAAGGGGAAAGAAAAGAGGAAGGGGGGTTTCTTCCTCCCTCCTCCTTCCCTAATACGCTGGGCCTCAGTTCAACGCCAGAAGGACGTTGGCCAAGGGAAGCTGGGCAGCGCGTGCCAAAGCCAGGAGTGAGCTGGGGCTGTCGCTCAGGGCCGAAGTGCCCGCCGGACCACCCACCCTCGCCCCACCCAGGCCCCCGAAGGGTTTGGTTAGAAAATACAAAAGTGGGTCCAGTGCAGGACATCACGTGCAAACGGAGGAGGGGACGGAGCTTCTGCAGAGTCTCTCTCAGCCACGGCCCCGTTGATGGGGGGCAGAGGTCATGGTGAGCCGAGGTGCTTTGGAGAAGGGTCTCTTCTCAATCCAGGGAGGGTGGGCGGCTGTTGTCACGAAGCTTGGGGAAGGTGGTTGGTAAAAGACGAGCAGAGTCCGAAGGGCAGGACCAGAGGGGGGACTTCTCCCCTCCCTCCAGCAGGTGAGTGGGCCAGCCAGTCAGAAGCAGGTTGCTGGTACCTAGGGGAAGCTGGTAGGGAAGAGGCTGAGGGGCTGACTCTCATTGGTGGGCAGTGGAGATCGGTAGCCATCGAAGTTTCTCGGGATGCTGCCGCTGGTGGAACCTGAGCTGTTACTCAGAGTCTCGATGCTTCCCTCTCGCTGTAGTTCTGCAAGACAGAAGAGCGGGCCAGGCCCAGTCAGAGTGCAGTCTTGGGGAGGCGGGGGTAGCCCCTGGGCCGGGCTGCCTGCCTTGAGGCACCAATCTGGGTCCATATACATCCTTCTGCAGGGGGAAGGACGGGCCGGGTGGCAGCTCGGGTCACAGGGAGGCTCACCCTGAGGAGGGCGAAGCCCCCTTGGCTGGCGGGCTCCAGTTACTCCCTCATTGTGGGAGCCCCTTTAGCCAGAAGTATGGCCGTCCTGATGATCTGTCTGGACCACACTGCCATACATGGGGCATGTGCTCAGCCAGCATACTCCCCCAACTCCATGAGAGGCTCCTGTCCTGGAGCTACAAGTCTGGCAGGAGGGGAGAAGCCAGGACATGGGAAGGACCGATGCTTCCCTACCTGATCTGTCTCCCTCCCCTCCCCTGCCAGGGAGCGTCAACCCTGGCTTAGCCACTCGCTCACTCGTTCTCACCCACACAGTCTGCCTGCTGGCCAGGCCCCGGTCCATCTGTGGCACCTCCTGGAAAGTGACCTGTTTCCCTTCAGGAGGGAATGCCAGGTTTGAGAGGGGCCTACGTGCCTGGAGTGTCTCCTTTCTCCCTTCCTCTGGGCTCCCAAGTGTCCTGGAGGCCTCCCAGAATTTCTATGCTCAGAGTCAACCTGGCAGGGAGGCTCCCATCTCCTCCTCTGCCCCTTCCCTGGCATCAACACAGCCACGCTACCATCTTGGATATGGCAACTGGCTCCATCTCATTCAACTCTGGGCAGCTTACCCAACTGCCCCACCATCTCTTGATCCAAGACAAGTACTGGGGTAGGTGGGCTGGGAATAGACTTCCTGGCGTGCCGAATGCAAGGAAGAGAGAATTACTTCTTGGCTTTTTGAAAGTGGCCAGTTCCTATACCCTCTCCCTCACAGTGGGCTCTGAAATGTGGGCACACACATCCCTGGGCAAACTCTGGGCCCCAAGCCAAGATGTGGTACCTGCAACCTCTCCTTCCCCAAGGTACACCTGCCCGGGACTGAGGGGGTCTTGCGTGTCCACCCCAGGAGCCCAGGACCTCAAAGCAGTCATCTGAAACGGCAAGGTGTGCTCGAATGTTACACTTGTCTGGTCTCTTTTATCTCCAGCCTGCACCTGCTCCCTGGCTCCCTGCCACCGTACACACGCAGCACAGCTGGCTTTGGTTAGGGAATGGGTCATGGCCTTTACTCCTGGGCCGGCCATCACCAGTCGGCCAGGAAATAACCACCGACCCCCCCCTCCCTGCGGGCGACCCCCAAAGCATCGTGGTGACCCAGAAGAGGCAGCCACAGAACGGGCTGGGTCTGTGCTCTCCTCCTTCAGGGCAGGCTCCTGGTCCTGTGTGAGGCGTGAGGGGCCCTCAGGCTGCACCAGGCACCACTCCGGGGCCCGGGCCCAGGCTGGAAGGGTGTGTGTGCCTGGACACCAGAACCCCTCAGCAGATGGGGGCTGTGGACACAGGCTACAGGCTTGGTGATGGCCCCTGATCTCCAAGAGACACTGGCTGCCCCGTTGGGCCCAACCCTGAGATAAGTCGAGAGTTATCTAGATGTGGATCGCCCTCTAGCCTCACCCTCATTTGGGAGTCCAGGCCATTGTGCCGAGAGACGGACAGGACAGGAAAGCAAAGAACAGGCCCCGGAATTTCTGTATGGAAGCGTCAGGCCGAGGAGTCTGTGGGAGATCTCTGATTCCAGAGGCCCTGGCCCTGGTGCAGGCTGTCCCAGCACTAGGGGGCGCTGGCAGCAGGGCCAGGAGGGCAGGAGACAGGAGCAGTGGCCGCAGCAAGAGGAGCAGGGGCTTCCTGAGCCTCTGGACACCAGGTCCAAGGAAGAAAGCCCCACATGAAGGAGCAGAAAAGGCCACCAGCATGGGGAAGGTTGGCACCTCTCCGGAGCTGGAAGACATGCCTGACGTTCTGGAGGCCCAGCGCCGGCACATCCCCACTAACGAGGAAGCTGAGGGGCCGGGAGCCCAGGACCGAGCGTGGCACCCCCTCTGCCCCTCAGCACAGGCCCGCAGGGACCCCACCCCACGAGTCTGGGCGGACGCCCATCATCCCATCCTGTGACAGTGCAGGGACAGTTGCCAAAGGGACTTACAAGATGAGTTTGCTGCTCTTGGGGGCCAGGTAGAGCCTGAGCTGTCCTGCTCATGTTTTCTCTTTACCAGTGAGGCCTGGGACGTGAAGGAAGTGGCCCCATCTCCCAGGGCGACCGAGCTCTGGTGAATTTATGTCCCGTACGTCTCCCCGGGCCTCCTCTCTCCTCTCCATGCCCACGGCCACTGCCGGGTTAGGCCTGTGCTTCCTGCCTGGATAAGTTCCAAAGTTCCCTACTGGTCTCCTGCCCTCCAGACCCCCCTCTCCAAGCCACCGCATCCCAAAGCCGGGGTGTCCTGTCTGTAGCACGAACCTCATCTTGCTTTTCCTCTGCTTAAAAATCTTCATCAACTCCTAAGCGTCCTCAGGATAAGGTCTAAACCCCTCAGCTCTATTGAACTGCCTTCCATGACTGACCCGTCCCCCGCAAGACCTCACTAACCTCTCCTGTTATTGGATTTGAGGAACCAGTAATGAGCTTGGGCAGTCTGGGGGCCTCTCCAGGCTGCCTTAGGCCTCTGGGCCGGTGCTCATCCAACTTCCTCTGACGGAAAAGCTCTTCCCAGGCTCCCTAGGCCCCTAGGGCGCCTACTCGTCTTCGAAGCTAAGGGCAAGCACGAGCCTGTCTGTTGCCCTGGCAGAGCCGGCCAGGCCCCACTGCGCTGTGTACCCACTCCTGCCCCGGGCCCTCTAGCGCACTGTGCACCGCCTGCTCACACGCGTGTCTCCATCCAGGTGGAGGGTCTCTCGGGGGCCAGTTCTGTGCTTTCTCTCTGTATTCCCTAGTGCCAACCGCAGGGCCTAGAAAACAGCTGGTGCTCAAAAAACATTTCTCGAATGAATGAGTGAATGATGTGGTGAGATGTGGCGCTTCTTCTGCGCATGACTACCAGTACAAGAAGCAGGGGCCCGGCTGGGCCTGGGCACTTTCCTACATGCCTCTGTCAAGTCCCTCTCTCTTCTTCTCGCTGAGACAGGATGAGCGTGTGCAGAAGTGGATGTGGACGTGTTCGAGGGGTGCACACACGGTTGCCCCTCAGGTCACCCAGCCGCCCAGCCCTCAGAGCAAGCGGCAAACGGAAGTGTGTGGCCTTACCTTCCTCCATCCTGAACACATGCTTTGTTACTGTTGGGTTGCTCATGGACGCTGGGCTGTTGGCATTTTTTTTTTTTTTTTCCCTTGTGAAAAGAAGAGCATTGAGGAACCTTTTGGGAAAAGACCCGGACAATGATGGAGAAGTACACTGATCTCTGCAAGCAGGGGGAGAGGGTATCGGGAGGTGTGGGGAAGTCACACTGGGAGGAGGGTAAGCTTGCAGCAGGATTCTGCAGTGACATGCATGTGTAGGGGCCTGGGGACCAGTCTTGGGGGTCCCAGAGATGGAAGTGTCGTGACACAGCCGAGACCCCCTTTGGTGAGGGTGACGGGTGCGGGGGGAGAGGGAAGGAGCCTCTGGCTCACGCAGTGCCGGCTGCGCCCCATGCACGTGGGATGCCAGGAGAGGAAGAGGAGACAGACAAAGGCTGAGTTTTCGGGGATGCCTCCGGATGTTCTGACTCAGTGGCCCAGTTTCTGGCTGCCACCCTCCTCCCCCAATCCCTAGACCCCTGGGTCTGAACAGCTCTCCTGCAGCTGAGGTGGACCTGTGGGGAAAGCCCACCAGAAACCTGCCAGGGCTGCAGGAGAGAGAGCTGGGGGCTCTGTGGTGGGGGACTAAGCAAGCATCCCGGGCAGCCTCCCTACTCAGCAGAAGTAGGTGGATTCCGGCCGGTGGGAAAAAGCTAGCTCTAAAGGAGGCTGCTCTCTAGGCCTCAAAGCGAGGTAGGGGATGAAGAGTAGCTCCTAGACAATGGACTGGACTCGGACAGAAAATCTTATTATGACCTCACATTCTCCAGCGCCTTTGTGCACCTGGGAGGTGGGTGCTGGTCTCCCCATCTTGCAGGCAGCAAAACCAAGGAAGAGCAGGAAGCCATTGGCTCTGGGTACACAACCCCCCACGAGAGAGAACTGGGCCACTGCAGGCCCCAGGACGGTGATGTGACAACTCCAGAAACCGCTAAGACTGGCTCCAGTGCTCCCCACTGGCTGTGTCCACCCATTCCCTGCTGGCTCTTTTTGGAAAATGGGCCTGCTGCCCCTCTATGCCCTGGGCCAGGACGGGTAAGCCACAGCACGTAGGGGGGCAGTGGAATGAGCAGTAAGCAAAAAGGAGGCGCCTTGGCTCTCATGAAGTAAGCAAAGGACCGAGAAAGCTCAGCCCTCGTGCTGCCCTCACTATGGAGCCTGGCAAATTTCGAAGGTGTCAGAGGTGGGCAAAGAGGTGGCTGGCCTTGTTAGGGAGAAGCAAGCCTCGTTCCCTAGGCGTGTATGCCAACGGAGACCCAGGGAGCATGTGAGGAGGCAGGAGCTTGGCTGCCCCATCTTGGGCTGGGCCACGCAGGATGAGGGAGACTGTCTTCCGTCCTTCACTCCACCATCACCCCAGCCCCTCATCTCCCAGCAGGATCCTGAGGCCCCTTTGCAAAGGCAGGAGCAGCAGGCTGGCTCCTGCGAGCTGTGGGTGGGTGCCGATGGGCAGGGCAGGGCTCCACCCAGGCAGAGGATGAGGCAGGAAGGGGACCTTACATGGCACAGGAGATGGCACGGGGCGCAGGGCACGAGGAAGCCCCTCTCTCTGGTCCTCCCTGCTGGACTGCTGGTCCCCAAGGCTGCTTCACCCTGGAGGTTCTTCTCCCTGGGACCGTCCTCTCCCCTGGGTACAGACCCTTCACTCCCTTGAGGCCGTGCAATGCCTGGTAAGGCAGGGACTTTTGGGGACAGACTGGGCGCAGGTCTCTCTTCACAGGAATAGTCACTTTACTAAGCGCTATGGTCTTGGTTCCCTGATCCCTGGGGAGGGGGTGAAACGCTGAGGACACAGGGTCTATGTGAGCTTTGGGAGGAGCTGGGGGAGCCCAGGAGGGCAGGAGACCCCAGGGGGAAGGTCAGGAGTGAAGTCCTACTTTGGGCTTGACCTTCTCCAGGCCTCCTCCAGGCCGGATGGCAGTGAGGGTGGCTGGCCAGAGACCCCGAGGGAAGCCCCTTCGGCTTCTGGTGGGTGAGGGCACTGTGGAGAGCCCGTCTCAGGACTTGGCTGAGGAAGGTCTGTTTCCGGGACCTGATGGGGTCAGTGAGGGCAGTTCTGTGTGTGTGTTTGGGCGGAGGGTCCCTGGGACCCCTGGGGTTCAGTCCCCAGGCCTCCCTGGCACTTCCCTTGCCACAAAAGGAGTAGCATTTACTGCCGGGCCCCTCTGGTGTGCTCAGAGGCTCCAGCCGGCCCAGCTCTGCACACTCAGCCTCGATGCTGCTCATTAAAGGGATTAGCAGAGCACTTCTACTGGGCCCTGGCTGCAGCCACCCCCACCCCCCCACCCCGTCCCAAGCTAACCACCCAGGCGGCCTGCGGGGAGTAGGATTAGGCCTTGGGGTGGAGTCTTAGGTGGCACCCACCGCCCACTTCCAGCAGACAGGAGGGAGAATGCCCCCCACCCTTACCCCTCAGCCTCAAGGGCCTGAGGAGTGGGGGCGGGGGGGGCAATGTCGGCCCAGGCTGGGGAGGCAGATGAGGGCAGTGGTTAAGAGCACAGGCTCTGGGCCCTGCGACCTGGGAGATCTGGGGCAAGTTACTCAACCTCTGTGCCTCAGTCTCCTGCGCAGGAGGGTAACAGTGTCTCTTTCACAGTGCGGTCGTAGAATTAAATTAAACAATGCACGTAGAGCGCGTCATGAAGTGCTTAAAGCTTCCCGTCAGCAAACGTGAGTTACTCTCATTGCTGCAATTGTATTAGCGCTTGTGATTATCCACAGGACCTCGGGGTCCCTCTCCATCTTCCCTCCCCAGCAGGTGTCTCTGCCATCCAGGCCCCACCGGTTCGCGCTCCCCCTTCTCCACTGGATCTTGGGAAAGAGTCTTTCTTTTTAATCAAGAAATGGCCTGAAGAGGAAGATGGCAGATACGTGTTTACAGCTTTTCATTTCCCTCCTTGCCTCTTTGAAAATACCTTCTTCCGAGCTGGAAAATAAATTTCCAACCCTGTTGACGTGCATTGATTTTTCCCTCCTGCGTCCACCTCCCAGTTCTTCCCCGTCAGCAGGGCCTGTGGTTAAGCCCCGTGTCTGGGTTGGGCTCAGTGGTACCCCAGGGGAGTGGGTGGCCCCAGAGCACGGAACTGTCAGCCAAACTGCCCCATCTTGCCCAGTGCCTGGCTCAGAGGTCTGCAAACAGAAATGGCTTCCATCCCCTTCTGCCGTGAGGGTTCTTGGCTTGGGGGTTGACGTCAGGGAGTGGGGTGGGGGGAAGGAGGTCCTCTGAGCAGATTAGCGATTTTTAGCATCTTCCCTGAAGGGGATATACAGAGAGGAGACCAGGGGACCACAGGACTGCTTCAAGCTCAGCAAGTGGATCTCAACGGGGTCTGCCCCAAGCAATTGACTTTGTCAGCAAGGGGCCTGCCAACAAGGGCCTGGGACCAGCTATGCAAGCTGGGGCTTGGAGAGAGAGGCGCTAAGGAGGTGGGGGGCTTGGCTGCATCCTGCGGGTTCAGGAGGTTTGTCAGCTTCCCGGTGCTGGAACCCGAAGAGGTGATCTGGAGGCCAACTAGGGGGTGGACACGGCGAGGGGCTGCTTGTCTTACACCAGCCCTGGGCCTGGAAACTACTGCTCTCTCTTCCAGAGAACAGGAGTGGCTCACGGAGGTGGGGGTCTCTTCAGGGAGACAGAGATGGAGTTGCCTGAGATGGCTTCTGGAAACCCTGACAGCTCTGTCACAGACCACACTCTGGGTTGGAGCCAGCCTCAGCCCCAGGGCACTTTTTAGGAGGTTAAAAGGGCAGCAGTTAAAGGAGGCAGCCTGTAGGGAGGCCTTGATTTTCCTCCCACCCTGACACACCGAACTGAGGCTGCACGGCCCCCCTGCACCTTCCCTTTTCCTGTCCTCTCAGCCCTGCCGTATCCCACCCTCAGGCACCCTCCTCAGGCTCCAGAGCCCGCAGAGAGGCCAACAGACCGGGGATCCTCTTCTTCCACCAACACCAGGTCTTGGAAGGATGGGGGCTGGGGGGTAGGGCTGAGAAGGTATCACCTTTCTCCTCCAGCAGGGGTTTTTATTCCCCTCCCAGGCACACTTGTGGAAGGAAGGAGGGCAGTTTCTCGAAGCTGAGGGGCTGAGGATGAAAAGGGCCTTCGGAGTTCAGATAATGGGAATCCTGGTCTGGGTGATGGAATGAGGGAGTGGAGAAGATAGCTAACAATGGCCTGGGTATCTCCAGGGCTTCACACCTGTGTCTGAGCACAGAGCCCTGGCCCACTGATTCCACCCGACTTCTGGTCATCTCACTGCACACTCAGACTGGGGTCCCTGAGAGCTTGTGCCAACGGCCCGAGTCCTGCAGCCCGTGGGCAGGTACACGCCTTCCCTCCTGGCAGGAGTCTCTTCCAACCCACAGGGCTGCCACAAACACGCTTTCTTACCTCCTTGCCCAGCTCTTGTTCCTGACCCAGAACGTCACAGGATGAGGCCAAGGCCACGTGGCCTGCCTTGCCCCTCGCTAACCCCTCCCCTGCTGCCAGCTCCAAACATGAAGGGCAAGTATCTGCTGCTCGTGGCTCAGGCACCTGGACGTGTGTCCCTTGGCCACTGGGGCCACGCACCGCTGCCTAATAACCTCAGGGTTTTGGGGGGAGACCTGAGGCCTCAAGGAGACCTCAGACCCTTCTGGGCATCCACTGGCCCCTCCCTGGAAGGTGAAAGTCACGATCAATACCTGGAAAGGATGGTTGAGGAAACTGGCAAGTGGAGAGCCCTCTCTGTGCCTTAGGCTCCACCCAGAAAAACTGGGGAAAAGGCACATCACCTTTCTTCCCTCCAACAGGAAAGGTCCTCAGGCCTCTGGAAACCCTATTCGTGACAGCAGGCCAGTCTGGCATTAATACATGAGACAGGGGCACAGAGGAAGGCTAGGTCCAGGATGCGTGTGTGTGTGTGTGTGTGTGTGTGTGTGTGTGTGTGTGTGTGTGTG
>NW_021703786.1:9412388-9438579 GCF_005190385.1 Monodon monoceros
TGTGTGTGTGTGTGTGTGTGTGTGTGTGTGTGTGTGTGTGTGTGTGTTGGGGGTGGAGAAGGGAGCAGAGCATCTGAGTTCCAGGCAGAGCAGCTCACAACACAGCCCCGGATCCCTTCCCAGACTTAGGTGGTATTGGCCAGAGGGTAGGCTGGCCTGTCTGGGGGCTGGAGCCTTCCCCCGGGTCCCTCCTACAACAGCCATGATAGGGCACCAACCCCAGCCAGGGAAAGACCAGGAAGGCTGCCACAACCCGCTCCCAGGCAACCCATGTGACCCAAGCCCTCTCAAGTCTTGGCTTAAGGAGAAGAGAGCAGGATCACCCACCCAGGTCACCTCGACCAGCACCCCATGTGTGGGGACCCTCTCGGTGTCACTACATCTGTCTAACTTTAAATCCTGACCCAGGCAGATTATGTCCTGTCACAGCATATTATACTTGGGGATGGCAAAGGCTGAGCTGACCTGGCTCACGGGTCCCTGGTTTTGAGTTATGTGATAAATCTGGCTGAAACCATGCTTGAGATCAGCCAGATGTAGAAGCAGCCTTGAGCTGAACCTCCCTGTGGGTGTCGAGGAGGACTCGCACTAGCCCCAGTGCTGCCGCCGACGTGCTGAATGACCTGGGCAGGTTGCTTCACTTCTCATCGGCATCACCATCTGTCAGGCAGGAGGGGAGGGGCTGCTCTGCAGACCTCACAGGGCGTGTGAGGCTCTAAACAGAAGAGGATGTGAAGGTGCTTCAAGAAGCAGGATACGCCCGGAGCGCATGGGAGAGGCCACTCTCACTGCAGTGGGGTCCTGGGTAGAAAGCTGGGGTTGCCACCTCTGATGCTTCAGCAGGCTGAGGCCCTTGGAGAAGCGGTCCTCACCCAGGAGGGCCCAAAATGCCCCCTCTAGCCCCAGGCCAGCAGCACAACACGGGGGGCAGAGCTGCAGCAGACGCCATCTGAGGTAGACGCAGGGGGGCAGCGTGGCGGTAGAGGACGCCCAGCCAGGTGCTGGATGGGCCTCCTTTGTGTGCGTCTGCATATGGGGCCCCGCGAACATGCCCACTCAGCATGGCTCTGGGAAGGACACAGAGCTTGGAAACTGTCCCAGCGAACCAGGTGTTCGGCAGCCAGCCTCGACTTTCCTGCCTCCTGAAGTCCAGCCTTGAAGCTCGGAAGACCCCACCGAGCTCCCGGGCGGGGTCTTCCCGAGCCGCCCTCCGGGGCTGTGAGACAGCACAGGGGCCCATGGACCACAGGAGAGATGCTGCTCCTTGAACACGGCTGGCCTGATGGGCTCGAGCCACATCCGGTTCTCATTCAAACGTCCAAATGTAATTAAATTCTCTCCGATGCAGCGCAAGAGTTTGGTAAGATGTGGCTTTCCGCCTTCCATCAAGGTTAAGAAATCACCATCATCTCTCATTCCATGGGCTGACCCAGTCTGCTCCCTGCCACTGATCTGTCCCGTTCTGTACAGTTAAGGCCTGTGCTCTGATCTGTTTTCTAGAGCTGATGGGGCTGGGGCCCATGCCGCGCCCTCTCCCCCACCATCCCACTTACCCACCTGAGAGGACGGCCAGCTGAGGCCAAAGCAGCAGGCTCGCTTTGACTGAACAAGTCAGTGCACCGTGGGCTGGGCAGGGGCGGGGAGGTGAGCGGCCCTGGGGACACGGCTGCCGAACCCAGGCTCGCCTCGGGGACACACCAGTGTCCTCCTTCCACTGCCTAGATGTGTCTCGTCACACCCTGCTGAGGGATCCCCTCTCTGTAGTTTCTCACAACAGGATGCACTCGAGAGCCTCTGGCCTGGCCCTAGAGCCCTCTATGGGAAATGGAGCCTCTCACAGTCAGGGCAGGGCGAGGCAGCCTGCCTGCCCCTACGCACGGAGAAGAGGACGGAGGCGTGAAGGAAGCAGAGGAATGGAGAAGGCCTGGGAGCCGTCTCCGGGAATCCCTGGGACCTCCACGTCTCACAGGATCGCTGGTCATTTCTGGCCTGTCAGGGCTCCGAACGGGTTAACGGGCAGCACGGTCCAAGGTGCCGGCCTCGGTGAGACGGAGGGTGGCCCACTCAATAGAAAGGAGGCGCACTCACCCGAGGCTTCGGTGCCTCTCCCCAGCCTCCCGTTCAGGACTTCCCTGAATTCAAGCAGAACATCCCCTAGACAGGCTGCCTTTTCCAGCTTCCCTTCCCAACTGAGTATCTCTAGTTTACGGCTTATTTTTACTTAGGGATTTATGACTTTCATGGTAACGGGTTCCATTCTACTTCCTCTATGTCTATGTCTCTAATCTTTGTGGTGCGGGCTTTGCGAGAGTTTCTTAGTCGGGGTAGTATTCTTTTTGAAACAAGCTGTCCTGCGAGTTAATGACTTACAGTGGGGGTGGATGCTCCCCAGAGACAAATGGGGGCTGGGGAGGGGATAACCAGGCTGGGGGTAGATAAGACTCTTCTAGATTAAATACACGTCCCTTTAAGACTCTTGGTCAGCTCCTGGACCAGAATCCCCCAGGCTGCTCACCAACATCCCTATCTGAGATCTAGGACCACTTTTAGGCACACGTGGCACTTCCACACCAAAGAGTCCTCACCCTGGAGATGGGCACAGCACACAGCAATCCCAACATTGCTGACCTGACTCTAAATAGGAAACATTTTGTATATTTGTTTCCAAATGGTAAACTTTAGTTTGGTAATGGATTTAATTTAATTGCTTGGTGGCATTACTGCCAAGGCCACAGGGCTGGTGCCTTCGTATCAGTGAAGGTTTTAAGGAAATGAGCCTAGTTCTTAGTTCAGTTGTTCTAGGCCAAGCTTAGCTAGGACAGTGGTGATGGGGTCAAGGTCTCTGTTGCCTCTGTTAGGGTCCCCAGCCTATGATCTTGACCCCGTAGTCACGAGTCTCGATTAATTGCCGCGGTGCCGCCCGTCCAGATGAAAAAGCTGGGCGGATACACAAAGCCGGATGCTGCCTTTGTGCTCTGTCCACAGACTGGCTGCTGGTGCCGGGCCTCTATTCATTATTCAATTCAGCTCGCTCAGACGAGCCTTTCCATTTGCTCCTCCAGGAGAAGTAACAAATCCAGAAATGCAATTCCACTTTGCTGTATTACAATATTGATTTGCCCGTCGAGTGGGAGTGCATTTGTTCTGTCAGCCCCCCTGTGGGCAGGAAGGGGTTAACCAAATGTTTATCACAAGGCTGGCTTCAGAGTTGAAAGTAATGTGATCAGTAATGAATTTTGTGTTACATTAGGTTGTATAAATGGACAGACAAGCGCAGACAACAAGTGGCCAGGAGTCGGGGCTAATCTAATGATGTAAAAATAGAGACAGCACCAATTATACCGGGGGCCAGCTCCAGGCTCCTGCAGGGACTGCAAATGAATAGGTACAAATCAAATTACTCACTAATAGACGCACTACAAGAGGGGCAGTCGATGGCAAATGCATTAGAGCCTAGTGACCTCTCTGCTCTGCACAGCAGAGTCCGAAAATTTGACTTCCATCTTAAAAGCGGGGGCAGGGAGTGAGGTTCTCAAAGAAACTCTTGTTGGGGGAAGCACGGCAGCTACTCCCCACCCCAAACCAGTCCGTCGCCAGAAGGTACCTCCTGTCTGAGCCGACCTCTTGCCCTCACTCCAATGCCTCCTGAAGCCTGAGCACCGGGGCAGGGGCGGGGGGCCTCTTGAGGGACCAAAAGAGCAGTGGATGAAGCCCTGCACGTAGGCAAAGACAGGAAGTCACATACCAACACACTTCACAGCCATGTGCCTCTCAGGGGTGATGGTTTTCGCTGCTATGTCAAGGGCTGTGTCCGTATTGAAAATAAAATATTTCTTTAAAGAGGATCACAACATGGACCTTTCAGAGAGCAGCGGTGCCAAGATCAAAGGGAGTAGATACGAAAATCTGGTTTGACCACTGAGCGCTTTGCGGGGAGTGCTAGTGGTCTGTTCCGAGGCACAGCACAGGCAGGGTTTTTGTTGTTTTTTTTACATCTTTATTGGAGTATAATTGCTCCACAGTGGTGTGCTAGTTTCTCTTTTATAACAAAGTGAATCAGCTATACATATACATACGCCCCCACATCTCTTCCCTCTTGCGTCTCCCTCCCTCCCGCCCTCCCTATCCCACCCCTCTAGGTGGTCACAGAGCACCGAGCTGATCTCCCTGTGCTATGCGGCTGCTTCCCACCAGCTATCTGTTTTAGGTTTGGTAGTGGATATGCGTCCATGCCAGTCAGGCAGGGTTTTATCTATTTCTCGCCAGCCTGAACTGGTCTGTCCTTCCCTCTGTTCCTTCTCCCAGTCCTGCCTTCGCCCTTACAAGGGAATGGGAGCAGGGAAGGATGTGGAGTTACCACTGGCACCGCAGCCCCTCAGGTTTTCTTCCTCCCTCTCGGGTTCTATGAATGTGGAAACCAGGCCTTAAGTTCCAAGCTGCTTGGCAGTGCTGCTGGGCTGCTCAGAGAAGGCTCATGGAGACGTGCTTAAACGCATGAACCGTATGCTTAGATTCAGCTCCCAGTGGCTTGGGGAGGAATAAAGTATGAAACCAAAGGACCCAGGCCCATGCCTGGATGGAAGCGGGGGCGGGGGGTGGGTCTGGTAGGCTCGGCCCACCTGCTCCTCCCCACAACCCACCCCTAAGGCCAACACCAGTCACATACATCAAAGTGGAGATGGCAAGCTGGTCCTGGCCAACTGGAGATGATGGGAACCGGCCAGAAAAATGAGCCCCCTGGCCCCAACCTGGCGGGGGGTGGGGGGGGCGGGCAGGCACAGAAGGGAAAAAATCATCCTGAACAAATGAAGCAACTGGATGTCAATTCTCCCCAAACTCAATTAAGCACACAGAGGGGTGCGACTGCAAGCTATCGGGCTACACTAAATAAAACATATGTGGGGGGAATCGGGGTAGGTCTGGGAAGCCTGGTGCCGGGAGATTCTACCAGGACATTTAAAAATGCTTTCTGTGGTGGGCCTGCAGGTCCCTGGGGGCAGGGGTGGGGTTCAAAGAGAAGTGGGCAGGAAGCAATCACCAAATGTCAGAGGTTAGACAGCTGACTCTGGGGTGGGTACTCGGAAACGCCTCCCTCTGTAAATTCAATCTGATGGGCACGGCTTGGCTTCCTTTGTCCAGGACTCTTTTGCTTCAAGAGCCCAGGCTCTGGACTCCTAAAGGGTCAGAGGGCCATTTCCAACTTTCAATTTCTGTGTGTCTGTTTGTCTTTCCTCTGTCACCAGCCATCCCGCCTGGGGTGGGGGCAGATGGTGGTCGAAATACCTCAGGCCACCTTCTGAGGCAGTAGAGGGGCAGAGGCAGGGGCAGAAGGGAAAGATGGGTATTTAACCATCCATGACTGTGTTCAACTTTGTTCAGATCTCACACCTTGCAGAAAGGTCAATGGTTAAAGGTGAATTCTCTGGCAGAAGAGGAGGAACAGAGAGAAATCCTCCCGTTTGTTAACCATTTACCCATGTTCATGTCTTCAGAGAAGGCCCCTTATCTGGGGGTCCAACGGCCCTTCTCCACCCCTTGTCCAAGCCTGTCCGTTTTCCACAGGAATCCCTGCCCATGTGGGGCAACACCTGGAAAGGGGACTCTGAAGATTCACTGATGAGGTCACATGGGCACTTCCTCCTTGTCGACAGGAATCAGTGTGCTTTGGTTAAAGAATTCAAAGAAGACTTTGGGCAACTGAGAAATGTGCAGAGGAGCTTCTCAGCCCTAAACTTCCATTACAGCTCTGCCTTTGCCTGGGGCTTCCAGCGGCCTTAGGGGAAAAGGAGAGAGGGATGGAGGAGGCAGAAACTAACTATCTAGAACTGGCCAGAAACTGACAAGTGTGCCTTTTAAACACAATCCTTCTTTCCATTGCTCTGACTGGCTTTCATTTACCTCTCAGGAGCCACGAAAACCCATCCAGTCATTCAGCAAACATTAACTGGGGCTCAGCTTGGCTCTTGTCCCAGTGCTAGATGCTGGGTAGGGAAAGGCTGGTGGTTAGAGGTAACAAGGAGGAAGCGGACTCAGTCCGAGGGACCAGAGTTGGGCTAAGACACACAGTGTGGCTGACGGAGGGGCTGAAGAGATCACCAGAGCTGAGCCTTGCCCCAGCGGGATGGAGAAGGGAATCCGCCATCGCTAGTTAGTGGAAACGGCAACACGTACTACCTGCCCAGGGCCAAGTGTCAAGTGAGTAGGCGATGCAGAAATTCAGAGGAAGCTTCAGACAACGTGAGATTTGAGCTTGGTCTAAAAAGGTGACCGGGCAGTGGGTGAGGGCAGCAGGCCCCTGAACAGAGCCAGGTCAGCAGTGCCATGTGCTGGGGGTGATGGGTGAGGGTGTCTGCATGGAACATGAATAAGGGGCGACTGTGGAAGGGAAGTGGGGGAGCAGGCTGGAAAGGAAGGTGAGAAAGGCCTGTAAGAGACTTGAAATATCACAGCAAGGAGCCCAGGCTGTCATGTGTGGGCCCTGGGCTCTTGTGAAGAGGGAAACAGGACAGGCAGAGGAGGCCCCGACAGTAAGGATGCCTTCCTTTTCTGGGTCTCCCTTCTCGGGAATAATATGTAGGAGTGATTGATAAACCCCTCGGACCAGGTGACAGGATCTTAAGAACTGGAAATTCTTCCTGGAAATCTCCTTTTTTTGTTTTTTTTATAAATTTATCTTATTTTTGGCTGTGTTGGGTCTTCGTTGCTGCACGCAGGCTTTCTTTAGTTGCGGCGAGTGGGGGGGCTACTCTTCGTTGCGGTGCGCAGGCTTCTCATTGTGGTGGCTTCTCTTGTTGCGGAGCACGGGCTCTAGGCATGCGGGCTCAGTAGTTGTGGCTCACGGGCTCAGTAGTTGTGGCTCGCGGGCTCTAGAGTGCAGTCTCAGTAGTTGTGGCGCATGGGCTTAGTTGCTCCGCGGCACGTGGGATCTTCCTGGACCAGGGCTTGAACCCGTGTCCCCTACACTGGCAGGAGGATTCTTAACCACTGCGCTACCAGGGAGGCCCTGGATATCTCCTTTTAATCCCACATGTTTTAGTTATGATTTCACTTCAAAGCTTTAATTTTTCCTCCTTTGTACATCGCAGAGAGGAACGTCTACCCGGCGGTGGTGTGACAACTGTAGGATGCTCACACGGTTAGCATGGAATCGGAGGCGTAGAAGCCGTTTGGGAGGTGACGGCCGTGAGGACAAAGGAGAGGAGGAAACAAGGCAACCAAAGCGCTCGGCACAGGGAACAGCGGCCAGGACATCACGGGAACAGGAGGCCGACATTTCCTGCACCTCCTGTCTTCCCTCTCCCTTGGACTTAGAGAGGAAGAAAGTGAGCTGAGAGAGGGAAAGTTTTATTCCCTGGAGGGCCAGCACCGTGCCCAGGGGTTCCTCCAGAGAGCCCGCCTGCCTGCAGCGGCCCCGGAGAGAAGGTGAGGGCCTACTGAGGAGGTGGCTGACAGGAGCCCCTGAAAGCATTTTGTAGAGGCACTGAAGAAGGCGAGAAAATCCAGGGCCCGACTAGGTGAAGCAGAGGAAAGTACCTAAGGGACTGGCTAAGTTGCTTCCATGATAGTGCTTGCCTGAGAGTAGGGACGTCTAAAAGGTAAGAGAATTAATTCACTGCCCCATGCCTGCAATTACTGTCACGTGATCATGTGGCACCCTGAGATGGAAGGGGGCGGACACGGCTCCTACTGGAAATGCAGCCTTAGCACGAAAATGTTCCCAGCCCTCAGCAATGAGGCAAGCAGGAGTTCCAAGGCCCATTGGAAGAGCTAATCCTAGAGGTAGGATAGAGGGCCCAACATGGTCCAACATACTGGGCTATTTGTTTTGGGGTGCCCATCTGGTCAACTCCAGGAACAATAGCTAACATTTATTGAGATCTTAATTCTCACAGTCCTGAAATGAAAGATATTAGCACGCACACACAAAAATAGTGCTTTTAGTTCATCTTTTTGCAAAACGTAGGTAGTCAATGGACTTTGTTAATGGATATTTGTTAATTCACTTATTGAACCCTTCCTATGACCATTTAAAAGCTGTGTATACTGTTCAAAATGTGCTTTCCATATTAAGGAGGAAAAAAGGTACAGCCCTTTCAAAAAGTAAAAGTAGTTTCTGACAGAAATCTTTGGAAGACCTTTAGCTGAAAAGAATCTCACAGCCTTTTCTGCTGAGTAATTACCATACACACAGGAAAACTCAGAGGATTTAGCAGAGTAAACTAGAGCACTGCTTTCCAAACTGTAGATCACAATTCACTGATGTATTGTAAAGTCAGTTTAGTGAGTCATGACTGCATTAAAAAAAAACGTATACAGCTGATTCACATCATTGTACAGCAGAAACTAACACAGCATTGCACAGCAACTATACCCCAATTTAAAAAAAAATGAAATAAAATAGTACTAGAGTGTACTGCCTATACTATTGTTTTCTGAAAGTTTTATATATTTGAGCAAGGAAGTAAATGTATTTCTCATGGAAGGTAAGAGGTGAAGATTGAGCCCCCAGTGTGATCCCCAAGAGTAGCTGCTTCTGGACTAGGACAGAATCTGTTAAACAGACTCTAGACAGAAAAGGATGAGCATCTTTCCTACCCTTAGTGCTGTGATCATAAAGGAGAATGAAACAGCATTCCCAGGACTGAAGGAAGCCACAGTCATGGGGAAGAGTCAGTCCCCCTTGACCTTGACTGCTGACTTAGTGAGCTCTTAAGAGTCAACAGCAGCAAAGGGAGGCTGCCTGCAACAGAGATGTGTCAATACTTTAAACAGCTGGTCAGGACCTGTGAATTAGGCCTAGGGCTTTTGCTATTGGATGTGGGAGAAAGCCAAAAAAAGAAAGACAAGGTTTAGCTAAATAGTGATTGAAAGAGTTAAAGTGAAAATAAACTTAATATGTGTCCAGGTGTTTATGAAAATTTTTTTGGTATTAGGTTATACCTTTACTTAGACACAAAACAACTGGAATAAGTGAATGTTTTGCTTATCGAAAAAAATCCTATTTTTCTAGAAAAGGCAATATTGAAAGGCATGTCTACTAAGCAGGAATTAGTCATGTTATTTTGAGGGGCTGAGAGAGGAGGGGCTGTAGGAGACAGCATTCCCGGCAGAAGGAGAAGTTTGTGCAGAGGCCCGGCAGGCAGAGGGAACACGTGTGCTTAGGGACCTTCCGGGGACTTCAGCTTGGCTGGAGCTCGCCCAGAGCAGTGAGAGAGGAGTCCGCAGACAGGGCAGCGGCTGGTCATGAAGGGCTTTGTATGTGATGAGATGGGGTGAATCCAGGAGAAGGACAGAGCTGGCGGGAGAGAAGTTCAGTTTTTGGACATGTGGAAACATCGACAGGTGACTGGAGAGATGGTCTGGAGATCAGGAGAGGAAGCCAACTTGGAGAATCTTTGGAAATCATCGGTTTATGGGTAGTAATTGAGGCCGCGGAAGCAGAGGGGATGGCCCTGTTCGCACTGAGGGAGAGGAAAGAGGGCTAAGAAAGGGCCTGGAGAAATACATTGAAGGCCGACAGAGAAAGCAAGCCCAGGGAAAGGACGGAGAAGTAGCAGAGGCAGAAGAAAAACCATGAGAGTGTGGTGAAACAGGAACTACAGGGAAATCACTCCGAGATCACAGGGCCTGGCTCACCGGGCCAGCGCTGGGGCAAAATGGACATTCGGTGGTGACTCTGGGTATCGTGGCCGGGCAGGCTGGGGGTAGGAACTGCTCCTCCTCTGGACAGCAGGGGAGGGGACGTTGTTGCAGGGATGTTTAGGGTCTGGGTGCAGGAGGCCAAGGGATTGCTCAAATGGTGACCAGCATTTTCTGAGGGTGAGAGACAAGCTGATGGGGTAAGAGATTTGAGGGGAACGGGAAGTTTGACAGAGCGTCCATGAAGAAGGAAAGAGACTGATTTCAAGATCCCGGGTGGACAGAGCACAGGTCCCATACCGAATAAAGCACAGACTAATTCATACCAAATAAACAGCAATAATATGGAAAAAAATAATAAAATACAAACTCTTAGAGGACCAGAGATCTGGGGAATCTCTAAGAGAATGAAAACGGGCCAGAAGCCACAGCAGTAAAGCAGGGGCTGCAGCAGAGCTGCTAACACCTAGGTTAAATGTACAATCCATTCACCCAGTAGTTACTGCACACCCCCTATGTGCCAGACACTGTTCTAGGCATTGGGATCTGCTGCAAAAGATGAGTGCAAACTGAGAATCGGAAAAGGGGGCACTGGGAAAATGCAGAAGGACTGCCAGGGCTCACTGGACAGTAGAGGCCGTACGTTTGTAGAGGTACCGATCTGAACAACTTATGATTTTTCTTCAGCAACCTAAGTGTACGAGCAGAGTTGACTTGACCTGGATTTTGTTTTCTTGACTGGGGACAGTGGAAAGGTAACAGGGGCAAGAGGTGTGAGGATATTAGAAAGAAAGCAATTCAGTCAGTTATTTTTGAGCTGGACTTTCAAATTTAATTTTGATCCAATTAGAGTAACTGGTCACAGCCATCCTGGAGGACAGAGCTAATGTCCGCCTCACAGGTCAACTACGTTTTCAAACGGACCTTCTCAAACTTTAATGTGAATAGAGATCTTGTCAAAACGCAGGTGCTGATTCAGTAGGGCTGGGTGGGGCCTGAGATTCTGCATTTTTAATCAGCTCCTGGATATAGACAGTGTTGCTGGTTCACAGACCACTCTGCGAATAGTAAGGTTTTGAAAGGTTTTGCTTTACTTTGGGGGAGAGTTGTTTTGCACTATGGCACAGCTTACCAGTGGGGTGCTGGGGCTGGCTGACTGTTACATTTTCAGGAATTCTGCTAGGTGACTGACATCATGTTGATAGCTTGCAATTGGCTGTAATGGGAGGTTCTGTCCTATGGCAATGCCCAACTGCTATAAATCAGGGCTTTCCTGCTTCCCTTTGGAGAGCTGGTTGTTAAACATTTACCGGCATATCACTAGGTAAACCTGTATAATAGTGAAGCATGGATACAATGGGCTTTGGTGTCAGGGGTCATGGAGCACCCGTCCCGGGTACTACACTAAACAAAGAGCCTGCTGCAGGCATTACAGAAACTGATCATCTCTGGTGCCTCGGAGGAACCAACAGAGGCACATGCTTGGGTCACCCTATCCCATGAGCACCTAGAGGAGCAGGTTGTGGAAAGCGAGAGCGGGACTGAGAGGCTGCTCTGAGCAAAGGGTGACTTGCTGGAAATTCTCACCCACGTTGCCTGGCTATCTCTGGGCAGCAGGCTGACTCTGGTGTGGGTGTGTCAGGCTGCCCTTTCAAGGCCCTGGGCTGCACGACCAGGCTGATACTTTATCTGGATGGAGCTGCAAAATGCGAAAACTGATTCTCAACAAAGGCAAGGGGGAACAGGTTAACTTCCATGATATCTGCTTAACTTATTGGCCTTTAAAATCGAGGCAGAGTTTAAAAATAACAACAAAAACATATATATGTGTGCACACATATAGACCGATAGATTTAATTTGGTCAAAGAAAACCAAATGAATCCCATTTGGTGACAGTTTGGGGAGGAAAATGAAATCCCTCTGCTCAAAAAGGGCATCTCCTATTTTCTGACCTATGGGTCACGCAGTTTTAATTTCCTCTCTCTCTCTCTCTTTTTTTTTTTAATTTCATGAACCTGCTTAAGGCCACAAAGACTCTCCCGAAGCCTTCAGCTGTCTGGCAGATGAACGGCTGCCAGATTCGCTCAGGTTACTAATGGTCTGTGCCAGACTGAAGTTCCCCAACTCTGCCCGAATGCGCCTTCCAAGACTTCCAGTCTGTTGCTGGACGACACGGAGGTGCTCTAAGCGGCTTCTGAGGAAGGCGGCTGGGGAGGAGAGCTGACCCAGAGCTGCTCTGGTCCCTAGAAGGGTGGCTCCTTGGGAGTGTGTCTGGTGCCACCGGCTCTGGTTTGTGTGAGATGGGGCTGGCCAGGGCCCAGAGATGTAAGGGAAAGCTGTGCTACGAGCAAGGTTCAGAAAGGGAAAAGATTTTCTCCCTTTGGCCAGCTTCCAAGCAAAATGGGGTTAGAGCCCCTGTAAATGGCAGAGCTGCTTCTCATCTCCGGATCCAGGTGGGAGAACAATGGCATGATGACCTGCCATTCACTAGTTGGATGGCTTTACAATGGGGGTGGAGAGGTGGCGTGCCCATGTCTGTGCTTGTGGGAGTCGAGGGGGTGGGACATGGCTTGTTGCAGCTTCCATGGTGCACGTCTTCCTTTCCAGGGAAGAAGGGGGCACGGAGGGGGCCTGGTCCTCAGAGATGGCTGTCTCCTGTGGCCAGATAAAGCACCTCTCCATCTCTAGCCAACTCCCTCTCTTGCATCTATTCTGTTCATTTGCCAATTATCACACGAGAGCTATGGGCAGGCATGAAGCTAGTGCTGTGGAGAAAGAGATGAGGACAATGTATCTCTATCCTGTTAGTGTAGGAACAGAGGAACTGAATGGGATGGGAAAGAAGAGAGGGAAAAGGTTAACTGCTAGACCCAAATATCTAAAAGACCTGGAGGATCTGCAGGAAATTGGGACTGTGTAATAATGTCAGGCATTTTGAGCCCTGCCAAAAATGCTTTTTTTTTTTGCAGAACGCGGGCCTCTCACTGTTGTGGCCTCTCCCGTTGCGGAGCACAGGCTCCGGATGCGCAGGCCCAGCGGCCATGGCTCACGGGCCCAGCCGCTCTGCAGCATGTGGGATCTTCCCAGACTGGGGCACGAACCCGTGTCCCCTGCATCGGCAGGCGGACTCTCAACCACGGCGCCACCAGGGAAGCCCTTTTTTTTTTTTTTTCCAAAAATGCTTTGACTCTCGATCTTGCTTGTCCTGATTCCTGCCCCAGGGTTGTAAGTTTCTCCTCCCTGGAATCCCCTCTTCAGGTAGGCACGTGGATGGAGCAGTTCATGGTAAGGAATAACAGGCTTGAGGGGACTCAGGCAAGCAAGAGTGAGAAGGCCTGCGGCCAGGATTTGCTCCATCCCCAAACAAAGTTCCTGTTGACCTCAGAACACTGGCAAGAGGCCTGTGGGGCGGTCTTCCTCAGGGATAAAAGCCGGGCTAGAGCTGGCACTAACAGCACAGATGTCTAGAAGGAAGGGGTACTTTAGAAAAAAGGAGAGGCAGAAAAAAAAAAAAAAAGAAAAAAGGAGAGGCAGGCTGTACTGTAATTCTGCAAAGATGGAAGGGTTGTGGGCTTTCCTAAGTGCATACGTGTGTGTGTGTGTGTGTGTGTGTACACCTGCTTGCCTGGGGCAGGGCTTACCCATCATCTAAGGATGTCCCTGCTCTATGGATGTGAGAAGCTACCCCAGGCCCCCGTTGCTGCACCGTCTCAGAGACAAGAGTACAGAGGCAAAAGGCAGTGTGAGAAAAAGCTGTCTGGGGGATCACACCAGCCTTGCCTGCTGCATCCTTGCTCCCTCCCCGGCTGGCAGGGACCACTGATACTCTCCAATCTATAAAGCCTGCAGCAGGGCAGAAGAAGGTGTGCTGCCTCAGTGTTCAGTGCTCAAGGGCTGCTGAAACCTTAGGGACACCAAGGCTGTCCCTTCCCCTGGAGAAGGTGTCCTTCTGGGAGCCACCTAGACAGTACAATTGTGTAACCACAGCATGTTCGTATGCAACAGTCCATGTAGGAGGGGTCGTTTCCCTGGGAACCCCCCTCTGCACTGGGTTTCCCAATATCAGAAACTTCCAAAATGGATGGCAGTCAGAGTACTAACTAAAGAAACAAAACGGTGAAAACACACCCTCTCCCACCAGAGGAGCTCCATACCCACAGGAGCTATTCACGACCAAGCCAGGCTAGGAGTGTGAGGCCACCCTTACCTGTTCCGGATCCCACCACGTCCCGGCTCGGTGACTCGGCCATGGCATCGGCCAGCCGCTCCCGCAGGCCCTCCTCCGTGTGCTCCATGGAGGCCATGTGCCGTAGCCCGAAGCCCTCCGGCCAGCTCCCACACACCTCCAGCAGGGTCACGCTCCGGTCGAAGGTACCTGCAGCGCACAAGGGACATCTGACGCTGAGTCACCTTGCAGAGAGCGGGCCGTTCTCTATGTCTGCTCACCGCCAACTCCCCGCCCTGCCCAGGGTCCATTTTAGCCCTTCCACAGGACGGATGAAGGAGGGAATGCCATGAAACATGGATGTGCAGGGCAGAACGAGACCACTCATGCCACCAGATCAGAGCATGTAGACCTCCGCGGCGTTGGGCTAGTGGTTTTTGAACTGTTTTCTTTTTCTGTTATTGTTGCATGGCTTGTAGGATCCTTGTTCCCCCACCAGGGATTGAAACCGGGCCCTCAGCAGTGAAAGCACAGAGTCCTAACCACTGGGCCGCCAGGGAACTCCCCCGAACTGTTTTCTGAGGACCTACAGGGTTCTCTGAAGTCTTCAGGGACTGCTTCAAGATCTAGGTCAAGGGTAGGAAACTTCTTTCCCAGGTTCAAGCAAACTACCCTTCCCACTTGTCTCTGTTTGAGGCAATAGGACTTCGCCTAAAGATTCTTTTTTTTTTTTTTTTTTTTTTGTGGTACGCGGGCCTCTCACTGTTGTGGCCTCTCCTGTTGTGCGGAGCACAGGCTCCGGACTCCGGACGCGCAGGCTCAGCGGCCATGGCTCACGGGCCCAGCTGCTCCGTGGCATGTGGGATCTTCCTGGACCGGGGCACGAACCTGTGTCCCCTGCATCGGCAGGTGGACCCTCAACAACTGCGCCACCAGGGAAGCCCTAAAGATTCATTTTTAAAAGGGGTTACATAGCTTAAATTTTTTTTAAAAAAAGCATTCTAAGTCACTATATCCTATCACCTATACCAAATGTCCTCAGAAAGGTTATGTTCCAAGATCCAACGGCAAGTTTGTGGCAGGCTTGGTTCAAGAACTCAGATCTTCCGATGGCTCAGTCTAGAACTCATTCTACTCCACCGCATACAGTCCCCCAGCTGCCCCAGGACATGTGCACCACTGGGGCACCATTTTCAGGACGGCAGCATGAGACTTGGGTGATAGCACCTTCAGCAAAGACCTTTCCTCGATCTGAAGCTGCTTCCCAATTCCAAAAAGTACACGGTGCTCTGCTGAATGCCAAGATTAGATTTTACATGCAAGATCACTTCAAAGGCTAAATTTAAATTATTCTCCTTTATTATACAGCAAGTCTTCTGTGAAAGCTTATTTCATCCACTCTCTCTTGGAAGGAGATTATAGTCATGCTCTGTTGCTTTAAGCACATACCATTTCCCCAGCGATTAGGTAACTGAATCCACTGCATTTATTGGGCTTGGTTCCTGCCAGCACCAGGAAGATGGGGAAAAAATGCAAATGCCAATGTTTCCCAAAGTTAAAAGTACACCACCACACACTCTTTTTATCAGGTCTTGCTTCTCCTCTTTGATCAGCCGTCAGAAACTATCTTCCCTCGGCAGTCAGGACTGAGCAGCGTCAGGGCACACTCTCTGCCAATGACAGGTGGTAATAGAGAGGGTGCGAGCCCCAGCCCCGGCAGGCGGCCCTGCCTCTGATAATGGCCAAAGCACTGAGGTGATAACCGTTCGTAAACACTCCGACAGTCGGTGACTCCATACATCAGCAAAGAGGGCCAGATAATCCTGAGCTCTCCTGACCAGACAAAGGCCCCTGGCCAGCCCGCTGGGATTTCTATGTGTGGCAAGGGTCACTCCTGGTTCCTGGATGTCATCAGCCAAGTTTGGCTTTGATTTATCTCTTGCCTAACTGGAGGGTAGATTCCTGGTGCCGGGGTAATGGGCAGCGTCTATAAATGCATCTCCCCAAGAAGAGGCCCACCTTGGGAGTGGGTTGCTGGGGATCAGCCTGTCAGGTGGGACTCAGGGACGGGGAGCTGCCCTATACCACCTTCTCTCTCCATCAGGTAGGGTCAGGCGGTGGGTCTGGGGAGCCAGGTGCTGGGCAGTGGGGGAGAGGTGCTCTGAGTGTCAGCCCTCTAAGGGCCTGGGCTGTGCTAGTGTTGCCCTAGAGCCCACACTCAACCGGCATCAGCCACGACTCAAAGGTGCCCAGTCCCCAAGGACACACAAGGAATGAAGACACACAGTGGACTGTTGATTCCAGTGCCCACTCACTAAGTGATGTGAGGCAAGTCCCTCCATCTCCTTTTTCCATCTCTGAAGTACAGCTAGTAACTCTTTGCCCTGTCTCAAAGGAGGGAAGAGATTAAGTGAGGTTCCTGCCGGGAGTCTGAGTTCTCCTCTAGCGCCACCCTACTCTTAGTTGACAAGATCAAGAGCTACAGCACCAGCGTTCCTGGTCTGCCTGGGGTCTGCCTGGGAAGTCTATGCTTAGTAATTTCCAGAACAGGAGATCAACAATAAAATGTGGGCACTCCTCCACCCTGTGCGCTCAGGGCTGGGGCGGCAACTTTTTTTTTTTTTTCTTATGGACAGAGATGTCCCAGAGCCTGGGGAAGAGAAGAGAATGATCTCAATTCACAGGAGCAGGGTGCCTGCCTCTAGAAAGGCGCTCAGTCAAGGATTGTACGTACTGTGCTTAGAGGTCAGGGCAGGTAAGCTGACAGCAGGGCCAAGAGATGTATCAGAAGCCAAAGCAGGAAGAAAACGAAACAATCCAGCAAGATGTTATGGCAAGAAGTGTGCAGGTAAGAGGCCCGGTCCATGAGAGAGGGTAAAGGCCAGAGGAGTACGTAATATTGTAAGGGACAGAGTGACAGTATACAGGAGAAAAGGATCATGAGCTAGTGTTTTAGTGGAGAATGGAAACAGAAACACAGGCTCTAACACATATTACTTGTATGCGTATAGCTCTGGGCAATCCCTTTACCTTTCTGAGCCTCTGATTCCTCATCCATAAAAACGGAAAAACAATACAATCTTATAGGGGTGTTATGGGGTTTGCATTAGATAAATAGCATATAGTGAGTGCTCTGCACATAAGGGGTAATGCTCGTGTATATGTTAATAATAACAAATATGTACAACTTTATACCACTTGAAGCGTCATCATAAATGTTGACTATCACAGTGATCCTGAAAGGCAAGATGGGTACCACTCCAATTTATGGGAGAGGAGCTGGAAGCTCAGAGAGATTCAGTGGCTTGCTCAAAGTCTCTAAGTGACAGATCTGGAACACAAGCTCCTAACTCTCACCTTGGAGATCATTCTATCAGCTGCATCTGGAGCTGCATCTGGAGAACTGGAGAACTGTTATAGGGAGAAATCACCTCTCTCTTTCCTAACTTGTTCTGAGAACTCCTGTCACCTTCAACCACGGCCTTTTAAAAATCTTTCCCACACCCAACCGGCCCAAGTTTCTTGGAGTATCCTGGTAACGTCGATGAGTCATCCTGTCTGTTAGATGGCACACAGGAGAAAAGAAAAATTGATAGAAGATCTAATCTGTTCTCTCTTAGCACGGGTACTGCGAGGAAGCTGTGAGTAGGAGGCTGGGGATACAAAAAGTGCTCAGCAAAGGAGCATTTGATCATTTCGACAGTCCTGAGAGGTCACAGAGAGCACGCAATCAGTGGTCCTGCTTGCAGTGCTAGAGGGAGTCCCAGCAGAGGCCCAGTGATGCCCCCCTTCCTGTCCATCCTTCCACCCCTGCCAGTGCAGATGAGGGCAGCAAAGGAGCTCACGGGGTCTCCTCGTCTTGGAGGGAGAAAAGGGCTGCAGGTGTGTGCGTGTGCCAGCAGGGGCTGGGGTTAGAGGCTAAGCCCTTGGAGAGTGAGGTCACCTCTGGGCTCTTAGGCAACTGCGCATCTTGTCAGCGTGATCGGCACCACTATCATTCATCTGGCCAGCCTAGAGACACTCCATCAGATGGGCTGGCCCTTTGAGCCCCATTACGGGGGAAAGGGTCAGTTTCAAGAGGGAGAAGACACTTAGTGCAGGCTGCTTGCAAAGCACAAAGTATATGTACTTAGCAACAAAGATCTTTAGCTGAAGCAATGCTCTGCTGTTTACCAAGCCCTCTCACGTTTATGATTTCGGTTAACTCACACATTCATCAAATATGGATTAGTGTCCACTGTGATATGAGTCAAGCCCCGTGCGGAGGGATGGGAATACAAAGTGAGAAAGAAAAAAAAAAAAAGCTCAAGGTCCACAAAACTCTGGGAAGCAGCAATGGTCACCATTTTACAGATCTGCATTTTTCTGAGACTGAGGGACGTGAGACAACTTAAGGTCACCGGTCCTAAGTGCGACAGTCTTCCCATGATGCTCCCTGGGGACCCCTTCCTTCAGGGCTGCCTGCCACCCCGCTATTCTCTGAATATATTTTCTAAGATTCAGTTCAGGTCTCATTGGCTCAACAAAACCTTGTTATAATGATAATCTAAGTTATCATGAGCACTCTTCTACAAAGTCTGACTGTATGCGAAGTTCTTCACCTCTTGGGATGAAGCTGGTGAAAGCTATAAACTTACCCCCAAAATGTGTATTGGCAAACATGAAATGATACGAACAGTTTCAGGGTGTTGAGGGATGCCTCCGAAGCCCATCCTCAGATCCCAGGTTAGTGAGATCAGTGTCCTGGTGTTCTCCCCACACTGCCTTCTATGATTCTCATGATCTGCTCTTCAACCTAGTTTAGAAGCTGCTTTAGGGCATGGATTCCTCCACAAGCCATTAAGTCTGTAATAAGCACCGGACTTTGCGCATTGTGCTTGCTCCAAACATGTTTATTGACTGATTATGAACATCTGAGAAATCTGACAGTCACTCTGGAGTCAGTACCCTTTGGGTGCATTGTCCCAGAGACTAAACATCTAGGGCCAGGGCTGGGAGGCGGAGATGGAGGAAAGCAGAAAACAGAGCTAAAATTAAATAAGAGGAAGGAGACAAATTGTAAGTGAGCAGAAAACAATGTTGCAGTATCATTCTACTACCCCCTGGAGACTTATTTTACGGTGAGATTCTGGGAATTGGAAGAACCCAAACAATCTGCCTTGGATGACACAGAGAGCCAGGTTCATACAGGTGAGCTTCCCGAATCCTGCTTCCCAGCTTGGCATCCTGCATTACACTCTCTCCCCAGAGGAGAAATGGGTCAGGTTCTCGGGTTTCACAAACGCATTAAAGGCATGCCATGACAGCTGGTGAGCCAGCAAGCTCCAGGGGGAGGTGAGTGGCACACGTGCTCTGTCTTTTGTGCACCACTGTCAAGGGGCAGGGAAGCCCAGCGGTGGAGGCAGCATGGGGGAGGTGGGATGTTCCTCTGAGCTGATAGTGTCTAATCACACCCTCGCTGTTTAGGAGATTGTGGCTCAGCCTCCGCTTTGCATCCATTAGATTCAGCCCAGGGTTTGGATGCTGATGAGAGCCTGTTGATCAGATTTCCAGCCACCAGGGAGGCCAGGTACCAAGAGCAAAACTTGTCATTAAACAACGCTCTTCAAGACAGAAGCCTTCCTGGGTGAGAGTTTGTGATGATAATGATGTCCAAGATAACTAAGAAATGATCCCAGGCATGATGAGCGCGGCCATTGGAGAGTGTCCCCACCTGATCTGCAAACTAGGTCACCAAACTGAGCTTGAGACTGGTGCTTTCTCTGTGCTTATATGAACAGGTTGCTTCATATAAGCACAGGCTGAGGACATTAGCTTTGTGGTTATTAGATGTGGCCACAGGCATGTTTCACTGTCTCAACATGTGCTATGTCATGGCTAACAGACATGGGAGAAGGAGGCTGAGAGCATATGAGGACCCCATCTGTCCCTCTCAATCCTTTACGTTGGTTCCCAAGATAACCGTAACCCACATCCACAAACGTAGTACAGAGCAAAGAGGCCTAGACCCCAGCAATCTTTTATGACTCCGACTATCTAATGCTCACCAAACTTGTGACCATGTACCATGTTTGTCCCATAGTCATCCATTTGGCTGCGGGGTTTAGATTTGGTGGTTAGGTAATTAAAGGATCTACTATTCCAGTTCAGAAGTAAACTTAGCAATAGAAAGGAAAGGTACCAGCAAAGTACAGAAACACCCTTAGCTAATGGTGGCAAGCGAGGAGATGCTGGCGAGCCAGGTGTGGTGATGCCACATCTGTCCTCACAGGCCCTCGGGGCCACTAGTGGGAAGGAATTAGTCATTGTTCATCAGAGGTCCATGAACAGACTACCATGTGGGGCATGTCAAAGGCACCTGAGACAGGGAAGAGAAATTCAACAGTAACTGAGACACTAAGAGTTTATGTGCTATTTAAAATAGTCATTTTGACAACGATTTTAACTGCAATATATGATCACAACTCATACTTTAAAGCTTAGGATATAGATTACAAATCCAGACATCCAGGCTATAATTGGAATTCTCCCATTAACTTTTCTGGTTACTCTAGGTCTTAATTTCCCCACTTACCACATGGAGAATAAATGAGCAACTCTCATTAAGGGGTTTGCTAATATTTTCAATGTAATGAACAGTAATACACTAACAGAGCAATGGTGACATGATGTTTGAGGTTCCTAGGGTATCCAAGGGTACCAAATTTCATTTTCTATGAACCAGTTCCATAATCAAGCAGCCACCCTGTAAAGGAGTCTTGGCTGGAAGAAGCAAGGAAGGATTCTCTCGTGGAGACTTTGGTGGAAGCGTGATGCTGCTGACACCTTGATTTTGAACTTCTGGCCCCCAGAAATATGAGAGAATAAATTTCTGTTGTTCTAAGTTACCAAGTTTGTAGTAATTTGTTACGGCAGCCCTAGGAAAATGATACACCTATAAAACAGGGAAATGAATGTTTGCCTTCCAGGGCTGTCACGAGCATCTGATCAGATAGGACATGAAAGAGTGCTTTGTAAAACTGCACGGGGCCACTCCAACATAGAGGACTACCCCAGGGCTCTGTGAGCAGCTCTTCTTAAGGGCAGTGGGATTCTGTGACAGGCTTAGAAAGTGAGTAGGGACACCTCTAGGCCAGAAGACAAGCAGCTTGAGGAGGATACTGGGTGGGAAAAAGTCACATCAGCTCCCAATCTGGGCAACTCCATCGTGAAAGCTGAGTGGTTCTGTGTCATTACATAGCCAGAGCCTTTGATAGGGAGTTACAGCATCTACGTTGGGTATGTATCCTCCACTTCTCTGAGGATGACTGCAGAGGGTCCAGGAGAGCAGGGGAGGTGGTGTCTTAGCTCTGAGGTCAGGTCCCTCACATCCCCTGATCTCCCCACATCAGAGGGTGGGGATAGGACATTTCTGTTCCCTAAATTCTTTAATGAATAAACAGAATCGTACTCAACACAGGTAAGGATGAAATGAAATAGACTGTTGCTAATGGGAATATTATTGTTATAAACTATCTAAAGGGCAATTTGGCAATATGTATAAAGAGCCTTTTAAAAACATGAAAGGCCACTTCTAGGAACCTAACCCAACCTAACCCTAATCTAAGATGCCAACAACCTTCATGCATAAAGATGCTTGTTGCTACTTGAATGCAGCCTTACAATAGGGTATTTGTTAAGTAAATTATGCTTCATAATGGCAGTAGAATATTAGGTAGTCTTGAAAAATGATACTTATAGCAGGAGAAATTCTATAAGAGATGATGTCAAATTATTTGGGATTAACAGACATACACTATTATATATAAAACAGATAAACAACAAGGACCTACTGTATAGCACAGGGAACTCTGCTCAGTATCTTGTAATAATCTACAATGGAAAAGAATCTGAAAAAGAATACATGTGTATATATAAAAATATGTAAATTTATATATACCTAAATATAAATATATATATATATAACTGAATCACTTTGCTGTATACCTGAAACATTGTAAATGAGCTATACTTCAATTTTTAAAAAAATAAAACACAATTGTACAGTTAGTATTACTGAACAATGTAAAGAAAGCATTAAAAAAAAAACATTTTAGGGCTTCCCTGGTGGCGCAGTGGTTGAGGGTCCGCCTGCTGATGCAGGGGATGCGGGTTCGTGCCCCGGTCCAGGAAGATCCCACATGCCGCGGGGCGGCTGGGCCCGTGAGCCATGGCCGCTGAGCCTGTGTGTCCGGAGCCGGTGCTCCGCAACGGGAGAGGCCACAACAGTGAGAGGCCCGCGTACCGCAACAAACAAACAAACAAACAAAAACATTTTAAAAGAGTCATGACAAAATGTTATTAACCATGGTTGCCTCTGGGCAGTTGGGTTATATGGAACTCTCCTGTTACTTTAAACCTTTCTATTTGTTTCTTGTAACTTCCGTAATCAGCATAAAGCAAACCAACAAATACTAAGAAAAAATTGGAGAGAAAAAATGCCTATGGCAGAAACAGTCATGCTTGGACCTGGATCACAGGTGAGCCTGTGAAAAGCATTGGAGGGGAAGCCCTGACTCTGCTGAGTTGACTCCTTTGCCAAGCTCTGTGCTTGACTCAGCCAGGGCAGGTGAGCCTGTGGCTCCAGGGCCCATATCTGACTTTTCTCCCAGTGGCCGTGGTTGGCTGCATGCGATGTTGACCCATCCCTGTGTACATTTGGCATATTTCTTATTAATTCATATCAGGAATGTGCACCAACTTGTGTGTGAAAAATGGCAGAAACAATTCCACCTCTGTACACATTTCATACATCAGATCAGAAAGGGCAGGTAGAGCAACTCTGGAAGGAGCCGATTTTTACATCAAGTCCTTTTACCTGTCACCTTTGTCCCCACCCTGCCCTGCCTCCCACACTCCCACTATCCTTTGGATAAACAGGACACAGCTTCCTAGGAGATACCCTTCCATGACTGTCAAGGAAGGTCTGAGCCCCTCGCACATCATTAGGAGGTCACTGAGCAGGGCCCTGCCTCTTGCCTGGGAGCCCAAGAAATCAGTCATCACTGCAGGTCCCAGGGGAGTTACCACTGGCTTCACACTCAGACCAGACCCGAAGGCGCCTCAAACAGGAGAGCTTTCTGAGTCAGGTGGACATGGGCATTTCCCAGACAGGATCCCAGAGACCCTTTCCTCCTCTGCTTGAAATGTGGCACCATCAAGATTTCTCGCCGTCTAGGTGAGAAGAGAAGAATCATTTTGCATGCTTGGCCTGCTTCTGAGGGTGGAGAAGAAGTTTACACACAGCCCTCTGTCATAGGATTTCTATGGTAAGGCTCAGAATACACCGCAAGACAAACGGTATCCTCAGAAACCTAACAACTCCTTGAATGGAAAAACTTCATGGAACTGTTATCTCTCCAGACAGGTAAGCGCACAAACTAGGTTTTCCAGGACAGTCCCGATTCCACATAATTAGTCCTGTGATCAGATCAGGTATCAGGAAAGGCAAGAGAACGGACATTTGTCAAGTGTCTATTTTGAGCCAGGCATAGCCACTTCACGTGCATTACCCCATAGGAATCACCCTAACAAGTCTGATGTTGGTATCAATATTCCCATTTTACAGATCAAGAAACTGAGGCAGAGAGGCCTAACAGTTTTGCTCAAGATGACAATATCAAAGGTATGGTCAGGATTCTGGTTCTAGGTTCATCTGCCTCCAAAGCCTGTACTTTCCCCATGAAAATCCAGGCTGAATTTTGATTTTGAAAATATGGCTGCAGGACCAGGAAGGGGGTTTTCAGCTCAGTCTTCCCAGTCGCAAATTATAAAGTGGTTCTTGCCATTCAGCTGTGGTGGGGTGGGGGCAGCAACCCAACTAAAACCCTGTGTTTGTCTTGAAAGAGATCACAGTGCTCCACAAATAAGCCAAATTTGAGGCTCTCAACTGAGGAGAACCTTGAAGTCTGAAACCTGGGGCTAAGATGTCCTCTGTTTTTATTAATTAAAGAAGATGTTTCAAAACCATCAGATTCATCACAACCGGATTTCAGATGTGAAACCCAGTATACACATAGACGAGCATGGCTTGCCCTTTTGGGTTATTTTCGCTCCTCCCTGAGGATCTGCATTTCCTCAGATGACAGTGCTCTGCTTCCCGGTCTGGCTGAGGTGAATGGAGGCCCAACTTTGCAGGCCTGGGCCCTGCTGGCCTCAGGAGTTTTCAAAGGCCAGAGAGGGATGAGTGGGCAAAGTGGGTCCTGTTGCCATTTGCTCCTCTAAGCCCCCGGGGGCAGTGGCTGTGGGGAAAGGGAGGGACGAGGGACCCACCCTGTGCCGAAGGAGGGTCCCGGATGTGCGTACGGGCCCCAGAGCTGACTGGTTTGATACCCTGCCCATTTCTGGTTTTATTATTCTGGTAGACCCCTAACTCTGTGGCCTTGAAAATGGCGCCCCCAGCTTGGGCAATAGGCGTTTCCATTTGTAATGTGTGGTCAGCCTTCTACCAATCTCTGCCATCAAAACCCATCAGTACTGACTCCACGGGGTAAACCTGAACCAGATTTTCTGCCGCAGGCATCTTGGGATGAAGATCTGGGCCTGGCCTGCCATGGGGTCTATTATATAACAGGATCTCTACTTTCCAGGCCCTTCCAAAGAAGTTGTTTGGCAGAGACTTGGCCTCAGGGCCTGCAAGGAGGAAGATGAAAACCAGCACTGTTTGGACAGTGCGGGACCCCCAGTGCAGCTGGGGTCCCTGGGGATGCTTTCCATCGGGCGTGGAGGTTGAGGTTGGTGGAGGACAACCCACACTAGGGAAGGCGGCGGGCAGGGAGGTCTGAGCACAAAAATGAAAGCAAGGATGTCCCTCATGTGGGGCTGTGAGTCAACTCCACTGGAGCAGGAAGTCTCTCATGAAGAATAACAGCTCACATAATTTCACAGAATCACTGCATATTTTCACACAGTTATTTCACTTTGATTCTAGGATCACAGCAATTTGTACCGTAGGCAGGACAGACACTGTCGATTCCATTTTACAGATGAGGATACTGAGGGTCAGGGAGGGTCTATGACTTGCCTCAGTCACCTTAGTTTCTTGCCTCACAGGGTAGCTGTGGAACCATCTGTGAAGGTCCTCAGTGGACAGACCAACACACTTCAGAAATATCATCGTGGCTGCCTGCGGTGGGCACAGAAGTGGGATCACAGCGTGGACTGGTGACCCATCTTGCTGAAAGCCTGGCTAGTGCTTTGCTTGGGTCCCTTGTCCTACAGGGACCTCCTTGACTTCTGGCCTCATTTCCTGCCCTGGCAGCCATGGGGGAGGGGGTGGGGCTCAGCCTGGTATCACTTGAATTTATCACACAAGGTGTGTTTGGGGCTTGTTCTGCACCTGAAACAGTGGGGTGCCCGGGAACTGTCATTTCCTGCCTTGACATGTCCAAGTATTTGTTTAGCCCTGGCTGGTGACACTGACTAGCCGCCCAGGCATGGAAACAAAGGAGGATGTAGGGAAAAGTTGAGCCGCTGCAGGAACACACAGGGGGGAGCACTGAGGCATAGAAATCTTCACAATGAAAATAATCCCTTACACTCACACTGCCTTACCCTTCACAAGGTGCTTTCACAGGCCTTTCTCTCCTTAATCCTCACAACACCCCTAGGGAGGAAGGCAAGGCAACTATTACTAGTCCCTGTTTCACAGCTGACGAAATAAGTGCAGGGAGTTAAGTGGGGGGCAGAGCGTAGACTGGGGAACCCCATCCTGTGCTCCACACCTGTGCTACTCAAAGTGCGGGCCCCCAACCAGCAGCAGCAGGAAGCCCATTAGAAATGGAGCCTCTCAGGCCCCACCTGAGAGGTGAATGAATCAGGATCTGCGTTTAAGTCGGATCCCCAGGGGATCCGTGTGCGCAGTAAAGCTGGAGACTGTTGCTGACACCGCCCTCCCCTCCCCTTGTCCTGTCCCACCAAACATTCTTAGAGTATGCTTAGAGAAGCATCTTAGAGATGCTTCTATCTACTCATTTCAAGACAAGGAAATTGGTCCAGGGAGGGGATGGGTCCTGGCCCCCGACGGCAGCAGGAATAGACAGAACCTTGATCTTGCTGATCAGTCCTGGGTCCCTTACATCCAGCTGACATTCAACTGGTATCTCCTTTGCCTTTCCATCCCCCTCCACACGCCACAGGTCAACCCTCAGACCACCCTCATCTGCCAGTCACTCAGCCTCTCCCCTTGGTTCCAGCCTTGTGCTAAGTGTTGACACAAGTTCTAAGGCCCGGGGTTAACCCTCTATGAAAGCAAACAGAGAAGTTCATACCTCGTGCTAAGTCTAGGAGCCGAGTAGAGAAGTGTGTGTGTGTGTGTGTGTGTGTGTGTGTGTGTGTGTGTGTGTGTG
>NW_021703786.1:9438589-9615891 GCF_005190385.1 Monodon monoceros
GTGTGTGTGTGTGTGTGTGTGTGTGTGTGTGTGTGTGTGTGTGTGTGAGCTGGGGAGGGCCAATGCTTGGGTTGTCTCTGCCCTTTCCCCTCCAGCCTTCTTGCCTACAGGAGAAGGCTGGGGAACTCTTGCTTGCCTGTGAAGGAGATTCTGCTTAGGCTTTGTAAGATGCCCACTTCATTAGTTAAGTGTGAAAATGTCCAAAAAACTGTGTTAATCTGCTTATGATTTCCCCTCCACTCACTGTCTGGCACCTGGGTAAAGTGATTCGTATGCCGTGGCTGGAGCTCGGGGCCAGGATTTCCCCTCCTTTTCCTCCGCTTCTGCTCCACTGGGGCCAATCAGGATGTTATTCATTTCCCTAGTTGAGAAGCAAGTTCAAAAAGGCCAGCACAGCCTCCTCTACCCCTTCCCTGTGTAAGCAATGCCAATCCCTCCCACGAGGAGGAAGCGACATATTTTGTTTCTGCTACACTCACGCAAAGAGCAGGTTTACAGAGTTAGCCCAGAACGAGTGTGTTCGTGTGTTTGCTGAAACCTATCTTTTTATCTTTGGACCTAGGGTACACAATGAACTAGAGGAAGAGCAGAGTCATCCATAAGGAGGGAGAGAGAGAGAGAGAGAGAGAGAGAGAGAGAAAGCCAAGGCGCCAAGAGGCCCTTAGGAGGGGCCTGGACACCTCCTGTTACCATGTCAGACAGACACGGCGGCCCTGTCATCTAACCGTGAGTTAGAGCTAACAGCTGAACGGAAGAATTAATTTCTCACTGTGCTTCATTTGAGTTTTAGAAATGCCTTCAGGGTAGAAAAGTTACTAGAATAGCTTTCTCATATGTCTCAGACTGTTAAAAAAAAAAAAAAGGTAAATAAAAACCAAGTCATCTTTCTTATATAAATACCTACCAAACAACTCGATGAACTTGCAAACTCACCAAAACCCTCCCAGGCAAGTCATTAATGAAGAGGCCTGGATATGAGCTCTATCATCATCTTCTAATGTAGGAGGTGTCTCTCCTGCTCTCAAGAGTCAAGATGGGTGGTGGTACATCCCAGACTGGGTGAACCACCCCTCCTTCTCCTACCCCTGCCCGTGGTGTCTATCTTCAAGGCCCGAGTTGCTTGTACCCTTTGAATCTAGCAGCAATCTCTTCTCTTCACCTTATATCTTATTTTTTAAAGCATTGTGAGATGGGGCTGGGGGTCAGATCCTTTAGACAGACAAGGTTCTTATAAGGTCGATGAATTCTGCTGGTAGAAAGAGTACGTGGGTAAGAGTGGGAAAGTAAATACTAGCTTTGACTCTGGTCTGTTCTGTGTGACCTTGTGCAGGTCACTCAGCCTCCAGGCACGTCAGTTTTCTCTACTGGAAAAGAGCAATAATAATGCTAGCTATTCTGGCTAGTTATTCGTAATTCTCAAAGTTATGTGAAGATTCAAATGACAGGGTACGAGATAGAAGCTTCAAGATTACGATGTGTAATCTGCATGCAAAGTACTGATTTTGCCCTGAGAAGCCAGATGGCCCTAGGCTGGTGCTTTCACCACTTCCCTCCAGCTCCTTTGAGACATAAGGAGGATGTCTAAATGGTGTGGCTTCCTGTGGCATGGGAACATCCACATAGCTTAGCTCACTGCTCATTTCTAAACCGGGAATGTGAAAGTCACCAGTAACGTCTTTACTGTAGCTTTCGTGTTGCACAAGATCCTCCACTGCTGCCCTCCAGGATCAATCAGGCTCCCCCCCGAAGTTGTTCTGATGTCCCAGAGATACCTGAGAGCCAAGAGCCTGCAGCACAGATCTTGCCACATAATAGGTGCCCAGTAAATATTTATTGAATGAATGGATGAAAGAACAAGACTTCGTTATCTTTCAGTCTGAAGTATGTACGTGTCATGGGTATGAAGGGAGCTCCTAAGGGCATTTCTCAGCCACCCTCCTACCTCCAGGCAGCATCAGTCTTTCATTTTAAAATAACTACAAAAAGAAGAGGTCCCCACGCTCCTTAGAGGGACACTCCCGAGTTCTCTACCTCAGCAGGTACCTTCTGCCTGCAATATTAGCATAAGTCTAATTAATATCTCTATTTATCCTGGAAAGATAATGTCCCAAAGCCAATTGCTTAGGAAAGATGATCTATCTTGACTATTCATTAAAGACAATGTTTGAATTTTATAGATTTGCAATTTCACACAAGGGGTGCAGGCCCTCTGAACAACTTCTATGCCTAATAAATACCTATGGTAGAGTCAAAGGCCTTATTTACAAAGACACTCCTGAGAATAGATGTTTTAAACATACTTCATGAATTTCACCGCTGGGACAGCGAGTGGTCTTAGCTCCTAAACATACAAATGAGTAGAGTCAGCTCCTGCCATGGCAGTAACTTTAAAATGTCTTCTTTGTCTACACGTGGTGTCTCTTCCAAACTACTTTAATAGTCAGCTTTTTAACATATGGTGGGTTTTTTTGTTTTTTTTTTTTCATGCTGGATTACATTTAGTTCCATTATTCCACAAAGTGGAATAGGCAATGAGACTGTCTACACCAGAGGGCAGTGAGGGTGTTCCAGTCTAAACGCTTTCAGAGAAGTAGCGCTAGATCAATTATCTGTCTAAACGCAGGATTTCCATTGGATTCCCGAATACTCAGACAGTTGTTCAAAAACTCTCCATTAGATCAGTGGGTTAGCATTTCCATTTCCACACATTTGAGGAGTTCTACCAGTCACAGTGGCTCATAACTAACTCCAGGGGTTCTCCAGAGCCTTAGGTCAGAATTTGTGTGTAGGGTGGGAGGGTGGAGGTATGGCTGGTGGAGTCACAAAGAGCCCCCAGGTTATGATGGAAGAACCTTCGGTCTGGAGCATCATTCTCAGACTTCCCTAATGAGAAGAATCACCAGGGTGCTTATTGAAGAACAGATTCTCAGGCCCGTCTCCAAGGTGTCCTAATAATAGAGTGGTTCTGGGATAGCGTCTGATTCTGACCTGGGAATTTTGGGAACCACGGCTCTAGAGCAGCCGGTGCTCAAATCTAGTCTTAAGAATCTCTCAAGATTGAAAAAGCATGTGACTGTCCCCCCATGACCGTGGTAGCTCAGTTACAACCATGTGGCAACTCAGATGCTATAAAGGAAAGCTGAGTGCATCGGGAAGTTGCAGACTGCTCCCACTCTTTCCCAGTTTCCTCTGATTCTCCTCCTCCCTCTCTGACCACCCCAAAGCCTCTCCCAAGGCCTTGCTTGGCCCCTTCTGCTTCTCAAATGTTGGTGCTTCTAAGGCTTTCACCCTTAACCCTCCTCCTTCTCTGCACACTGCGCCTGGGTGAGCTTATCTGCTCTTAGTCACAACTATCATGGACATGCGACTTGACTTCCAAACTGCACTTCTAACTCGGTTCTCTCTTGGCCTCCAGGGCCATTTGTGTCAGACTAAACACGTTCCCCAGGCACCTCCAAGTCATGTCCAAAACCAATCCATTACCTTACAGCTCCAAAGTGTGTTCCTCCTTCTCTAGTCCCTAAACCAATGGCCACACTGTCTTCTTGGTACCCTCTGCCAGACCCCTGCTTTGCCTCATCCCATTCCCAGAGCCAGCTGGTCAGGAAGTCCGGTGGATCTGACTTCTCAAACTCTTTTTTTAAAAATAAATAAATAATTTTGGGGGGCTGCACCGCGAGGCTTGCGGGATCTTGGTTCCCTGACCAGGGATTGAACCTGGGCCCCAACAGCGGAAGCACCAAGTCCTAACCACTGGATCGCCAGGGAATTCCCTTCTTAAACCCTCTTGAATCTGTCTCCTACTCCACAGCCACTGAGTTCAGTTCTCACAGGGTCATTCCAACAACTTGACACTGGTCTTCCCGCTGCTCAGTAGACCTTCCCCCTTCTTTTCATTCTTCTTAGTGCCACCAGAGTGATCCTCTCTACAATGCAAATCTGAATGTCTGCCTCATGTAGCCTCAGTATAAAGCCCAATCTCCTTAGCACCACCGTCATCACCTGGCCCTGGCCGGCTCTCCACACTCTACACACCATACTCGCCCTGGCGCTTTGCCCACTGTGCCACTGAATCTGCGGCTCCCTCTGCCTGGGATGTTCTTCCCTGGCTAAGTCCTATTTATCCTTGAAGACTCAGATCAGCTGGGGAGTCTAGCACTCTCCTTCTGGGTCTGATTCAGGTTTTCCAGCAGGCGCCACAGCACCCTGGGCTTCCCTTCCCGAGAGCCCACATGTAGTCAATTCCACAACAGACCCTTACTGGGGGTCTATTATGGTCCAGCTACTGTGCTGAGTGCTGGGAGTTTTGGTAAAGGTGACAGGCTACAGGAAAGAACAATAAAGTATTTTCTGGTCTATCTTCTCACTAGACTGTACGTTCCTGGAGGGCAGCATCTGCTGCTTCTTTTTTTTTTCTGGCTGCGTTGGGTCTTCGTTGCTGCACGTGGGCTTTCTCCAGTTGTGGCATGCGGGCTTCTTATTGCAGTGGCTTCTCTTGTTGCGGAGCACGGGCTCTAGGCGCACGGGCTTCAGTAGTTGTGGCTCGTGGGTTCTAGAGCGCAGGTTCAGTAGTTGTGGCGCACGGGCTTAGTTGCTCCGCGGCATGTGGGATCTTCCTGGACCAGGGCTCGAACCCGTGTCCCCCGTGTTGGCAAGCGGATTCTTAACCATTGCGCCACCAGGGAAGCCATTCGTTTTAAAAAAGATCTCTGTATCCTAAACGCACAGCACGGTGCCTCAGTTCCTGGCACCCAGCAGGAAGGAAAGAGGGAGGGAAGAAACTGAGGCTGTTTAACCTGGAGAAGAGGTTCAGAGAGCTGAGATTCTAGAACTCAAACATTTGAAGAGCAGTTTTACAGAAAAGGGAATAGACGTGTGTGTGTGTGTGTGTGCGTGTGTGTGTGTGTGTGTGTCTGTCTGTCTGTCTGTCTCACCAGGGGGCAAAACAGGACACAGAGGGAGAAGACAACATGCTGCCGCGTCTCAGACCAGCACGAGGAGAGGTGCCGCCTGCAGCTGACACGACACGAGGCTCGGCCCCAGCCTGAGCTCCTCCGGGAAGCCCTCCTGGAGTCACCTGCAGGGAACGGTCCTCCCGCTGCATCCCCACAGCACACGCACACCCTCCGTGGTGGGACTGTGGCCAAGTGAGCTGTTTCCATGCCTTTCAACAGCACTGTGAGTGTTTTGTCTTATTTTTGTATTCAGAGCCCAACAGAGGTAGAATGGGAAATGGTGAAAGGCTCAGACTTTTAGGGCCCTTCTTCTGTCATTTATAATAGTTGTATAAGTTGGGGAACTTAGTTACCTCTCCTGGTTCAACTTATACATCTATAAAATGGGAATAATTAAAATAGTAAGGCTTAAACAAATGTGCCTTATACACAATAAATGCTTAAAGGGACCACTATCCCACCGATTGTCACAACGACCCTGCATTATTCCGTTCTTCTGAGAAGTTCTTCTGTTTCAGAAAGAAGCTGAGGTATAAAGACACTCTGTACTAGGCCACAGAGCTAGACCTCGGGGCCAGGATTTGAGACATCTCATACAGTATTCCTTTCAGGCATTACAAAAACACTTTCTCCCTGATTTTTCAATCATACTAAAATGATCTGACAATAAAAGGAAGTACAGTCTTCTCCAAGGGAATGCAAATATTCTTTGTGAATGACATCACCTCTTCCAAAGGAATTGTCTTACCCAGCGGGGGAGAAGCTCAGAGCTCACACAGTCTCTAGAATAGGGCTCCACATCCTGGTCACTGGACTCTACAGACCAAAGCAACAATCCCTCGACTTCAAAGAGGACTGTGGTGTTACACCCCCGTCACCTTCTCAACAATTCCTGCCAAATGCTGAGAAAGTGTGGCGCTCAGGTGCCCGATCAAACCAACCTCCTTGGCCTCGCGATTCACCAACCTCCACACACCAGTGACCTTCCCCTTCATTCCAGCCATTCGCTCACCTGGATCTTGCAATTGGCCCTTCTAGTATTTGAAGCAAGAAACCCCACATTTTGATCGTGAAACTTCCTATTTGCCTCTCCCTCACACGTCCTCATTTCTACCAATGATGATTTTCAACTTCACTGAGACTGCCAGCCTCTGGAGCCCTCCACAATATCCCAAGCCACCAGCTCCCTCCTGGTGGCACTTCTTCACCATCCATCCCAGCTCACAGGTCCAAGAACACTCTCGCCGAGCCCCCGTCACCCCCCACTCCTGGTCTATCCACCCCTCCCGCTTTGCCAGACGCATCCGGGATGGTCCAGGCAACCATCGAACTCCTCTGCTCCTGGGCTGCTGAGCTGTGCTGGAGAAAAACCATACACTTGGGTCAACTGGCGCCATGACAAATTTATCAGCCAGGCCCTCCCTGTTCCTCAATCTTTTTTTTTTTTTTTTTCCCATTTGTTCCTGGTCAGTTCCCTCCTGTATTTTCCCCCTCTTCTCAAGCTCCCCAAACCTGTCACAACTCTCTCCCTCATTCTCAGCAGATGACCTGCCAACTCACTGCCTTTGGGGTTTCCTTTTTAGTTCTTTCTTTTAAAGATTCAAAAGTCCATGCATCTTAAAAGTAACCTGGTATAGGAGTGACAAGCCCAAAACACAGCCCCTGAAGAATCGTCCAGCCAGCCAGTCAGGCAGAGTAGAAGCGGAGTCTCCTCCGGAACGAGAAAGCGGGAGCGGGGGGTGTCGGCTGGGAACAAGAGAACCGCTCTTCCCACCTTTCCTTTCCCACTGAATACGTTCTGGAGAGTTTTTCACTTTGCCCTTGTCACTTCTATTCTTCCTCAGCAGGCTGGTGCTGTGTGAGGCTGAGTGCCATCCTAAGGTGGAAGGAAATATGATGACAGCAGGCGGGTGAGCCCCTGCCCCAGGCGGACGGTTTATAATCCAGATTACCCTGTGCTGCCTCCAAATGAGAAGGGACATAGCAGTAATCATTCCTGAGAGATTTGTGTGCACGTGTGCGCGCGTGCGTGTGTGTGTATCCATTTCAGAGTCATCCCAGGAGTCAGAAAATACCTGTCCACAGTGGCAGACAAGGGGCTAGAATGTTGCCTCAACTGCTTGCCACGGTGGCCAAGTTCCTTGATGACCTGGCCCTGCTCACTCCTCCAGACTCATCGCTCCCCCCGCTCCCTTGTCCCTTGTGTTAAGCATAATGAAATTCTTCTTCTTCCTCCAGTGGACGGCTCCCTCTCCTCTGGGCCTTCACATCTTCCCCCTGATGACAGCTTAAACAGAGCTTCTTCTGAGCCTTCCCTGACCCTCTATAGGTTAGCTCCAATGCCCCTCCTGTGTGCTCCCACAGCAGAGACCCCTGAACCTACCTTATCACACACACTCCATGGGCACTGCTGGTTTGTCTGTTTTCCCTCCTACAATATAAGCCCACGAGGGTGGAGAGATCATCCGTCTTGCTCTTTACCGTATCCTCAAAACTTAGGGCCCACATTCCTAACGTCTTGATACCGATCCCTGAGAATCAAGGGTTTTAGAGGATAACAGAACACTAATATCAGTGCACAGAGGGAAGAAAGTCCCAGTGGAAATAACGCTGGGCCTAAAGGGGGAACCAGTCTCAACCAGAAGACCCAGAGTCGACCGTTGCTCGTTTCATGGTGCAATGGCTCCAACTTTCAGCTCAGGGTCTTGGATGAACAGGCCCATGTCTCTGACAAAGCAGAATAAACTGGTAAGAGGTTGGCCCTTTAAGACCCAGGGGATTTGATGTCAAAGGATGACGTAGGCAGGTGAACTCAGGTTCCTCTGTGTAAAGAGGGTTCATGTGTTCCAGCTCCTTGTGGGTTATCGATGAGCCTCTCTCAGACTTGATCGCGGGGCTCTTTGGGATCAGAGTTGGGTGCTGGTCTGGTCTGCACCCTCAGCCTGCTCTCCAGGCCCCTGGCCCCCGTCTCCTGGTCTCTGACTTGTCTTAGCCCACCCAGGAACCTTCTTGCCAACCAGATTTCACCAGGCCATCTATACCCGAGTCTGTATCCAGCCAGGTGCCCCGTCCTGCTAGAACGACCTGACTTCACCAACCAGGCACCAAACGAAGCACGGGACTTTGTGGCAGGAAGAGAAAGCGGGGAGGGGTACGAACAGAGAGGGTGCCCCATGGCGGCTGCAGAGCTGAATCGAGCGAAGAACACTGCCACAGATTTGCTTCTCTCGTTCCAGGCAAAATGCCCAACTGGCACTGTTTTCAGAGAAATTAAGCTGCTTTTGACTTAGACTGAGGAAAATCACAAGTTCCTGGAGGGTCACGCTGAGGAGGGAACTGTCAGAAGAGACACGTGATCACGCTGAGACCTGGCAGAGGAACGGCAGTGGGATGTCTGTTGTCCTGCCGTCCAGCTGTCTGGCACAAACCCCTGCATACGCTTCCTCCAACAGTGCTTCTCACCTGGGGCAACACATCAGAATCCACTGGGGAGCTTTTCAAATATACGGAGGTGCGAGCCCCGTCCCAGATCCTAATCTGAATCTCTGGGGCATAAGACTGGGGCCTGGGCATCTTTATCTTTGAAAAGCTCCCCTAACCCTGACACTCACCTTCACCCTAACCCTAACCCAGGTGACTCTGAGGTACTCCCTGTTGCCATAAACCACGGCCAGGTCTCTACTGCTGTCTAAGTCAGTGCGTCTGCCTGAGGCCATTACTACGTAGAGAGCAGGGCACACACCTGCATAATTCTCTCTACTCAGAGGCCACCCTGGTGCCGTTTCCAACATGAAGCTCCACGGAAGGGCTTGTGCTTCTGCTCCAGATGACATTTGTAGAAACACTACCGTCCCCACCCTGCATGGCAACAGCCTTGGCCAATGTGCCCGTGAAGGCACACATGGACTGACGGAGGGATCTGGTGCCAACCCTCCACAAAACAACCCTCCTCCGTGGCCCAGCAAGCTGGGAAACTAGGGAGGGGTGGCTCAGAAGAGGTCACTTACTAGAGTATGAAGGAACATTCTCCTTTTCCTTCAGAAGAAAAATTTCTTCATACCGTGCATGGATGAGAACCTCTAGCCCTCCACGGCATTCATTTCTGTAGTGTGCTGTTGACTGCTGTATGCCCAGAACTGCAATAGAGGTGATCAACACACGCTTGCTAAGTGAATGAGCAACAGAGACCCCTTCATCTTGGGCTCTCTGGCCCAGTGAGGGAGGAGGGACGGGGTAACTCGGCAGTTGTGAGATTCCTCAGCGGCGATACTGCCCCACTCACTCTGCCTGAGAATCGAGAACGAAACATTTTTAAGAACCAAGCTCTGAACCACCATCCTAGGTTCATGATTTCCATCACGGCCAACTGCCTGTCTACACGTCATAATAACTTTTCTGTCCATTGTTGCTAAAAAGGCACTTTCTAGGACACCTAAATTCCTTAACACTAAAATATTGTGTTATTTCTATTTGGAAATTGTTTTCCAAATCATCCCTGAAAGGGAATGTCCACTTGTGTCTCACTGCTGGCTGCTAAGTTTAAGATATTTGGGGTACTACGGAGAATGGTCCTTAATATCTAGGTGGATCTGAGAGGGCAGAGTATAGGCCAAATGATCACCACTTCCCGGAACCTGTCTCTGGGTGCTGAATCTCAGGCTACGGGGGCAGCACGGGAAGAACAGTCATGACTTTGGATCAAGTGTGATTTCCTGGGTTCAGTGATAGGACTGCTGGCCTCCTGAAGGAAGGCAGAACCGTGTGGTAAAAAGAGCACTGGACTTGGAGTCAGGAGGCCTTGGGTCCATCACCAACTAGCTGAGTGACACTGCACAAACCTTTCACCTCTGTAAGCTTCAGTGTCCTCCGGTGTGAAATACCTGCCCTCCCTACTTGAAGCGTTGTTGAAAGGATCAAATAAAATAGGAAGTGTATATACACTCGTTCTCTCTGTAAATTCTAAAGTGGTATATTTTGAGAAATGCCAGGCTCTCGTCTGAGGACCCTGCCCGCCCAGCAATCCTCTCCTGATTCTCTCCCACGTCCCTTAGCCCCTGGTGTGGAGCTGGCGTCCTTCCGGCTCCTCACAGAGGCAGACGTCTCTTCTTTGTTTCATAAAAGCTCCAGCTTTGACTCTGGTGCCATGAGACTAAACGGCCCCTCACCCCTCCTTCTCCAATTCCTGTCCCTCCATCACACCCCCCACTCCTCAGAGATTTTAGCTCCTGGTTGGTTCACTGCCACTCTCTCCATCACGAATCCTGTCATAAGTCACACAGATGGTCCTTCCGGCAACTTGGCCTCTCAGTTCCTGAACTTCACTTGTAGTTTACCTCCATCACTCAGTCTCAGCCGTTTCTTTGATGTGATTAACAGCATCTGCAAACACTGTCACACTCTCAAAATCAAATACCCACCCTGACCATCACCTCCTGTCTTTCTGGGTCTCTCCCTCTAGCACCCCAGCTCCAACAATCCCTCAGCACCCCTCCAAGGTCTCTAATCTGCTGGTTCCACTTGCTTTTCATCGCCCCTTGGTCCCCTCTGTCCTCTCCTCCCACACGTGCGCTGTTATACTCACCCCCGTGGATGAGTATAAGAGTGCCCCTCTCTCCCTCTGCTATACTTGCCTGGTGAAACCACGATCTTGTTAAACCCACTCTCCACTTACTCCCTGGCCCCATGCAATTACTCACAGCTGGAAAAAAAAGCTCACTGTGCTAACCGGTCTTACTTTTAACTTGATGATCACTAACTTCAAATGGGCCTTTAACGCTGCCCTCTAATCATATTTCCTCAGTCCATCTGCCCTCCACTCTCTTGGCTGATGACTTCATATTTGCTCCTCTAGCCTCAAACCTCCAATACCTTCTCCATCCTTCTCACCTTCAGCCGAGGACGTATTATGACTTTGCCAAGAAAACGGAAGCAATGAGAAGGGAACTGAAAGTCCCTCTGCTGTATCTATCCACCTACCTCCATCTGAGTGTATGTGCTCACTCATCAAGGCCAATCCCTCCACCTGTGTGCTAGACCCCGTATCCTCTTGCCATCATTCTGCTAGTTTTTCTTCCATTAAGAGAAAGGAAGACCTGGGCTTCCCTGGTGGTGCAGTGGTTAAGAATCCACCTGCCGGTGCAGGGGACATGGGTTCGAGCCCTGGTCTGGGAAGATCCCACATGCCACGGAGCAACTACGCCCGTGCACCACGACTATTGAGCCTGTGCTCTAGAGCCCGCGAGCCACAACTACTGAGCCCGCGTGCTACAACTACTGAAGCCCGTGCGCCTAGAGCCCATGCTCCGCGACAAGAGAAACCGGAGACAAGAGAAACCGCAATGAGAAGCCCGCGCACCGCAACGAAGTGCAGCCCCCATTCGCCGCAACTAGAGAAAAGCCCGCGTGCAGCAACAAAGACCCAATGCATTCAAAAATAAATAAAATGAATAAATTAATTAATTAAATTAAAAAAAAAGGAAGACCCTGTTGACCCTCCTCCCTCCTCTAGCTGCCTCCCCATTTCTGTCCTTCCCTTAAAACTCCTTGAAAGAGAGGTCTGGACTTGCTGTCTACAAGATCCTTCCTCCCGTTCGCTCTTCGAACCCACTCCAATCAGGGTGTTGCCCCCACCTCTCCACTGAAAAGGCTCTTCCACAGGCGGCAACCTTCACGTTAGCATCCCATGGCTGCCTCTCAGTTATCATCCGACCTGACTGCTCAGCAGGTCAGGTGTGCATTTGATGCGGCTGATCCTTCTCTCCCCTTGGCTTTGACGGCACACTCACCTAGTTTTCCTCCCATCTTTCTAGCAGCTACTTTCAGTCTCTTTTGCTGACTCTTTTACTCTCCCCCTCAACCTCTAAATGTTGAAATGCCCAAGTTTACATGCAAAGCCACGGTCTGGTCAAGGAAGGATTACAGGGCAAGGGAAGCCCTCGTTTGAGCTCCTTCCCCGTCTTCCCACTGTATCCTTATCACCGGGGGCTGAAGGGTGCCAGTGCCTGAGCACTCTCCCTCACTGCACCAAAACCTCTTCTTCGTTAGCGGTGCAGGTGTGACCTGGGGATGAAGGGGAGGCGGACACTGGAGGTGAGGCAGTAAAACAGACCGAGGGCAAGGGCGGCGGCCACTGTTGAATCAGTATTCAGGCTGAGAGCTGCGGCACACGACGGTTGCCAGCCATCAGTTTCTGCAACCTCCACCGAACAACCTTCCCAGGAGGTCACGTGTTGCTTCTTGAATAGGCTGATTGAGTAACAGAGTCCAAGAGAACATGAGAAAATGGGAGAATCAGACAGGTTTTTGCAACCTTTCTTTTTTAAACCAAGATGTTTAGCTGTGGCTCACTGAGAAACTGAATACGAAGAGGGACGTGACTGCCACGAAGGAGAGAAACAAGGGTTCATTTTATTTGTTATTTTTCCTTTTTTGGGGTGTGTGTGTGTGTGTGGGTAAGGGCACCAGACAGGCTTCCCATTTGAGGACTGGTAAGGATTTGCCTTGGGACACTGAAAAAAAAATAACTTTTCTCAGTGTCACAGGGGAAAAGGCATTCTTCCTGGGAAATGGAAAAGGCATTAGTCAGGGTGAGGGCAGAAGGATCTACTCCCACACGGGCCTGATTTGCCAGAGCCAATGGTGTCGGGCTGCCTCCTACCCCTGGGAGGGGCCTTCTCCTTTCAGGCTGGGCTTAGCTTGACTCACAGCTCAAAAGCCCCTACCTCTCCACTCAACAACAATGCCAGAAAAACATCTGCTACCCCTAACTCTCCACTTCCCAAAAGAAATGATTAAAAAGTTAGAGAAACACTTCCATATGGAAGAATCCACTCCCAACAGGTCACCACAAAGATACTTCAAACACAATAAGACAGGAAGGGCTAAAAAAAGCAGAGAAGTTCACAGAACCCACACAATCTTTTATACAGGAAAAAAAAAAAAAGCCACCCTGGTAACTTTACACAGTTCAGAACACCATTTGGCAGTTAAGTATGTCCTTAATCTGCTCAATTTGCTTATTATAGTAAAGGGTTAGAAGAAGTTGAGAGTGGTGGCCAAAAATACTGCCATAATCTCTATTCCTAAAGTAAACTCACGAAGTGAATTAACTTCTTCAACTGAAATATTTCAAAGGTGAAAGTCTCTCCCCTCCCCCGCCCCACCTTCCGACATAGAGACTGGCCACAGGGAAGACACGGTCGCTTAAAATCAGAAGCACGTTCTTCATTCAACAAACATTCACTGGGCATCTAAATCAAACAACGTCCAGGACTAGTCACCGGGATACAAAATGAAGCATGACATTCAACCTACCTTTGAGATGCTTACATCACAGAAGGGATGCTGCAGTTTCCGAATCAGAGCTCAGACCTTCCATAGGAGAAGGGATCGAATGCAAGCAGCAGGGGGAGAAGACAGGCAGCCCTGGCTTTGGAGTCACACTGATCTAGCTGCTTAAACCTTAGCCCCGCCGTGGCTGTGTGATACTGGACGGGCCCTCCCTGAGCCTCGGCTTCCTTCACTATAAAACAGGGTTAGAACTAGCTTCCTTGCAGGGATGATATAATGATTAACAGAAATATACACAGGCACACCACTGACTGTTGATACGAGGGAGACTTTTTCCGTCTCTAAAGCCCTGTGACGCGCCAAAAGGCTTCGGCTAAGGACCTTGTGGATCTATAAGGCCAGAGGAGAAGGAGTGGACAAAGAAATGACTTTTAACGAGTGAAAGCAAAAAAGAAAAATGAAAAAAATAACACCACAACCACCAAACAAAAAAGAAATTCCACCGATACTCAGTTTAGGTGGACTAGAGACGGTCATTTTCTTTGGAGAGAAACAAAACCAGAGGCAGCTCACGCGGAGCTTGGCAGGACGACGAGGGGGCACTCTGCTGCTCTGAAGGGAAGACGGGTACGGGAGGCGCCGGGCAGAGCCGGGCACCCTTTCCAGGAGGCTGCGAGCTGACTTCTTTGGCCACCTCCCCTGGGCCTTAAATTGCTTCCTGAGGCGAGGACCTGGCTAATGGTTTATTTACAATGGGAAGAAGCAATTACCTTGGAGAACACGGAGTCATATACTCCCCATCAGCCAGGAACACGGGCACTCTCCACCAATAACCCCAAAGATATACGGAGCAGCGACTGCCCCCATTTAAAGACACGGCCACCGCTCTCCTCCCCACGCCACCCCGGTGAGGTGACTGAGAATCAAGTATGAGAAGGGGAGCCCGGGGAAGCAGGACCAGGCATTGGGTTGGGAAAGTATAAAGTCATTTTTGGTTCTGCCGCTGCCTTTTTGTGTGATGTTGGGCCTTTTTGGTGAGACCCTTGCCCTCTCTGGGCAAAAAGACATGACACATTCATGCCCCAAATCTAGCTTCCCCCAAAGAATGCCATCGGTAACGTTAAAACAAACAAAAAATCCTTGTGGGTGAGTGGAACGAAGCACTAGGACGAAGTCCTCAGGCCTGGGAGCGTGGGCAAGCCAGGCTTGGAATGAACGCATTGCACCTTGAAACTAGAAGGCGAGATGACCTGCTAGGGAAAAACTGGCAAGGCTGCCGCCAGGGTAGCTTACCTGCGGGGTGGGCATAGGTGGGTAAGGTTTCTAGCAAGCCCCAGAGAGAACAGGAGGAAAGCTGGAAGCTCTCTATGGGAGGAGGCTGACAAAGACAATGAGAAAGAAGCCTAAGGGAATGCAGGTTGTCTGTTCTGATACTTAATAACCAAGAACGAAAAAGGCAGAAGAGGTGCAAAAAGCTTAATAGTATTTGTAGTTCAAATTAAAGTGTTCAAAGCCCCATTACAGCGCAGGGTAACGTATGCAATGACATCTGGGACTGTAAGCAGCAAAGTGCTTTCAAGAGCTGCCAAAGCAAACAGCCAAATAACAAATCCACTTTACAGATCATCAATCTGGTCCTGGACTTGCCAAGGTAAATAGTACAAGGCTGAAGTTTGCTTTGCAAACCAGGGAGCTGGGAGTTTAGCGAGGCCTTGATCCAGAGCAGCACCGTTGGGGCAGGGCCTCTGGAGCTTCCCTCCCTCGCATCAGGGAAGTTCTACAAGCCCTGCATCTGAGCAGAAGGCAGTCAGGAGGCCGGCAGAGCCCTCTGGGCCGGATGTGAACACCTCCTTGGTCTGCAGGCCGCTACAGCTGCCAGGCTGGGCTGTGCTCTCTCAGGTGCCCACTCTCCAGCCCAGACTCTGACCAGACTGAAGTTTGTAGATTTCTGAGAGAAAATCCAGCCTAGAGATGCTTTTGCTCCTGTTTCCCCTGTCACTGTGAACGGCCCTGAATTCCCAACATGGGAAAGGCATCTCTCAGGAGTCAGTTAGCGTTCGGAGGAGATGTAGCCCTGGGCCGGGGATCAGGGGAGACGCTCTCCAGCTCAGTCATCTGGACTCCTTGCTGCTTCCGAGTCTGGAGCAGCCCTGAAGGACGGCACAGGGGTCCCCTGCGGGCACCGCTCAGAGTGTTAGAACTGGAGAAAAGGGGCCAGACCTTCTGGTCAGACCCAGCAGACGCCAACCTCTCCTTCATTTCTGTGCCCAGCTAACCTCAGCAGCCTAGAAATACAGCCGTTTCTCTCCTCTCTCCTCCACCCAAAGGAGGAGAAAAGCCGTTGAGGGAAGCCCACGTTCTCCTTCCCTCAACGGCTTTTTGTCTTGATGCAATCTGCCCTCGTCCCTGAAGGGCAAGAGAAGGGAAATTTGTAATTAGATATTTATTTATGTGATTCTTTGTTTAATGTCTCTTTCCCCTGCTAGACTGGGCTAATGACTTCCTGGTTGCCTGGGTCTTCACCAGGATGGTATCTCCAGGGCCCCCTGCAGAGTCTAGTCCACAGGAGGCCCTCAATAAATATCTGGGAGCTCTAAGGGCAGATGAACGAGAGCTACCATGTACTGAGCACCTCATCTGGGCAACTCATCTAGGGACACTGTTTAATTCTTAGCAAGAGCTATACGAGGTATTATCACTATGGCCATTTTCCAGATGAGAAAACTGAGGCCCACAAAGCAAAATAATCATTTAATTAAACTTCACTCAATGTGCCAACATTAATTACTTGGCAATAAGAACTCCTTTGGGAGGGAGACAGCCGCTTAGATGGTCCCTACACCTTGCATCTTTGCATTTCTCATAGTGTGAGGTTCAGAGAAGCAAGGAAAGGAGTATCTGTTGAATGACCGGCAAAGAATAGCAGAGTCCACTTGCTTACATCTTACAATGCTAAGGATGTAGGGCAAAGACAGCTGTTTTGAGTGAAAGGGGATGAAGAGGTAGTCCTGAAAAATCAGGTGCCCTGACTGAGGGCACATTGTAAGTCAGCCCTGGAGAGTAGGACTCAGCGGCTAGGTCAGAGGGGAACGTCCCCGTTCCACCCGAGAGGAATCTGCTGCTCTGAATTTACATGGTTTTCATGGAAGCAGACTTGACTAAAATGGGGCCTCCTAAAGGGAGGTCTGCCTATGTCTACTTGATGAGAAGAAGCAACGGGCTGACAATGATACAAGGCCATGCGGGTTGGGCAGTGATGTGCCTGAGGAAGAGCTCCTCGGCCTGGTCTAGGACCTTCAGAGGTAATGAGAGTGCTGGGGCCATCAGAGCTTTACTTTTGAGTGACTGAGGCCCTGCACGGGATGCAGGCTCAGGCTCTTTCTATCCAGATGCCAACGTCTGCTCAGGAACCCCAGATCACAGCAGACGTCTCAGCCTCAGGTACAGGCCAAGGTCCACAATGGGTCAGGCATCTACTGGGCACTAATGAATACTAGTTGCTGTTATAATGAGTCATCTCTGTGACCCTTATTTTTCCAAAAATTACAATTCAGTAATCTCTGTGGCTCTTTTGCTTTCTATGACCTATTATGTGTAGGTATTGGCTCGATCCTTGAATACATTCTGTGCTATCCTTACATTAAAACTCTGTAACATGGGCTTTATGATTCTGCTTCACAGATAAGGAAATTGAGCCTCAGAGAAGTTACAGAACTTGTCCGAGGTCATCCAGCTCACCTTGTCTCCCACATGCTTTTCCGTGACTTCTAAGGAATGAAGCCCACGTTCTCCTTCCCTCAACGGCTTTCGGTGGACACAGCTTTGACATGAGCTGGGAAACACTTTGTTGATGTCCCTACTGTATCATGCTCATCTGTTTACACATCTGTCTGCCTTGCTAGACTATGAACGTCTGGAGGGCAGTGAGATTGTGTCTGATCACTTTCCGAACCTCTAGGGCTTGGGGCCCTAGAATCTGAATCTTGGGGACTCATCAAATTAGAAGTTGAGTTAATATAAATGAATGAATTGATGCATGTGTGCTGACCTCATCTCTCAACCGGGGAAACAACGACCAGAAAGGTTCAGGAACTTGATAAAGCTGTATAGCTAGTCTAGCGGGCACAAAAGGGGCTCTTGGGCTTGGAGAGGAAGTAAGAGCTGGCATGACTGCATGGTATGCACGGGGTTGGTGAGGGCTGGGGGCAGCAGAGTGCGGGCCGAAAGGAAGGTACGCTATTGGTGATGGTGAAGCAGAGGCCCACCTGGCTCACAAAATGCCTCCATTCTGACCAGGGTCTGGCTTGAGGTCATGGCCAACTATGGCCTCATGAGAACTGGTACCCTCTGAAGATTACAGGTGGAGATTAGCAGTCGGGCACAAACCCCTTTGCAGATGGAGCTTTCCTAAGATCAACAACCATAGCAGCAGTGGCTGACACAGTCTGAGGCCCTGGGCAGTAACTGTACTTGTTCTTTTCACAGGGATTTCATCTTTCTGCCCACACGGGCTTCTCTCCTGGCCCACATGCCAACGAAGGTCCAGAGATAGGCCTGAGGTGGCACCAGGGAGACAGGAAGAGCCTTGAAAGAGCACCTTGATGGGGTCTATGCGGAAGGGGTAAGGAGCCACTAGGCTGCAGCCTGTAGGTCTGGGGAGGGCAGAATTCTAGAAGAGAACTCTGAACCTGGAGCTAGGAGGCCGGGATTTGGTCCTGGCTCTGCCTCTTACCGGCAGCAAGACTTCTCTGAACCTGCGGGAGGTTAATTCCCACTTCAGAGGGTGGCTGTAGGGATTAATAAAGGTAATGACTTTGAAAGAACTTTGTAGAATTGCAACATTACCCTTCACATGAGGTTTCTTTTTCTGCTGTCAAACTGCTTCCCTCCTTTCAACCTGCAGCCATAAATCCTATGGATCTATTTGCCCTTCAGAAACATGGTGAGCAGGGGCTCCATCCAGCTGGGGAGGGAAGCTGATTTCTAGGATGGTGAAGGGAGGCGAGAAGAGGACGTTGGTAGTCAGTGCAGGGAGTTCAAGGCCTAGAGGACTCCTCACCTGAGAGCCACACAAGGTCTGGCCAACAGCCGGGCACACCTTAGGCCCACTGTCCTGGCGACACTCTGCTCTGGCTGGGTCACCAGGCAGTAGCTGTTCAAAGGATGCCTTCTTCTCATGCCCCACTCAACCCAAAAGAGAAGCCCATCTGGGTGCCTCTCCACAGAGCCTTTCCAGAGAGAAGAGGCCTAAGGGGGGCTGCCCTCTTCAGAGAGCCAGACAGTGGCCCAGCTCCAGAGCCTGGCGGGCTGGGCAGCAACTCTCCGCGTTTGTCTGAGGCAGCCTCGCCATCTCATGGGAGGTCGAGATGCACATGCCAAACCAGACACACATATGGAGAAGATTAGCCCAACGTGCAAAAGAGACAGACCAGCACAGGATGATCCATGGAAAAGGCTGGTTTGGTGCAAACCCAAAAAAGTACACCACCCAAGCTCATCGTAGGCTCGGGTACGGACAAAGCTCTTGTCAGCCCCGGTGATGGGCTGAGGGTTCAGAGCGGTAGTCGTTTCGGGCTAATAAGCACAAGCCGTACACCTGCCGTGTGCTGAGTACACACTGACAAGCCCACACGGGAAAAAAGTGACAGACATGGCACTGAAATGTGTTCCTTGTTCATGGTTTTCTTGACAGGAATTCCCCTTTCATTTTCCCTTAGGACTAAGAAGGGTTATATTAACTGGACCTTTTCTTTCTGCCAAGGTGGGCAGGCAGGGCATTCTAGAACAAAGGGAGAGGGGCGTCTCACTGCTTTCCAACCCTCCTTCACCCCTAAGGAAATTTCAAAAGCTCCAGCGTGCGTTCCCTGTCACAAAGTGATTCAGAGTAGGATGTTCTGGAATGAAACAAGACAATGGGATTGCCACATACCTTAAAAAGGGGCTATTTCTCTGGAGATCAGCAGGAACCTTTGAAAACTGACCAAAGAACCCACCCCTCACTCCCAGCCTCCACCATTTCCACCCCTCCACCCCTCTGTCCTGAGGGTTCTAGGGGTTGCTACTGTTCCACGGATACTTCTCTTGCCTTTCAGAAAGACTGGAAGCTCCTAGAAGGCAGGATAAAGTCTTATAGGCTTCTCTCACCTCTACCACACCCAGCACCCGTAGTAGGCTGGCAACAACAAACACGTGTGGAATACCTACTGTGTGCCTGACACTGTGGCTTCATGTGACCCATCGGGGAGATGACAGAATTGTTTCACCATGATTGCAGGATGTCAAAGTTAGCAGGGACCACTCAGCACCAGCTGCTGATCTTGCAAATGAGGAAACTGAGGCCCAGAGAGGGAACGTCATCTGTCCCCGGTCACGCAATCAGCAGAGTGCGAGTGCCGGCCTTGCACTGTGCGTCCCCGAGGGTCCCTGTGCACATTAGGTGTCCCCTGGGTGCTCACCAGCATGTGTTGCTGATGGACGAGCAGGCAGGCTGGGGGACTCTCCTTGGGCCTGAGGTCTGAGAGGCTGTCAGGTCATCCACTCAGCCAACTGGCCACTGACTCGTGCGTCTGCCTCCCACACAAGGCCTTGTGCTGAGGGCAAGAGCCTGCTGCCCAGTGAATGAAGGCCCGCATCTGGGGGCCCAGGACAATTCAGGGATGAACACTGCTCACAGCACATTCCTCCCAGCCTGTGAAAAGAAGCCAGAAATTTTGGGGACTTTCTTCATTGAATTGCAGGCTTTTCAACTTGGAAGAGACCCCAGGGCCTCTGGACTCAATTCTGTACTGCAATCGTTCGTTTCCTTGGCGATCTCTGCCCCTCCAGAGAAAGTTTCTTAAAGGCAGAGACTATCTTATTCACTCTTCTCCATTAGGCATCTCCAGTGCCTCATGAGGGCTGATAAAAGGAAATTCTCAATAAATGCTCATTAAACTGACACCCTGAATTTGATTAGCAGGAACAGAATCCTGGAAGAGTTGGCATTTGAGCATGGTCTTGCAGGATCCATAAGCAAGTGCAGCTGAGTCACACAGGTAAGCCTCGAGAAGGAGAAAGTAAAGGGCCCTTCCCCCACCTCATCACCATCGTCCAGAAGAGCCTGTTCCCAGCCAGTAGCTATTCCTGCCCCCTTACTTGCGTTCTCTTGGTAAAAGTCTTTACTGTTATTTCTGATTAGAAAAGTAACATATGTTAATTGCAAAATATATTAACTATAAAAAACCATGTAAGAGTGAGAATTCCCTTTTTTTTAACTTCCCCAGATAGCTACTATTCACTGAGTTTTGTTTTTATGCTAGCAATAGAATTATATTATACACATTGCTTTTCAACTGCTTTTTTTTAATCTAAAAATGTTCTTTTTAATACCTACATGCTATTGCTATGATATGGACATACCAAAATTTACTGTTACCCGTGCCTCTATTGATTGACAGCGGTGTTACTTATTATTAGTTTTTCTTTGCTATTACAACAGTGCTTTTCCCTATACCTTAGAAATTTTACCTATATTTTTATAGAATAAAGTCCTAGAAGATAAATTACTGGATCAAAAAGAATGAATTATTAATATATAATGGTTACTACCAAACTGCCTTCTAGAGAGGGTTACCCAGTTTACACTCCACTGCCAGTGTCTGAACAAGCACTACAGGCATTCAATAAAGTCAATGCCTACCGCTGACCTGCCGTGAACTGAACCTCATCTGCACAAGTCCTTGGTCAGTTCCCTCATTTTCTATGGGTTCCACCTCTTCATTGCTACACACTACACACTTGGCTGTCATCTAACTCTCAACACAGTCTCATCACACTTCTACAAAATCATGAACATTTACACTTATTATATTAATTTGTAAATGTCTCCTTGCCTCTCCAAATAGATCTGAGGATGCCTCAAGGGAGAGGGGTATCTATTCTACCTTTCTGTCATCTCCCTTCCCTCTTTCCCCATCCCTCTCTGAGGAAACACCTAACCCAAACATCTCTTCTGTGCCGAAGACCCATAGATTCAACCCCACAGATGTGGAGTTTGCATCCTGACATCTCAATGGAAACTCAACGTGTCCAAGCCGCCTTCTCCATAACTGGCAACTCTCCGTGAATGAAGTGAATAGAGAAAAATAGGTCAGAAACCTGGGGACCACCCTCAACATCTCCTCCTCTCTCGCACCCATATTGATTCTATCACAAAATCCTTTGATTGTACCTCCTAAACATCATTGGCATCTGTCCGCTTCTGTTGGTTATTGATACCAACCTAATCCATTCCATCACCGCCTACTGGACTTCTGTAAAAGTCTGTCTTCCAGAGTGATCTTTTCAAATCTCAAATATGATCCTATCATTCTCTGCTGGAAATAGATTCCCCACTGCTTTTAGGATGAGACTAAAATCCTTCACAGGAGCAGCAAGTCCCCACAGCCTCACCCATGCTATTCACCGCCCCTTCCTCCCCTTGGGCACTGAGCTGCAGCCACGCAGGCCCTCTTTCACCTTGACCACTCCCCTGACCTCTTGCACCCCTGCCCCCCTGGCTGACTTAACTCACCCCCTAGGGCTTAGCTTCAATGTGACTTCTCAGGAAAACTCTCCCCAAAGAGCCCTTTCAGATGCTCTCATACCACGTGGAATTCTTCCTTCATAAGACTTCACACAATTTGTAATCATGTTTATTTGTGAGACTATGTGATTAATGTCTTTCCCCCTCCCTAGACCATAGACTCACAAGCCCCACGGTGTTCAAGCATAGTGCACGTAACAGTGCCCACAGCAGCACTGAATAGCTATTTGATGGATGCTGAACTAACGAATGGCGGGTGCTCAGGAACGTATGACAACACGATTTCTCAATTATTTTCTGTCAAGGTTTCCTTGCTGGATATTTTAGCCAGATTCAATCACACACAGTGAGTCTTTTGGTGGGAGAAGTCTTCAGCATGACTGGTTCCCAGCTGACAGTCCCTAGGGACCACCCTATACTGTTTATCCTGCCACAGAGACCAGCAGAAATGGAGACACTCTTTTCAAAAACACCTCCTTGAAAGAGCCCCAGCTTTGGAGAGCTGGCCCATCTCTTTCTCTCTTGCCAGTCAGGCCTGTTACTCCTGGAATCCAGCCAGTCATTTTTTGAAAAAGAACCCCTGTCACTTTAAGATTTGAGTCCCTTGCTTGGGCCATATATCAATGTTCCTCGCTGCAGTGGCTCTGCGGCCTGCTGTTCAAATTTGTCCAATTAGACACAGCCCCATGGGGTGGAATTCAGTGTGAAATCTGCCTGCCACTGACCAACAATGAATTGGTGTGTAGCTCCTCTGCTTTGCAAAGCCTTCGGGGAGCGCCAGCACAGGTCTTCCCGGAGACGGCTCACCACCCCCCAGGCAGTGCCCAGTGCCTTGAGGCTGAGGGTCACCCTTCCCACCCCAGCGGGGCCTGAGGACTGCACAGAGCAGGGCAGGGCGGCACGAGGCTGCCCAAGCAGGTCTGGGATGGGGTGGAGGTTGGGAGTCAGCTCCCACAGACGTGAAAGGGTCAGGGCACCGCTGGTTCTGCTCAGAGTTCCTTGTCATGGTCGCTATTCAAACAGCACAGAAACCAGGATTCTCTCACTCCCTAAATGCAACTAAGCTACAGTCTGTGTCCTGTGCTGTGGGCCGCGGAGACACAGTCAAACACTCAAGCTCTCCGACCAGTAGCTCAGCTGGCGACGGGAAGAGGGCCGGGCGTGTCTAAAGCACAGGCGAAGTGCTCATGATGGGACCCTCGTGGAAATGGGTTTTAAGGAAAGAATTTTTAACCAAAACCCTCCTTTGTAGTAACTCTCTGATTTTTAAAAATGTTTTAAAATTTCTCCTCAAGAAGCTAAAACTTTTAGAAACTCATGAAATTCTTAGAGCATTAGACTTCTGAACATGGAGAGACTCAGGAGGTCATCTAGTCTACATCCTTATTTGATAAACTAGGCAACTGATATGAGGGAGAGGAAGTGACGTCATACAACGTCCAAGGTCAAACAACCAGTCACTGGCAGGGCGGTAAGCCAGGCTGGTGACTCCAAGCATGGTTCTTGCCTTCCTATTCGGTGCTGCCTTCCTTTCTGGGCTATTTCAGTTTGCTTTTTAAACACATGGCCAACTCTGAGTCAGGACATACATAGATATACTAGAGTCAGGCTATGGTAGAACTGAGATTACTTACGGGTATCATACACAATATATAAGTATATGTATTTGTTATAAATACATATTTAATCCCAGTTCTAGTTTTCTCTGCATGATCAATTCACATAGGAGCTGTGGGCTTTGGTTCCAACAGTGTGTACAGGGAAGGAAGCTGGGGGCTGTAAGTACTCCAAGGTCTCCCATTCATTCATTCATTCATTCATTCACTTACTGAAACATTTACTGAGTGCTTAGCACGTGTTGGGCACTGGGAACACAGAGGTAGAGAAAGGAGTCCTGACAGGAAGAGAGAGCCACAAAAGTGCTCTAGCAGACGCTTGTGAGGAGTGCCCTGGGAACACAGAGGAAGGAGGCCTGAGCTGAAGCAGTGTGAGGATTCCAGCTGGAAGCTAGGGTGAGCATGATGAAGGGACCCCAAACATCACACAGACACTAGCAGCTCGAATCCTGTCTCCCCACCCAAGCTCTGACAGTGAGTTATCATTCTCCTCCAGGAAGAATGTACAAATGGGAAGGGAACAGGTAGTCTAGGAAAGAGGGGAAACAAAGAGGCAGCTAACCCTCACGGGGACCAGGGGGCCCAAGGAAAAGTAGGGCTGCCTTCTTCTGCCAGATAGCTTACGAGCAGTGGAGCACAGCAGATGGGCCGCCTGCTTCCTGGGGATTCTGCATCGTGGTGATGAATGGTCTCTGGGTCCTCGGAGGAAGTGGGGGCTACTAAGGAAACAGAGACCCAACTTTTGACTGAGATGCCATATGGAGGAAGGAACTGGGAAGCGTGGTCACCATTCTCTCCCCAAGTTCGCCCCCACCACACACCTTCAAGTGTGTAATTTTAAGATTTTTTTTTTGCCACGCCACGTCGCTTGTGGGATTTTAGTTCCCCAACCAGGGATTGACCCCAGGCCCACGGAAGTGAAAGCACAGAGTCCTAACCACTGGACCGCCAGGGAATTACCTAAGATATTTCTTTTTTCTTTTTCCCTAAGATATTTCTGAAAGCACTTTATATTATCAACTAATTTTCTCCTTCAAACCAATCCTCAAGGTAGGAAGGATTTGTTTTATTGCTTCATTTTACAGAACAGAAAACCCAAGGCAGCTCAGGGCCAGTCCTATGGCTACACAGCTTTCTAGGGAGTGTCAGAGCTGAGACTGGGACCCAGGGCTAGAACTCCCTGAGGCCAAATTCTCACTGCATTACTTATTTTCATGTTGTAGCAGAGTGCTCCACATATATTCATATTTAACCAGTGAGATTTCATAGGAAAAAATAATCAGAATGGGTTATAAATGAGTCCTTCCCCCTGGGGAAGTTTGGGCTCTAGACAAAAGTCTTCTCATCTTTAAAAGACTCCCTTTTGTGAAATGAACAATCTGGCCCGTGGTCATCAGCTGTCTAAAAGACCGCTGGGTTACAGCGAATTTCCCCATGTGATGCTAAATCCATGTGACCATTATCCTTTTTCTTTTTCTTTCTTAATTCTTCTTTCTTTCTTTCCTTCCTTCCTTCTTTCTTTCTCTTTGTTTCTTTCTTTGTTTCTTTCTTTCCCTCTCTCTCTCTTTTTCCTTCCTTCCTTCTTTCTTTTTTAAACCAACTGCTTAGCAGCTCAATCAAATTAACTGTGGTGCTTTCAAAAGGCATCAAAATAGCCACGACTCTCCCTGAGAAAAAAAGGAAGGCGCCTTGTTTTCAGGAAAAGATGTAAAGTCCTCACTCTAGAGTACTCAAACAGATATTCATTCCATGACAAATCCTCCCTTTCTCCCAGAGCCTTTTTTAAAATTTTTTATTTTAAAGAGAGACTTAAAAATATCAACACCAATAATGAGACTATATTCTCAGCTTACTTCTGGCCAAATTTTATTTTCAGCTTTGAGTAACTGGGAGTTCTTTATGGTCAAGGACAAAAAAACAAGAGGCTGGAAAAACCTCATTAAAGAGCTGAGCAACACAACTCACTTGTTCGAAATGAAGTGGAGGCCGGAGAGGGGGAGGAGGAAGGGAAGAAGAGGGGGAGGCACGGGGAGGCCATGCACTTGGCCAAGCCTCGGGCCTGAAGAAACGTCCCAGCTGAATCGTGGCTGAGTTACAACCTCACTCCTAAGAGGCTGGCGGAAGGCTTGCAGGGATGGGTACAACCCCAGGAGGCAGTCCTGGCCCTCACCAAGAATGAGGAGAGGAAAGAATTCTTTCTGTTCCTATGAACTGCTCAGTTCGGCAGCTCCCCTAAAACAGAACTTCCAGAGACTAGCACCTTCCCTCAGAGTGAGACCCTTTCATTTGAGTGGGCTTTACAATGAGCAAGCTGCCTTTACACGTGAGCTCATTCATTTTTTTACGTATTGGAGTATCGTTGATGAACAGCGTTGTGTTAGTTTCAGCAAAGTGAATCAGTCATACATATGCACGTATCTATTCTTTTTCCAATTCTTTTCCCTTTAGGTTATTACAGAATATTGAGCAGAGTTTCCTGTGCTATACAGTAGGTCCTTGTTGGTTATCTATTTTAAATATAGCAGTGTGTCAATCCCAAACTCCCAGTCTAACTCTTCCCCCACCCCTTCCCCCCGAATAACCATAAGTTTGTTCTCTAACTCTACACATGAGCTCATTTTTGCCTCATCACTGTAACCTGAGGAAATAAGCGGGAATTCATGTTATCATCCATGTTTTACTGATGAAGAAACAAAGCTGAAACGTAGAGAGGTCAAATAACGTGCCTAAGGTCACACAGGCTGCAAAGCCTAAAATCCAGCTGTCCGGGGCTCTTCATGCTACTCTCCCTTGTCTCCCAACCAAATCATACGCCAGAGTGGAGAACACCAGGCCAGGTTGGATCTCATAGTCTAGAGCGGCCACAAGGACAACTCGCTGGTCGTTCTTCCTAGGGCTTGCTCCAGCATGAAGAATTTCTGATGACAAAGGCCCAAAAGCCAACCCAAGTGACAGCAGCGTGAGGTTCCCCAAAAGCACAGGGAGCCTAGTGGTCCACAGGGCTACCCGGATGCCCGTCAGGAGTAGAGGGCTTCCTGGCCAGAGCCTCACACCGCCCTAGGCCAAATGGCCTCTTCTTGGGGGTCATCAGCCATGCACCATCACTGCGTTTGCTCATGTGTTTCCTCCTGGCCTAGGACCGCCACAAAGCTCTTTGAAAATGGAGGTCATGAGCTGCCCAAGAAGCCAAAGGATGGATGGGTACCCGGAGAGGGGGTGGGAGAGGAGGGGTGTGAGTCCATCTCTTAGTCAATTATTTGTTTTTTTTTTTTTTGCGGTACGCGAGCCTCTCACTGCCGCGGCCTCTCCTGTTGCGGAGCACAGGCTCCGGACGCGCAGGCTCAGCGGCCATGGCTCACGGGCCCAGCCGCTCCGCGGCATGTGGGATCTTCCCGGACCGGGGCACGAACCCGGGTCCCCTGCATTGGCAGGCGGACTCTCAACCACTGCGCCACCAGGGAAGCCCTCTCAGTCAATTATAACCAGCATCTTGCTTCTTCTGCTACTGCTCTGTCCTTCCTTGGGTTAGTAAAGGGTGACCATTTAATTTCATGCCACATCTTTCCAAAGCACTGGATGCTACAAGGAACTGAGAGCCTACTTTAAACAAATAAGCAAAAAAGGGAAATCGGAAATTTTTAGTTATGTTTGTAAAGCTCATAAGAAAACAAAGCTAGATTAAGGATTCAGAAGACTTGAATTCTAGTCTCTACGACTTACTAATTATATGATATGGGAAAATCTTAAATTCTTGAGGCCTCTTTTTTTAAAATCTGTAGTATGAACTGATAGCAATAATCCCTGCCTATATCACCGCATACTTAAAGGTTCATCGGGGATAAGGTATACGACAGCTATTTGTAAATGTTACAGTATTATACACCTGTGATGTATTATTATTTTTATTATGACTGAAGAGCTTATTACACATGTTTCAGGCAGATTGAAGAAGGCCTCTTTGCCTGTTAAGAAAACATATGGAACATCCAAAGCAAATATTAGAGAAAGTCTAATTATATCCTCTGGGTCCTGTCACTAAAGCAGGTGAGTGTTTTGTGACTTAAGAAAAGTAAAAGAACTGCACTGAAAAAAGAGCTTGCAGTCAAATACCTTCTTTCACCTGTGTCGCCTGGCTGAGAGTCCAGGGACAAGTGAGGAACCCAAGTCTTTTTGGCTTGAAGCGTAGCTCTCTAGGAAGAAATTGCTTGGTGCAGAAGAAAAAACTGGGTTTTAGAGTCAAAGCGACCTGAGTTCAAATTCTAGCTCTGCCAAAGTCTAGCCATGCACCTGGAGCAATTTATTTAACCTCTTTGGGCTTCAGCTCCTGACCTGAAAAATGGGGATGAGAATCTCTATTCGTGCAGAGTCGCCATAAGGACTTGGAATTATGTATGTAAAGTGACTGGCCTGTAGCAGATGTTCACTGTAAGTGATCTTATACCTTATCTCCTAAAATGTCATAAAATTCTAGTGACTCGCTGAAGTAGGTAGATATGAGAGAAACAATGTAAAGACAATAGCATGGTAGCATGGAAAACCCAGGCTTTGAAGACCTGGGTTACTAGCTGTGAGACCACGGGCAGGGAACAGCCCAGATGTCCTCATCTGTAACACGGGGAAAATACTGTACTGTCAATGTAAAGACTACAAGACACAAACTAGGAAAAACTCTAGAATGTCAAGCATATAATAAGAGATCAATAAATATCAATTATAGGGCACAATTCATTTTCTCAATTTACCCCTTTTCAGTTCACTATGTCTGAACTTTCCCTGGGCAGGTATCATCATAACATATTACATGGACTTCTAAATTTCATTTGCTAATTGTTTCTCTAGACCTATACGGAAAAGCATATATGTACAAAAGTGGCCAATTTTTTTTCCTGGCCCACCACGTAGAAGATGTCTTGGTTTTTCCTTCTTTTGGCAAACATCTGGGGTCTTGGACTTAAAATAATGGATAGCTTTATAGGACAACAAGAGTGTAACAAGCATTTGAGGATGATCCTAGAGAGTAAACATCAGAGATATAGGTGTATCTTGTGTACCTCAGATGTTTTCCCGTCTCTCATTTCCTATTCCTCCTGTTGCCATCCTTGGCCTCTTGTGCTCTTGGACAGCATTACATACACCTTTGCTGCCATATCTGTTCTCATAAATCTAATCCAGAAATGCCTCTTGTCTCTCAATTCCCATCTTGCCTACTTATCATCTTATTAGAATCCATCTCCTTAGCTGGACCAGGTCTCATTTCTAGTATTCTTAGAAATATAGTAGTTGACGAATAAACGTATGTTTATTTGCTATTTCTGTATTGGAAGAATGGAACTAAAGTCTAGAGAACCAGTAAAAATACACTTTTTCCTATGGAAAATTTCTCATAATAAATGCATAGAAAAAACAGACTTCTTTTCTGAAAACTATGAGTTCACACTGAAAAAGACATTTGAAATCCACCTTCAAAGATACACACTACTTTTCATTTTAATGGAATTATAGCTATTAATCTGATTAACGGCTAACAGAGATAACAATACTGCACGAGAGAGGAAAAAGAAATTACTTTAGTCAATGTCAAAATGACAAGCCATCAAAAATTTGTGGTTTATTAAGAAAAAAAGAGAAGATCTCTTAAACAGACCTAGATGGCCTGGCAAACTTTTTAATTTAATCTTGTGATATGCTGTAACAACAAAAGGCCTCTATAGCATATCAGGCAAATTTATAAGAATATGATCAATACATCTGACATATTATTTAATTATAATCTCTAGTGACAGAGACAATATGAAAACCTAGCATCAATATTCTGACAGTGGAATAAATAAATAGATATAATTATTCCTCATACCAATCCCAGCAGAATTGTAAATTATCAGGCCAGACTGTAGATCTGAGTTCTAAGGTTTCCTTAATATGATAGAGTTTGATGTAGGGGGTGTCATATCACCAATATCATGCCTTTTTATTAGAATGTAAGGGTCTCTGAGGATTTCAAATTCAAACGGTCAGAACGACCCCAGGTTCTCTACATATTACTAGTATTCCCAGATCATGGCTTCCTACTGGGATACGCAGATGGGGGAGAATTCTGGGGAGGGAAGAAGGCCACAGGCAGGGGCAGAAGCAGGAGTCGAGAATCACTGTGCACCCTCTGAATCTTGGAATCTAGACTCAGAGGCAGGAGCCCTTACCCATCATTTCACGGAGCATGACAGTGAGAACCAGAGAAGAGAATGGACTTGCTCAAGGTCACAAGGCCTCCTGGCAGGACCAGGTCCAAACCCAAGTTTCACGATGCACAGTACAAAGCTCTTCCTATGTCACCATGGGAGAGAAAGCAATTGCTGAGGTGGTCAGCTAGAACACGGCCAATATAGCCATGGCTATTATCATACCGACAGAAGGAATGCACTCTTCAGCGAGAGCCAAGAGAAATTATAGTTAACATTTAACATTATGGGACCAACTTCAAAGGTACTCCAGCTGGACTCTAATAATGGGAGATGAAACTGCTAACACTAGCAGAAAGTTGCAGGTGGACAACTTGGGCTGGAAATAGCGCACGTCCTTGGAACAGGAGTGCTCTGCAGAAACCCCACACGAGGCTGTCGCCTCACCGCAGGGCGGGGAGAAATACGGGAATAATCTTTTGTCTGTTTGTGGTTCAAAATGTTATTAAGCTGTTCATTCCTTGTTAATGCTACAGGACACTTAGAAATGGCCACACTTGCCGTTTGGGGGAGCAGGGCATGGCTGCTGATGGCAATGGGAAAGGGAGATGGTGCTGCCTGGTGGGCGTCAAGAAAGACTACATTTTGCTACAACTAGAGGAGAGGAGGAGAGGAGACAGCTGCTGCTTGGATGCCCCCAAGGAGTAGAGATTGGACACTGCAAATCCTGGAGCCTGAGAAGGGAGGTTCCAATGTAGAAAAGTCAGTTAATTCTGGCACCTCTACTCCTGCCTCAAAAAAAGGGCAGAGTTCACCTGCGGAACCCTTACTAACTTTTGGCCACAGACAGTCTCTTAAATGAAGGGTTGATCCCACCTGGCAGGGAAACTGTCCATTCTTTTTCCAGCAGGTTCTAGTCCCTTCTAGCCAGGGGTTTGGTCCCCAGTGTGATGATGGAAGGGGAGGATGGGAAGGGTGGGACAGAGCTCTGGCAGCAGAGGAGGTCTCTGCCCCAGCGTCCTGTACATCCTGGGACGCCCAAAGCACAAACACTGCCCTTGTTGCCCCTCCACCACTTGGTTTGACTTGTCAGGCCTGCAGAGCCGTGTCGGTCAGGGCAACCTGGCACGTTCTACCTGGTTCCTCCCACCCTCAGATCTCACCCAGGTTCTTGGTCCAAGTCTGCCCTCAGGTGGGTGGAGGGGAAGAGATCAGCAACTGGCCCCCCATGGCAGGCTGTGCCTCTGCTCTAATAACTACGCTTCTGTTCCCTCCCTGAGGATGAGTCCCAGGGGTATCTGTGCACTGGATCCCTGCCCCGAGCAGCGTCAGCTGTCTAGGAACAAGACCGTGCCTTACCCTGCCAGCCACCATTCTCCCGCCCCACCTAGGAGAGTCTTGCTGGAGTCTCAACCTGCTACAGGGCTCCACTGCCAGCTGTCCCTGCTGCTGCTACCAGCCCACCAGGTCAGGCCTAACTCTCAGCACAGGCCCACAAACAAGCAGGTGTTTGAAAGGCTGTTTGCTGATAAGGAAAATAACGTCATCTATAGATGAATGAATGAAAGCATAAAAGCATCTGACCTGGGCTTCCCTGGTGGCGCAGTGGTTGAGAGTCCGCCTGCCGATGCGGGGGACACGGGTTCGTGCCCCGGTCCGGGAAGATCCCACATGCCGCGGAGCGGCTGGGCCCGTGAGCCATGGCCGCTGAGCCTGCGCGTCCGGAGCCTGTGCTCCGCAACGGGAGAGGCCACAACAGTGAGAGGCCCGCGTACCGCAAAAAAAAAAAAAAAAAAAAGCCTGGCAATGGAATGCGCATATCAATCGAATACCTGGGAGGAAACAGCTAAATATAATATAATGGATATAATACACACATATATTAAGTTTAGAGAGAAGAGACTACTCTTTGGAAACCTGAACTTTTTAGGAAAATAAAGCAGCGAAAGCAACTTTTATACCTGCTGTACCCAGCTCAGACTTGCATAGGGAGTCTCCCTAAGTCTGATGGCATCTTCAGTGTCTGCTGTGAGGAAGGAATTTTGGTTCCCCCAGTAGCAGCTCCACGGAAGGACTGGCAATGGCCGGAGTTTGCTTCTTATACCAGCCGATCGAATGCATGAGGAATTCCTTAGGGGGAAACAGCTAAACGTAATTTAAGTTGAAACTGTTAATTCAATAAACCCAAATGGCAGGAATTGGTGGCTATTACCCTGAGGAATCGAGCACAGCATACAGAGTCTTGGTGAGCGTGAGTAGGTGTCGGGCTTGAGAAGAGGGCCACGCCATTCAGAGGGCCTGGGTTTCTTTTCTGAAGAATCTGCCTCTTCTTTCTATTTACTTCCTCTCCCTCCCTCCCTCCCTCTCTCCTTCCTTTATTTCTTGGATCAAACACTAAGTATATACACAGCTCCATGACCCTATCTTTGTTGCTCCAAGAATGACATCTTAGGCTCCCCTCCCAAACAGCCCCCATTCAGTACACATTTGCTGAGTTCCTGCTGTAGATCAGACATGATTCTAAGCACCAGAGAATCCCAGATGGAAAGATCAAGTCCCATCCCTGAAGAAGTACAGTAACAGATGAGGGGGGGACGATGAAACAGATGGGGGGATGATGGAGGTAGAGTTGAGATACTGGCCATGGGAGCCACTGAGCTTACTGAGGGGTGAAGGACAAGGTTGTGCAAAGGTGCTGCCACTTGAGGGGGCTCCTGAAGGAGGAGCCGGTGGCATCTGGCAGATGGGAGGGAAGAGGAGGTGAGGCGAGGGGACATCCCAGGGACCGGCAGGAGCAAAGGCAAAGGGGCATGAGACGGGGGTCAGGGAACGACAAGCCATCTGGCCTGTTCAGAATCCAGGTCCCACGTGGGGGAGGAGTTAGGGGTGTGGGTGGAGAGACTCGAGGTCAGAGAGGATCTCTGGAGCTCACTGGCCTGTAATCCTGGGGCTGTTATTAACCAGCGACACTGTGCTACCCCTCCCATGGGCTTCTCTGCTCTGAGGTGAGAGCACAGGCACCAAGGCCGAGGGTCAGGTTCGCAGTTGTTCTTCAGGCTCTCCTGGGCCTCGCTACAGGGAGTGCAGGCTGAGATGGGCAGGGGTGCAGAAGGGCACGCCACTGGAATGTTTGGGAGAGGATTAAAGGCATTTTCTAAGCAAACAGTTGCTCAGATGGGTGAAGGGGAGCTCCAACATCAGACAAATGCGGTGCTTGCTAAGAGCATTCAAATCTGGAATTCCCTCTGGTGGCTGAAATCAACATCTCTAACAAAGGCAACCTGGACAAGCCGGATCTGTAAAGAGCATTATCCACTCTCTGGGTACGATTTATTGGCCCAGAATATCAGGTTAGCGAGCTCAAATAATTAAACATCAGGCCAGCTGTTTTAGGCAATTAGGTAACATTTTTCATTTAGGAGACCACACAACAGAGAGGAGAGAATCGAGAGATAAGACCTCCGTTTTGATTTACGGAGTCTCTGCTGCAGATAGAGCCCAGCTTTTTGGAATCCTTCAGGCAATTACTATTTCAGGCTTGGCAAGAAATGGAGGCTGAAAGTAACTATTGGGCTTGTCTTGGCAAGACTCAAAGTCACTGTAGTTGTACGGTTGTCCCGGGCAGCAGCGGAGGGGAAAGTCAGTGGCAAGAAGAAGCCAGGAACCGTAGGGCCATTAGGAGGGCTGTTGCAGGCTGGGAGCTCAGGGGAGGCCAAATCTAGCCTCCCACAACACGTTCTTAGAGAGGGAATGTGGTCAGATGGAGAAGGCCCAGCCCTGCTAGTCGGGACCCTGTGGTTCCCTTTCTGGCATCTGCTCTTGTCAGTTCTGTGGGTACTGCTGACACTCCCTGCCTTAGCATCCTCTCCTGTAAAAGAAGAGGAGAACTGAGCGCACTTGTGTTTCGGGGGGGGGGAGAAGGAAAGAAGTGCGACTGGCAGGTTGCCCAATAGTGCTGGCTTGGGACACTTGGAGGGGGAGGGGCGGGGGTGGATGCAGACATCAGAAGACCTAGACTTTAATCTCCTCTCTACCCCTCACCTCGCTGGCAAAGAGACTTTGCTCAAGTCACTTCCCCTGTCTGGACCTCAGTTTCCACAGCATTAAGCCCAGCAGCTGGATTCGACGACACTCCTTGTTCTCACAGCCTACTCTTCTCAGACGCCAAAGAAGATAAATGGCTGGGCTGAAGGCATGCAAGATTTTCTCTGAATGGAAAAGAGAAAAGGCCTGTGTGCTCCAGCTGACGTTCCCCACAAAATCCTGGAGCCAACGCTAAGTATGGGGCGGGGAGCGCGGGGCCGTCTGAGGAGACAGTGGGCCCGCGTGTGGTCACTGGCGACACTGGACTGAAACGTCTCTTGCGCGAGCTCTTCCACTTAATTGGGAGCTTGCCTTTCCAGTTGTATATTTTTATCCTGCACCCTGGAACCCAAACCATGAGGTCTGCTGCCAAGGGCTGCTTCTTGTTTAATCGTTAACTGCCTCGGCCCCGCCGAGCTCTACCCCATCCGGAAAGGCCGCCTCCGGAGGCCGCACCTCCTCGGCAAGCGGGACTCGAGGGAGGATGCAGCGCTGGACCAGAATCCCAGCTCTGTCCTGCAGCTCTGGAAGTAAACCCCCTACACTGTCTGGCCCACACAAATCCCAGTTCAGCCGGGCCTCTCCGGTGGGGTTATTCTGGTAACAAAATGCTGGAGATCAGCAATTCTTTTCTACTCTTACCCACCCTCAGCAAGGAGCCAACTGGGCTATTCCTTAGGCTCCACTTTCCGTGTCTGAAATGAGGTTGAAAACTAATATCCCAGATGTTTCCTCATATTTTAAGTGGAACCACAGATTACGCTTCCTGCAGGAAGGCAGTGTGGCACGGTGGAAGGAGGACAGGCTTTGGAGTCAGACAGGCATCTGAATTGGGGCTCTGGCCTTTAGAGCTGTACGGCCCTGAGAACCTCTCGATTCTTTGAACCTCAGTTTCCTCTTAATATGGAAATAACAGGATTCCTGTCGACTCGGTGGCAACCTCCATGAGCACAAAGGCTTGTCTGATTTGTTCATCATTACGTAGTCTATGCCTCACACAGAGTAGGTTTCTCGATTAGTACATAGCAAGTCTGTGATTAAAAACCTCACAGGATTTGGAGGAACCCAACAGGATTAAAGATATGAAGTGCCTAACCTAGTACCTGGGCTTGGAAAGTGCTTATTCACTAGTCTGCAGTGCCTGGAGACATATTCCTTCTACTGAGTGAAGTGGATGCTCAAAGAAGAAGACAAGTCCTTGGTTATGCTCATCGAAGTAATAATGAAGAGGCCACCTTCCCTTGTGGGAGAAAAGACAGGCACTTAGAAGCCCGTAGATTTGGGGATCTTTTGCTAAAAGCTCACTCTCTGGCCATGGAAAAAGGAGCCAATCTGATGCAAAGCCACTGATGTCACGGATGGCGGTAGGAAGGCATCGGTAATACCAATGGCTTCCTGGCCTTAGGGTCTTCCAAGGAGATTCACACAGGCATGGAAACCAGATTTTCAAGGGCCCTGGGTACACTAGACTATTGTTCCAGGACAGAAACGACTCAGAACAAAATGATGAGTGGGATTTTCCTTGCATTGGCCACAATACATATGTTTGTTCAAGAAAAAAAAGTTGGAGTGAGAAGACATGAACGTCTGCTGCTAAAGAAAAGCCTGTTTGTGCCAGCCACAGTGGTGAGATTGTTCAGGGAGTTCATCTTGAAAGTCCAATTACCCCAACAGCATGGCCAAGGTCAGTGCCATTTTGGGGTGTGGCAACACTCCAGCCTCTTCAGTATCAGATGTGAATTACACAGGGTATCTGCCTTGTGGGAGAATTGGCATCCGCTAGATGGTCCAGCCCATCTGGCTGATACCACGGTTCTCCTTGCTCCATTCCGTTTCCTTGGACAGACCTGTCTAATGGATATGCCACAGATTCTGTAACATGTAGGATCCTGGACTGGGATTTGGAGCTACTGTTCCTAGGGGGTAAATCAGGGAGAACTCTCCCAAGGGCCAGCACCTCTTAATGACGACCCAGGGCTCACATTTAAGGAGCAAGAGATCAAAAGATCCTCCAGGGCTTCCCTGGTGGCGCAGTGGTTGAGAGTCCGCCTGCTGATGCAGGGGACACGGGTTCGTGCCCCGGTCCGGGAAGATCCCGCATGCCGCGGAGCGGCTGGGCCTGTGAGCCATGGCCGCTGAGCCTGCGCGTCCGGAGCCTGTGCTCCGCAATGGGAGGGGCCACAACAGTGAGAGGCCCGCGTATCGCAAAAAAAAAAAAAAACGAAAAAGATCCTCCGGCTTCATTTCTAACTGCCAGAAACCACGTCAGTTTGGAGAAGTACGTACAAGTCTCAGGAGGCTGAGATGTGAAATGACCTATGTGCCCTAACAGCTGACTTAAAAATGTATCTTTTCAATACAGGATGCCAAGGTCCCTTCTGCCCTATATTTCAGGGGGATTTAAAAGCAACAATTTACCTACAAATTCTTCAAGCAGCCTAGGAATTAGCATACGGTGACTCCTTCAAATAGCGGATAATGTGTCCTGATGTGGATTTAAAAAACAAATATCTAAAATGTTCACAGACCAAACAGTTTGAATAGAGATCTCAAATTTGATCACTGAAGAATGTAATTCCATTAACCAGAGGAAGATCCGTTCTCAGAGAGGTGCCACCACATAGAATCTCCAGTCTCTGAGGGGTTAGTTATAAAATTTCCCCAAAGAAAGTTAATTTTAAATCAATGTCATAAGATAAATCTGTATGTGCTGATATGGAAAGCAAGTTAGGCTCTCTGTAGAGTAGGAGCTTAAAGAAGAAAAAAAGTTTAGGTATACATATATCACATTTATATACATTCACACAAAATATGCGAAAATAGTAATAACAGCTAATAATTACATACAGCATTTACTGTCAGGCAGTATTTTCTGTGTGGTGGGCAGGCAGTATTTTAAGTGTTCTACACGTATTAACTCACTGAATCCTCACAACAACCCTCGGATGTAGGTATACTATTTTATGGATGAAGAAATGAGGCCCAGAGAGGTTAAGTAACTTGCCCAAGGTGACACAGCTAGTAAGAGGCAGAGCTGGGAACTGAAGTCAGAGCAGACTGCTCCAGAGCCCATGTTCTAATCCACTGAACTGCCACTAACATCCTGGAAGATCCTCAGAAGCCATCTGGAACACAGCCTTCCCTCTTCTGCATTCTACCTTCCTGCCAGCTGCCTCCCCAAACACACACAGGTCAACAGAATTGGGAGTCCTTTTTCTCTCACAGTATTTGCCACTAGAATGATCTGTTTATACAGAACAAGACGGGGTGCTCTCGGAGGGCAGGGCGTGGAGGCAGGATCCTCATTATGTCTCTCACACCTCTAACTTTTTGTTCATAGCTTGGTTCGGTACCTGGGCTCAGGGGAAATACTGGTTTCTGAGAGATGGTTCACATGCGGGCCAGCGAGAGAGATTTGGGAGTTCTTTCAATGGTCTCATTTCTGATTATTCAAAAGACCCATCAAAACAGAGATGGATGAGTGGGTCAAAGAGATGGGAGCCCAATACATATATGCATAACAGGGAAGAAGGGCTGGAAATCTGGAAGCTGGGAGAAAGAAGAAATGTGATCTCTTTTGGTCCATCCACCCGGCAAACCTCTGGCAATCCCCACTGATAACTGAGAGCCAGGACCATGTTCATTAACCCCCGAATTCTTATATTTATTACTATGAACCATGTGGACGGCAATAACTAATTCCCACCACATGGCTGGGATTCGGCTTCCTTACTAAGGAAACAAAAGGTGGTAGCCTAAATGCTGTAGGTTTTTATAAGGAAAACTGCATTAAGCATAAGCCTTTCCTTTAACTTTATACCTTCGTCTTGAACCACCAACGTTCTCATTTGCCAGTGTTCACGGCTTCCTTTTACAAATTGCCATTTGACCTCATGAGCTGCTTCTTACAAGGGCGTGTAGATACATGGGAGCCTCCTGGTCTCCCTCTTGTCATCCCGTCCTTCCTCCTTAACCCATGAACCCATAAACAGGCCACTGCTTTCCCACAGAAGCTACTTCACAATCCAAAAGCGCCTGGGTCACCTCTCCAGCTCCAGACGTTGCTCAGTGTGCCTCACATATGGGTTTTCCTTGGGAAGAAGGATGCAGCTCAGGGGGAGGAGGCGAAGCCTATCTGAGATGGGACTCGTTTTTTCTCAGGGAGAACAAACACACGAAAATGTTCTTTCATGCTATGATGAAGCTGGGATGCAGAGGGGTAACTGAGGCAGGGAAGGGTCGGGGCCACACTGGCCACGCCACGGCCCATCTGACACCCACTTCAGGTCCACTGATGCCCCTGTAAGTGGCTCCCTGCTATGTCTCCTACAAAAGGGCAATTTGGGGAGCAATACTCTAGAGTGTAGTACCCCCGAGTTCTCCCCACACCAGTTCCCTCAAAAAATTTCTATTACCTCTACCTAATCCCTCATTATCAGAGAATGAATGGGAAGGAAAAAGGAGGCTCTAGATATCTCTTCCATCTTGAAAAATTTGAGATGTTTGCAGATCGGTGGAGAATTATCTAATTCCCCTATAAACATTCTCACACAGGCTAAAGTTCTTTCTTTCCCCCCATTACTAAACCCAGGGCTGAAAGGAACATTACTCCTTGTGGGGGAAAAATATTAACCCTTGTTTGGGGCAAGCATCATGGAATCCAAAAGGAAACAGGATTACGTGCTTAAAACACTCAGAGGATGGGACAGATAGGTCCTCAGCATCTCTGCCGGAGGAGTCCATGTAGCCGGATGGAGGGGACACATATAATACTCCCCCAACCTACTCATACTTTGGTACGTAAACTTTATAAGTACAATGCTGCCAGATTCCGGTGCATAAAAAAGTAGCTGAAAAAACTCAAACCATAAATAATGCCAAGTAATAAAGGAGGTGAATGTTTCTGTTATTAGATTCTTTCATTGTATAAATCTGTTTAATAAGCTGGCTAGGAATCACTGATAGAAAACAGACTCAGTATGGTGTTACAGACCAACCCGTTCCAAAAGGCCAGCACGGGAACTCGTGCCAAGTTATATTTTTCTGTTCTTAACCAATGCAACTTAAAATGTAATTGCTGTTTCCTTGTTCAAAAATGGAAAATGTCTTATGAGGCTGTGTTTGGAGGGAGCAGATGGCACGCGTGCGTCGTGTCACACACACAGTGCTGGCTCCCCCCCCCCCCAAGAATACTCAGCATTTGAAGGCACTTTACCGTATTTATAGATCGTGCTGCCTTTTGTCTTACTCACTGAGAGGGACTGGGGTCTGTGTATAACTCCTACTTTTTAGAGTCCTATTTCTCAACATTTATATGTGTGTGTTTAGAAAAAATCCCTCCAAATATCCTCCTTTTGACCCAAGAACCATGGCAACCACTCTGGCTAAAGAAATTCACTGAACACTGAAGGGGGTGGGATGGGATGCGGGTGGTGGATAGAATGGAGGTCTCTGAGGTCACATTCATCTTCCAACACGATGGTTTCTAACGGCTTGATGTTTTTCTGGGGTTGGTTACTATCATCGTGATGGGCTGTAAAATGAAATGTTATAAACTAGCTGAGGACTTGAGGGGAAATATTTGCCAAATGGCATAGACGACAACACCGGGAGTCCCCATGCACTCAGCCATGTTCACAGGGCTTGGCCACTTGTACCCCCTCCACCGCTGGCCTGTCTACTTTCTGACCCTCATTCCCAGGTCCCTTTTCAGGAGGCCCACATACAGCTAACTAGATAAAACAGAAGGTAATTGGATGAAATAGGTATTTATCTGTCCCACTTAATTAGTGTTTGGAAAATTTAAGTCTCAACAGTACAAAGGTACATCATTTGAAGATGCTCATAAAACTGTGTTACATTTGTAACTCTGTATCGGATGTTTTGCTGTTAATTTTACACAGGTCATATGGAAGTGCCTAAAGAAGGTGTTCCCAGCAGTTAAAGTTAGAGTTAAACACTTTTAATTTGGTTACTTCCCAATGAGTTGGCCATTACGTTCTTAGTCAGGAATGTAACTCCTTCTAGAACACTGTTCACGTGGGAAACAGTAATTCAATGTAGAGCACTCGGACTGGAAATTAGCTAGAGCCTTCTCTGTAGTTTCTGGGATTTATATAGTTCTTTTTGTTCTGAACACTATTTGGTGGGGGGTGGCAAATCCCATTGAGAAAGATTGGGATTATTGCTGTTTTACACAGGTAGATGCCAAACACAGAAAATAAAGTTTAAAGGGGCCACTTAGTAATGTACAACATGACAACTATAGTTAACAACGCTGTATTGTGTATTTGAAAGTTGATGGAAGAGTAGACCTTAAGAGTTCTCATACAAGAAAAAAAAAATTGTAACTATGTGAGGTGACGGATGTTAACGTGTATCAAATCTTTATGTTGTACACCTTAAACTTATACAATGTTATGTGTCAATTATATTGCAATAAAACTGGAAAAAAAAAACGAAAGGGGATGCTCGCATGTTGGCTAGAGGCTAAAGAAAGATAATTCCATGCTTATTATGCTTACGTGTGGGAAATGCAATGGGAAAAAGAAAGGGTGGGTATGATGCTACTCTGAGATTACTCTCAAAGAACCTGAGTCAAACTCTAGTAAATGCTAGTGACAGTAAGGGAAAAATGGGGAAAATGACAGGTAGTATTCACTGTTCTCCAAAGAGCAAACTAAAAACTGACAGAAAAATTTCCTTCCGGGAATAGTCCCAGAGGAATGGCGTGGCTGAGGAAGACTGGAATGTACTCTTCAGACAGAAGGGAACCAACATTAGGTGCCAACCCAAGCCCAACAGTAGGCTGGGCTCTTAGCTTCATCCCTCCTTTTCTAATTCTGTGGCTCATGGGGAAGAAAAACCACAAGGACTCAGCAGAAATGACTCTCTGACGAACACTGTCAGACCTTTGAGAAAATCACAGAAGCTGAGGAAACTGGCCCAGAAGCTCTGATGCCAAATTGGCCAAGAGATCCAGAGCTGTTCCTAGAAAGATCTGACGCCAGGAAATAGCAGACTTAGAAATAACCATTCTCCTTAAGCCTGGGGAAAAATCCAAAGTTCCGTTACGGAACGATTAATAAAAGTGAAGATCTACGGGCTTATTTTCCAAGAAATGTTTTAAAGAAAAGAGCTTCTTGAATTATCTTTGAAAATTAATACTTGGTGATACTGATTATGTTCTACTTCTCAAGGTGAGTTTTGTTTTCATTTGAAGAGAAAGCAAAGCCTGCTCATCTCTAATAGCTAAATATAAGGCTGAAGTCTGGCTCCTATATAGTTATAACCAAACCACTATTACAGTGCCAAAGTACTTTGACTGTGAGCAAAGTGTCCACAAGGACGTTAAAAAAGCACATCCAACAAACAGAAAGTTCCATGTACACTTTAACCTCATGGGATCTTTACAGCTCAGGGGCAGAGACTCTAAGGGTTCTGTCCAAGATCACACAGCTCCCAAGAAGAGAAACCAGGGCCAGGACCTGAGTGTACCTCCTTTTTTATACCACACTGCTTTCCCACATATAGGATTTGGGGCTTTATAACGCTCTCACCAACTGTTTGAAAACTGGAAACACATACTAGGGTGTTTGAATCAAAAGCCACCCAATGACGTGGAATTGGAAGTTAAGCCTCAGGGCCAAGTTAAGTGAAACAAGAGAAAACACACACAGAGCTCAGAGATTATGGCGTTCTCAGTACACAACAACCTCCGTCTGGCGGGAGTGAGACAGGGAAAGTAACAACAAAGGCAGCCATCATTATTGATCACCTGCTATGTGCTAGTGACTCTTCAAAGCATATAACATATATTTACTCACTTAATCCTTATCGCAATTCAGTGTGTACGCATGTTCAACAGAGGAGGAGGGGGTTTAAGGAACTTGCTCAATTTTCCACTGTTACGTGGCAAACAATGGATTTGAACCCAGGCTTGTCAATCTTTCAGAGACCATGCCGTTTCTACAATGCCAGGCTTTTTTCTGGTTGGGCTCAGCACTGCTTTTGGCTCACGGCCCCCCTTCACGGTATGTGACTGGCGCTCCACTGCATTCTCCATTCCTCACTCTATAGTGAGTGCAAAGGCAAGTGTTAACCCAACTGAGCAGCCGAGTCAGAGTTCAACGGATTCGTCATTTTCCTGGGATCATCTGGCAACCCCAAGAGATGCCTCCTCATTCACTAAGGCCAGTATCCCACCTGTAGAGGAGTAGGGCTCTATAAAAATGGCAATCCTCCTAAGAAAGGTCACACATACCTGTCACTTTGATCCTAACGTGAATAAAAACTTCAGAAAAGGATTGGGAAGGAAAATGGAGAGAATTTGAGGGTATTAAGCAATTGGAAGAGGCATGTTGGAAGTTCAATACCCTATGGAAGTGACTTCCCGTGCCTGGGACATTGAGGTGTATGTACAGAGTTCTGTAAAAGCCCCAGAGGAGATGCCCACTCTCTCCCTCTCCCTCACTCCCTTCCTTCCACGGGCAGACAGGATCAGACGGGGAAGTGACATATGTCCTGAGTTTCACAGTATGACTGAGAATGGAAAAAGCCAAAGTGAGAGAGGCATCCTAGGCAGCAAACAGTATGACTCATATGGGAACCGTAAGAATTCAGGTGCCGCTGAAACATAAAATTCAAGGCAGGAAGTGGTCGGAGCCGTGGATGTAGAGGCAGGCAGAAGCCAGAGCAAGGAAAGGCTCTGCAGACGATGCCAAGAGCCGCTGTGGGCAAACGGAGCCTCAGACAGACCTCAGGCAGGACAGTGACAAGGTCAGAGCAGCAGTGTCACAGGACAGATAAATGGAAGCCAAAGTGAAGGTAGGAAGAGCAGACAATGACAATACCGAGGAAATAACCAGGCGGTGGTAATAGGAGCGAAAAGGAGAAAGGACAAATTAGAGAAATTTTAGGGAAAAAGAAAATCAGCAGGAATTGGTGATTTATTTGTGTGGAGAAGGAGGCAGCAGTGAGGATGACCCCATATATTTCTAGTTCTGTTGACATGATGGGTGGTGGGGCTACCGGCCCCGACTGGAAAATAATGACAATGGTACTGTTGGAAGTGGAGCAGGGGTAGGATGGGTTACGCTAGGAGAACGATGCCCACCCTTCATCCAGCCAGCCAACAAGTATTACGGAATACCTCTTTAGTGCCGGGCACAGAACTCGGTGCTGGGATCACAGAGATGACTTTTCAACCTCGACTGTTCAGGAGCTTACAATCCAGAAGGGAGTCAGAAATGTTAGCCGAAAACTACAGCACGTTGTGATACATGCTCAATACAGACGGAACAAAAGAGGACAGGGAAACACGGATTCCACCTCAATCCACGCAGAGCCAGAGACGGGCGGCGGAAAAAGGGAAGCACCGTCCCGTACCTGGGCCCTCTTCCTGCGGGCTGGTCACTCCCCATTGCCCCCATACCCCTAAAACGAAGTCAAGGACAGAAATGAGAAATGACAGCAGGAGGAGAAAGCACCAAAGTCCAATTAACAACAGGTGGTAAGGCTGTCAGTTCAAATCACTGTCCTGGAAGCCAAGCAGAGTTGGGGCTGAATCAGACCAGGGCTAGATCAGAATTCAAACTCTATAGAAACCTACGGCACCGATCACTCAGTGAAGCCCATGTGTTCCTTCTCACACACTGTACGTTTCTCTGGCAGCTCAGAAGCTCCGGGCGGCTGCTGTGTGCCCACACACAGGCGCTTGTTTACATTTTTTCCCCCACTCTCATACATGAGGGACTATTTTTTTTCCTTTTTTATTTTTAGGCCTCCTGCAGCAGTGTGTGGCTCTGCGCCCCCATACATTCTTTTCATTTTGTCTCAATAAGATGATATTCAAATACTATTTGAAAAATCAATAATATCCCCTGCTTTGCTGTATCAGTAGAGCTGTTCAGCACACAGGACGGTGGCTACGGTGCTTACGAATCCATCTCTGAGGTCCCACTGCTGGACCAGCCTTTGCCTTTAATGACCCACCTGAAAGGCAGGCTGGGAACTCATCACAAGCTGGGCTTCCTCAACATCCTTTGCACTGAATATCCTAGAACACAGATGGTTAGATGACACTGGAAGGGGCCTTAAAGATGGTCTCCCTCAAAGCCCTGAGTGCACAGATGAGAAAACTGGGAAATGATCTACAGCCTAGACCCCGAGTCTACAGTCAGAACTATTCCATTTCACTGTCTTTCTCTACAGTGTTTGAACTACTACAGGATTCTCTTAGATAAAAACACACCCAGGGGCCATAGCTGATCCTGAAAGTGAAGGGTCATATAAAGTAACGTCTTTTCTCTCCAAGTTGGAAAAAGAAATACAAGAATTCTGGAATTCTGTCACTTACCAGTGTAACCTAAACTCTCTCTATATTAGTTTTCTTCACAGTAAAATGGGAGTAACAATGACATGGACTTTCTGGGTCTGTTTATGTGTGGAACCTAATTTATGGCACAAATGAACCTATCTACAAAACAGAAACAGACACAGAGAACAGACTTGTGGTTGCCAAGGCGGCGGGGGTGGGTGGAGGGAGAGGAATGGACTGGGAGCTTGGGGTTAGTAGATGGAAACTATTACATGTAGAATGGGTAAACAAGAAGGTCCTACTGTACAGCACAGGGAACTACATCCAATCTCCCAGGATAAACCATAATGGAAAAGAATATAAAAAAAGAATGTGTACATGTGTATAACTGAGTCACTTTGCTGTACAGCAGAAATTAGCACATTGTAAATCAACTACACTTTGATTTAAAAATATTAAATTAAATGAAGTGTAAGAAACTCTGTACCTTTATTTCTAGTTTTCAATTCATAATAAAGAGGATATTCCATTCCTCAAGAGTCTAAAAATGACCATACTAAAAAAAAAAAAAAAAAAAAAAAAAAAGAAACAACCCAGAAAAATTTGCATTTCATTATTGGGATGGTGTGGTTAGCATGTTGAAGATTCTATTAGATGGTACCAATTTTCACATTAAGTGGACATGAGTTATTGCTGAATACTTGAAGCTATCTCTGGAGAATAAGACATCATAGCCACATAAATGGTAAAGTCAGATCCCATGGCGTGTCTTGATGTGACATTAAAAGACAAGATGAGAAAAGTCAAGGTATGCACCAGAGAGGACGGAAGAAGCATAGGAGTGGGGGAGGGGAAGCTTCTGGCTCTTTCTCCTGTCAGGGTGGGATGGGGCAGGGGTAATGAGCTGATTGCGCAGAGGATCTCAAATTTTTCTTAGCATGAGCTGACAGAAATAACCTTTCCTCAGCAAGACACTGGGTCTTTACAGAATGGTAATAAGAGTCCAAGGTGGCGCTGGAGTCCAAGGAGTCACCTAATTCTAGGGATGATCTAGCTTCTTTTTCATTTATCCCTTAAAAACCCCTTATATGAAAATATGAAATTACAATACACAAATTTGTGCGAGGGGGTAGAAAGGGAGCAGATTTTTCACACTGCAAAAGACTGATTTCTTTCTGACGAAAGGTCTTTTAAATTTTAATCCCATCCAGAGGTTACCAACGTGGGGTCCACAGGTCCCCAAGGGATCCATGGTTAACATTCAGGTGGTCTGTGGAGTTGGAAGGAAAAAAAGTTCCACCTATATTTTCAGTAACCTCTAACTGAAATTTAGCACTTACATCAATTATGAATGTAGGCAGCAAACATTAGTAGCGCCTATGACTGTCGTCAACAGAAATCACATTTTTATTGCACATTACTATTATTGCAATTTACACAAGGGATTGGGAAACTTTTTCTGTAAAGAACCAGATGCCCGATATTTTAGACTTTGAGGGCTATATGATCTCTCTCCAGCTGTTTGACTCTGCTATTGCAGCATGAAAGCAGGCAGAGATGACATGTAAATGAATGAGCATAGCTGTGTTGCAATAAAACTTTATTTACAAAAACAGTCTGTGGGCTGTAGTTTGCTAATCCCTGGTGTACACACATTATGACTTTATAGTAGCGATTAGTTCTGGTTATTTAGTATGCTAAAATATAAGTATTACTATATCATAAATGTGTAGGCATATAAAATATGTTAATAATTATGTTGCTATACATTTTATGCATTGAAAAATATCCTGTGAAGGGGTCCACAGGCTTTACTAAATTACCAATAGTCCATGGCAGAAAGATTTAGATGCCTTGTCGTAGATATATGTGCTTGCTGACAAATGACTGCTGGGCAGACTAGAGGTACTGGGGAAGAGGAATGCTGGAGGAACAAAGTCAGCGTGGTAGAAGACACTGTCAACTTGAAGCTAATCAGATATGAACTAAATACCTCCCTGGTCTTTCCATGGTAGGTGATGAGAAAAAAAGGAATGATTTTCAGTGACTACATAAAGTGAGTTCCACTTTCTGTACATTTCTTCTCTCTCAGTTTAAGAAGCACTCACGGACTTCCCTGGTGGCGCAGTGGTTAAGAATCCACCTGCCAATGCAGGGGACACGGGTTCGAGCCCTGGTCCGGGAAGATCCTACATACCGCAGAGCAACTAAGCCCGTGCGCCACAACTACTGAGCCTGTGCTCTAAAGCCCACGAGCCACAACTACTGAGGCCACGTGCCACAACTACTGAAGCCCGCGTGCCTAGAGCCTGTGCTCCACAACAAGAGAAGCCACCGCAATGAGAAGCCCGTGCAGCTCAACAAAGAGCAGCCCCCGCTCGCCACAACTAGAGAAAGCCCGCACAAAGCAACGAAGACCCAACGCAACCAAAAATAAAATAAATAAATTTATAAGAAAAAAAAAAAAGAAGCACTCACTATTCCCATCTTGCCTCCCCACGCCATCACTTCTTGCTGCCATGAATTTTTCTGAAGAGTTTACAGTGAAAATCTGTTCCTTAAGCACAATGGGTTTATACACCTCCAGCTGAAACTCGCTTTCTGATGATTTCTTCCCTCAAATGTCACCAGAACAATACCTTGTGGATATTAGGGAGCAAGTGCTCTCTTAAGCTTTTTTTTGGCCATGCAGCGTGGCTCGTGGAATTCCCGAGCCAGGGAGCCGACCCCAGCTCTGGCGGTGAGAGCGCCGACTCCTAACCACTGGACCGCTAGGGAATTCCCTAGAATTTTTGATTTAGAAACTTGAGGTTGAAGGGACAGGGAAGCTGAAGGGAAAAAGGGGACAAGAGGACAAGGCCTCCCTGTGCCTGATCAAGGTCAAAGCTCTAGCAAAATATCCTTAGAGTCTCAGAACAGTGAAACCGACTGGGAATACACATGGCAAGTTACATACTTCTCATAAAAGACAGGCTGTTTTGTCCTTCAAGTCTAAGCCGTATTTACTTCTAATGATGCAACAGCAAAATAGAATGTGAGTAGAAGCGCCTTCTGCTTAGTGCTGTACTAAACAGCTCTGGGTTACATTTACGGTTTAATAAACTGATTTGTCAAAACTGTCAGAATCAAGGGAGATCATCTGGACACCAGATGAACAAAAATATCTGTAATTATAAGCTGTCCATTTTTCTCTTTCATCTTCTATATACGTATCTGTGAGCAGCTACATATTTTCATGCACATACATACACATAAATTTTAAAGCATTTTTAAAAACCTGTCATAATAGAATTCAGGAGAGTAGAAAATACAGTTCTCCTGGGAGAGCAATGGGACTTGAAGGCTGAGCTACACTCCCCATTTTAGGACTAACATCCTTTTGCTGAACTATTCTGTCAGAGACCAAACATTTCAGTTTCATTACCACCTGGATTGTTCCTCATCCTTCCTGAGCACTCACTGTGTGACCACACGCAAGTAACTAAACCTCTCTGGCTCTCTGATATCTGAATGTGAAATAAACATTTTGATAGATGTTAACTGCCCTACAAAAGTGGCATGAGTACTAATGAGATTCTTCTGGTAAAGAAGCCCAAACCCTCTGAAGAATGCTACGAAATTGCCATGAATTTGTTATGACATAATTAATTCATACAGATACTTAACCCAAGTTAAATCAGAATCCCATCTTTTGCCATGTGAGTGTTAAATTATATGTGACTACTGGGCTTCCCTGGTGGCGCAATGGTTAAGAATCCACCTGCCAATGCAGGGGACATGGGTGCGAGCCGTAGTCCGGGAAGATCCCACATGCCGTGGAGCAACCAAGCCCGTGCACCACAACTACTGAGCCTGCGCTCTAGAGCCCAGGAGCCACAACTACTGAGCCCACGTGACACAACTACTGAAGCCCGCATACCTAGAACCCATGCTCCGCAATGGGAGAAGCCACCACAATGAGAAGCCCACGCACCGCAACGAAGAGTAGCCCCTACTCGCCGCAACTAGAGAAAGCCTGCGCACAGCAACGAAGACCCAACGCACCCAAAAAAAATTAAAAATAAATAAATAAAATTATATGTGACTACTCTCAACTGGAAGGTAGCCCGTATTTGAGGGCACTGAAATCTCTATTCCCATAGGAGGGGTGAGATGGATGAGTGGAAAGATGGAGGGATGCAGCCTGAGACACAAAAATTGAAGGAGCCTGAGTGCCATCCCCTGTGGGGGCTTGGATCTGACTCCCTTTTGGAAGTAGTTTGGAAAGACAGTGGGATAGTCATCAATGATCTTTTTCATCATTATTCTCGGGGCAGAGGATTTGAGCTGGAGAGTCAACTCACATGGAGAACGAAGTTGCTGAAAAGAGCCAGTGTTAACAGGGACAGAAAGATCAGGACATTTGGAAGAGCTTCCACATATTACAGCTCAACTTCCTTTTCATTTTAGTTTGCTTTTATTTGAAGATCAATAAGGAATGCAGCCTCTAGATGAGGCCAGCTAGGAAGCTGACTTTTTTAGGGAGAGGGACGCATGGATAGTGGATTTTTAAACGTGACATTCTAAATCACCCCTGCTGGGTTAAGGACTACAGTGAGTGTCTCTGTGGCAATTTTCCAGCCTTGCTACACACCAGGCACAGAATGTGCTGGGAAGTACCATTTACTGAAGTATTTTGCTGATGTCCATGCCTGTGTCTTTGGTGAGTGAGAAGAATGTGCCATTCTAAGCAAGACGTGTGGGCTTTCCAAATCAGAAATGGACACAGATATAGAATGCTAATGCTGGAAGGGACCCTAGAAACAAGCTGGGATACGATACTTAACTTTCTGAAGGCAAAGGCTAAGGTCCAGAGAGGGTGAATGATGGGCTCGATGCTCTGCAGTGGGCTGCTGACGAAGCTGGAGACGGGGACCCGAGTCAGTCTCCAGCTGCTGGTCCAGCGCACAGGCAATGGCAAAACGTGAACCAATGGTCCTTCTCTGAAACTATTCTCTCTGGATTATTTAGAAACAGTCATTTTGAGGGCTGAAACACTTGACTATAGAGAAAAGTGGAATGTATTACCAACAATGGATAGAATAAAACATTTTTGAAAGCCTAGCCATTGGGCAGAAGTTTCTCAGAAAGAACGCAAACATCTGTACTTTTTCTAGACCGCCTATTTTACCCTCTCCATCAGACTCAGGTCGCCTTGTTTTCTCTCTGTCCACCAACCCCTGGGGACCCACATCACACCGATCTTTCTGGCAAGAACACCTGGGCTTGGCTTTCTCTGTAGCCTTTGCTCCCTTGCCTATCCCTACAGGGGTCTAGGTCTCTGCCGACTGCTGCTTTAATCATTTGTTTGTTCATTTGCTTAAACATCTGGTCAAATTTTGGAAATAATCTCAACAGGAGGGTTTATGCTAACTTCTCTTGGATGTTGAGAGCTTCTACATGCCTCCCTCTCCCCTTCCTCCAGCCCCAAGCAATCACCAAGGGCAGTGAGACAGTCTGAGCCAAGAAAGAGAAAGTCAAGGAGTATGACTTGCCCCTATTTCTCTTGGCTGTTTCTTAGGTTCCTTAAACTCAGTGTTACAAAGTAGATGTATCTCCTCTCCTCCCTCCCCACCCTCAATCCCTATGAATGGTATTGCTTTCTACTCAGTTGCCCAACCAGCCCTTGAGTATCACCCTGGACACTTCCCTCTTTATTACATCCTGGGCACAATATGGCATTTAACCCTCATAAAGCCCTCTAACTGTCTCTCATGTTTTGCATCTCCTCTCTACTCCCACTACCACTACCTTACTTCAGGCATTCCTCTCTTATCATTTAGATTAATACAGTTATACTTGATGGTCTTCCTGGATCCAGCCTCACCCCACTTGAATCCATTTTCCACACTGTAGTCAAAGTGGTTTTTCGGAAACACATATCTGATCATACTGCCTTGCTTAAGCTGCCACGGGAGCTCCCCAAAGCCTTCAGCCTCTCTACCGTGACACACCTCAACTCCTCATGTTCAGCATTCTATTTCTCCCACCTCATCTCTCATTTATGCCCTACAGCCTGGCCTTCCTGAACTAAATGAAGCTTATGCTCTGGCCTCTCTTGTCAATGGAACTTTGCCCCTCTTCACTGCTGCATGGCTAATTCCAACTTGTTCTTCAAGACCTGGTTCAAGCAATCATTCCTCCAGAAAGCTTCCCCTGGCACCTGGTGGGTGCTTAATAAATTTGTTGAATAAATGAATAAACTGAACAGATGGTAGGAAGATGTTCTGGTAAACACACCTCTCTCCTACAGAAGCACAGTAATAACTGCAAAGGGAAAGGAAGGAATGTAGGCTGGGGAATAAGAACTTTGGCTAAATGTGATGTCATTATCATGGCTGGGGCAGAAGCATCCTGTTTCAGGTACCTTTGTCAGAATTGCCTTTTCAAAAGTGAGATGGAATCCTAAGGAACAGTCTCTCCTCAGAAGACCTGGAACTTAGAACAGTAACATAACTGCCTGCCTTGGAAGCATTAGGAACCATCGAATCAGAGTGATCATGTTATTTGCCTTCACTGACTTTGCCAGCAATTGTCCTATTAAACTGTCATTAAGTCTAACTCAAGGTAACCACGAAGAACTTGGAGTATCCAAATGACCTCTGGGTCGAGGCTATATAATCTGATTGGGGGGATGAGGGAGTGGTGGAGGCAGATACGGTGATGATACACATCTAGATTCTGTTTCCCTAGGAAATATTTTTGGGAATATTTTACTAAATAACATCAGCAAGACAAAACTCATGTTCAAAGAAGAAAGGGAAACTTTTCAGGACCCCCCTTGGGCCAGTGCAGGAGCTGTCTGAGCAACTGTTAGTGTTTAAAATTGTAATGATCTTTGGAAATTTCCAATGCAACAGACATCTCAGTAAGACTGGTCTTGACCTGAGTGGTAGCAGAAACAGGCTTTACCGTAAGCACGGAAAGAACTGGACAAAAGAACCTTCACCTGGGAGCCACTGCCTTGGCTCCTGGAGGAAACTCACAGAAAAGCAGCTCCCCCATGGCCTCAGAGACAGAGAGGCAGCTACTCTTCTAAAAGACACTCTCAGTCTGCCCTTGTGCCTTGGGGATAATGCTGGGCACGGTTTGTCTCGGAGATAGAGGTTCTCTAGCCCTTCGTTCCCCCCAGGAGCCAGACTGCTCTCCGGTAGAAGTCTCCATCACCAACACCTCCTTGCCGCCATCACCTGCTTGTTGTAAACCACTTCACTTGAGAATTCAGTTTTAGGAAAGGAGAAAGGGGTTGCTGGCTAGGCTGCCTAGTAATCCGGCACGACCATTCCAGATGTTGTGACTCATTGAAAGGGAGTTCCTTGTCTGCATTGCCCATCTCAGGCAGCTTATTAGGGAGTGTGCCCTCCAAAGGTTTAGAGATAAGTCTCAGGGGGAGCACATTCCCCGATCAAGACTTCATCACCCAGCAGGGGCTATTTAGAAGCTGGGCTTCTCAGCTTGTCTCCTCCATAAAGTGACACCAAGACCTTCCTGTCAGCCACAGTCTTGAGTAGTGATGTCATCAAAGGCTTTGGTCATGTGGGTGGAGGCGGTCTTGGTTTTCTAAATTAGTGAGGGGGCTAAATGCTTAACTGACCTGCCCTACTCATAGCACCACAGAAGCAGAGAGAACTGTCTTAGGGGCAAAGACCTCAAGGGTAAGAAACGAACCAGAAGTCTCAAGAGAAACTGTTTGTGAAAGACTGAGCTTATCCCCAAGCCCAGCTGTATCAAATGCAGGCTAGATCCCAGTGACGGCAGCTGGATGGAGCCTGGCAGAAAGGAAAGGAGCTGCCCAACTGCGTTTAAGTAACAACACTGTCTTGAAAAATCTGACAAATATAGGGACAGGAGAGATGTAGCAGAAGAATTCCCAACGGGATCAGGCATCTCTGCCACTGAGCCTAGGCCTGAAATCTCTTCTATACATTTATTTCATCACTTTGGATTTCTCTATTTCTTTGCATCTCTGGGTATCCTTCAGTCTCCATTCTAAAACTCTGGAGGGGCTTCCCCGGTGGCACAGTGGTTAAGAATCCGCCTGTCAATGCAGGGGACACGGGTGTGAGCTCTGGTCCGGGAAGATCCTACGTGCCGCAGAGCAACTAAGCCCGTGTGCCACAACTACTGCGCCCGAGCTCTAGAGCCCGTGAGCCACAACTACTGAAGCCCGCGCGCCTAGAGCCCGTGCTCCGCAACAAGGGAAGCCACCGCAATAAGAGGCCCGCACACCGCAACGAAGAGTAGTCCCCACTCGCCACAACTAAAGAAAGCCCGTGCGCAGCAAGGAAGACCCAATGCAGCCAAAAATAAATAAATAAAATAAAATAAAATTCTGGAAGAGGATTTCTCAGACTCAGGCATTTCTGCCCACCAGTACCTGAAGGAGTACATTAAAACAGCCCTAGACAAAAGCTCTCTATTTCTTATCCCTCCTCAGGCTTCCTGAACTCATACTACCAGTGTGGAATTTTTTAATAACAAAAGGAATTCCAAATACCATGCTGTAGGTAGCATAACTCCGCTTGTTCCTTGTATGGCTTAATCAGATACTTAAAGATACTCAGGATGGGTGATTCCTCCTGGGCTGGTGAGAAGTTCTGTGCCCCTCAAATACAGAAGCAAAGGACCAGTGAGCATGGGGACATGACAGCGCTACTATCCAGCTGGGGGCCTGGAATAAAAACATAGGCTATTCCATTCCAGTCTCTTTTCAAACGTAATAAGTAACTCTTTTATGAGTTTAACTATAGTAGCTGGGCATCTCTTCTATACATTTATTTTCTTTTTTAATAACCACTTATGTTGGTGACTGCAAGATATAAGAATGAAATGCTGTAATCTATCACTCAACTCCGTGGACTGCAAACACAATGTACTTTCTAGCAAAATGGGTTGCTACTTCCAGTAGCTCTCTTGAATCCTGCTGCACATAATGGAATTTGAGCTTATGACCATACGTAGTTCCTCACCAGCATCTCACCAGCAACATGGTCTTTTCCTCACAGCATCTCACCAGCAACATGGTCTTTTCTCTTTCCTACTTGACCATTGTGGATCCCCGGTTACCTGGTAACTGCATGAGGGTTGTGACGATGTCTTAGAAATGCCCGATTTGAGTTATGACAGAATACGAAGACCTTGTTCTGTTTTTTTCTATAGGAGTTTTCTGAGTCCTAGTTTTCTGATCTTAAAAATGAGTCAGTCTGGGACTTCCCTGGTGGCACAGTGCTTATGAATCCACCTGCCAATGCAAGGGGCACAGGTTTGAGCCCTGGTCCGGGAGGATCCCACATGCTGCAGAGCAACTAAGCCCGTGCGCCACAACTACTGAGTCTGCGCTCTAGAGCCTGTGAGCCACAACTACTGAGGCCACGTGCCGCAACTACTGAGCCCGCGTGCTACAGCTACTACAGCCCGTGCGCCTAGAGCCTGTGCTCCGCGACAAGAGAAGCCACTGCAGTGAGAAGCCCGCGCACCGCAACGAAGACCCAACGCAGCCAAAAATAAATAAATAAATAAAATTAAAACAAAATATGAGTCAGTCACAGACATAGAAAACAAACTTACAGTTAACAGATACACACTATATAAAACAGATAAACAACAAGGTCCTACTGTATAGCACAGGGAACTATATTCAATATCTAATAATAACCTATAATGGAAAAGAATCTGAAAAAGAATATATGTAGGTATATAACTGAATCACGTTGCTGTACACTGGAAACTAACACAACATTGTAAATCAATTATACTTCAGTAAAAAAAAAAGAAGTCATGAAGCTTCAATTAGTGGTTCTTAATTTGTTTGTCTCCATCTCAACATATCTGAGAGACATGCATATCTCAGAGGAAGAGAGGGAATGATTTTTAAATTGGGGTGAGGAAGGTAAGAAAGAAAAGTTACCAGATTGGAGGGGCAGGGGGATTTTCTCAAACTGTAAGTGAGATTTTCAGCTTAAAGGATTTCTAATATCCCTTCTCATTTTAAAACTTTTACTACCTCCACATCCCCTAATTTTCTCTCCACTGGGTCCCCAATGAGGTGAGGGTCACATCTCTTTCAAAATTGCATCAGTAATATTTTTTGCTAACATACTAGTGATCCCTGAACTTGCCCACAAAACACGAGTTCAAAGAAACTCTTCTGGTTGCCAAATTTTAGCCATAATTGACATTTACACTTTGAGAAATCTTTATCAAAAATCTTATTAAAAAATCTTATACATATATCAAAAAATGCATTTGTCAAAAATAACTCCCCATAAATGATTTTTTTCCTGGCATATACACTCATAGGTTATTGCTAAAGTTTATATGATTTAATTGGAGATTTTTAATCACCAACGGTTCAACTTTGCAAATATTCTGTATGTACTGATGAAAAACAGACATCCCGAGGCTGATTTTTAGAAATGAAATCCACATACTTTGTTACTTGCATGACATCATGTAAGTGATAGTTTGCAAGGCTATGGTAACTCATTCATCAAGGACAAATACTGGGCGCGTGACTAAGAGACCCTCTGTCTTCTCCCACCCTGGCCTCACCTACCCAGTCCCCAAGCATGCGGGACCAGCCCCACCCCCGCCCATCTCTTTTCAAACTAGGGAACTGTCTTTTTCTTTTAATTCTCTGCAAACCTACCTGAAAAAAAAAACCACAGGGAAATACAAGAACTGCTGTGAGAAGGTTCAGTGGCAAAGAAGGCAAGTGGGGGTACGTGGGATTGGAACTCATCTAAAGAAAACATTGGGGTGATCCTCGAATCCTTTCTCCCGGAGGGGTCAGTGGGTGCCAAGTTCTGCATTTCTCCTAAATGATCCCAGCAGCTGCAGCACATTATATGTGGCAACTCTTTCAGGATCTGAAAGGGTTTTCAAAGTCATGCGGGCAGCTGCCTCCTGTCGCCCCACTGTAATCATTGGACCTCTTGTTCCTTTTATAGAGTTGTTCTCTCCTAATAAAACACTAAATGCTGGTCTGAGCAACTGTTCCCGGATCACTAGCTGCACTCCTCCCTCCCTCTTCCTCCTCGCCCTACGTGCCTTTTCTTCTCTGGCCACAGTGGAGCCCTATGTAAATTGCTCCAGCGCGGACCTGTGGCGGCACTGGCACTCGCATGGCTCACACAAGCACCACCAAGCCCAACTCCACCGGGCCTGAACTCACATCCATTTCCAGCTATTTTCTGAGCTGCTACTTTGAAACTGGGCAACCATCCTAAATATATGAAGGCATACGAGAAGCACAAACTGCTGTAAGCGAAGAGCCGCAATTCATCGTGTCAGGAGCCCGGGGAGGTGACAACTCCAAGCTGTTCGTCAGAACCCAAAGCTGCGACTTGTCAGCTTTTGGATGACAAGCACTACAAAATAAACTGTTTTTGTTGTTGTTGTTTTGTTGTTGTTGTTGTTGTTTCCTGGCCAATATGAACCATATTTTAAAGGTGTGAACTCCTTCCAGACTTCAAAATGCGGATGGTAAGAACACCGTCCCAATCTAGGAATCAGCTCAAAGAGGGTTCTCTGCTCATCTCAAACCTCACAGTCCTCCCAGCCGTGACCTGGGAGCCACAGGAAGCAAGCACGACTCCCTTTCCCACATCAAGTACAGCGACATTTAAAAGTGGCCTTGGTTTTCAAGGTTTCATGCCTACGTTAGTTTGATCTGTGTTTTTACATTCCCGTTTAACGTCGTAAGCTTCTCAAGAGTGGGAACCCAGGTTATTCAGCTTTTTAGCACTGCCTGGGATGTAGCAGTTGTTCAGGAAATGTTTGCTGAATAAACAAGTGAAACCCTGAAAACAAAATTGACTCGGCTTGTGGGTGCTTGGTTAAAATAGGCAAACTGAAAAAGTCCCTTGATCACATTTGTTCCCAAGATTCTGAAGGCTTTTGGCTGAGCTTTTAAGTGAGGAAATCCCACCTTCTTGAAATAATTCTATTTAAGTAAGGGCCATTTGACTATAAATGAATATAACAGAATGAATCTTCAAGCCCTAATGGGTAGTAAACAAATTAGAGGCGCCCAAATTCTCTGTGCAGCTTTTCTTTATCTTAAGATCTCTCTGAAAGTATAAATAAAAATGCTGTAATTGGTGATTTAATGCTTTAGCTCATACTGGTTAGCACTTTTTTATTCTTTACATTGAGTGCTAAGCATTTTATTTAAACTGATTTATTTGTTTTCTATTATGAAAAATTTTTTTAATATATAAGCAGAGAAAATGGTGTAATGAACCCTACCTACTCATCACCAACTTTAATGACTATCAATTCATGGCCTCTTGTTTCACATATATAAATTAGTTTTTGACATAAGTTTTTTGACAATCAGACTTTTGCCTAGAGCTCCCCAATTAGTTTATAATTACTACCAACTTTTTAGTTTTGAGAAACCTCCCACTCAGAAGGTGGAAGTTTTGAGCCAAAATATGACATTTGACTTGGGTGCAGCTGCTTAAAATATGTCTTCATTAAAGTCAGATGAAGGAGATAAGCTTAGTCTTGGCCTCCAATGGAACATAGTCAAAGTTTGCATTTTTTCTTTTAAGTATAAAAGTAGAACTGTTTCCACCACCACACTCCCTCCCATGCTCCCTTCACACACACACACACACACACACACACACACACACACAACTAATACCCTACGTTCTGAACAGTTCCATGAAGAGCGTGTTCCCAGACCTTTGGGTCATGAGCACACATGTCTCCAGTTCCCAGGTTCTGTGCTCACACTTTGAAAGAACCTGAAGGCAAGGACACAGGGCAAAATAAATGCTCAAACAAATTGATTTTAAGGAACAGACCTTTATACATCTTTTCATTTTTATGGCTTAAGATGGTGCAAAAATGTTACTTACTCCCTAAACAGTTATTAGTCTCTGTAATGTAACATAGCAGATACTTTCTAAATCCTTTTAGCCTTCTCCCCCTTACTGGAAAGATCATCATTTTTTTTTTTTATTTCAAAGTGGATTTAATAAAGAAAAGGAGTGTGCTGTTAAAGTAATACGTGAGGCTTTGACATTAAGCAGTGCAACCCCAGAGAGTCGGCAAGAACAGGGTCTCTAATCTCCAGTGATTTATAGAGGCTCTTCCTTCATCTCTGTACTTGGGGAGGGCCAAAAAGTTTAGAGACAGCCTGGCGTCCCTCTTACTCCACACCACTAACTCCTGCTGGCCAGTCGGCCTGCTAAAACTTTTAACCCTTTAGCTGCCAGCTGCCAGCGCATGCATTAAAGCCAGTTTATTTGCTTTCAGAGGATGGAGGGGTTTCATATTGCAGTAATGCACACGGAGGTAAACACTGATGTCTGATACTGAGACATTATAAGCCAAGAGCAGGAAAAGAAGCTAAAAACCAAATTTGGTTCATCTGAAGATGTTTGGAAAAGGTCCGAAGAGGAGCCCCTTTTCGTGGGTGAATGAGAATTTACTGGGTCACATCCACACCCCAATCCCACCACTCTGAGTGAGCCCACAGAGTCATGGCGGCTGCATCCTCTCCTATGTAATGCTTAGTGCTTGGAAACATAACTCAAGGTCAAAGTTCTAGAACACGATTATAAGGAGACAACATGAAGAGTCTGAAACAAGTTGTTCCAACAAGTGGACTAAGGGGTGGGAGGGAAGGGAGACTCCTTGGTCCTTTCGGAGGCCATATTCTGTGGCTGCCTCAGGCTTGGTTCCTAGTCTCTGTCACTCAGACAAGGAAGCAATCATCCTAACCCACCAGAAGTATAGGAGAAGTCAAGGTCTTGGGCTGAACTGCATCTTTTAAAAGATCAGAGCACACCATTTGCCAACAAGGCCTGACAGGGATCCGTGGTAGAAAGCACATGCCGATCTAAAGCCAGGACAGTCTGCAGCAGAGATGGCCCTGGGACAAAGCCTTTGCACTCCCTAACCTTGGGACCCTGCCGCCTGGGCCACTCCTGACAAAGGAAAAGAGACAGAGCCCTACTTTAAGGGGCTTTCTGGAATCAAGTACCCAGGTCAAGAAGACTAACAGAGATCAATATCACTTACTCGAGGGCTGGCAGATGGCAAGTCGAGGCCACAAAATTCACAACTGACGGCAGTAACAGCAAGCAGCAAAAGACCTTCCTCTCTCCCTAGCCACAGCCCACGTGTTTTCTGTGACTCAAGAAGCTGGCTGAGCATCTCCCTTGATGGTGAGGCTCGGGAGGGAACTGAGGCAGAGACAGGAAGCAACTTGCTCACGAGCTGGCAGCCAGAGGGGGAGAGTCAGGACCGGAGCCCAGAGTTCCCGACTCTGATGAAGAGGAACAGGGGTCAGCGGGCTGCAGAGACGTCACACCCGAGTTCAAGTCCTGCTTCCTATCTTTGGCATCATGTCAAGCTTCGGTTTACTCCTCTTAAAATAGGAATAATAACTGTATCTATCCAATGCTGTGAAGGTCCCACTGAGAGCATGAACTAAAAGCCCTGAAATGGCACCTGGCATGTGGTGCACACTGAAAACGTGTTCTTAATAACTGGAGTTGTTGTTATTACTGTTTTTTTCCTTCAGAAATTCATGTGCTGGTCCCACTCAAGTGAAAAGGATAAGAAATGCATTTCTGTGGGACAGCACGTGGCCCAAGTTGCTCTGAACCAATGCAGTATGGCCGACAATTTCCCCCATGACAGCCGTCACCATATGCTTCCTTACTTCTGCCATGGCACACACCACATTTGGTTGTAATTTAGCTCTGTGCGGATCTGCTCCCCAACTAGATAGAGTCCTCCTGGGGTAGAGTCCATAGCTTATTCCTAGTCACATCTCTAGGGTCTGGCTCCGTAGGTGGCCCACAAATGTTTATCGAATGAATAAATGAATGAATGTAGTTTAAAGGGCGTAGAAACCCTTCTGTCTTTCTTCGCTCTGGCCAGAGTGTAGCCTGTCTAAATAGTCTGCCTTCTCACTCAAGTGGGCCCAGGGCAGAGCTCAGATACCACATGTCTTTGCAGTCCAACCTTCTCTGAAGGTGACACGCTCAAGGAGTCCCTCTGTGACTCTTTCATCAGGCCGGGAAGTGAGCGTTGAACACATCACGCCTCTTAACAGCATCCCTTGGATCCTAGCCCACTGTTAGAGGTTAGTGTGGAAGTCCCTATTTTGCCATATTAGTTTCTGGTCCCACACCAAGTAGGAGCATGCTAATGTGAGAAAATCTGGAGAAACCCCTTCTAGGTTGAACTGTCGATGGCCTACAGGGTCATATACACCACATCACGGTCCTTTTCTGTACTCGCCAGACACTTCACCAGCCCAGGAGTAGGCGCCGACATCAAGACAAACCCAGCCACTGTTGCTCCATCTCATATGATGACTTTCAAATGCAGATTCAGAGGATTTATGAGCAAGAAGGAATTTGTCACACTCCCCATCCAGGCTCACCAAGGGCCAATGGCAAAGACCTTCCCTTCAAATATTGCAAAGCAATCCAGGAGGAAGATGTGTGTAGAGTTAAGCTGCTCTGTAAGCAGTCTTTTGACTCACACCCACACACTGGGAACTCTTTGGAGACAACTTCCCACCAGGTGTTTCCTTTCATGAAACATTTCTGGTCAACGAGTAGCCAAGGTGTCACAATATTCTGACAGCCACAGCCTGGCGCTGGTTTTAGGTCTAAGATTCCACAAGGCAAACTCCAATAGTCACTTGCCTTTTTATTTTTTAGACAAGCTTCCCAAGTTTTGAAAATCAAAAAGTTAAGTGGTGGAGCTCTAGAATTCGGAGGACTAAGCTGATTCGCCCAAAGTAGGGCCCAGAAACGGGGAAGTAGGTGGCAGAACTCGGCGTGGGGGTGGGGGGAGTCTCGGCCGCAGGCTCTTTACCTCTGGAAAACTGCAGATCCCCAGCTCCGAGCACTCTGGCACCCTGAATAAACAGCCTGCTTTATCGGCCACCCACACTCCTTCAGTGAGTAAAAGGGCTTAGGAATGTAAATCACACTGGAGTGAAGTGTGATCCTAATTTGCACTTAATCAAAGCCAATTAGAGGGACATTATTTACACAAAGCCCATGCATCTCAATTATGCCTAGCACAGCCCAAGACAGTTTTGAGTCCAGACCTTAATTTTGCTTAATTAGAGACGTAAACATTTTCACTGAGTCAATCCCCCAGTCTCGTCTACAGCCTATGGGTAAACCGAACCAAACACGCGGAGCTCCGCGCTTTAGGGCCAAGAAAATATAACTGACACCTGTTGGAAATCAGCAGAAAACAAAGACAAGTATTCAGACCTGGGGGCTCCTCTGGGCCAGACAATGGCACTGGGTTCTCTCTTTAACATACACGTTTTAGCACCTACTCGGCCAGGCACCAAGTAGCATAATTGTGTCCCTTCGTTTCTGCATTTTAGCAAGATAAACCACAACCCAGGAGGATGGGAAAGCAAAGGACCCCAGTTCAACTCTCAGCTGATACTTTTTTTCTTTTCTCTGGTTCTTGTGGTCCCTGGTCTACTGTGGTGGAGGCAGATTCAGGGTAGTTGGTTTGAGTCACCGGGGGCAGAAGAGGCCCCAAGGTCAGAGCCAGGCAGTAGGTCAGGAGAGAGCAGCTTCGTCTGAGTAGAGACTGAAGAGAGGAATTTAGGACAACAAGGCTTCCAGAAGCCTACAGACCAGATGGCCCGGAGAGGGCCTTGGTGACAACTGCTTGGGAACATCACTCACCCATCCATTCTACAAATAGGTGCTGGGGAATCTTCTACTGCTCTTTCTGAGGAGGCCTCTCTGTGGTCACTGTGCTAGGCCCTGTCCTATCTGGGCAAATCCCCCTCACTTTTTGGTGAGCGGGGCATGGGGACTCTCCCAGCAGAGGCCCTGGCAGCTAGCTCATCTGAGGGTCCCTTCTCTCTGTGTTTACAGCTATCAGCACGGCCTTAAGGGAACAAATCAATGCCCAGGCAGGTTGAAAAGCCGGTAGAGCTGAAGTCTAAACGGCATCCTCCAAAGCTCAGTTGGAGAAAGCAAAAAAGAAATGCAGCGAGAAAAGAAATGCAGCTGCATACTGCACTGCTGCTTCCAAGGAGCCCAGAGGCAGCAGGGGTCAACAGATCATAATAGCAAAGGTATGATTAAAGCTGCCCAGGTGAGGGAGTTCAAGTTCCAACTTGAACTACAGTTCTCAAGTTCTAACCGCTGAAAGTCAACTTACTTTTTTGGAACCTCATTTTGGTACAAATCCCCTCTAAATTCACCTGGCCATCCCTTTGCCACCTCTGCCTCCTTCCAAATAGGGACAGAGAAGGAGTGAAATAAATATAAAGTACCTGGCATGAAGTGGGTGCTTAATAAAGATCTGGTGGATCAACTGTAGGAGACCAAGACTAATTAGATTCATGGGTACTTTTCCAACACTAATGGTCCTATTAGTCCTAAAAAAAATAAAATAAAACAGTAAAATCTCTAAAGGGACTGGGCAGCATCACTGAACATCCCAGCAGCCCAACTGTTTCCACCACATAAAAGAACAAAGTGAAATAGCCATCACAACTTCTAGTGTTATAACATCACAACATTATAGTATTATGTAGATATAAGATGTCATGAGTTGCTTTATTTTAAATTTTAAAGAGGGAAAAATCATAGTCAAATCTACATACATAAAATTTACCTCAATAAAAATGTTTTTAAAATTCACATTTTAGGTAGATAAAGGGATAACATAATTTGTCCAATTCGTTAAACCAGGATAGGACCAAAAATAATAGTGTTTGATTCTTCTCAAACTGAAGTATAGCAACTTTGGGAAGAGTTTGGTCCACAGCCCTCTGTGTTCACAGGCTTCCTTCTTTTTCATTCAACCCAACTCTTCTATTTTATTAACAGGGACCAATCTAAACACAACTTTCTATAACTTAGGCACTTAACATGTCCTTGGAGCCTTCATAGGTCAAGCAAGGGAATTTTCCCTTGCTGACACAGGAAGTCACATCTAAGAGTAAACCAACTTTAGTTCTCCAAAGACTTTGCCTTTGAACTCTTTGAGCACGATCCCAGTGACCTGCATTCTCTGTCCTTGCATATTAACCAAATGCCCCACCCACTTTTTCTAACCATCCAACTCTTAGAAGTTACCAGTTTGGACACTTGGGGAGAACATCTTACCAAGGGCTCAGTCCTCCCCCTCCTTTGTCAGCTCCCAACCAGGAGGCTCAGGAAAGACTTCAGTTTGGTAAAATATTCCCAAAGAAGCACTAAAGGAAATTTCAGATTTATGAGGTTTGCTTTCTCCTAGAGACAAATTTTATTTCAAACCTGAGACCAATTAGGGAGAAAAATAGCAAAAGCATGTATGGACGTGTTCACTGAAATTAACCCAAATGATTCCTTTACAGTTTAAAAAGTCTCACATATGATTTCATTTGATCTTATTAGATATTTACAAAAATCTGAGAGGCAGGTACACAGTAGATAACTGGTATGTATATGTTACAGTGAGTCAATGAGGTATTCTGAATCCAAATTCAGTGTTTCTTCCACTAGATGCAACAGCCTGAATGGAAATAGTTGTTTAGGAAAAATGTTCCTGAGCATCTATTATGTGTACAACCTTCTTGCAGAAAGGGAGTGACAGAAAGAAGAATGTGAAGATTTATCATGAAAACATAAGAGAATTTTGTAATCGATAGAGAAGGGGAGAAAGTTATTCTAAGTATAATGCAAACTCCCAAAACTGTTAAAAATTACTGATAAATTCAAACACATAAAAACTTAAAATATTGTATGGCAAAAAGTATCAAAAACATGTTAAAAGATATTGACAAAATAAGCAAAATATTTACAATACACCCACAAAATGCTAATTTGCTTAATATGTAGAAAGCTTCACCAAATCAATATGAATAAAACCAATCCCAATAACCAAAGAAAAATGAGCAAAGAATGCACAAAATATAGAATGTAAATATGTGAAAAGATACTCAATGCCAATCTAAGAGAAGTTCAAATTAAAATTACAATGAGGGCTTCCCTGGTGGCGCAGTGGTTGAGAGTCCACCTGCTGATGCAGGGGACACGGGTTCGTGCCCCGGTCTGGGAAGATCCCACATGCCGCGGAGCGGCTGGGCCCGTGAGCCATGGCCGCTGAGCCTGCGCGTCCGGAGCCTGTGCTCCGCAACGGGAGAGGCCACAACAGTGAGAGGCCCGCGTACCGCAAAAAAAAAAAAAAAAAATTACAATAAAATATCACACTGAATCTATCTGATTAGCAAAACTCAAAAAATTTAATAACATGCTGTTTTGAAAAGGTATAGAGAAGCAAGCACTCTCATATATTGTTAGTGGGAGTATAAGTTAGTATAGCAACTATGATGGAAAATTAGGCATTAGGAAATAAAATTGCTCACAACACTGAAACTAACACAATATTGTAAATCAACTATACTTCAATAGATATTTTAAAAAGAAGAAAAACAAACAAAATAACCCAAATGCACATACGCTCTGATTTGGGAATTTTATTTCTAGGAACTAACTGTATAGCTACAATTATACAAATGCTCAAAGATGTAAAAGGATATTTACTTTAGCTTTAGTTTATAATGAAAAAAGACTGAAAACCATCTATATGTCCAACAATAGCGGTTCTAGGTAAATTATGGTACATCATTACAATGGAAAACTATGTAGTCTAAAAATAATAAGGAAATTCCATAAATACTAAAAAGAAAAAGGAAAAATATCTGAGATATATTGACATATAAAACTAATGTACAAAAGAGTATGCATACTAGGGTGTCCTTTTGATGTAAAGAAAAAAGGTTGTTTGTATGTGCACAGAATATCCTTGGAGTGACACACAGGAAACTGGTAACAGTGATTACCTCTGGGGAAACACTAGAAGATAGGGGTGGAAGACTTTTCACTACATACCATTTAGTGCCTAATATCACATGGTACGTAATACTGTTCAAAGAGCTGTGATTGGGCTTCCCTGGTGGCGCAGTGTTTAAGAATCTGCCTGCCAATGCAGGGGGCACGGGTCCGAGCCCTGGTCCGGGAAGATCCCACATGCTGCGGAGCAACTAAGCCCGTGCACCACAACTACTGAGCCTGCGCTCTAGAGCCCGTGAGCCACAACTACTGAGCCTGTGGGCCACAACTACTGAAGCCTGAGCGTCTAGAGCCCATGCTCCGCAACAAGAGAAGCCACCACGATGAGAAGCCCGCGCACCACAACGAAGAGTAGCCCCTGCTCGCTGCAACTAGAGAAAGCCCACGGCAGCAACCAAGACCCAACACAGCCAAAAATAAAATAAATAAATAAATTTATTAAAAAAAAAAAAAGCTGAGGTTCCACGTGAATAAAGTAGGCCAATGAGTTGAGACTTGCTGGAAAAAGGCTTTGACCTGTTAAAAGTCCAAAGATACACATATGGCTCCATCTTTGCTGCCCAAATGAGCAGGCATGTGTGAGAATAGCCGGCAGAGTCCTCGGCACTGGTGCTGCCCAAGTAAACACTACTCTGTCATAAGAACGTACTTGGAGGGGCCGCGTCTTAACTGGGCACAGACACACAGACACACAGACCGCCTACCCCCACCCCCCACCCTCGAATGATATCAGTCTTTTCATGTGAATATACCTTTCCTTTCAAGTTACAAGAAGCTTGTATACCCATCATTTCATCAAATCTTTACAAACACATTCGAAGGAAGGGACACTTTTTTTTTTATACAGCAGGTTCTTATTAGTTATCCATTTTATACATTTTAGTGCCCTCCTGATATACAGATCTGTACACTGAAGCTCAAAAAATTTAAGTCACTCACCCAAGTTGCAAAATCTAAGTGGCAGACCTGTGACTCAAACCTAGATCCCCTGATCCAAATTAGATGTTCTTTCTACCTGGTCAACTACTTCACATTCCCTTCTGAAAAGAAATCAGTGACGACCCCTCCATGCTGAAGCTGTGGCAATTAAAAGCTATGAAGTAATTATTTTGCCTGTACAACTCCCTGGATCCTGAGACACCCAATAGCCTCCTGGACTTTAACAAACTATAATTGCCTTTCTCTGGACATCCACGGTGCTCCAGGGTAAAGTAAGGAGATTGGGCTATAAGAATTCTGAGATCCCTTACAACTCTACTCTTCAGTGAAATGGAGGATTTCCTGGGTTCTGCTGACAGTGGGGAGAGAATTACCCCAGGGGTGAGCGTTTAACTAAAAAAAAAGTACTCAGAGCTCTGGAGCTAAGCTAAACAAAGAGTTAACATAGAGAGAGACTGGGGGAGGGAGAAAGAGGGAGCCATATAGGTGCTTTAGCAAAACTCACACCGTCTCAGACATCCAGCCGGTCTGAAGAAGCCAAGTCCAATGTGGCTTGTGGTTACCTGGCCGGCTTTTTTTACTCAAGCAGAGGAATCAGGGCCACCTCACCATGGAAGCCCAATGGCTTGGCCCACTATTTTAAACATGGTTTGTGGTCTATACCAGGATAGACTGAACAAGTCTGTGTCCTCCAAGGGATTAAGACTGAATGTAACATGTGCTTGTCCCAATGGCAGTGATGGGGACAAGTGAAGAGACACTGGGCAACGTCAACATTAGACACAAATTTTTGCTAAAAATATCATCTGCAAGGCCTCAGGGAGAAGTCTGCGCCCTACAGACACTGCCTAGTGAACCGTTAGCCGCCACAGGCTAGGCAGAAGCTGCCATTCAAGAAGAAGCCAAATGATAAGGAACAGAATGGAATTCCCCATCTGCTCACACACCTGCCCACAAAGGGAATCACTGAGAAGGAGAGAAGAAATAAGCAAGAGCTTCTATTCTGTTAAGAGTGTCAGTCCTAGGCTGCACACATTTTAAAAATGACACAGCTTTACTGAGATATAATTCACCTACCATACATTCCATCCATTTAAAGGGTACAATTCAACAGCTGGTAGTATATTCATAGAACATGTAACCATCTATTTCAGAACAGTTTAATTACTTCAAAAACAAACCCTGTACCTCTTAGCCATTACCTCCCAAACTCCCCATCCCCCAGCCCCAGGCAACAAGGAATCTACTTTCTGTCTCTCTAGATTGGCCTATTCTGGACATTTCATATAAATGGAACCATACAATTGGTGGTCCTTTGTGACTGGCTTCTTTCAGTCACAAATGTTTTCAAGGTTCATTTATGTTGTAGCATAGATAAGAACTTCATTCCTTTTTATGGCTGAATAATAACCCATTGTATGGACATACTACATTATGTTTATCCATTAATCTGTTCATGACACTTGGGTTGTTTCCTCTTTTAGCTATTGTGAATAGTGTACAAGCATCTGTCTGAGTTCCTGTTTTCAAGTACTTTGGGTATATCCATTAATCAGTTGGTAGACAGTTGTTTCTACTTCTTGGCTATTAATGGTTATTAATTACTACTTGAGATTAATGTTGCCACGAACATTTGTGTACAAATTTCCATTTCTGTTGGTTTCATTCTCTTTCATTTCATTCTCTTTTACCTAGGTGTGATATTGCTGGATCATATGGCAACTCTATGTTTAAAAATCTGAGGAACTGGCAGACAGTTTGCCAAAGAAGCTGCACCATTTTACATTCCCAAGGGCAGTTCCAATTTCTCTACATCCTCAGCATCGCTTATTATCTTTTTGATTACAGCCATGCTAGTGGGTGCAGAGTGGTATCTCATTGTGGGTTTTTTTAAAATTTTTTATTTATTTATTTATGACTGTGTTGGGTCTTTGCTGCTGCGTGCGGACTTTCTCTACAAGCAGCGAGTGGGGGCTACTCTTCGTTGTGGCGCACGGGCTTCTCATTGTGGTGGCTTCTCTTCTTGTGGAGCACGGGCTCTGGGCGCACAGGCTTCAGTAGTTGTGGCATGCGGGCTCAGTAGTTGTGGCATGCGGGCTCAGTAGTTGTGGCTCATGGGCTTAGTTGCTCCGAGGCACGTGGGCTCTTCCCAGACTAGGGATCAAGCCTAGGTCCCCTGCATTGGCAGGTGGATTCTTAACCACTGCACCACCAGGGAAGTCCTCATTGTGGTTTTGAGTTGTGTTTCCCTGATGGTTAATAATGTTGAGCATCTTTTCACATGATTATTGGCCATTTGTATATCTTCTTTGGAGACCTGTCTATTCAGATCCTTTGCCCATTGTTATTGGGTTATCTGTCATTTTATTGCCGAGTTGTAATAGCTATTTACGTTGTAGAAATAAAAGTTCCTTTTTGGATATATGATTTGCAAAAATTTTCTCGTATTCTGTAGGTTGTCTTTTCACTTTGTGATATTATCCTTCAAAGCACAAAAGTTTTTAATTCTGATGAGGTCCAGCTTATCTATTTTTTATTATGGTTCTGCTTTTGGTATCATATCTAAGAAACCATTGCCTAATCCAAGGTCACAAAGATTTACACCAATGTCTTCTAAGAGTTTTATGGCTTCAGCTCTTGTATTTAAGACTTTGATCCATTTTGAGTTAAGTTTTGTATATGACATAAGGTAGGGGTACAACTTCATTCTTTTGCATGTGAACCTGTAACAGTCCCATCACCATTTGTTAAAAAGACTATTCTTTTCCCAAAGAATTGTCTTGGCACCCTTGTTGAAAATCAATTGACCATAAATGAGGGTTTATTTCTAGGCTCTCAATTCTATTCCATTGATTTATGTGTCTGTCTTTATGCCAGTACTACACTGCTTTGATTACTGTAACTTAGCAGTAAATTCTGAAATTGGGAAGTTGATGCCTATAACTTTGTTCTTCTTTTCCAAAATTGTTTTGACTATTCTGCATCCTTTAAATTTATATATGAATTTTAGGACCAGCTTGTTGATTTCTGCAAAATCAGTTGGGATTTTTAAAGGGACTTAGTCGAATACAAAGATCAATTTGGGGAATACTGTCATCTTAACAATATTGTCTTCCAATCAGTAACATAAGATGTCTTTCCATTTATTTAGGCCTTCTGTAATTTCTTTCAACACTGTGTAGTTTTCAGAGTATAAAGTTTATACTTCCTTTGTTAAATTTATTCCTAAATATTTTAATCTTTTTGGTGCTATTATAAGTAGACTTGTTTTCTTAGTTTCATTTTCGATTTGCTCATTACTACTGTATAGACATACAAGGTCTGGTCCCTACAATGAGACCCTTATTCTATAAAACTGGTTCTGCTTCTATGATCAAAACCTATTTATGTTATTATAAACAATACCACTCTGTGTGGGATCTTGAACGTTTGTCGGGACTGGGGTGTACGGGAACTCTCTGTACTGTCCACTCAATTTTTCTGTGAACCTAAAATGGCTCTAAAAAATTGTCTATTAAAAAACAAATTAAAAAAAATTTTAAAGGATAAATACTGCATGATTTTACTTACATGAGGTAGGTAAAGTAGTCAAACTCGGAAACAGAAAGTAGAATGTGGTTACCAGGGGCCGGGGATAAGGGGAAAATGGAGAGTTGTTCAACGGGTAAAGAGTTACAGTTTTGCAAGATGAAAATTTCTAGACATCCGTTGTACAACAATATGCATAAAGTCCATACTACTGTACTAGACACTTAAAAACAGTTAAATTGGGGGGAAATTGGATGAAGGTGGTCAAAAGGTACAAACTTCCAGTTATAAGATAAGTAAGTACTGGGGATGTAATATATAACGTGATTAGTATAATGAACACTGCTGTATGTTATATGTGAAAGTTAAGAGAGTAAATTCTGAGTTTTCATCACAAGGAAAAAAGATTTTTTTGTTTTTCTATTATTTTGTATCCATATGAGATGATGGATATTTACTAAACTTATTGTGGTAATAATTTCATGAGGTATGTAAATCAAATCATTAGGCTGTATATCTTACACTTATCCATTGCTGTATGTCAATGATATCTCAGTAAAATGAAGAAAAAAGGGGAAAAAAATTTTAATGGTTAAAATGGCAAATTATATATATATATATATATATATATATATATATATATATATATTTTTAACCATGCACACAAAAATAATTTGAATCTGGTAAAGGGAAAGCAAAGGAAAACTTTAAAATGTGGTGGGGTGAGAGAGTTGGTGGTGGAGATACTATCATTTACTACATAATTCTGTCTTTCCATCTAGAATGAGGATATACCTTGAAGATAGAGTTCATGGCTTATTCATTTTCATGTCTGAGTAGTCAAGATTTCCTTTAGTTAGGAAAAGTACTTGAATGAATGAATGAATAAATAAATGCAGAACAGGCAGGGATGGAACAAGTAAAGGTGTAAACAGTGCTCAAGGTCATAAATGACTGGGGAGACTGACTCTTTAGCGAGTGACAGAAGATCTGCGGCCTGAGGGACATCTACAAGTGAGTAACGGTTTCTCTCCAGGCACAAAATGTAGGACATGATATTAAATATTCAAGAGATACATGACCTAGTTTTTTGGGGGGCTGGGGGTATTGGGTTTTCAGTGAGCTCTGAGCATACACAGACCTATGTAGGACAGGTCCGTGGACACAGAGGAGAACAAAGCAAAGGAGAGCAGCCTTTTACCCCGTGGTCATGTTTCAGGTCAAGCAGTCCTCTCTTACATAACACTTCCTGGCTATGCTCTGGAAAATTCCATGTTTCATTCACCTCCTTGCCACCTCCCTCTTTGAACTCAGAATCAAACTGTAAGCCTGTGGGCATCTCATGCTTCTTGACAAGGATAGTACATTTTGGCAGCATGGCATTCATTCATTTATTCACTCACTCACTCACCCACCCACCAACCACGGCTAAGATAATTCCTACCACTGTAGCTGTTGGTCAGGCCCCTGAATATTTTTGAGGGACTGGTCAATCTCTTGTTTAAGTTTCCAAAGAAATAAAAGCCTTGACATTACTACTTATTATCTCTGAAGGTACCAACCACCGTGGAAATTTAAAAACTAACTTTGCTATCCTAGTAGAGATGAGACAAGAAGAAAAGAACCTTACTCTTGGAATTCTGGCTTTATAAAGAAAATATGGAATGTCCCCATTTGAATGCATCCCTGGTGGGAGATAGTTAATCTCTGGCAATGGACGATATGCGTGTGTGAGGACACTGTTTATTCTAGACTTTCTGCAATTTACAAACTGAAACAAATAATGGTGGAGACATTTGCAACTATGGGAAAAAGGGTGTTTACAAAGTGGGAGAAAATAGACTAAATAGGCTTCAATTACAGAAAATTTCTAACACGGCAAGGGATGGACTCCATAACAGCAGAAGGTGCAAAGGGTTATGAGTCATACTTGTTGCAGCAAGTATGTCAGTTTCAGAAATGAGCGTCTACATGCAAGGTCATGTTGGTAAACCCTGGGGACACCAGACAGGAAAATTTTCCTAGGCCTCTTGTTTTATCTCTCCAGCCTTAGATAGAGCTTCTCAAATACCAGGTCTTAGTTTAGTGTTAAATCATTCAAGCTCAAGGGGCTTCTCACACTTTCCTTTGGAAACTAATTCTCCTTTCCTAAATCTTTCCTTAAATGGCATTGCTCACAGCAAGTTTCCTTGTGAGAAGCCTGCAACAAAGAAGATCTCCTTTCAAAATCCCCACACAGGTCATTTTCTTTGTCCACTTAGGCTTAGGTCTCTCTGTCTCCCTCTTTTTAAAGCCATCTGTCTCCTTTGCCTATTGCACTGCTTCTATTTTTAGCACTGAATGTCATATCTAACTCCCCAAACACTAGAGTAAAAATGAGGTCCAACTCCAAAGCACAATCCCTAATTTGCTATCTTGGTTGTTACAGAAGTGTTCATATGAAAAACATCAAATTGTTTGTTAATGGTCAAAAGGGATCTGCCTAGAATAGAGAAATTTTAATGAAAGTGAGGACAAGTTTCCCCCATGTAGAAACTGATGTTGACTACACGGGCTTTCAAATGGATTTCATGTCTTTATAAAAACAATAATCAAACAGCAATTCATTAGAGATGAGGAAGGGAAACAGTTTAGTATCCATACTGGTTTTCACGAGAAAAAGGCACTTATCTGTTATGGGGGGAAAGAATAACTATTCTCCAGCTCAGTTAGCAAGAGAAGGTGTAAGTTCACAAGTGCATAATAGTCGAAGGTTTTTTTAGGATAAAGGGAAGGACCATGGTCATTTGCTCTTTTTTATATAAAGCTCAAGACAGCAGTGCACACCCAAACACTGGGAAATATACCACTTGATGGAAAAAAAAAAAGAATGATGATTTTATGCAGTGAGATTCTGCAGTTCATTTCTTTATCAAATGAGCTTGTTTCACTAAGTTTGGTTATGACTTGGCAATCCTTACTTAAAGTCAACATGAATTTGAGCCAAGAAAAGATTGTAGAAACCAGGCCCACGGAAGCAGAAATTTGGTCTAGAATATTTTCCAAGGAAAATACTGATTGGACATTTTTCTTCCTTGTACAAAAGGAAAAATAATGGAACAATTATTGAATGTTATGTATCAGGTCCTATGCTATATTATATACAGTATCTCATTTAATGCTCAAAATAGCCCAGTGAGATAACTAATGTTAAGTTGCTCTACGAAGTTACACAGCTAATTTAAAAAAAAAAAAAAAAAAAGTGGAATGGAACCCAGGGGTCTCTGCCACCAAAAACTAGATCCCTCTACAAGGTGGTTTCTTTCTATCATATTTCTAATAGCCCTTTTATATTTTTAAAACCTGACCATAACTCACCACATAGCTCTCTCTCCCTCTTGGTGATTCAGATTTTTAAAAGTGTTTTAAAAGATATAAAATATTACAGATACAGCTGAAATCTCTGTGTACCTTAACCCAGTCCCATTTCTCCTTCTATACCAAGTGTCATACTATTCTTATTCCTCTGCAGTGTTTTTTTCCCCCACATGTTTTTAAGATTTATCTATGTTGCTACATACAGCTTTACTCTATATAAGGAACATATCACGATTTTTTAAAAGATCCATTCTTTTGCTCATCTGCAATGAACATTATTGTAGGAGTCTTCTTTTACATGAGTCAGAACTTTCCCTGGATTACATACCTAGGGATGGAACTGTAGCATCCTAGAAATTATAATGATAATAACTGACACTTAGTGCTTATTTTGTGCCAAACATTGTTCTAAATGGCTTATATATATTAAGTCATTTAATTTTCACAATAACCTTATGAGATTCTGTTATTATCTCTATTTTACAGACAGGAAGTAGTTTGACTCTAGAATCTATGCAACTTTGCTAGACATTGCCTAATCTAATCATTACCTCCTAAAATGATTCCATCAATTCATACTTCCACCATCAGTGTATGAGTTTCAACATCCTTGCCAACACTTTTGGTCAAAGTTTTTAAATTCTGCTACCCAAATGTGAAGTACTAAGCTTTTCCTACATGGACAACCATTTGTCCTGGCACAATTTATTGACTAGTCCATCTTACAGCACTGATTCGTAGTGGTATCTCTATCATATTTCAAGTTTCCACACACATGTGGATTCTGTTCTACTGGTTGCCTCTGTAACGATACCATTCTGCCTTAATTATTATAGTTTATAATACATTCTAGTATCTGGTAGGACAGAAATTAATTGAGATTCGAATGAAAATCATAATAGTCTGTTGTTCTCCAAAATTGCTCTTTGATGATTTCAACCCTTTGGTCTTCCACGTGAAGTTCAACACCACCTTGAAAATTTTTATGGAAAGAAATCTGTGCTGGATGTTCTGATTTCTCCTTCAGACCCCCTTTCTACTCTTCACCTTGCTCCACCCCCATGAGGCTGTCCTCCAGATGGACAGCATCAACTGGGTCCCTTCATCCTGGATTCAGCCACTGAGAGTCAATGACAGGAGAATGAAGAACAAGAAGGAAAACAGGCATTTTCCCCCACTGGCTTTCTTGCCACAGGGCCCAATCAGCAGTGGCTGTTCCTCTACCCAATGCCTGGCAGACTTCTCCTAGATCTGCAGCTACAGCACACTCTGGGGTCTGACAACTGCTCCACCTCTTGCTGTTGCAGGCCGGGGGATGCTAAAGACTTCTTGCCTTTGATAGCTTAGGATGCTTCGCCTTCCTTTGTTGGTTTCTTGGTTGTCCAGACCTTTGTAAATAAGCCCTCCATTGCCTCTCTTCAGTAAACACTTTGGTGTGTGCCATTGGTGTCCTGCCAGGCCTTTGACTAATTTAAAATCTATTACGACTTTGATTAAAATTTCATTTAATTTCTCAATTAATTTGAGGATAATGGACAACTTTTATATACTGAGTCTTCTTATCCATGAACATGCTATATCCATTTATTTAGGTCTTCTTTCATCCCTTCAATTTCCTTTTTTTTTTTTTTGCGGTACGCGGGCCTCTCACTGTTGTGGCCTCTCCCGTTGCGGAGCACAGGCTCCGGACGCGCAGGCTCAGCGGCCATGGCTCACGGGCTTAGTTGTTCCGCGGCATGTGGGATCTTCCCCAACCAGGGCACGAACCCGTGTCCCCTGCATCGGCAGGCGGACTCTCAACCACTGCGCCACCAGCGAAGCCCCCTTCAATTTCCTTTTATAAATTTTCTGTAAACATTCTGCATATCTTTTCTAAGGATTATTCCTAGCTTCTTTGCGCTTCACTGCTTTGGCAAAAAGGGTTGTTTCTTTAATTGGTTATTGCTGGCCTGTAGCAACACCATCAATTTCTGTATCCAGCAACAATTCTAATAGTTTGTTGATTCTCCTGGATTTTCTATGCAGCAAATCCTATCATCTACAAATAAGGTCAGCTATGTCTCTTTCTTTCCAAATCTTACATTTCTTATTGCTTGTTCTTACTTCATTGCATTGGCTCGTACTTCCATACAATGCTGAATAGAAACGGTGTTAATGGGCATCCTTGTCTCATCTCTCTTAGCTCTCTCTTCACTGAGTAAAACCACCATAAATCCTAAAGCTATGCCTCCCAGCTTCCATTTGCCTTTAAATAATTATATTCAAATTAAATAAGTCATATTAGCCAAAAAGTCATGTGACTACCATATGCCCTGGAGCATACGGTGTAACATTCTAATATAGAAATGACAGTCGCAGTCTACACTGAAATAGCCTTATGTGAGTTGTGAGCCTTGGCTTGGGTATAGCTAATTTAAACAATAGGGTTCAACCAATTCCTGTATAAGCCACCATCAATTCATATACTAGAAATTGCAGAGGTGATCACACCAAACATCACATGATTTACCATGTTAGCTTTTGAAACTGGGGGGAAAACATGCAGAAAAGAAATAAAGAGCTCTCTCTCTCTTTTTTAATGGATGTAATAACAGAAGAGTAATGAGGTTGGAAAACAGATGTGGACAAAAGAAAAGCCCATGCTACAGTGTGGCCCACACAATCTGGAAAGGAATGATAAAAAAAAAAACAAAAAACTTTACAAGCTGTTTTGAGTCTTGAATTAAAAGGAGTAATCAAGCAAGGCTGACTTATAAAGGGTCAGAGGGTAGCATCCTGCAGCAGAGAATAAGCAGAACCCCTCTTCCTGAGCCGTCCCCTGCCCAGCTGAGCCCAGGAAGGAGGATTTTCCCGCGTAGCAGCCTCTCTGAACACATTCTAGATTCCGGGTTTAATAGCTGCCGTCTAACCTCTTTCCCCTGCCCACCCGCTCCCCAGGGAGGTACTTCCCTAATGGGTTGGCCCTTTTCAGTCTGGTTTTAGTCTCTGGCTCTTTATATTCTGAATGGGGACACCTCAGTCTCTTTCTATGACTTCCAGGCAAATTGTGTCAAATTAGATAAGTGTGTTTGATGCTGCTTTGGGAGCTCTCATTCTCTGATTTCTTCCCACACCCTGTTCACCACGTTTGCCTCCTAGAGTCAATTAGAATGTGTATAATCAAAGAATTCCAACTCAAATAGAGGGTTTTTAAAAAAAGAAAACAGAACTTTACCAGTATACATATAGTAAAGCAATATCAAGAGGCAGATGCAGCATATTGATAAAAGGAAGATAAAGCCTTATCCTGTTTCCAAGGAGATTAACCACACGAAGATAATTTTTTTTCCTGCTCCTGTGGACACTGTTATTAATGGTGTTTTATGGAAGAATTGTCAGACGCTCATCAGTTTACCAAACTATGTTAGTCTGTACAAAGCGTCTCTCAAAATGGTCCTGTGAGAAAGCAGTCTGCTGCAGTTGTCTGACTGGGCCTCTGAAAGCTTTCAAACTCAGCTACTGAAGTCCAGCCAGCATCTAATTTTACCCGTGAGTTCCAGGAGAGAGGAAAGCTGGTGGGAAGATTACAGAGTTCCTTGAAGCTCTGACCTACAACAGGAAGAGAGTTGTCAGCCTTCATGTCTCTCACCCTAAATCCCAAGGCAAACAACAGTGGCGGGGCGTTTTATAACACGTTCCCATTGTAAAATTGCATATTTCAGAAACACGATGCTGGCTCCCTCATTTTCCATAGACCTCGTGTCAGTATAAATAGATGACCTTCAAATGAATATTTTTACTTAAGCTTTTCAATTTGAGTTTTTCTAATGTACTTGGGCTTCTCTGGGTTTTCTTATAAAACGGTAGACATCTACTGCTTTTGAACTGGCTAATGCCCCTACACGTTCAAGTCTGATCACTACATTAACGTCCCGGGAATTTCTGGTAATGTTAGTGTGAAATGCCACAGTGATTTCAGAGTTTCAGGGGCATTTTGAGCTTTTTGTAAACAGAGTGGAAAAATGGGGCTTTGAAGTTAAGTCTTGGCTTCTGCAGTTAGTAATCTGACCGAGTTACCTAATTTCCCCAATACATATCTGCAAAATGGGTGTAATAATACCTTCCTTAAAAGGTTGTATGGGGGACTCGTGACCATCAAGGTTAAGCAACCTGCCCAGTGCTTAAGGCACACAGTTCAATGAACGGTAGCTACTGCCAACCCGAAGTGATAGACGGCAAATCCACAGTTATCTTCAGTAAAGACGGCACACAGTGACACCTCCTAAGGAAAGAGATGACCTCAGGCGCCCCTCAGAGCACGTGGAGGATCAGCCAACGGGAGAGCAGAAGCGATAGCCAGTGTCTGGTGTCAGGGAGATCTCCAATATGATTGTCCTAGGCCAGTAATGGACAGCTGCCTGCTCCAGGACTGGTGCCCTGGGAAAGAACATGAGCCTCTTCTTGCTGGTAGGCTGATGAAAGGGAAATAAACAAGAGAACCAGCTCCCGTGGGTAGAAAACTTAAATGGCTTCATTAAAATTCTTATGCTGATAACTTGTCTTCTGGAGCAGCAGTTCACACAGTAGCCAGTAACCTAAGGATGGACCATGACTTAGGCCACCCTCAGCTTCTCCAGAGTTAAACAGATGATCTGATGTTCTCAGCTTCAGTGGATAGGAACTGACAATTGCTATGCTATTAAAGTCAGAGCTGGACTCTAATCAGAACAAAGCACAAACCATACCGGAATGCTGACCATAACTCTGGGTCGTTATCTGGCTGAATTTCAGTGTTCTCAAATTCTACGTGCCCTTGAGAAGAAGAGATATCAACACAGATTAGTTCTGTGAGTTCTGCTTACTGCCCCCAGCCTCTTCCGATGTAAATGAAAAGCAAAGATCGTACTACTGTTAACTAAGCAACTACAAAGTACCAGGAACTACTGCTAATCTACCCCCATACCACTCTTCTGTCTGCTAGAAAGAAACATTTTAGAAGGGGCTCAGCTACCAGAAATCTTCTTCAGTATCCGATAGACAATAACAAGGTTACTCCTGACATTCAAATAAGCTGTTTAGGAGAGAAGGGAAGTGTATACTTAGACCCTTGGGTTTAAGAAGGAAACATCTTTTAATCAGAAATGAAATAAGAATCCCCAAGAGCTCAAGGCTTGCTGCAACATCTGTCAGTTTAGAATGGATTAATAAAATTAAGAGGGACGGTAAAATCTTATCTAGAGGGAATTACAAATACAAATCCATATGCTGGAAGGGGATGGAAGAGTCAGTTAATATTTAGCTAGCATTCTGTGATTCTTCCACAGAGTAACACTTGGCTTCCCAAATAAACTATAGAGAGTGTATACCAATCTTCATTACATTAGATGAGCCAACTAAAATTATTATCAATAAATCCCCTGTTTAGAAAATCATGGCAGAAAGGGTGAGCAGCAGAAAAGGCTACGAGGAGGAATGGTATTTGATCTAAAATTGGAAAGATGAGTAGCACTTCTATAGGCGTGTACAAAGGGATACTGATGACAGAAGGGCTTTTCAGAGGAAGGAGACAATGTGCACAAAAATATGAAGGTGGCAAGGTGGAAGGCATGCTCAAGAGATGATAAATATTGGGTTGGCCAGAAAGTTCACATGAACTTTTTGGCCAACCCATTAATTAAATTCGGCACAAGCAAAGGGTTCATCTAAGCAAGGAGCAGGAGGTCAGATAGAAAAGATCGGTTTGAACCAAAGTGAAAATGGGAAGGGAGCCTCCAGTTTATCATTGTGAATATGAGGCACTGTGCTGTCATTTCATCTAGATTCATAGACTCCTTTGAGGTGGTTTGCTATTCACATTTGTATAGAAGAAGAAACAGGCTAAGTGAAAGTCCCACATTTACGGCAGAACAGTCATATTTTCGAATTATTTGATCGCTCCCCAATTCCATGTTCCCCCCACTACACTGTGTTACCTGCAACAAGAAATTAATGAATCTGGATTTCTATTATTTGAAGGTGACAACACTCAGTAAAGTTTTTGAGGGGAAAAATATTTTGACACGATCTAACTATTTGCTATTTGGGGATACGTAAAGACTCTCCTGGGGCCACTGAAGTCTTCCATTCAAAGGAAGGTAACTTGGTAAAAAGTTTTCTTGAAGGAATGACTGAGAATATGGGTTGAAGGCCAGGGTTCTGGCCTTTTTTAGCAATGTGATTTTAGGTGAGTTTCTTTCTCTAAGCCTTATCGGCAAAATGGGGATGAAAACATCCATCTCACAGGTTTAGATTTAAAAGGGGGAAATGCTCTATAACTAGAGCATAACGTAAAATTTTTAAAAATCCAAAATTCTTAATTTGGTAGAGAAAATACCTAAATAGAATTTGAGTTCACCCCCAGAAACAGTTCAGAGACACACATAAGTGCAGTAGTAAGGCCTACCCCTTACTTGTAGGCTGTTCAAAGACCATCTGCAGGGGTTTCCCTGGTGGCGCAGTGGTTAAGAATCCACCTGCCAATGCAGGGGACATGGGTTCGAGCCCTGGTCCGGGAAGATCCCACATGCCACGGAGCAACTAAGCCCGTGCGCCACAACTACTGAGCCCACGTGCCACAGCTACTGAAGCCCACGCACCTAGACCCTGTGCTCTGCAACAAAAGAAGCCACTGCAACGAGAAGCCCGTGCACCACAACAAAGAGTAGCCCCCACTCGCCGCAACTAGAGAAAGCCCGCACGCAGCAACGAAGACCCAACACAGTCAAAAATAAATAAATAAAATAAATAAATTTATTAAAACAAAAACAAAGACCATCTGTAGCGTTTGGGGGTTGGGTTTAAGGCTAAGGAAATTACTTTGGGTTCCTGTGCCACAGGATACAAACAAGCCTAAAAACCCTTAGGTCCCTTTTTTTTTCTTTAACACTTCTTTTTCTTTTTTTTAATTGGAGTATAGTTGATTTACAATGTTGTGTTAGCTTCTACTGTACAGCAAAGTGAATCAGTTACACATATACTGTTGTTTTAGGTTCTTTTCCAATATAGGTCATTACAGAGTATTGAGAAGAGTCCCTTTTGTAATGGTTATTTTTGTGTGGCTCTGTCTCTTGTTCACCTTTGTATCCTACTCATCTCTCTCCGGGCCCCAGACTCAATGGTTTTAAAGGCAAGAAGTGGGCATCAACCTCAAATGCATAGCACTCCACGGACAAAGACATTCTGTTTAAAGAAATCATGAAAAAAGAAACTACCTCTTGGCTTGAAGAAGGAAGGCTTAATGACCCCATGTCGTCTGGTCCAGCTCAGGGTCACTTTGAAGGCACTTTGAAACACAGCACTTCCATGTTAAAAAAGAAGCCTCAATTATGAGTCATTAGCCCGTTTAGCCTATGACTATGAGTAGAGGTTGACAATGGGCGGGAAACATTTTATTAAGTGTAAAAAGTAAAGATTAAAGTCAGAAAATAAATATGATATACTTGTGACTTGGAGTTTCAGAAAATAAGCTTCTGGTTTGATCAGACTCAATTTTCAGGGGAAAATGGATAATGTGGCAACTCCCAGTCCTCAAGTCTAGGAGCAAAGTTGCATGTAAGTAGCTTGGCAAGGAAACTAGCAAGGCCCCCAAATTCCTGAGAGCCAAACGCCATCCACTTATTATTTTATTAGTTGTTTTTCACTGAACATATAAACAAATTGCCAGGACTTTACTATAAATAGCTCAGGGAAAGAAAGCTGTGGCAAGGTTCTCCACATGAGCAGCTCAATCAGGAAATCTTTAGTCCCAAAACTCTACACACGGTGTGGTCAAGCAAACACGTGTTTAGAAAAGTCTTCCCAAAAAAACGATCATTCTGATGGAAAAGCTTCACTCAATACATGCAGTTGGCACTTAAGCCAACTACCAAGAAGCACAAAGTCAAGTCTACCCTGATTGCAGGGCCCTCACTCACACCACAGGGTGCAATGATGTGCCCACTGGGGTTCTAGAGAAGGGTGGGAAGGCTTATGGGTGCTGATGATATTCAAAATCTCTGACCACTGGAAGTCACCACCAGTTTCCCACGACGATTTCCAGACACTGTCAAACTAAGAAGAAATGTAGGGAAGTGGGATGTGGAAACTAAAGAAAGTGTATCATGGATGTCTTTTGGAGGCTATAAGGGAAAGAAACTTGGGCGCACTCATCCAAACTCTTCTTACCTTGTCAGATGACCTTGAGATGAAGAGTTACCTCTTGAGATTTGCTTTTGCTCTTTGGAAAATTAGGAACGTGATTAGCTGCTGGGAAGGGTATGTTCGACAAGCATCAGAGAAGGGAAAGCTTTGCTATTTTCATCCAACTCTGGGGCAGAGATGAGGATGGAGAATCGGTTCCAATCTATGGTAGCTCCAAACAGAGCAAAATCTGAAACTTCAATAAGTCTTTGTGCTCTTTCTGTGACAATTACAGCTCTTAGAAAAGCTGCTTCAGTGCCGTCAGAACAAATTTAGATTAATGAAACTAAAAAGAGTCCCAAAGAGGAAGGTACCAGGTGTTTCAATGTAGCCAGGCAATCCCAGAGCTTAAAACCTTAAAAGCGAAAAGCTAAAATATTCTTACTGAGAGTTGGGATGAATTTATGGTTGATTTTTCTAGGTAAATAATAATCAGTGTTGTTGTAGTATTGTTGTTGCTAAGTATGCAAGACCTTTCCAGCAATCAAATACTATACTTACCTGCTATTTAAGCAGTGTAGTTAAATTTTCTAATCTTACCAACTACTTGGTCAATCATTTTAGAAAAACAGGAAAACTGATTTGACACAAGGGCGAAGGAGAGATAAAAGCTCAAGGAGGGCTTCCCTGGTGGTGCAGTGTTTAAGAATCCGCCTGCCAATGCAGGGGACAGGGTTCAAGCCCTGGTCCGGGAAGATCCCACATGCCGCGGAGAAACTAAGTCCATGTGCCACAACTACTGAGCCTGCGCTCTAGAGCCCATGAGCCACAACTACTGAGCCCGCATGCCACAGCTACTGAGCCTGAGCTCTAGAGCCTGTGCTCTGCAACAAGAGAAGCCACCACAATGAGAAGCCTGCGCACCACAAGGAAGAGTAGCCCCCACTCGCGGCAACTAGAGAAAGCCCGCGCACAGCAACAAAGACCCAATGCTGCCAAAAATAAATACATTTATATTTTAAAAAAAGCTCAAGGAAAAGACAATTGATGCATAAACTAAGAAAGTAATTTTACTTTTTAAACAGAAATGTGCTTCTCACAGTTTTTAAAGCAACTGGGAAAGTAAGTCTTCTTTCAGGTAGTACCATATGAGGCCTCAAAAGACAATGCTTGGGGTGAGGCAGTAGCAGCCCAACAGGGTTAAGTCTCTTCAAGGTTTTAAATAAAAAGCAAACATCCAAAAAATAAAAGCATGAAGCACAAAAAACAAAGCAAAACACCTCCCCCCAAAAAAAATCCACTTAATTTTTATAGGGATTGTTGTCTAATACCTAAGGAAGGGGTTGGTTCTCTTGAATTTTTCTTTAGGGTTGTCTCTGTGCTAAGGAATAAGGTCACAACTGGGGTTTTAATAGGGTCTCTGTGGGCCTAAGGTAGAAGAAAAGCTAAAGGATTGAGGTCTTGTGGGTATTATCCTCAGGCTCTTTCTCCTCCAGTCTTCTTTGATATATAAATAAGACAAGAGTTCCAGGCAATTGTGAAGTTAGGGCAGCAAAACATAAGGCAAATTTTATCTCTCTGAGCCTCAGTTTTCCCACATGTAAATTGAGGAGACTGAACTGTAATATATAATCACTCAATCATCCCCAAAGTCCCTTTCAACTGAAAGTACATAACAAAGATAAAAATGCAAAACAAAAACAAACATCAACAACAATCAAAGAAAAAAAAAACAACCCACTTCTAAACCTCTATTCCTCAGCTGGAATCTGATGGTAGGACTTCATGAAACACCAGCCCAGAGGTATTCATGACCCCTCAATCCTGGGTCTGACAGCCTCCTAGTGATAGAGCTCATGTTCCATCCCCCCCAGGCCCAAATTCCTGAGGGTGACTGTTGATTTAGCAACTGTCGAAACAATAGTGGTAACAATGACATCACAATGATAGTATTGATAATAAGGCCAATAAATGCTATTATTAATGATAATAACAGCTAACATTATTGAGTTCTTACTAAGGGCCAGGCACTAGAAACGTCACATCTATTTACTCGGTCAATCCTCGTAACAACTCTATGAGGGATTAACCCTGATATTATCTCCATTTTGCAGACGAAGAAACTGAGGCTGAGGCACAGAGCAGTTAGGCAAGTAGCAGGAGCAAATGATGCAGCAACAAATCACTGAATAGCCAAGATCCAAGGGGGAGGGGGTCCACAGGGCTCCTACACAGCACCGCAGGACGCTAAGGACAGGACAGAGCTCCCAAGAGAGAAGACTTAGCCCACCGAGGTGGAGCCAGTGGGGTTAGCCGACTGAGAACTGAGAGCTACGGGTTGCATGTTGACTCTGCCACTGCAGTTAAGCCAAGTCAATTTCCTTGTCTGCAAGACAAGGGCAGAAGATGAGATAACCTTTAAGGCCCTTTTCAGCTCTGACATTCTCCATGAGGGACCATGTTCCATAAGGACTCAGCAACTGTTTGATTCCCAGGCTTTTTTTTTTTTTTTTTAAGTTCTTCATTTCTATTTTAAAAAATTGCATGTTCCCGTGGCCCTGGAATGCCTGCCTCTGGCCCCTCTGGAGCCCTGGGTTATGTGAAAGCAGCCGTGCCAAGCTGGCCCATGGGCGGGGCCGAGTCTTCCTGGCTGGCCTGTGACATGTTCCTGACGTACTGTGTGGTCAAGGAGCTGGAACTGGGGGGGCTGAACAAGGGCCAAGCCTTGCACTTCAGCTTCCTGACCTGGCAGCCATTCAGAGAGACCCTGGTAAGTGCTATTTCCTAAATACACTCTCTTTTCATAACAATCTTACCACATTGCTTTCCTTTACAAGCGCTCTTAAAAAAGGGAACTGGACTCCTTCTGCCTAATCTACACAGACTACATTTGGAAACCATCAGAAACTGAACTCTAAACAAAACGTTATTAATGTGTTGTAATCTGCCCTCTATGTTGCAGATGAAAAGAAAATGTTTTATAGTTTCAGAGCATACGTTTTAATTGCCTTTTAAGAGTGCATATACTTTTAGTACTTAGTGTTATAAAACTGTAGTATCTGTTTCTTGATAACTGTTGAGTGATCTCAGCTATTTTTATTAGTTTTTTTTCCTTATCCTTTTCTCCCTTTTTCTCCTAAACTGCCACCCATCAAAGTTCCTTTAGATCAAGCTTGATAGAGGGCTCACATATTTGAGATCTTCCATTATAAATAGCTTCTTAACAACATCCACCTCACTATAAAACACTTGTTCCTGAAAATGAGTTCTATAAACAAAGATGGAGTGGGTGGCTTTGTCTAATAAGCCAGTATAGCTGGGAACTGTGCAGTCTAGCCTTTTCCCAGTTTGCTATTGCTTTTTTATGGGGGCCAGATGACCCACGGAGATCTGATGCTCTTGCTACTTTTCTCAACTGTACAGTCTCAAGAGACTAACATATCAGTCATCAGCCCAGAGGTTTCAAGGGCAGAGTCTTGGACATACCAAGATCCAGTTTGCTTTTCAGCAAGGAATCCCAAATTCATTAGAATTAGGCCTGAAGTTAACAGAGGATTGGGCTCTCCACCAGCTTGTCACCAGGCTGACGACTCCCCGGAAGGCTGGGTCACTGGACAGAGTCTGAGGGGCTGAGGTCTCCATTGTCCCACCCTCCAGATGGACAAATGATGCCCAGCTCTTGGACCAGTGATACAAACCTGAATCACAGGCTCACAGGAAACGAAATGACCTTTCTGAGCGAAGGGTTTCTTGGGGCAGGGCCGGGGGATGGGAGCATTTGGCCATCTGGATTCCTGGCCAGGAGGAAACTGTCTCTTGAGTGGTCCAAGTATTAAGTACTCCCAGTGACACAAAGCACCACAATGGCAGCCACAAATGATAAAACCTTTCCAGGAACATCTGATATAACACAATGTTCAAAAACCAGATTTACAGAGACTCCTTCGACCAGAAGGATCCATGGAGATGATGTAGTCCATCACTCATTTTCAGGTGAGGAACTAAAGCCAACATGGGCAAGTTACTTACCCAAGGTCTCATGGCCTACGGGAGCTTAGAAACCTGGTTTCTAGTTCTCCACCTGGCTCTTCACCACCTACAGGATGACCATCGGTGAGTAAAGGAAGCGTCACTGGAAGGAATTCCCTTTAGTCATCTGAAAATGGGACCATGTGCCCTTTAATTTCAGTTTCTTTTCAGAGATAGCCATCTTCCTTAACTCAAACATTAACTCAAATGTTTCTTATGATGTCTCCAGTGTTTCCCTAATGTCTTCATGACTCACTGGATATTACGGCTTGATACAGTACAGAGCAGTGCTCAGTTACAACCTTAGTTTCTAAAGCAATTTTTTTTTTATGAAAAACAAGCCTTCCTCTCAGTTCCCTTGCCATCAAAACTTGCACAATATATTGAGAATTCTTGCAATGGCTCAGCAGGGCCGATTTTCATAATGTGTCAGAATCCACAATGTGAAGGAGCAGTTGTTTATAAATCTATCAAAACTGATTTTTTTTTTTTTTTTGTCTGCATTGGGTCTTTGTTGCCGTGTGTGGGTTTTCTCTAGTTGCAGTGAGTGGGGGCTACTCTTCATTGCAGTGCTCAGGCTTCTCATTGCGGTGGCTTCTCTTGTTGCGGAGCACGGGCTCTAGGCGCGCAGGCTTCAGTAGTTGTGGCATGCGGGCTCAGTAGTTGTGGCTCGCAGGCTCTGGAGCGCAGGCTCAGTAGTTGTGGCACACAGGCTTCGTTGTCCCGCGGCATGTGGGATCTTCCTGGACCAGGGCTCGAACCCGTGTCCCCTGCATTGGCAGGCGGATTCTTAACCACTGTGCCACCAAGGAAGTCCCCAATTTCTGATTCTTAATCTCTGGGGCAGGTGACATTTTAATAACCTAAAAAAATCAGCTCAAAAGAAAGCTTTGAAAAATTGGGTCATCCTATTTTCATACTCTAGGGGTCTACCAGCTAGATATGGCAAGTCTTTCTCTCTTTTGACAGATCATAGGTCAAGTGGTTATAATTATAAAAAGACTGGACGGAGAACAGCTACTTAAACATCCTGGAAATAACTTCTTCTACCACCATTTTATAACCACTTTTAAAGAATTCTCTTCTGGGATGAAACAATGTGAAACCAAGAGTTTCCCTTAGACAGGTTAAGGGAAAGCCCTTCCATTCAGTCATTTTTGCATTAATTGGTGCTCCTAAAACAAACTGGGCTTTTTTGTTTGTTTCTTTTCCGCCGTGCCATGAGGCATGCGGGATCTTAGTTCCCCGACCAGGGATCAAACCCGTGCCCCCCGCAATGGAAGTGCTGAGTCTTAACCACTGGACCGACAGGGAAGTCTAAAACAAACTGTTTCTCCACCCAGGGAAATAATTCTATGTTGGGATACTGGAGTCCATCTCTGCTGCCGAGATCTCTCTCCTTAAGATCTCAGCAATATAGTTTTTGGGTGTGTTTCATGACCTTTTGTGCTAGCAAATAAGCCTTTGGAGGATTAAAATTAACTTTCTCATCCTAGTTTAAAGAGTGCTCTGCTCTGGGAACATGAAAAAAAAAAAAAAAAGCCCGAGTCCCGTGCCAAACACCCAGTCTAGCAGTGCTGATATTGGTTTCAAGGCTCTTACTTTAAAAATAAATTTTTACAGGAGTAGCAGAGAAAGTAGCAAAAGAATATACAAAAGCTCCTCTTTTTAAGATCAAAGAAGAATCAAGTTTTGTGTTACAAGTATTTGAGAATATACTACTACTTTAAACTACTCCAAGTGGTTTAAAGCATGAAATGTGCCTCAAACTTCCTGACCTATAGATCTAAAAGTAATCACTCACCTTGACCTATGTATCCTAATATGGACTAAATAGAATATTCAATTAAGTCCTGGTATCATATGTGTCAGGAGCCTTAAAATCAGGCTATCAGAACTGGTCATCTGCCCACAGAGCTGGCTAGATAAATTTCCACAATGACACACTCCTGGAATGAACATTGAGGGACTCAGGTCAGGGCCACTTCCTGTTACGAAAGCACAAGGCAGACAAATTCTCACCATATGGCCTTTACCCTCTGATCTTATATCTTACCTGTCCTCCCTAGGCCCAAGGCTCTGTGGGAATTCATGCCAAGCTGGGGCTTAGAACCTCAACTGCCATTATCTTTATGAGTTGATTTCTTTAAAAGGTCCTGGGAAATAGGCTGGAATCATTACAGGGAGTGATCCTTTAGATTTCCATTAAAAAAAAAAAAAAGTAGTATCAGCTTCAACTCAAAAATCTATTCCTTTACCTCTGGACAAGCAACACAGGGAAACTGTATTAAATCATCCAAAGCAAAATACAGGCCTTTAAAGTGCTTCAACTTTCAGACTCAAACAGGGTGCCACCCTTGATACGTACAATCAGGAGAAGTTCCCTTGGCTGCCTTCGTGGGGCAAGGATTCAAGAAGTGTTCAGGAAGGCAGAAAGCTCTCCAAAAGAAGCTAATTCAAAAGAGATTTCCAAGTCAACATCCAAACCGAAGAGATGTGGAAAAATTCAGAAAAGCATCCTAACAAAACATCCCAACAAAGTACCCTAACTCCTTTTTGCAAACCCACAGCTGGTAGGAGCAAAGTTCTAATGTGACAGCCTTTTAAAGCAGCAAGTTGCAACCACAAGTGTGGTTGCTCTTCCAACATTATTTTCTTTGGGAAAATTACATGGGTGGGTAGGGAAGCAAACCCAAGAGGACTGCAGTTTACAAGTCCCGAGGCCTGGGAAGTAGGATGCACAGAACCTGGGAGTGGGGACCTCATGGTAGAGAGGGGAAATCTAACCTTCTTGTACAAGGTGGCTAAGATCTCTGGCCGCTCTTCAGGCAGAGTATACTGCACTCTATGTGCAAAACTGCTCAATAAAATTTTACTGGCAAGGCAAAAGGAGAAACATCTGCTCTAGTCAAGAGCAGCTGTGGTCAGCAATAAGGCAGCTGGCACAGGGTCAAGGCTGTTCTTGCTGGTAGGTGGTATTGTGGTCACCAGTAATTACTTTGGAGAATTTCACGGAGTCAAGGATAACTAAACAGACAAAGAACATTTTATTTTACTTTCTATCTTTAGCCCAGGAGCAAAAATCGTGACATGTTGTATAGAATTCAGAAGCCCGATGCAGTCCATATTTTTCATGGCAGAACTTTTTACCTCGAAGACTGGAAACCCTTAAATGTAAGTATTTCAAAAAATATGTTCTTGACAAGTGACCTCTCCACTCATTATTTCTGATTGAACAGTTCCTGTAGATTGCATTACTCTTTAAGTGTTTCCTTCTGAAAGATATATTATAGAATACTTTAAAGAAAATGTGAAAATTATATTTAGCAAATCAATAAATGGTACAAGTTTTTAAAAACCTCATCTTTATCAAATTTGCATGATATCTTCAAAGTTAAATAAACCCTACAGTGAATGGGAATTTGGAATGTAAATAAAAATCTGTTCAATGCATGCAGTTGATAATTTTTCATGGAATGATGAATGTCAGAAAGTAGCAGTTACATTAATATACACTGTACTTAAAAAATTAAACACTTGGGAAATAACCTCTTCAGCCGCTGGAAAATGACAAAGTCTAAGACATTTCAATCAAGTTAATTTCAGTAGGAAAGCAATGCATTTTTCCCACCAGAAACTATATGAAAAAACAAATTAACCAAAATGGGTCTCTGAATGATGGGATAACATCAGCCTCAAGGAGAACTTCATGACTGCTTGTCAATTAAGTTATTCTACACACATATTCATAGGCAAAACTAGCCACATTCATTTTAAATCATGTCAAGGCTGAATGGTCGATATTATATTAAAACGAAAGCATGATTTGCATTAAAAAAGAAAAGGAAATTCTCTTGCCAACCAAGAGAGCTCACCTGCAGCAGCTGGTATAATTCAGGTATTCAATCTCCAATCAGGCCATGCCAGGTAGGTCATGTCCAAAATATTACTGGATATACAATACTACCCCTAGTGTACCCTCTGACGGCTGGGGCTCCTCGAAATCCTTAGACAGTTTTGGAAGTGGAGGGAGAGACCCAGGGACCAATTTCAACCTACTTTAGACCTATTCCTAACTCAACCATCTCTAGAATGCCACCTTAGGCCAGGTCTGGGGTCATGATAGGTCCAGGGTTCTCCCAGGACAGAAAACAATCCTTGATCAGTATGTAAGGAAGGCCAAATCCAGGTGCTAGAAGGCTGGGATTGTAAGTGTCAGCCCTGTCAATCGCTGTACATAGATCACTTGAACCCTCAGAGTGTCAGGTTTTTCACATGTCAGAGGAGGAAGCCTTCCAGCTTTGACATTACATTGAGTCCACAAAGAACAGGTCTCTAGACCTAAAGAGGTGCCCCATCAGCTCCATATCCCTCAGGACTAGGCAGTAAGGGGTCCCCTAACAATCTCCTGTTGTTTTTTCTTTCAATGAGACTTTCACTACCATTAAAAAGGAGTACTAAATTTAGGTGTTCCCTGAGGAACTGGTTTTTATGATAGCCCAACATCTCACAGTTGTTACGTTAAAGCCTACCATCTGAAACCACTGAATAGTAGGCAGAGGACTTCTATGACTTTGAGTTTTACATATAAAATTTCAACCAGAGAGAAAAACTGATTGACATCAGATAATATGGGAACAACTTTTACATCTTCTAAAATAAGCAACTTTAGGACTTCCCTGGTGGTGCAGTGGTTAAGAATCCACCTGCCAATGCAGGGGACACGGGTTCAATCCCTGGTCCAGGAAGATCCCACATGTTGCGGAGCAATTAAGCCCATGCACCGCAACTACTGAGCCTGCACTCTAGAGCCCACGAGCCACAACTACTGAAGCCCGTGAGCCTAGAGTCCGTGCTCCGCAACAAGAGAAGCCACTGTAATGAGAAGCCCGCGCATCGCAACGAAGAGTAAGCCCCCGCTAGCCACAACTAGAGAAAGTCCACAGCAGTGACGAAGACCCAATGCAGCCTAAATAAATAAAATAAGCAACTTTATTAATTTATCAGTAATATTTGCTTAAATACTGCCTAAAATTATAGTCTATTACACTGCGTTTAGGAGGATGAATAATGAAATCACAAATCCTATGGAGTTTCAGTTAAGTCTTAAAAAACATTGCTCCTTCCCTGTATATCCCGTTTTGTAAAATGTAGAATAAATGAAGTCTGTGAGCATCAGGCAATTTTAATAATAAAGTAAAAATCTTCTGAATTTTACCTATTGTTTTTCTTTTATGACACGTTTTTGCTAACTTCTAGTCACACTGTTTTCAAACTGATGCCTTTGCCGATGCTATTTCCACAGACTGAATGGACTTTCCTTAGTTTTTTTTTTTGCTTTTTTTAGTGTGTTGAAAACCTACTTATTTGTCTTCTAAAGACACTATCTTCTAAAGAACTGGCAAAATAAATCCTGATATATCCAATAATGAGATAGTATGCACCCCATTATATGGCATTATAAAGTTCTCAATCTGTTTGGAAGAAACTGGGATTAGGGATTAGTTCATAAAGGCAGCGCGGGACATGACAATCTTTGGAAAACTGATCAACACTATTCCTCCTCCTAAACGTCGGCTCAGAAGTGGGATAAACCTCTGTAAAAAAGCAGGCTGACTGGCAGAAGTGAGGCTCTGAAGGTGAATTTTTCCTTTAGCTTCCTGAATTCCAGGTTCTTTTCATCTCAGGAGATTGTTAACTGCAGGTTCTGTACAGCAGCTCTGTTAACTGCAGGTTCTGTACAGCAGCTCTTTGCTATAGCTTGCAGTCAGTGATGTCCTTCTAATCGGAGGAAGGGTCTAAGCGTCACAGGCTAGTCAGTGAAGAAGTTCTCATCATGTCTAAAGCATCAGATATAAAGGGAGGATAGCTAGAGTCTGGGTCTGGCAACATTAACCAAATATGGACTGAGTCCAAAATAGACATGAAAGTTATTCAAACACCACTCTAAATGTCTTTATGTGTTTTAGGTATAGTGACTTAGGGCTCATCGGGACATATCTAAGAGTCTCTTTTGGTTTCTGATATTTATACTGTCTTCTTCATGTTCTTGGCTTCTTCATCTTGAATAACAAGAGCCATTCTGGTCCTAGATATACTTATCCCCGAGAAACCATTCCTCTTTAATTAAAACATACACACACACACACACACACACACACACACACACACACACACGCTGAATCTTATTCTATTATCCTGAAGGCTCTTAGCCTTCTTAGAAAACTTAAGCATTTACTCAACAACCCCTATGTGTTTCAACCCCTATGTGTCACATGCTATGAGTAGGGGAGGAAGTACAATTTTAAACTGGTTTTATCTCAAAATTATTATTTTATTAGGCTTATTTACTTTCTCTTCTCTTCTGTTATTAGCATAAGGAGATGGCTAAGTCATTTGGGGTGTGTGTGTGTGTATGTGTGTGTGTGTGTGTGTGTGTATTAAATCCTGGCACAAGACAACAAGTAGAGAACAGCAGAGCCAAAGGGAGATACAGGCGCTGGGTGGTCAAACAGGCTGGTTCACTGGCTTTGCCACTCTCTCCTGTATACCAACCTACAAATCGGTAGAAACAGCAAACTCCTTATTGATATCCGGAATCACCTTCAAATAGTCAAACCTCTAATGTCAAATCCACCTAATTCAGTGTGTCTTTCGTATTGAGGGCCCCCCCAAAGAAAGCCTAATTGGATTGTAATTTCAGGTTGGCCTCTTCTGAAGGGTGAGAGACAGGGAGTGAGAGTTGTCAGGGAGGGAGCGGACAGTTTCTCATGGCAAGAGTCCTCTCCTGTCCAAACAGAGGAAAGTTCCCAAGTAAGGGCGGCATATTGAAATCTAATCAAATGGCTAGACTATTTTTACCCTTGAATTCATCAAAATCCTCTCAAGAACAACCACCCTTGGTACTTTTTAAGAATGCTTCTTTTGGGGGAAGGTTTTAGTTAAGACTTACTTCAGTGTTTTTGAATTTAATTTAAAAGAAATGAGCCCTTTACAGTCAGTCACAGGGCTGAAAGACACAGGTAAATGAATCCAGTCTACTGAATAAGATAAGATCGGTCTTGAACTTCTCAGAGTATGTGTGCTAAAATGGATAAGTTTTAAACGAGCATCAACTACAACTCATTCCACTGTAATATCATGGTGCAGTGGAAAGAATATGGACTTTGGGGTCAGATAATCCTGGGTTCAAAGCCTGTCCCTATCACTTATCTTGGGCTCAGTTCTCTTAAAAATATAAATACTATTCTGCCTGGCAGGACAGTTGTGAGGATAAGAAAATATGCACATAAAGTGTTTATCACACACACGCAAAAAAAGTGTCTATCACAGGGTAGGCATTCGATAAATGGTAGTTACTGCTATTATTATTATTATATGAGGTGACATGCTTACAGTTCCCAAACATCCAAATACCCACACCAAAATGCAGGTCACAAGGAGAATGTAACTGTCCTCACAGAAAATCCCAATCAAAATATTTTTATCTTACACATATTTAAAACTCAAGTATAAGACTTTTAGGCCTGCGAACTTCCAATACAACAGTATGGCTTCACACACCTGAGTGTTCTTTTAAAAAAATATATTCACATTTAAAAGGTCAAGTTGTAAAGCCATTTGATTAAAATAGTAATAAAAGAGTAAACATTAACTCACAATTTCTCCTTTGGTCTTTACTATTCCAAGCGGTATCACCTGCCGAGTAAGTTGCACCTTAAGACATTGTAAGATTATCTTGATTAAAATCTTTAAGTTCTTAATTTTAAGTAGGGAAAACCTAATCTCCAAAAGCTAAGTTTAATACTTTTAGCATGATCTAGATCTTAACAGTAGCATGTTATCCTCTGCTACTCCTGAAACATGACTGCCCAAAGTAAATGAAGTTCCCTTTTTATATTAATTTTAGAGCCACTGATAAAGATACAAATGATTAACATCAGAAAGGAAGAATTGCTCATCGTTAGGCCACCCAAATTTCCAAAGGCATCGTAAGTCATAGAAAGCTTGTCTCTGGAATTTCAACAGTTTTCTCAAAGGTGTCAGAGCTATCTACTAGAGGCCTTGCAAATTGAATTAAATAACAAAATAAAGCAAACAAATACCCACCCCCCTAATCTGTCAGTATTTCAAACCTAGGCTTTCCTCTTGGGTATGTAACTATCCTTGATGATAATTCTGTTCAAGCTAGTATTTCCTCTCCAAATTCACTTTTAACCCAAGCTAAATAAGGATGTTGGTGCCAATCAACTCCCACTATCTACAATATGGTAACCCATTTTATTCACTCTTGCTTTTGCTTCTCAAAAATAAACTCACTAAATCAGCACCTGATCTTCCCCTAAGAACTGTAAACCCATCCTATACGTAGGAAAAATTGACACAAAGATAGGTTATATTGCTTCTGTTGTTATTAAAAATCTGAAGTACTCAAGCATTTCGACTTCTTATTTGCTTGTCTGGGCTATCTGCAATACCCATTTCGATTTTTGCTATTTCTAGCCACAAAGCCATCACAGGAGTTGGCCTCAGGGCCCGGAGAGGAAATCTGGCTTCCACCTCTGGGACACACGTTTCAGCGCTTATGTCTGACTGACCCTGCCAATCACCCCTGCCAGAAGCCACAAGCCTGGCTTACAATAACAGAGTATATCAAAGAGGACAGGAAAGAAAACAAGACAGTGGCAGGGTCAGCAGAGGATAAGAACACGGTGAAGATGCCCTGTGGAAGCAGGGAACGGGGAGCCATATATTCATCGTATCGAGTGTGTTTCTCAGAAAAGGCAAAGTCATAAATGCTTTGGACCTTGACTGCCAAAGTCGGCCCTGTACTACCATAAAATTACTGCCAGACGTAACTAGGAGAGCAGATTGTCTCGTTATGATGGGATGGGTCAAGAAGAAACACTCTTGTTCACACGAACTTGTAATTACAACCCATATGCTTAAACCAACTCAGAGTGGTGATCGTGGTAACTGTATATTGACCTCTGATATAAAGATCATCCATGTAAAGTGACTCTTTTCACTAGAACCATCCAGTTCAAGAACAGTGATAATCCATGCTTGCCTCCATATAAGAATATGCCTAATCCATCGTGCACTGTGATCATAAACTCAGCAAATTTAAAAGGCATAGAGAGGAGAATAGAAAAGTAGTTAAGAGCTGGGGAGAGGGTTTATAGTCAGTCTGGGTTTGACCTTGACTCTGCTACTTATGAGCTGTGTGATCTTGGGGAAGTTACTAGTTTCTCTGAATCGCAGTTTTCTCAGAGAATTATTATGAGCACTCAATGTCCAAAAAAAAAAGGTAAACTTTCAATATATGTTAACTTATTATTAAAGACAGCTATGTATTATAAAAACAAAAGATAACTTTTAAAGGCCGCTCTCTTAGGCCTGACATTCCCAATCTACTTTTAGTCTCAATCAACTTTTTCAGCCTTCACTTCTACTACTTCCCTTCACATCCACTATCCAACTTTCCTGCCTCTACTCCTTTATTTGTGTCGTGCCCTCTGCATAAAATCACCATTAGAGTCACCTTTGAAGATTCAAGCCTACTGTTCAAATAACACCTTCTTCAAAAAGCCTTTTTTTTTTATCTTCCCCATCTCTCTTCACTAAATTACTCATAATATCTTGTAACCTTCTGACAACTGACTATTTTATGCTGTCTGTTATAGGCATTTGTATATAAACAGAGTACCTAGCACAGGGCTTTGTCCACAGTAGCACTTAGTAAAGGTTAATTAGAGGAATAAACAAATAACAACAATTCTCTCTCTAATAAGAAAATGAGCAACTTGCCTTCACACTCCCACTTCCCTACAGAACCCCAAGAAAACGCCGATGCCTCATTAACTCCGGCGGGACGGGAGAGACAGAGGTTGCCAGGAGCCCAAGCTGTGAGAGTTGCCACTTCTCTCTTTGCATCCAAGGAGTTAAACTGAGTCCCGGGGAGATAAAAATCTCTGGTTTTATTGTTTAGTGAGGCTGCCTGACAAACGAAGATCCAGCTGCAATTGTAACATTCCAAGCTCAGAAGGCGCCAAGTTTTACTAACTATAATTTAACTGGTCCGACTGCTGCAGTCCAAATTCTTGTTTGGATAATCAGTCTTTGTTTGAATATGTTCAAAAACAGCACAGACTAGCATTAGCCTCTGGGTATGTCATGTGAGCTGATTACCCTGTGGCTCCCAGTAGCAGAAACTCATACACAAGAGGAGGATTATTTTCCTACTATTACTGTTACGCTAACATATAATCAGTCCTTTTCTCCCAGTCTCCACATCTCATCCACAGCCTACCCCAACCTTTTTTTTTCCTCCGTTCTTTTTTCTTCTCTTTTTTCTCCCTCTCTCTCTCTTTTTTTTTTATAATTCAAAAGTCTTCTTTCCAAGTTCAACCAAAGTTTAAAGGTGAAAAGGTCAAGAAAGTTTCATGGCTGTGGCTGTTTAGAAAAGGGTAGGACTAACTGTGGTCTCTAGCTCAGCCTCTACTAAAGGCTCAAGAAGCTCATATTTCACTGTACTTCTGCAGCGCCCAGTTGCCTTGACACAATCTGTTTGGAATGAAATTAAGCCCTTGTTAATCATTTTTAACATAATAGAATAATAATAACTTCACCTGCCAAACAATCATTTCATACTTAAGCAACTCAAGTGGCTCATTTGTTTGTTAAAAAAAAAAAAAATCCAAATTCTCCAAGTTGTACGTTTTAACTGGAGGACACTCGTTTGGGATCTACCCACCCTGCCCGTCTGCAAGTCATTCGGCTCTCTCTAACAAGCCAAGAAGGATTCTGGAAACTCTGCACCTATCCTGTCACTTGGGCCTTGCTCTGCCCATTCTCAAAGAGCCCAAATGAGTTGACAGTGCCTGGCTGACAGAAAATGCTAGACAGTATTTGCCATTAGTATTTTGGAGGGGAAATCCTGACTCAGAGGTACAGTTCTAGCAATCAGTGGAAAAACTGCTGGTGGGGAAATACCATGGCTCGGAAAAGGCTGGAATGATTAGCTATTGGTACATGGGCTGGCGAAATGCTGCAAACTGGGAAATTGAAGTGGGAGCTCTCAACTGGTCTGGAATTGTAGGTGTAAATCTGGTCCCAGCAGCTCCTGCATTGCTAGAGGGAAGGCCACCAAAGGAGAAGGAAACTCTGCTCCCTGGGAGGGATACCTGTTTATTTTACAATTAACAACAGCAAAGGAACGCTTTCTGAAATTCTTCCTGGAAGGCACAGAATTTAATCCTATACAACAGTTTGAATCTGCAAGGTCTTAGCTGAGATGACAGGTAGAAATCAGAGTACTTCAGAGCTGGCTCCAGTTACAGAGAGAGACACAAGGAACCAAGAAAAGCCCCTTCTGGGGCCAAAATTCTAAACTGTGCAGTGACCAAGGATTTGAGAGAGGAGGAGAAGAAAAAAGACAGCGCTGTGCATTAGGGCGCAGTGGGAAATGGATAGGAAGTGAGGTCTAATGGTTGAAGGTTTATCATTTATCTACTCCTCTGCATCCTTGCTCCATGCATTCTGGGGCAAAGGAAGAAGGTTTCTATTGTGAATTTCCACAACTTCTAATAGTCGTATGTTAGACATATACTCATCTTTAATATCAATGAATTACACCTTCTACTAACTTAAATCATGCTGAAATTTAAGACCATGTTTTTCCTCCCTTCTGTGGGTACTGAGTGAAAAAAAACCCAGGCCCACTGATATTAATAGTGCTCAATTCACATTAATTAGAATTATAGAATGCCACAGCCGGAAGAGCTCTTAAAGAAAGGTTAACGTAGAAGTGTCTCAGGGGCCAGAACTGAGGCCACACAGGGATTTTCCCTGTACCCTCCATTAACAAAACATCTCCACCTGTATCTGTTTTATATATTGGGGTCCTGCAAAAATTTCACTAGAAGAAAAGGCTCTGCTGTTGGGGAGGAACGGGTAAGAGGGAGGTTTGAAAACCAAAGAGCTGGTCCAATCTTTCATTTTAAAGTTAACGAAACACGGGACTGTGAGGCTGTGACTTGGCCAAGGTCCCTCAGTGAGTAGAGAACAGGGTTAAGACAAGAATTCCTCTGCAGCCCCCAGTTCAGTATGTGCTCCATCTCCAAACCATGTCTGTCTGCTCCACCTTTCAGGGAAGCCCTGCCTCCATTTACTGTGTTTGCATCACAAGACTGCAACCTAAAAAGAAACACTTTTTAGAAATACTTAACTGGCACAAGAAGTCAAATTAACAATCATTTTTTAGATCTGGACAATGAACTACGGCAAGCCTGGTTGATGGCCATCTTTAGTTGTAAAATCACTTCTGCTAAAGCCATTAGCCACGAAGTGTTCTGGGCAGCTCGGATTTTACAACAAAACCTGTAAAAGCTAGGGGTCAAAACTTTTCCCTGGGGCTCAAAGGTGTGAAGCTTCTGAAATGAAGCTTGGGTACTCAGAACCTTCCCAATCAGCTCTAATCTTCACCACCTCCTTTTGATTATCCCTTGAAGAGTGTTGCTAGATAATATGGAGGGGGGAAAAAAAAAAGCCCAATAAAAAAAGGAAGTATTTTTAGCCTCTTTTTAAGCGGTGACAAAGTTTATCACACTCCTACTCAAATTAGTCACACAGGTTAGTCCCAAGGGAGAGCAGTCTGGCTACAGATCATTGCAAAGGAATGACTTCTTGGGGGCCTAAAACAAACACTTAGGCACATGGTTCCATCTGGAAATATAGTCAAATAGAAGCAAATTCCACAAAATTCCCAACTGATGCAAGCAACATAATTTTGTATCTTACAATACTAGCTTGGACTAGCTGCTGTGGTCTGCTAAATAGATACATGACTCTAAAATGAGGATAAAGACAATAGTTATTTTAATAATGATAATAATAATAATTATTTCCAATATGCTTATTCACAAGGGTTGAAGATGCCAATACAGCAGCAATGGAGAAGAGAGAGAACAACTGAGGAAAAAACAAGACTTGCAAAGAATTTCCCACCATTTTGGTTCTTTCTCCTTTTAAGAAAGAGAAAATTGGTCCTGAATCCTCACGATGAAACTCAGGGACTTGAGGTTTTTTAAAGTTTTTCTTCACAAGCAAGAGGGTTTTCAGGGAAGGACTAGCACGTGGGCCATGCAATTGGTTATCTTCAAGGGTCTGTCAAAGTGCCATAAATGCAACAAAGATTCCCACATGAGTCTCTGTTTCCCTGTTCAAATATGAAAACCACCCCTTCTTACCCTGCCAGATATAGCCCCCTATTCTTTTTTTGCCAAAATGCATTAGTTATGAAGCATTACTACCAGTAGGTACAGTTACATGAAACATGCATGCTTACCCAGAATTAATTGTTTCCAAGCTATGTGGGAAACTAAGCACCCGGTACATGAATAACTCATAGTCACTAACTTCGTGGAATATTTTAAAACTTACCTTCTTATTTCTTTTGAAGACAGGGTTGCCTTAATACCCAGCATGGTTTTGTATTATAGATTTGTACCTCAAGAAATTTCTAACACGGGTTAGAAATGGCTTTGCCACTCATGAACTTCATGAGTTTATGACCTTGAACAAGTAGCTGAACTTTAAAAAACCTGTTTCTTATCTGTAAAATGGGAACAGAAGACAGCAATAAAAAAATATAACCTTTATCAATATTTGTGTTATTGTAGAATTTCTGGGGTTATCTCGTGGTGGGCCAGGGAGAGCTGCATTGCTTAAAATTTTTAGGGGAAAAAGTTAAGTAATTTGACAGACAAATAATTCATATGTTAAAACAAACATATACATTGTGGAAGAGAATACAATATCAACACTAATTTTAAGATAAAACCCTAGCTTCAAGAAAAATTTTAAGCCACTAGCAGTCAAGGTTGTGGGTCCAGAGTTGGGGAATGAGCAAAGGGGACACATAAGCATACCTCTTCTGCTATTCAAGGTACTTCAATGGAAAAGTTTTAGAAGCACAAGAAGGTGGTTCCCCAACTCAGACTGGGGCTGCTGAGGAGAAGAATTATTAAATTTAGACAGGAAATTGACGTGTGACTTAAAAGGTGACAGCTTTCATTCTTTAGGATAACATGCAATGATTTGGGAAAATACTGTAATTATTGGACCTATTACTTTAGTGCTTTTAAATCCTTTAAAAATACACTATAGGGGGGACTTCCCTGGCAGTCCAGTGGTTAAGACTGCCTTCCAAAGCACGGGGGGCAGGTTCGATCCCTCGTCAGGGAGCTAAGATCCCACATGCCTCGCGGCCAAAAAAACAAAACATAAAACAGAAGCAATATCGTAGCAAATTCAATAAAGACTTAAAAAAAAGTACATTATAGGGCTTCCCTGGTGGTGCAGTGGTTAAGAATCTGCCTGCCAATGCAGGGGACATGGGTTTGAGTCCTGGTCCGGGAAGATCCCACATGCCATGGAGCAACTAAGCCCGCAGGCCACAACTACTGAGCCCGTGTGCCACAACTACTGAAGCTTGAGTATCTAGAGCCCGTGCTCTGCAACAAGAGAAGCCACCGCAATGAGAAGCCCGCGCACCACAACGAAGGGTAGCCCCCGCTGGCCGCAACTAAAGAAAGCCCATGCAGCAACGAAGACCCAACGCAGCCAAAAATAAAATAAATAAGATAAATAAATTTTAAAAAAACACTATAAATTATGCTTTCTTGTTAAAGGCAGCTTCTCTGGTTAAAGAGTTCAACGTGTCTAGTCTCCTTCACAATTTCTCAACACTATCGGGGCTTAAAGGAATCTCAAAGCAAGATAATAAAGTGCTCCTGAAGCCGTTCAAGGCTTCTTTAGTGAAGAGCCAGGTGACTGGTCCCACACACATGAGTCTCACTTGCCAAAATGAGGAATTTCCTACTGCTGGATTCTACTGGGCCTGGGGGGATGATGTAAGAATTTGTGGGAATGAGCGTAAAAGAACAGGTAGAACAAGATGCAAAAATCTTTAGGGCTAAAAATCTAAAAGGAGAGTCTCCAGGTGGGAAGGGAGTCTGTGTCTACACCTGTGGCTGAGCCTTTGCACTTTATCTCCCTGGGGTTCACTCTCAAGGAAGAGGAAAAGTACTGCTAACGCCACTGCACGAGCTGTTATTCCCTTTATAAAGGCTCAAGGATTTATTTGCAAAACTCCCTTTCTATATTGACCTCAGTGCAAATTTTACATAAAGCCAGGGGGAGAGAGAAAAAAATCATTAGAGAAAAAATGAGCAGCATAAAAAGCTATGTTTCCCAAGGTTTCTTTTTTTTCTTTTTCTTTTTTTTAACATCTTTATTGAAGTACAATTGCTTCACAATGGTGTGTTAGTTTCTGCTTTATAACAAAGTGAATCAGTTATACATATACATATGTTCCCATATCTCTTCCCTCTTGCGTCTCCCTCCCTCCCACCCTCCCTATCCCACCCCTCTAGGTGGTCACAAAGCACCCAGCTGATCTCCCTGTGCTATGCGGCTGCTTCCCACTAGCTATCTGTTTTACGTTTCCCAAGGTTTCTGATCCTGAAAATCTCTCCTCAGAGCAGCAAGGGCTTTCCTGACATGGCGCCAGGTGCTCCGCCCTGCTGGACCCGTATATCCCTACAGGACCTTTGCCTGGTTTCTTCTCTTCTGGATGCTGGCCCTTCTCTCAGCCAGGTGACCTCAGGCACACAAGGTCTCCCCAGCATCCAGGACTGGCTCTACTGTCCACCTGCTCATCTCACCTTGTAATATTCAAGGGCAAACACAAATTCTCCCCTTTTCTGTTTCAAATCTCCCACAGTCCCAAGGGTTCCTCTGCCATCGTATCGTTTCTGGTCTGAGGGACATGTTCAGGTTATAACAGCATCAGTGACAACCACCCACCTGCAGAGGCCAAATCAATTATCTTAATCTGGGGTCCAGGGATGGATGTCAGAGGATCCCCAGATCCCTGAAAACATACAAGACTGTGTGTCTGAGAGTGTCTGCACATTTCTTCTGGACCAGACTCACAAATTTCACTAGCTTCTCAGTGCTATGACCCCAAAATATTAGGAACCACTGACTTAGCTTTTCCATATTTAGGTGGTGGAACTTGTGCCCCTCTGGAACAGTCTGTGAGGACTCATTCATGTCATTCCACTACCCCTAGACAAAAGACAGTCTAGTCAAAATGTATCCATCCTGGCTAACAGTGTAACATTAGCTTAACATAGAGCAACCATAACCTATATGAAAGGGGCATTAGCACCCACATAAAACATCTCATAAATAGCCAACCTGGAACCCCTCTCCCAGTCTTCATCATTCTTTCCCTGAAGGAAAGCATATTCTATTTTATGCATAATCTAGTTACCTGGATTTCTGGTCCTCAGAAGTAGAAGCAACACATTTAAAAAGGAAAGGGATGATATAAGTAGATGCACGGAGAGCAACAAGAAAAAACTTGGTCTCTCTAAGACTCAGTTCCCTCACCTGTAAAATGGATACAGTGAGAGCTCTCTCAGAGGGTCACTGTGAAGATTAAATGAAGTATCCAGTGTAACACTATGTGCACCTGGCATGTATTAATTACATAGTCAGTAAAAGATTTCTGTCTTTCTCCTAAGGTTGTCAGTCTTGATGGCAGAAAAATAAAAGTTACAGTTAATACACATCAGTGCTGGAGCTATTTTGCATCTGAGCAAAGAATATGACATAAAAAACCCTCAACCTTTAATATGTAAGACCCAGTACAACATTGTACGCTTATAACAATGAGTCATTCAATAACATACACGCAAATGTAGAAAAAGTATGAAATCATGAATAAATAGGATGATACATACCAAATTGAGGCTAATGATTACCTCTCGTAGCAGTAATGAGTTAGGAGGCTCTAGTTGTTTATTTCTTTTGGGAAAAATATAAGAACAAATATTAAATTGTTATTAAGTTTTAAAATTTGCACAATGGGTCCATGGGATGGTGAATACACTGCTGTTGTTACCATTATGTTCTGTACTTTTCTGTATGTTTGGAGTATTTCATAATTAAAAACTAAAAATAGATAAAAAGAAAAAATATGAGTCATTCAACAACTAAGAACTGCATGTCTAGGCCCTGTACTAGATCAAAGGGTACTCAAGAAGTAAGCAAGCATGAATCCACTTGAGAAAGAGCTCCATACAAAGGGTTAATACATTAAAATAATTATCTGAACACTTTCTTCTCCAACTATGCACAAAAAGACAGTGTTAATATAAATGCTTCAGATATTGCCCTTTTTTTCTGACTTGCTGGAGTCACCCGAAAAGTTGATATCACAGGACAAATTTTCCCAAATTCTCTATAAAAAGGATTATGGACGTAACAGCAAGAATGTTAAAACGCGTATGATTGACACTCTTGTGGTCAGCAGGCGTTTTAGAAATCACGCTGTATTTCTGAATGTATAAGTATTAAATCAGAACGAGCATGTGAGAGAGAAAAAGGTGAACCTTAATTTGCAAAAGGACAATCGTATGTTCTGTAGCTGAAAATATATGAGTAGTCTCCGTAATACCATATGTAAAGAAGACAGACCCTCTGAACAATCACGAATAATTAAGCTCTCACCCTCCCTTCCTTGGCTGTGCCCACTGGAAACAGGAATAAATAGCCCCTTCAGCACTACGCTAGATCACGCTAAGGTCTTGGGTGGAAAGGAAGCGGGGAGAGTAAACTGGTTACACTGCATCAAGTACAAGCACATGTAAGTGTTTCTGGATTGCGGGGATAAGATGCTCTGGGCTTGTTACTGCTCCTTGATCCAGAGAGATTTAAGGATCTGGTTTCAATTAGATGCTTTAAGCCAGTAAAACTCTATCCATAAAGACACACTTATAGAAGAACTTTAAGATAATTAGGATGCTGAGGAAACTGACGAATTCCATTCCTTTTCCTTCTCCTCCTTTATTTGCCATCCAGTTGAAAGAAGAAAAAAAATAGCCGTATGATTTTATGAATTAACCAATGGTGGCAAAATTAAATAAACGAATCCAGAGGGATCTTAACAAACTGAGCACTGATACAGCGAATCTTTGGGGAGGAAGTGTACAAGTTCATGACCTTTGACACAGTGTCCACTGGCTAAAACCAGCACAAGTGTAAAAGGTAAACTTCAGGAGCAATTGGAATTAGATCAGTGCTGGGAATTCAGACAGCCACTTATTAAGTGAAAAAGGGTAACTATTATATTTTGCAAATAATCTGTGTTCTTCTAAGGTCGTTAGACCTGAATACAAAGGCAGGCTGAGTCAAGAAAGAATAAAAGGAGAGATGAGTCTTATTTCTTTAAACAAATGCCTGAGCGAAACTCACATGTCGGGACTTCCCTGGTGGCTCAGTGGCTAAGAATCCTCCTGCCAATGCAAGGACACGGTTCAATCCCTGGTCCAGGAGGATCCCACATGCCGCGGAGCAACCAAGCCCATGTGCCACAACAACTGCGCCTGCGCTCTAGTGCTCGCGACCCACAACTACTGAGCCCGCGGGCCACAACTACTGAAGCCCGCACGCCTACAGCCCGTGGTCTGCAACAAGAGAAGCCCCCACTCGCCACAACTAGAGAAAGCCCACGTGCAGCAACAAAGACCCAACGCAGCCAAAAATAAATAAATTAATTTTAAAAAATAAACAAACAAAAAAACTCACATGTCCACCAGGATGGACTTGCTACCAGTGATTACTTTCATTCTAATCATCATTGACAAATCTCTTGTGGCCAGCTAAGAACAAAATTTATTTGGATTAACTTCAGTCATGTCAAAAACATCTGTAAGTGGTAGCTATGGATATCAGCATGGCATGACTTTTGAGTTCAATTCAAATGTTTCACTCTTTGTGTTCATAAAACCCAAGGTGGTGGAGTAGCAGAAGGGGCTCTACATGTTGCAGATCTGTGCTGACAAGGTGTGACTGTCGAGCACAGGAAAGACGGCTAGTCCGAATCAAAATGTGCTGTAAGGATGAAATATACAGCAGATTTCCAAGACTAAGCATGGGAAAAAAGAATGTCAAATACTCCGTTAATCATTTTTATACTGATTAAACCTTGAAATGGTATTTTAGATATACTGGGTTAAATAAAGCATATTATTAAAATTCGTTTCAGCTGTTAGTTTTTACACACCAGGAAACCAAAGTGCAGAGAGGATAAGGAATTGCCCAGGGTCACAGAGGTTAAGAAGTGGTGGAAGCAAGATTCAAATCCGACTGGCCAACTGACTCCAGAGGTAACATTCAAAACCCTATACTCTCTAGTCTAATTCACTTTTCAAACATTCTCTCCTTCTCCTCTCCTTGTCACACCCTGTCCTACAGGCAAACCAAACCATCTACTTTCCCTGTATGCACATCATGTTTTCTGAGCATTGTTCTCCCTACCGGGAACGACTTCCCTTTCCTATTTCCATATAACGAAACTCACCTCAAATGATACCTCTTCCAGGAAGCCTTCCCTGAACTTCCAGTAGAAACTTACTTCCCTTTCTTCTGAATGTCCCCCCCTATTTCACCTGTACTTCTGGTATTACTTGATAGTTACAGGTGTACTTATAGTTTATCTTCCTGCTAAGAAGAACTTGGCATTGTGCATCTTTGAATTGCCTATGGTTCCTAGCACAGAGATGCACATGATAGGTGCTCAAAAATTCCTTTTATAAATGAATGAGTAAATAATAAATATATAGGATGAAAATTAAAACCGCTTTCTATCCTCAATAGGTTTATGATTGAGTACAGAAGGAAAGATGGACTGCCCAAGTGATATAAAGCAAATGCCTTTTTTTGCCCCCAATTAGAGGTGGCTGAAGGGAATTGAAGAACGGCAACTTCACTGTCACCTACGTCCTTCTATTCAAATCCTAGCATGTGATGACGCTTGGCAGATATCCATCAGACATGATCAGGCTACAACTGAGTTCTAGCTATAATGCCTGGTTGACATCTGTAGAAACAACTTTACACACCACAAAGAACCCAGGCTTAGGAAATCAGCTGTTCTGAAAATACCTGCGTTAACTCTTTCATCATCACGTGGCCACCTCACCAAAGGCTCTCAGAGATGCAAATATAAATTACTCCATATCGTGTTCTAAGAAATCAAGATATTCCTCCTTTCAAGTGTATCCTAATTGCTAGGTTTTAAAAAATTTTATTTAATTAATTAATTTATTTTTGGCTGCGTTGGGTCTTCGTTGCTGCGCGCGGGCTTTCTCTAGTTGTGGCGAGTGGGGGCTACTCTTCGTTGGGGTGTTCAGGCTTCTCACTGAGGTGGCTTCTCTTGTTGTGGAGCACGGGCTCTAGGTGTGCGGGCTTCAGTAGTTGAAGCACGCGGGCTCAGTAATTGTGGCTCACGGGCTCTAGAGCTCAGGTTCAGTAGTTGTGGAGCATGGGCTTAGCTGCTCCGTGGCATGTGGGATCTTCCTGGACCAGGGATTGAACCCGTGTCCCCTGCACTGGCAGGCGGATTCTTAACCACTGTGCCACCAGGGAAGTCCCTAACTGCTAGTTTTAAATTTTTTAAAACTTGACATCATGAAAAGACACTATGCAGCCCTTCATAATGACTCACGGTTAAAGACATCTTTTAGCTAGATGTTGGCAGGTGGTATATAAAATAAGGAAATGCATGAGCATGTAGAGAGACAGTACCCAAGGCAGAGAGGAGAATGACTAGATCAGGCAGCTTGCAAGCCATCCAGGACCTTATTAGAGGTGTCTCTACTAAGTGACATTTTAAATATCTATAAAAAACAGCTCTGAATACTGTCACATATGGAAAGCAAAATAAATATTTCTAAGAAATCTATTCCACAATTACCATCTGCAGTTATGATTAAGGAAAGGGAGATATTGCATTGGTGTTCTTCAAATGTGGAGGATTAAACTACTGAATTTGGGACCAACCAAACTGGGAAATGAGAAAAGCCCAAGGTGGAGTAATACTATCACTGGGGGAAACCTAAAGGGCTAGCTTTAGGTTATGCAGCCCACAAGTTACATTCCCATCTTTCAGAGAGGGCACAAAGATGAAAGTAGAGGAAGCACAGGGAGCAGCAAATGATTTTACTCAAGGCAGCCGAGTGAGGCAAAAGGGAGCTTCAAAGCAAACCTCAAAGCCAACAGGCATAGGAATCAACCTGGACTTGTGGACCGGCCAATGGCCCACCTTGACCAAGACCACTCATCGCATGATGTAACTTACAAAATCAGCCATAAAACAATAAGTTAACCACGTTGCCTACTGGTAAGCTATAGACATAAGGCAGGAGTCTGAAATTTCACAGAAAGATCTATCAGGGCGGATCCACAAAACATCTTTACCTCAGGGAAAATACAGTTGAGCAATTGTGAAAAGAGGAATGCCACTACTCTTTCTTTTTCAACAAACCTATAAAATTTTAGACCAGAAAATTCTCTGGAGACCATCTATTCCAATCTCCCACTTTAGAGAAAACTGAGGCCTTAAAGAAAGGAAAAACCATCCTAAGACCACAGTAGGTAGTCAAGCCTAATCTTGATTTTAGACTATAAAAGAGAATATAGAGTCTCAAAATTGAAATCTGTAGTTTGACAAGTTGAGGGGTGCTCTTTCTTTCAAAGGTTTGTGCTGAGTCTTTATCATTTATTTACAGCTCCCCACCATTCTTTCATATCTTGGTTAACTGATTTCATTCTGCCATTCTATGTCCTCTACCCCTGAATCTATATCTGATTGTATCTATGACTGCTAATAAATTCCCTAAATTAGGCACTTTGAACATATGCAGAGATTATTTATTGAGTACATTTATTGAGTACCAGGCATGTGTATTCTTAATAGAAATAGTAATATCAACGCCTGTTAACCAAGCACTCACCTATGTGCCAGGCACCGTGCATTTTCATATTTAATCCCTAACAGTCTTATAAGTAGGTTACAATTCTCATTATAATTTTTATTTTATAAATGAGGAGGCTGAGGCAGAGGGAGGTAAATCCACTAGTTAGTTAGTGATGTGGTTAGCTTTCTCCCCGACTCTAGAACTTATACTCTTCATAATTACACTCTCCCACAGGCCATATTCTTGTGGTTTTCCCCTTTATATTATGTAGCCCCCTGCAGTTTTCTTTATTCAGGGCCTCGCAGAAGACCCCAAACACAGGCACATCGAATAAAGCCTTTTTTATGATCTAGTTGGAGGAGCAGTCCCAATAGCAACATATCTGACAGCAGCTTTAGGAAAGGTAGCCAGTGGTAAGAAAGCAAATGGTAGACAGGCTTGGGCCTTCCCAAGAATCCATTTCTGAATGTGTCCCAGAGGTGTACTTTTTTTTCCTCTTACAACCTTGATAATCAAATTTATCCCTTGATAGCTAAAATCATGCCTCTGCTGGTGACAAGAAGAATCTTAAATCTCTGAAGGACAGATGATAACCTAGTACTATCAATTTGATTTGGGAAGAGAAGGCTGTGAAATGGCCTTAAGTGTCTGATAGGAGATTTTTCTCAGGCAGCCTGAAAAAAATCTGTGGAGGGTGATAATGATAAAAACCAATTCTAAGCAGGTAGAGCCTGAAGTGAAGGCGGTCTCTCTGTGACATTAGAAGGAAGTATTCTTAGATCTCCTTTAAAAAGAGCCAGGCAAACTACTGTTTCTATGTCCCTGAGAAGGGAAATGATGGAGAGAAACAATCACAGCTGCTGATGTCTGTACTGATACTTCCAGACCCCGGGATTCTACCAGAAACCACACTTTTAAAATGAAACACAGACATATTTTCCCCAGGGGTGGGGACTGGGGGTGGAGGGAGGAGTAGGACACGTGCCCTCCTGATTAGACTGAGTTCTTTTATCCCACTAAAAACTTTATTATTTCGGCCACTCTATTTTTTCTTCCATTTTTATCACCAGTTCCCTTTTGGGTACCCTGTTGACCTTGGGCACAGATATCAAGAACTTTCTTTGGTACCACAGCTGGGAGGTCTATGTCATATCATGTTTTCACCTCACTGTCTCTGTAAAGAGAATTCTTGGAAGGGTCGTTTTCCATCCCCTTTCACCCTAAGATTTGAGATTTTAAGTTACTAGTTAGGAATTCAGTCACTTTGTTGCATCTAAAGGTCAAGTATAGAACCCAAGCTGAAACGTCATTAATTCACTGTGCTTTAACTCTGGAGATGTATTTCATAAAAGCCCAGAGTATCATGAAATAATCAAAAATTGTCTTCATGTGTGGAAAGGTGTTTTCCTCTTTCGTGTGCCTGTCAGCCATTAAATAAAACTCTAAAATGTGGGAAAGCTAAGAAACAGGGGCTCTGGGCATGGCATTCTCCAAATAGATTCTTGTGACTCCATCAAATGAGGACACTTTTGTTTTAACGATGCACCAGGAATTTTCTCTGAAAGGTTCTGGGAATGGCAGACTCATTCCTGGTTAGACCCCCTCTCTCTCTAACTCCCACAACCCGCCCTGCTCCCAACAGGATGGGAAGAAAACGTCCTTAGGAGACCTTTCCTTTTTTATATTACACAATCTCATCTCTGGAATTCAAGTCCTAGTACTGCTCAGACCGAATAAGAAGTGCTTGTCACCAGGAAGGCGGCCATCTAAACAAGCAGCAGCTAGATGAGAAAAGAGGGCATGTCAGCCCAGAGCAGCAGAGAGGGTTTCTCACAGCAGCTATTTGCAACCCTCCAAGGAGCTTCAGAGGCTGCCCATTAAAACCCTGTTAAAACACTTCTGATGTTGTCAGCAGCAGAGAGCTGAAATAGCACAGCGATCACTGAGATGCTATCTGCCTTGAGCAATTCAATGGTACTGTCAATACTATGAGCAAGGAGGTACAACATAAAGCAACAACCTAATTTCTATATCAAAATTTCATAAGCTCCCTCAGCTGGCAGCACCCGTCATGGGGGCACATAGAGACCAAGCCAGTGGACCACCCTAGGGAGAGAAAGACCTTTATGTTCAGATCTGGCCCCAAAGTCCTGAACCTGCACACGACTATTGAACCTGCAATACTCCTAGGAACTTTGCCCAGAAAGGAATTACTGGAATGAATGTTCCTCTCCAGGGCACCACTGGGCACCAGTTAAGGCATGGGATTTCTGGATCAGGTTCCTTTCTTGGAGGTTGTATGTTCAGAAGACAGTTTGTTCCACCGACATCTACCCATGTTTGTTCCTCACGAGAAGAGTCCAATTGTATTGAAAAGGCTACAGAATTTGCCTGATTTCATACTTCACTGCTCTGTTTCTGATTTCCGATGACAATATTAGTTACAGAGACCAGAATCCTAATTCTAGAGCACCTTCCCTTGTCAGCAAACATAAAGAAGAAGGTATCTTACGACTGTTTTGGATGCAAGTTGAAAACAGCAGGTAATACAGGAGAATTCCCGCGCTTTAGAAGCACACAGCCTGGTATCGTTCCATTTGATGGCTCTTTCTTTTGGCTAACATAGGGTGATAAATAGGGAGGCTGTCACCCACATCAGTGCACTTTTAAGGGTGAAATGAGCACCGCTAATTAAACTGACACGTGCAAGCAGGAGCTGGGTAGACTGGGACCTATGATTAGCCGAGCTAAGTCCTCGCAGTAAATTGAGACTTGAAAAGTTATGTGATGGGATAGGAAATGAATAAGTGGCTATTTCCTCACAGAACGAACAGCAGGATGGAATGAAGATGCTCAGCCCACCAACTGGATGTCTTACTTGCCTAATAACAAACGTCAGGCTGTTTGATCCACGGTGTCCATGCAGACAACTGAGCCAACTCAGCCCTGACCCCCCCTCCCCGGCCCCCACCCCACCCCCCCCACCCCACCCCACCCCCAGGTGAGAGGAAGGAGGCATTACCATGTGACTACAACGCAGTTACAATTATCCACTGCAACTTCACACGCAGGGTGCTGGGACAGCTAGCGAGCTGTCTCCAGGAAATTTACCTGAAGCCAAGAGCATGCTGGTCTCAGGGTCCTTTTCTCTGGCCCCAAGGACAGACCCAAGAGGACAGGCAGAATGGGGTTTGGGCATTTTCCACTGTGGTAGAATTTAAGGTAATCCCAACACACTAAGGAGAATTCAGACTGTAGTCTTTCGGGTAGAGTCTTTGAGGGAAAGGAGTATTACCTAACCTTCTGGATGCTTCTAATCACTGTGATAATGGGCTCACAGGGTAATGGGGTAGGAGGGGGAGACTTCAGACGGAGAAAGCCAGTGCAGCAAGCTCCACAAGGAACAAGAGATGGGTGCTCGATTCAATTTCCCATGACGCAACACTTCGCATTTCTTCTTTTAACCATCTCAGTGGGTGTTCTGCCTGAAGACCATGATAGCATAACCAGACTATAAGCAAAGCAATATTAAGTGAAGAACTACTTGGAAAAGATCAGATAATCCCAAGAATTCTGGCAGTAACTAGTCGACTTAAATTATCAGTGGCCAATTATAATTGTTCATTCAAAACACGAAGGCCTCTCAGAGCAATAAACTCAGTAACCAAGACTTTTCAGAGGAAGTCTGACAGTTTTCTTGTATAGTTTATTTTGTGCCTGGCATTAACGCTTTTTTTAAAAAAAAGCATTAGGCTTTTTTTAAAAGGCATTTTGAGGAAGGGAGAAAAAAAGGCTTCAAGGAGTTTAAGCAAAGCAATATGGGTTGCTACACGATGAAGAAAAATATTTCTCAAGCAAATTGACAAGTCAGAGGAATCTGCCTAATGATATCAGATGTGCAAAAGTGAACTTGGGATAAAAGGGGGGTAATTTTGGAGGGTGCCTAGGTCCTGGGAATATGCCCTTCATTTATTTGTCCATTCTTTCAATAGCTCCAAATAACCACGACAGGAGGAAAAGCACTTCTGCTCTCAGTTCCTGTTTATCTTTTTCAGGAAAGATTTCCTATAATTTACATTACTAAGGCAAGCCAAACTAAGCCACAATGATTCCTGGGTCACAATATCCTCACCAAACACTTCCAAACCATTGTAAGGACTGGAAATCATCCAGGTGGGAAAAGAATCTATTCTTTTCAGGAATCCAGATTTTTTACTATCACAAAAGGCAGAGGACACTTTAAAACTAGCGCTAACTTTAAACTCTACAAGGTAGGCAAACAACTTTGCAGGCTGAGGACTTGATATTTAGATAAAGGAAAACCTGCACAAGACTGTACAGACTAGGGACTTCCCTGGTGGCACAGTGGTTAAGAATCTGCCTGCCAATGCAGGGAACACGAGTTCGAGCCCTGGTCCAGGAAGATCCCACATGCCGTGGAGCAACTAAGCCCGTGAGCCACAACTACTGAGTCTGAGTTCTAGAGCCTGCAAGCCACAACTACTGAGCTCACGTGCCACAACTACTGAAGCCCGCATGCCTAGAGCCCGTGCTCCACAACAAGAGAAGCCACCACAATGAGAAGCCTGTGCACCGCAACAAAGAGTAGCCCCCGCTCGCTGCAACTAGCAAAAGCCTGCGCACAGCAACAAAGACCCAATGCAGCCAAAAATAAATAAAATAAATTTTTTAAAAAAGAGTGTACAGACTCACTGTTAACAAATGCACATTTTAAATTCTGTATCTTAGAAGAGTGTGTTTGAAAATTATCTTTTTAAAAAAAATTTTTATTGAAGTATAATGGATTTACAATGTTGTGTTAATTTCTGTACAGCAGAAATTAACTTTGCTATACAGCAAAGTGCCTCAGTTATACATATATATATTCTTTTTCATATTCTTTTCCACTATGTGAGAATTATCTTACTTCATACAAAATCAACAAGTATTTATTGAACTGCCTAGTTCATAGATACGATGACACAGGCTAGAATCCTACATGTGTTTCAATTTGGTATCTCCTTTCTGAACTGTTTTGTTTTGTTTTGCTTTGTACTTTAAACTTCCGTTAAGCGTAGGGTCAATTCTGGAAGAAAAAAGCTTCTCCCTCAATACTTTGTAAACCTGAGTTAAGGCAAATCTGACGAAACAGTGACATAAATCCCAATAGTGGTATCTTCTGTAGTACATAAACACATATCGACACCACTCTAAATCCACTCATATGTCCCAGACTATGCTCAATTTCTTGACATCCCATGATACACTAAGGAATCTCCCTCCTCACTTACTTAGAGCTTATTCCTAGGAAATGGGAATAGACAATTCATGTCATGCTGCCTAATCTGAAACGATGCTATACCTCCAAAGCAAGGGAAATGGCTATCAGAGAGATTAGTATGGAATAAAATATACAGTAAGATATTCAGCAAAATGTTCTGGAATATAAAAAGACCTACTACTGGGGAAACCAACATAAATATATATTTTAATAAATTAGAAAAGTGAACCTATATATCACACTCTGAAAAGCAAAAGAGATCCAACTAAGACAGAGGTTTTCAAGTTCGGCCGTACACTGGAATCATCCAGAGAGTTTAAAAAATACTGATGTCTGTGCTTCAATCTCAACTGATCTGAGCGTGGTCTGGAGATAGGGATTTTTTGAAAGGTCCCCAAGGAATTCTAATGTGCAGCCAAGGTTGAGAACCACTGCACAAGAGCTGTTGGTGTCCACATCTAATGGAGCCTGGATATGGTGAGCTGGGGGGGTTAGCAAATTAAGGAGGTGAATTGGAAAGAGATGGAAATTGGGAGAGGCTAATGTTAAACTTTCACTCTTCTTGTAAAAGATTACAGTTTACTTTGCAATTAAGTAGCTTTAAAAAATATGTCAGGGGCTTCCCTGGTGGCGCAGTGGTTGGGACTCCGCCTGCCGATGCAGGAGTCGCGGGTTCGTGCCCGAATCCGGGAGGATCCCGCATGCCGCGGAGCGGCTGGGCCTGTGAGCCGTGGCCGCTGGGCCTGCGCGTCCGGAGCCTGTGCTCTGCAACGGGAGAAGCCACAACAGTGAGAGGCCTGTGTACCACACACACACACAAAATATGTCAAAAGATATTCCTCTGTATTCTAGAGTCTGCAGTGTAATGGACATTGGTTCCCACTTTATGCAGGGGGAGCAATGCATACACGTTTGGAGACATATTCAAGTGTCTGCATGTCTCAAGTGATGAAGCAACAGAATCACTACAAATCTGGGGGGAGGTCAGGAATCATCTAGTTTAGATGTTTCACAAAATACCAAACTGAAGTATAGAAAGGTAAAGTATCAGAAGAGATAACTAAAAACCAAAGACATCCAGATTCCCCATCCAGAGAAAGAATCAGCCAAGCAAGTTCTTTTCTCTTGTACTATGATGCCTGAAATATTTTCTCTAACCAACGGGTTTCAAGAGACTTTTGTTTCCCTCTCAAAAGAGTTAAAAGCATTAGACATCAGTGAAATATATCCTTGTCCATTCTTTTTTTTAGTGGTACGCGGGCCTCTTACTGTTGTGGCCTCTCCCGTTGCGGCACACAGGCTCTGGACATGCAGGCTCAGCGGCCCAGCCGCTCCGTGGCATGTGGGATCTTCCCGGACCGGGGCACGAACCTGTGTCCCCTGCATCGGCAGGCGGACTCTCAACCACTGCGCCACCAGGGAAGCCCCTTGTCCATTATTAAGAAGCTAGCTCCCTGAACTGAAAAATATTAGACCAAGCCAAGAAGTAGACTAAGAAAAATCATAATAATAGACAATATGTGAAATTAATCCTGGTTAGTTATATTTCCTGCTTATCTGCTCCAGCTATCGAAAGAGAGAGCCTGATTGGTTCCTTAAATTCTATCAGGTGGATGTAAGAGAAATGTAGGTTGTATTTACAGGGTAATCCTGTGCATTAAGTATATGCAAGTGGTTAATTTTCTGAGACGAAACCCCCAACAAACTTGTTATCACTAAATACTGCTCAGCGTCTGTATGGTACATTCATAGCCAGAGAATACCCTTTTGAATAGTTATCTTTCAGTATTTTCCAGGAAAGCCACAGTTAATTCCAAGGAGTAGTTCCATTAGTATATTCCTTTACTTGGAATGAGCTTTGAAACCGGCCCTACAAGGAGTCCTGTGAGGTTAGTTAGCATCTCCAGCCCACTTTAAATCAAGCAACAGCTCTCAACAATCATTCTCTTGCCTTTCACTTTAGGAGGCATTCGGCTGCCAGAATTCCTCACTCACCCCTTTGCACTACATTACCATAGACCTTTCTCTGCCATCCTGGGACAATTGCAAAAGGGCAGAAGGCAGAGTTTAATATCTCATTCAGTTCTTCCTTGCCTGCCTCACACGCTGGGAGCTGCCATGGTTTGGAATTCATGATGGACTAAACCACATCCAGAAGACTCAAAACCTGTGAGTTCTAAACAGCTACCTAGGGACTTCCCTGGTGGTCCAGTGGTTAAGACTCCGCGCTCTCAGTGCAGGGGGTCCAGGTTTGATCCCTGGTCAGGGAACTAGATCCCACATGCATGCCACAGCTAAGAGTTCTCATGCCACAACTAAGGAGCTGGAGAGCTGCAACTAAGGAGCCTGCCTGCTGCAACTAAGACCCGGTACAACCAAATAAATAAATTAATTAATAATAATAATAAAATAAACAGCTGCCTAGCACAAATGTCTGTCTGTCCATCTGTCTATCTATTCATCCTCCATCTTTCTTTCACAATTTTCAAAACAACTGTATTTTTCAAAAAGGAAAACATGTAAATATAAGACAGTTAAAGGTCAGGAAGAGAGATGAGCTACAATGCAGAGGTGGCAAAAGAAGATCATCCTTCTTGGAACTTGAGGTAAGATGGTTATTGTACTACTTTTGCTTTAAATTCTCATCATGCCTTACTTTTCTCATATGAAAAATTTATGGATAAGAATTAAACAAGGGAAGGAAACTCACACTTACTGAGGCACCAACTGAGCACAGTTGGCTAGGTTCTGAGGAACACAGAAAAAGTATTAACGTAGGTCCTGCCTCAAAGCAGTTAACTACCTTGTTGGAATTCAATTCTAAAACATAAAAGCACTTGCACACAGTATAATAAAAAAAAAAAGGTATTAACTAAATAAAGGAGGAACTCTCAAGAAAGACTTTTAGAAGGAAGGACCAGAAGGACATATAGATATGGGCAAATTTTGCCAAGGGAGCCCATAGATACAATGCTAATCAAATGCCATTGCCCAAAAATGGGACCTCCACAAAGGCCCCTTCATTTTCTAGCGTGGTTTCTAAGAGAGGCTGAAAAACGGAAACTGGAAACTAACACCAGTGCGTCTAATAATCGCCCTGGTTATAATTAAGGCTGGCATAGTCTCTGCCTAAAGCAAAGCAAATATGAAGGCATCTTGGCTAAATCCACTGACTTGCATAGACACACATACTTATATTTTATATACTTATATTTATTTATACATATATTATTATATATAATTTTTATATATTCAAGTGTACATATAAAAATAAAGTGGTAATGTGTGTGTATGTATATATAAAACTTTTATTCCATGCCTTGTCTTTTGCTAATATAGCAGACTTCGGACACCTCTTTGAAGGTATAGACAAATTCTTTGCTACAAACAAAGAATTTAGGGGGTTAGTACACATATCCTCTTATTTTTAAACTTGTTGATCTTCAAAATAGGATATCCTTCCAATGGAACAGATCTTTTCGCAGGTAGGCTTTTTGTAAACAGGATATGTATACTCTTTAAGGAGCAACAAGTTGAGGATATAAATCTGTCAAGTCTAGAATATTCCTACTGAGTTTTACAAATGGCAGAAAACAATAGTGTACCAGTTCTTTCTAACATTAGCTGCTTTGTTCCTCTCACAGCCTTACAGAAAAGTTGTTTGCAACTCTTCACATCCTTACAAAGTATTCAGATTCTTCAATGAAATGAGGTTCCCACATTGTGGATACACCCACACAGCAAACTGCTACAGTGAATGAAACGGATTATAGTCAGATCTTTGACGATACTAACTTTACGCTAAGGCCGTACTCTGGTGGGCAGCTTTCCCTCCAAATCTATGCCTGAAAAATGTTACCCAAGAAACGACCCTAGACCTTCAGAAGAGCTGTTGAGTGGTTATTTGAGTTGAAACATTTCCTGTGTGGGAATAGACTGGTATAAGTACAATGATGGTTCCCTGGCTGAAATGTCAGACGCATTTTTTTTTTTTGGATGGAGAAACGACCTGGATACAAAGAAAAGATCCTGAGTCTAATGATGCATAATTCCTACTAGACCAATGCACATCTGCAAAACCAACCTCAGGAGAGCCTGCCTGCCTTATGCAGCCACCTCTGCTGCTCTAGATAGCACTCTTTTCAGCCAACAGCTCTTCCACGGAGCAACACTCACTTTAAATCAGCTTCCAAACAGCTATTCATCCAAGGGAGGACAATTCAAAGGGATCAAATTGGGCAGCTCAGAAATCTGTGGCTAGAGACATGACAAAAGAGGTCAGAAGGGACCCAGAGGGAGGGTGGCTCTCAAAAAGGGAGGAGAGTCTCTGGATGTTTACATTCTTGTTTGAAAAGTCTTCCAGGGCACAAGTACAGTCAGTAAGGAAGCACAACCACCTGGTGGCCAACTGGGCTGTCGTATGAACTAACCAGGCAATGATTACTGATGACAGAGGGGAAAAGTGAAGGGGGGCTGGTTCCAGCAATTTTGAGGGGAGTGGGGAGAATGTTAATGTCATTCCATTTCTTCTGAAGAAGTGAGAATACTCTCCAGGACAGTTCCTCCCACCCCCACCCCAGGCTTTTTCTCCTTTCCTCCACCCAGGGCAGAGATCCTGGCTCAGAGAAGGCTGTGGGCAGCTAAGACTCTGGCTCACTTCCACCATCTCTGGGGGTGTGGGTCAAGCTTGGCCTGGGATAGACTGGAGAGAGAATCCTTTCAGTTCTGCTGAAGGAGGCTTACACACGCCTTCATCTCCCCATGATAACCTACACCTACCTGTGGAGAGTAGATTCCCTGCTTCTTCTGCACGATTCCTGACTCCCTGAGATGGGAGAGTGAGTTAGCAGCTGGAAGAGTCCCTTCCCTTTCGCTCTCTGTTCATGTCTGTTATAACTCAGAGTTAGGCAACCACTTTGTGATCCTATTTAAAAGCTATCCCTGAAATTGCCTCTGCTAAGTAGTTTACTACTACTATCACCACACAGGGAGGATTCTATGCTTAGCATCTGGTCACAGAGCAATTTCAGCAATAGGTCCTAGATTAGAACTTGGTGAACCTGAGGCTTTCACTGGTATTATTCCTAGCCACCAGGTATGAATCAGGGAAGAAATTCAGAACCTGGCCCTATCTTTCAAGACTTAACTTCAACATTCACTCCCTTAGGATTTCTGGATATCATCTAACAGACCATAAAGGTAAATCTCTAAACGGCTCCAAAGGGATCTTTCAGAGTTAAAAAGTCACTCCATCACAAAAGCTACACATGTCCTTATTATACAACAGGAACAAATCCACTGGGTTACTTCACCTGCCAAGGGGTAAATTCGCCCTCTGCCTGATGGGAATGACATTAACTTCCACGGCGGTGATGTTGTAGTCACCTATCAAGTCAGTAGGTGCCAATATTCCTGATGAGAGCTGGCTCAAGTTTTAACCTTCCTCACATTCTATCCTTTTATGAACCCTGACACTTCCTCTCTGCAACTGATGGAATCAACTTCCAAACCTGGTGGATTTCGTGTCTAATCAGAGCATTCTCCTGACCTTTTTTCTGTATAGGGGTGAAGGCTGGACCACTGTTCAAGTGGCTTTCTGTTCAGCCTCTTTAAGAAGCAGTGGCAGCAGCTCTCCTACAAAATGGTCTAGGGCAGCCACCTAAAAGGGTGGGTGATCTTCATAAATGGACAGGAAACAGAAAAGACGAATATTTGGGTGGATGACAGATGCCTTAACTGGCCTTCAAGATACGAGCTGTTCTATTAAACATAGGGCCATTATGCTGGCCGGCCATCCACTTTAAACCCCAGAGTGATTAAAATGCTGGCAGGAAATGAAAGCTCTCTATTGAAGGTCCTTCCCTGAGGTCCTAATTTCAAACCAAATTTTACAGCACCGCACAGGAACAAAGGAAGCCCAGTCTTCCAAGTCTTCTTTTTGTCACTTTGGACAAAGACACCCCCTCATACTCTTCAAAGAACAATGGCCTCTGCAGAGCCACAGCCATGCCAAGAATGGGCACAAACCATACAGAAACACATTTTAAAAATACATTTTACACTGCCCTTGACATTTCGGATAAATAGAAACCACTGCACTGAAATTCCAAATATTTCATCCTTTCCCTCCTCCCTTTGCCTCTGTAATGAGAATTTTCCTATTCTCCCAATCTACTTGATCTTTGACATTTTGGCCTCTGTGAATGGAGGACACAGTCAAGTAGCCAAATAAATTAATTATTCAGATAATTGCGTTTTATTAAAATAATCACTGTCACTGAGGCAATCGCATGATTTTCACCGTCAGAAGACAACATGGATGGCTACAAATCTTTTTTAATTGAAACATCGCCAGAGCCTTTCCTGTTCCACAGTCCACTACAAGCAAGCCAGGGAAAATATGTTATCAGGACAGGATTTCTTATTTCTTTACTAGCTGTTGTTTCGGGGTGGCCTTTTTTTTAAATTTTTTTATTTTTCCTTCTTCTTCTTCTTCAGCAAAAATAGCTTTTATGTTTTTACTGAACCACTTCAGATTCACTCTTCCACACAGTGGATGTTTACTTGGATTTGGCAGGCTGAGAACAGCTGGTTGTTTCCTAACGAATGGAACACGAGACCATATGTTTCAACATTTAAGCAATTTTGAACCAGAGGTATAATTCTGAGTGCCCTTTGTTGAAACTGTACATTAAATACCCAAAGGATCCAAGCTATACAAGAGATATGGCACCTCCCCTCCCCTTCCTTTTTTAGCACATTTCCCTTAGCAACAAAACCACTCCACACCACTTATATCACACACTCGCACCACAAGTTTGCAGGAGCGCTGGTGAGCTGACGACGGCTCTGCTTCAGGGGCAGCTGTATTTTAAACAGGGAAAGACAGCTAAGCAGACTTTTTCCTTCTAATTCTGTTTGGGAACGAAATGTGTCTGAGCCCCTCTGAGGGCACATCAACAATATGGATACCTATTTTTCTTCACAGAAGCATGGACCTAACAGATGTATAAAAGAGGAGGCTCTGATATTCGCATTTAGGATGACCAGACGCTTTGTCTCTCCCCTTTCCGTTTTAGAACATCCTCACGTGAAGCTAGGCTAGTGAGATTCAAGTTAAACTCACACCGAGGATGAGAAATGTCCTAAACAGAAGAACTTCTCATGAAACTTACTATCTCAGCTCTCTAATGAAACTTACTATATTTTTAAAAAAATTTGGTGCTTCAATATTAATCAATAAGAATGTTAGAAAACGAAACTATGGCTCTAAAGTCAGGCTGAGTCAGAGCATTAGCAAGGCATTAGCGGTGCACCAAAAACAAGATTCTCTTGTTCCTGGAAGATGAGAGCTCAGCTTCAGAAAAAAATGAAATACTGTGAGAAGTCAAATATATGTAAATAGGCAACACAATAAGTAAAATACCAAGTGCAGGGGAGTGGAACAGGAAGCCACCAGCCTCTAGAAAGTCTGAGAGTTCATGAAACCTCCCTATTTTGAGTTTAGATTTTGAAATAATAAATTGAAGTCAACACATTTTTAGACACCATTTTCTAAAATACTAAATGAGTTATTTATTAAGGTATAATAGGTAAGAGGTAAAACTGTAAGTGAAAACAGGTTATTTCTACCCTAGATTCAGAGAGGCATTTCTTTAACTTCTTTCTGAGTTCCTAAATGTCCCAGTCTCTGTAAGTTTCTGCACATGTGGTTGGATATATTTTTCGAAGGGGATTTTTAAAATAGCCCTACTTACTATCATTACTATACACTTTAAAGATAACTTAAAGAGGTGATCAATATTACCTCCTAAGATTTTTCTTCTCCATCCAGGTTCTTATATGAAAGGAAGATTAGTAATACTAACAATACTTTTCTTCCTCTGATTCCACTTAAGTGCAAGAATCCTACTGAGAGTTTTACAAAGCCATGTTACTAATAAAATCTCAGCAAAACCAAAAAGATTATCCCGCCCCACCACTTTCACCAAACAAGACACAAATACGTATATGCATTGTTTCTACCTTAGTTTAAATCTCACAGCTCCAAGAAAACTTGGGAAAATGGACCCTTTGACAGTTGAATTTCCTTGAGCCTTGTGACAGGGCAGATTTTCTCCTCTCCTGGGTTTTGAAGCAACACAGGGATTGCTTGGGGTAGGAGTGGTTGGAGAGGGCAGTTATATCCATGCTTTTAAGATGCTACTCAGTACACAAGGAAATAGGTACAAAGATGTTCACTGCAGCTTTGTTCATAGAAGCAAACATTTTTAAACCACTGCCACAGGGAGGCAGTTAAATCGATTATAATACCGCCATACAGCAGAATGCTATTGGAAAGAGCTCAATGAACAGGAACACAGGCCAATGAGTCAGAATATCTTGGTTTGAATCCAGCCTTGGCTTTTACTGTCTCTGTAACCTTGGGCACATCTATAACCTTTTTTAAACTCAATTTCCTCATCTATCAATACTTATATCCTAAAGTTATAGTGAAGATTAAATGAATTAATACACAGCTGCCTCTAGAAATATTACCCATTATTATTAATATACAGACAGTAAAAAGAATAAGGTAGATCTATAAGTACAATATATACTGACAGGGAGACGGTATCTACCACATAAATTGGTGAGAGGAAAAACACAGGTTGGAGAGCAGTAGATATAGTAGTATGAGAACAGGGAAGAAAATGGAATTTCTATGCTTTTACGCATGTACAGATAAAAGTTTAAGAAACATCCCTGCTCCATTGACAGATGAATAGATAAGGAAGATGTGGTAAACATATACAATGGAATACTATTCAGCCATAAAAAAGAATGAAATAATGCCATTTGCACCAACATGGATGGACTCAGAGATTATCATACTAAGTGTAGAAAGCCAGACAGACAAATATCACATGATATCATATGTGGAATGTTAAAAAATGAACTTATTTACAAAACAGAAACAGACTCACAGACATAGAAAACAAACTTATGGTTTTAAAGGGGAAAGTGGGGTGGGAAGGGATAAATTAGGAGTTTGGGATTAACAGATACTACTATGTATAAAATACATAAACAACAAGGACCTATGATATAGCACAGGGAACTATACTCAATATCTTTTAATAACCTATAATGGAAGAGAATCTGTAAAAGAATACACACACACACACATTACTGAATCGCTCTGCTGTACATCTGAAACTAAAACAACATTGTAAATGGACTACTCTTCCATGAAAATTTTTTTAATAAAACAAAATAATTAAAAAATAAGAAGAAGCATCTCTGCTATCTTTGGCATACTGCAAGAGTTTATACGCAGAAAACTTGAAAAAGGTCTAAGAACAAATATTAATATTGTGTCTTCATATAAAAAGATACTTGAAAAACATACTCCTTTGTAGCTTTCATGTCAGTTGTTCCCCTAATACTCTGTTCTTTCAAAACAAAATTATTTTGGGTCTACATTGAATTCTTCAAGTTAAAAAAAGAACTAGATAGGGGCTTCCCTGGTGGTCCAGTGGCTAAGACTCCACGCTCCCAATGCAGCAGGCCCGGGTTCCATCCCTGGTCAGGGAACTAGATCCCGCCCGGCGCAACTAAAACCCGGCGCAGCCAAATAAATAAATATTAAAAAAAAAAAAAAGAACTAGATAGAGCCAAAGTAAAACCTGCTACGTTCATAGGGAAAAACCACCTCATGGCTTTCTAACATTAAAAAGTAGTTTTAGTTAATATTATAGTTATTCGTAGTGCCACAAAAGAACTAGCATAACGTATAGATCTATATACACAGATATACATACACACACAAAGCAAGATAAAATATGCCTACTTGTTGTAAAAATAAGTTGTTCCCAGAGCTCAAGAATCATCCAGACAGCTCTGATTCAGAACATGGGGAAGGCTGTGCATGCGATGCCCAAAAAATGCCCCAGGGTGCCACAAGCATCCCAGCTATTCCGACAGACAGTCACTCCAGTGTATGTGTCAAGGCATACGGCACTGCAAAAGCTAATGGATCGGTCTTAAGCTAAAAATCAAAGGTGTGATTTGATTTTAAGTTCCTGTTTCAAAGGTGATGATTTGATGGTACTAGGTAAGGCTTTTGCCTAGATTATGACTTACCCGACACATCCTGAATTGTGCAAGACTCACTCATTCAGCAACATTTATCAAGTGCCTATAACTAGAGTGCTAGAAACAGTCCTCTAAAACTTAGGCTAAAACCTATGTTACCCAGATACGTGAAAAACCTACAGAAGTAAAAGAGAAGTATAATTCAGGAATATGCGCATCTCGCCCTTTAGGTGGGAAAAGAGATATCATTGTTTTTCCTTTAAAAGCTCAGATTCTACTGATCTGATGGACACAGATAGCATAAAGGCCTTTGGGGCAAAAATTATCTTCCTAATTGATAAAAAAAGCTGTCCTTCTGATTGTGTCTGCCTGAAACTCTGCCCCTGATACAGTTCACACCCTAAGAATAACAAGACTACTCGTCTGTTAAGTACTTGGGTAAAACTAGGTACACTCCACAGGTCCTAGAAAGCTTAGGCCACTTTATTTATTAATTTATTAATTAATTAATTTATTAATAAATTTATTTATTATTTATTTTTGGGTGCATTGGGTCTTCGTTGCTGTGCGCAGGCTTTCTCGCAGCGAGGGGGGCTACACTTCGTTGCGGTGCGTGGGCTTCTCATTGCAGTGGCTTCTCTTGTTGTGGAGCACGGGCTCTAGGCGCACGGGCTTCAGTAGTTGCGGCACGTGGGTTCAGTAGTTGTGGCTCACAGGCTCTAGAGTGCAGGCTCAGTAGTTGTGGCACATGGGCTTAGTTGCTCTGTAGCATGTGGAATCTTCACGGGCCAGGGCTCGAACCCGTGTCCCCTGCATTGGCAGGCGTATTCTTAACCACTGCGCCACCAGGGAAGTTGCTTAGGCCACTTTAAATTAGCCATTTTCAGACTAACCAGAGTGGGAAAAGCAGCTGAACAAGGGTCTAGAGAACATAAAAGAAGCACATTCTCTGATGAGCAGCTCTCTTTCCTGCCCACTTCCCTTTAGACCAATGGTGGTGTAAGAAAGCACGACAGCATGTGGTAGCAATCACAAAGCCCAATTTGTTCTGAGCATGTCAAGGTCAATGACATTATGGCTGAGGAGACTGTCTTGAGCATTGGAAGTCTGCAACAGTTCCTGAATGTCACACAGGATCACCTACGGTGTTTGTTTGCCATTTCCTCCATACTACCTCTCTTAACAGCTATCTTTCCTGTAGACTTAGAAATACGCAGAAATGGAAATACCTCATTCTGGCAGTCCTCTGTTGGTCAACAGATAAATGCTATTGATGTTGACAAGGTGGGAGGCCCACCAGGAAGTCCAGCTGGATTTGTTGAAATAAAACAAATTTTCCTTCCTAAAACATTTTATCAGGAAACTGGTCTCTGCCTGTATCCCTCTTAGGATATACTGTCTGTTCTGGCTCTAGAAGACAGAAAAGGAGGAAAGAAATGATAGATGTTTGGGTTTTTTTCTTTCACTTTCAACCTTTTTTTTTTGACAGGTAGAAAAGAGAAAAATAATACTTCTTGTATTTCCCAGACAGGTAAGTTCCAAAGAAAGTCACTTTTTAATAACAAGAGAGTCTGAAAATTCTCTCCATTTTAACAGTGGACTGGAAAAATGAGCAGAGTAGGAGTAACCCATTGCATATTTGTCAGAAATTGCTACTTACTTAATTTCTTCTTAGTGTGAATCAGAAGTTAGCCTTTGATTTCAGATGGAATGGGACTTCCTAATTTTTTATCCTATTACTCTTTAATTTTTCTTCAAATTATTCTTGATGTTTAATAAGTTCCAAGACATTTTTCCATTCTCAGCCAACGCAAAGATTGAATAATACAATGGGAATCAGATTTAAAGAAAAAAGCCCTGGTACTGTGTTTTCAAAGGTAATCGTATTCCAGAAATACTTAATGTAAGGGCTATAAACTCTGTTTTAAAGAAAGTTACAGTGACGAAGCAACAACAATTTTTGTTATTTTTAACATGGGTATTTTAGTTTAAAAAAGATTCCACTCAATGTTTCCCAAATTCAGTGTTTCGCATAATGGTCAGTCCGATATGAATGTGGGAAAAAAAGACAAATCCAAACATGGAATATTATTTTCAAAAAATAGTTATAACTAAATGTAAAGGTCCAGTAAAATGTGATATTTAGATTTTTCTGAACTCGTTCACATGACCTTCATTCTATTTATAGAAATGCAGCAATTCCCATTTGAATATAGAGCAATACCTTGTAGGAGAACTTGGTTTAGCCAAATAAACTTGGGGAAAGCGTTGACTTAAAAATAAAACACTGGAAGAGGAGGGAGGGGCTTCCCCCACCCCCACCCCCCACCCCCGCCCCTGTGAAAATTTCCGGAAAAGTTGTAAACAAAGGCAGGTTTGGCTCAGACCCTGAGTGACTCTGGTGAGCTGAGGAGGATGAAGAGTATATCAAACCTCCCAGAGTGAGGAAATGTTTGTAAAACAGTTAGTAAATCACAGGCAGCCAGGGTCACCATGCTGAACAAGCCAAGGGACATGCAGCCAAAACCCCAGCTGTGAAAGAAGGGGGCCGGCATCCTTCACAACTTGAACCCCATTTTAAATGATCTCTTGGTTCCATTCTCTGCCCTTTCCCCTCTGTCACTTCAGAGCTTGGAGGGCTCTGCGATTAATTAGCTCAGGGCCAAGGGCAGGGCTGACTATCCCTTACTGACTGCCAAGGTGAGGATACTAGTACATTGAAAACGGAGTGATACTGATGGAGCCTTTGGTCCTAGGGACAAAGCTGAAAGTTCCAGCTGGAAAAAAAGAATCACACTCAACCTGGGAAAAAAAAAGTTTACAAAGATGAACAGAAAGCAAAATATGTAGCTGGAAGTTTCCATGTATTTCGAAATATCTTTTCAAGCCCTTTTGATCACTATTCTCCCTAACTATTCTGTGGTACATCTGTTAATTATTCTTTGCCTGATTTTACACAGATGACAATGTGGAAATTGTTAAGTTCTTCATAAACTGTCTTTTTTGTGCCCCATTGTCCCCCAGAAGTCAGGAAGACAAAAATAAAATAAAAATAGTAATGAAGGGAGAGAGAGAAAGGAAAATACACTCTGCAGGACTCTTCTCAACTACTCAGGGCAGAAGGTTCTTCCTGGCTGGACTGACGTTTAGTTCTCTTCATTAATCTTTACTCTCTAAAAATGACTTTTTAAAGACTGCCTATTCTTTCTCTACACCAAACTCAATCTGCCCACGCAGAAACTGTTACTATGCACTTAAACTATGGAATGATTGAAGGATAGTTATTAATGGTTTTTAAAAATTCTTAAAGTGAAAAGTGTGATGATAGATGAAAATGTTTACTTTTCGAATACTGAATGAAAAGAAGGTGGGACAGACAAAAGCATGTACCCCTGATCACAACCAGCAGAGACCAAAGATGGACAGAGCAAGGTGCTTACATTTAAAAAATAACTCAAAAAAAAAAGAAGTCTTGAAATTGTAAGAAAACTGTTCCCTTTTAGATTTAGCAGGCACCAAAAAATTTTTTTTTGAAACGAGAGGTAATAAGCACAGGCATTAGCAAACTTCTCCAGCAATTACACATAATTTAATATGAGCCCTAATTTACAACAGAGGGCTAAGACCACCTTCGTCATGATGCTGATACTATAAATATAAACCTGCTCAGAGAAAATTCAGTATCTTGATTACCTAAATTGAAACAAGACAGATACAAAAGAGTCAGCTTTACTGTTGAAAAGCTACCGACTTGGTATAAGTTATTCAGGCTGTTTATTTCTACTTCTGATGCATTACTTTTACTCCTCTTTTTTTTTTTTTTTTTTTTGCAGTACGCGGGCCTCTCACTATTGTGGCCTCTCCCGATGCGGAGCACAGGCTCCGGACGCGCAGGCTCAGCGGCCATGGCTCACGGGCCCAGCAGCTCCGTGGCATGTGGGATCTTCGTGGACCGGGGCACGAACCCGCATCCCCTGCATCGGCAGGTGGACTCTCAACCACTCGCACCACCAGGGAAGCCCTCTTTTACTCCTTTTAAATAGTCAGACCCTGTGAGAGCAACAGGACATGTGCTTTTGAGTTGCTTTTCTGGGTTGCCATTGAGTCAGACACACTCTCAGCTCATCTCTCACACTTTTGTCACAACAGCAGCCCAATGGTGATGCTATAAAATCCTCAGCTTTGCTTTATAAAAAATTCATTTGGCCCATCCAGAGATCAAACAAGATTTGGGGCCCAATGTATTCTTATTCTAACTAATGGAGTGATTAGCCCAGATAGCCTAGGGCAGAAAAACAAGGAAAATCAGAAGGAAAGTAAACTCGCTGTTGAGAGTTCTAGTGAATGCTTTGAATAATATTTCAAGGCAATTGAGAAAAGTATGGGTTTTGGAGCCAGATCTGGGATCAAATCCTGACCCCCAACCTTGATAGCTCTGTTGGACTGGGCAAGTCATTTCACGTATCATGTTTCCTCCTCTGCAAAATGGTGGTAAAAATCACTACCTACTAAAAGTGTTAATAGAACTAAATGTGACACTTCTGGAATGGCATCCAACACATAAAAAGTACTCAAAAATGTGAGCTTCCTTTCCCCTACCGCTCTCCTTCCTCTCCCCTACCTTCCCCCTCATTTCTTCGGAGTATACAGAAAAGCCTTTAAAAGTCCCTGGCTTTTTTGGATTGCACATGGACTGTATGTCATGTACATGGAGCTGCACCATTCTCTCTCACCATCAACCACAACCTGGGCAAACTCTTTAGGCTTCCAGTCTCTCACCTCCACCAGCACCACATCTGTTATACTCTAAGTCAAAGGGACTCCTTTAAGTCTCAAAAAAGAGAGTGTACCCCCCAAAATAAATGGACTTGACTCAAACTTTGGATATTTAGCGATTTAAACATGTTGCTCACAGCTCATGTTCTCAGCTTGAGGAATTCCTCTTGGATCCGTTCACAGTGGCAATGGATAGTTTCCACATTACATTCTTTGCCCCCTTATTCAGCTGGCAAGCCAGATAAAACAAAAATAAATTCAGAATACACACACACACTTCAGGGCTATTGTGAGACAGACAAGTAGGTGATTAACACAGTTTGGAGGTATGATTATTATTCACAGGCCTCCTGGTTCTGATTTTGCTACTAGTAGATATTTGCCAATGTCAGGTAGTCTGCATTTGAGAAAAAATATTGCTGTCATTGTTTGATTTTAGGTTTGAGTTACAATATATCTTAATGTTTTTTAAAAGCAAGACCTCATTTTTTTTTTTTTTTGCGGTACGCGGGCCTCTCACTGTTGTGGCCTCTCCCGTTGCGGAGCACAGGCTCTGGACGCGCAGGCTCAGCGGCCATGACTCACGGGCCCAGCCGCTCCGTGGCATGTGGGATCTTCCCGGACCGGGGCACGAACCCGTGTCCTCTGCATCGGCAGGCGGACTCTCAACCACTGCACCACCAGGGAAGCCCTCCTTTCCTTTCTAATGGGGATATTACTGGGCTCAGGCAGGGGTGGAGGGAGGTATTCCATCAAAAAAGTGCATTTTCCAATTCTATTTGTAGTTTCAGTACTTGATTATTAGGCTCAAAGAAGTTTCTTCATTTGGAGAATTAAAAATTCAGTCTAATCGTACCTGGCACCATGGGTGTGGCAAAGAAACAAAACCCAAATATTGGTTGGAACAAAAGCAAGATAATATAATAGTAAATAAACAATAAAAACATATTAACAAAATGAGAGAGCCAGCCGGGCAGCCAAACAACTGAAGATATCTTACCACCACCCTAGTTGAGAATCAAAAGAAATTTGCTCCACTCCTAAAGCCTCTCCAGTAGGAACGTTTGGTTGGCTGCAAAGGATCAGGATCCAGGAGGCTAACATTCCACACCAGCTTTGCCATTTATTTTCTATCTGGCTTTGGGCAGGTCAAGGACCTTTTCTGAAGCTCAAGTTCCTTTACTGTGAAATGAAGATAATCTCTCTCTCTCACTAAATTGATATGGCTATAAAATAATAAATGTGATAATGCTTTGTCAACAGTAAGTACCATATTGATGTTAGTTATTACTATTATCAAACAGCATACTGACCAGTAGGGCAAGAATATTAAGTTAACCAACCAATTTTATTAATCTACTTCTTAGTCACTCAAACCTTTCTGAATCTCTCTGATGTCTCAAGCAAGCTGTGTTGTGACCTAAATAAAAATTTTACCTACTAAGTCAACAGTAAATTCTAAGTTGTTGTTGCTGGTTTTTTGTTGTTGTTTTGGAGGACAAGAAATGAAGGGGCCAATTCAAACTGGCTTAGACAGGATGCTGTAGTTAGTTTTGTTAAGTTTTTTCCCAAGCATGTTTCTATTTAAAATCATCTTTTTGCATTATTCTGGAAGAGAGGGTAACTCTTATCTCATCCAAAATTGGTGTTTCCAATTTCCTTATATAACAAGGCTTGAATGTTGTGGAGGAAGTAGGCAAAAACTAAGGAACCAAGAAAGATCAAAAAGCAAGAGACCTCTAACCTGTAAGGTTAAGAGGTTATGACCCTAGGGCCCTGAAGTAAGGTGGAAGTCTAGAAAGATGTTTTCAGGTCCTTTTGGGCAACTAACTTTATGGGGCTTTTTGAAAAGTGATATAGAATCTAATGCTTAGGACAAGATTACAGGCATGAATACACTTTACAAAGATCATAGGGATCCATTCAAAATCAACCAGTCACTGTTTGAGAAAGGAGCTTCACCTTCTGTGTATGCTGTTTAAAAATCAACATTTGTCCACCCTGAAAGTCCTTCTTTTGACTTGTTCGTCATTGTCCTAAACCTTTGATAAGGCACAGTCAGACCACAAATTACAAGGAAAAGTATATATGATTAGATAACCACACTGAATCACATACACACCTAAACAATGGTATTAATCGCACCCTAAATTTGGTTGTGACAGCTAGTATTCACCTTTAAACTAAGAGAGGAAAGTTCAGTCAATATATTGTCATTCATGTAACACCACACGCTGGTTTCCTCCCTCTGTTTTTCTAATGTTTGGTAGAGAAGGGCTGGTAGCTTCTCCACAGGCAGCTTGGAGAGGAAAGAGTAAGGTCGGCAGGTTACACATATATTCTATACAATAGAATAGATATAAACACATGTATTATGTGGTTGTACATGGTATACAAATGGCTAAAAGAGGGAAAGAAAATGGAAGGAAGAAATACCTTTCTTATATATCCCAGCAAGGCTGCAATGTATTATAGATTGGGAAAGTTTTAAGAAACATAAAAATAAGATGCAGAGCTGCATTAACTAAATTCAGGAAGGACAGCCTCCACCAAATACTTTTATTCACTAAGAATTACAAGATATAGAAAATGTTTGTTTCAGTTGTATATTACTAGTAATCAGAGTATGGTAAAATATATTAAAAGTCTTTGGAGCTTGTAAACATCTATTAAAGACATTAGTCATCAGGGAAGAATCAGTGATTTCTAAGTATCATTATCTTAAAAGCTTTAGAAACATGCACGTTTCAAACCTCCAATTAGGTTAAACTAATCTGCATCAATCTAAGGAAACATTTAGACTCTCAGACTCAGGAAATTAAGCCACTAGTTCTTGAATTCTGAGCAACCTCTAAGCCTGTCTTGCTTTTGTACTTAATGTTTGTAGGTAAATGCTAAGAAAACGTTCGAGACAAATTGAACAGTATATTAAAATCAAATAGAAGATTAACCAAAAGTAAGTGCACAGGAACTAAAAAAGGGCCAGGTTAATGGAACTGAAGGTGGCAGGAACAGCAATGATAACTTGTCAAAAACAACTTTTCCATACTCCCTCTCTCTCCTGCAAAACATAACTAACTGATCTACTATATAAGTTAAGGTAATAAATAGTGCCTATCCTCCCCCCCCCCAAATTTAGCATAAAATGGATGCAGATATTATAGGAGAAAACATTTAAATGACTGAATGATTCAGAAATCAGCATTTCCTACACTTTAATTTCACAGCAGCAAACATCTACTGGGTACTTTCATACGTGCAAGACTCAGTGGATACAAACGTGAATAAGACCTAGTTTTCTTGCCCTCAAAATGCTTAAAAGCTAGAACTACCCAGACAGAGAAGACAGACTCCTAACACACGCCTAACACACCTAACTCACTCACCTTATTAGTTCTCCAAGGAAATATGACTAAAACAATCTAGAAACCGTCAAAATATCTTATAAAATGTTGATGCTTCAGTGACACTTGCTTTGACACTCTAAGGCTGTAGTAAAGTAGGAAGTAAGTACAATTACACAGCAGATGTGGGTGAATCCTGGATCAACAGATAGAGCTGATAATTCAGGTCTTCTGCAGGCCTTTGTCCAGCTTGGCTTAGCACTATTCTTCCTCAGAACAGGGTCCTCTGTATAACTGCAGCTGGGAAATGCATAGCTGATGAGGGGTCCACATCATCCTCCAGTCGTACATTCTACCTTTGAGATCTCTACTACTCTGGCAGTAAGATGAGAGGAGGTATCTGAGATGATCACTGAAGTTCCTTCTAGTTATGACATTCTATGAGTAAAGCTAAAATGTTTATTTTAGGCCGATCATTACAAGAAGAAAAATACATTATTTAACTTCTGTGTCGGACCAGCACATTCTCTAAGACAATGCCTCAATTTTGGCAAAAGACCCTAATTTATGTCTCTTTATGGATTCCAATATCATGAGTTCATCCTACACCTAAAAAATGTATTCATTATGTAAGCTTTCTCTTAAGCAAACATAAGGCTGGAGAGGAGGAAAGTGCTGCTTGCCATTCAATTTGGCTTCAGCAGAACTTTCCATTATCAGGAGGAAGCTGCCCATTTCTAGATAATGAGGACAAATTTTTCATCATCACTGTGGTGTCTTTTATTTCACTATGTCCCTCTGGAAGAGTTCGAAAGTCATATACTCTCCACCTTTGCCTCTTGTAGCATCAACAGGTTATAAAAATAATACTTTGTCTCATGGTATGCAACCTTAAGATGAACTCAGGAAAATGGTATTCGTTATTGTGTAGGATATATTAGATGTGCAATAACGATGTATTATAAAGTAAATCAAATTACAAAAATGAACCCCATCCCTTGGATAAAGTTCTGGGAGTGAGCCAACACCACAATTATTATCTTCTCTAGCACTGAATGTTCTACATAAGTGTTTGGAAGATGTAAACAGGACATAAATCTGAGATCGGTTCTTCAATCTGTCTACAAATAACCATGACATTATATATAAACTATGCTTTAGAGCATATATGCTTTCTGTTTAAGCAGTTAAGAAGTGTATTAGACACTATGATAAACAGAAAAAACGGAGCGTGAATACCGATAAATGCAAGCCTTCCGTCTCGGAAAGTCTTCACTTATTTGATTAAGTTAGGTGAAAAACAGAGCAGTCATGCTTGTAGCCTTTCTTCCTTTTCCCTTTCCTCTCCTCTTTTCATTTCTAATGCGAATCGGAAGTCTATGTGGAGCAGTCTGGCTAGCCCCAGTCTAACCTCCCCATCTGGAAGGGGACTAACCAGCCTTGGGGCTACTTCCAACCCTTCCCAGCTGTTGGGTTGGGGTTTTTTGTTTTTGTGGGCTTGAGAAAGCATATTTATATAAATGATTGCCATATCCTTTGCCAGCTGTTGACCCTGCTCTTGTCCCGGCTGGGGCATGGTTTTCATTTTTAGCGGCCACAGACTGGAACTGACCCTGATAGAGTTAGCACGCTACACAAACAGCTTTACGCGCTATTGCTGTGACAGTTCAGACAATGGATGCACAGTGTAATCCAAGGGACCGGTGTTTCCCTTTGGGCAAATGTCACAGAATCCAGAGCTGGAAGTATCAGTTGAAAAAATAAATTCTGAGATTCACTGTGTTATGGAATAGCTTCTCTTTAGTTATTCAGACTGCAGTGATTTCAGCTATAGTCACAGCAAGGATGTATCAGCAGCAACAAACAAGTTTTCTCATTTACATGTATGAATCTGAAAAGTGCCCTAGATGGATCTGCAGAGGTAATTGTCCCTACAGTTATGTGAGAGGTTAAAAAAAAAAGCTATATTTTCAGTTTCAAAACTATGTATAAATACTTCTGATGGTAATGTCCATAAATTTTAAAAAATGAGATCCTTGTACCTCAATAGGACAGAAAGATAAAAATCAGTTTGGGCTTTTGATCATTATTAAAGCCTGCAAATAAAATCATTCCTAAAGATCCAATCAGATCATTTCTTATGCACATTACCAACCAGAAAAAAAAAATCTATGTTTAATCTGTGGATAACTGTAGTCACAGCAAACTAGAAAGTTTAGAAATATTATTAGGGAGAGTACAATTGGGAGAGGGGCCCCACAGGGATGGGAGGGAAGATATTCCATTAAGGATAATTCATCCTGAACAACCAGTTTTCATCTGTAGTTAAATGGGAATAAGAGCATAAACAGCAACTTTTTACAACTTTCATAAATTTTAAGTCCTTCTGTCCATAAGCACAAACGCATATGTGAAGAATAAAGAAATTTAATTGAAAAGAAATAGATTGCTAATGCTTAAAGTCATACACTTCCAAAAAATGAAGATTTCTAATATTTGATAATTTATAGGGTCAGTCACTGCAACAGATTATTATTTAGAGAGTCTAATTGTAAAGGGAAAACAGCAAGATATCTAGCTTGTCAGAAAGAAGTCCTGTATTACATTCTCTCTTTCTCTCTCTGCAAGCCTGCATGCTGACTGGCTATGGCAGATGGAGACTGCCATACACATAACTGTAATTAAAATGTGAACCCCATCTTAGAGGTCAGAATAGAAGAGTTGACAAACAGGGAAGCCGGGAGATGGAAAGAGAAAATATTTCCTGACATAAGCATTTTCAGTCTTTGAAAAGTAATCCAAAAGGAAATTTAGCCTATGAATTTAAGCGTCACATACTTAGTATAACTTTAAAAAAATCCTCAGAAGCTTGAGGTCTGGAATTGCTGTAAAGGCAGCTCAGAATTTCAATCAGCTTTAGCACAATGAAAATTTCAAGTGCTGGGGGAATTAACTGATGGGATATTTGAAGCTTCTGTGAACTCTGTTGATGACAAAATTTGTGAAATTACAAGGCGATTTTTTTTTCTCTCATGCAAATATATTTGTAATAATGAGGAAAAGAAAATAAAGCCATTTGTTGCTAACAGTAGATTCTGACTGAAAATTTCACACCATTGGTACAAGCTAACAGCACAATCTCCAGATGTACTTTTTTTTGGTAAGCAGAATATGATTAGATTTTTAAGTTTAATATTATATCCCCTTTTATATTTATTTTGATCATTGATGTATTGGGGCTTATTTCTACCATCTTTATTTTGTAAGATCTGTTCTCCCTTGCCTTCTATGGCACTGATAGTTTTCTATAATCATTTTTCTCTATATGTTTGGAAGCTATAGATTATGTTTCTGTTAATGGTTTACCCTTAATTTTTATCATAATGTATACAACTATAAAAATCCCTAAGTTACACAATATCACAATATTTGTCCTAAATATGCTTTAATTGCCACCGAACATCCTCACAGCTTCTTTGTCATTATTGTCTGGGATTTAAGTTCCATGAAACGTATTGTTATTATAACATTCAAAGTTAATTGCCAAAATAATTCTGTATCTTGAATATCACTCTTTCCCTCTGCACTCACATTTTCATGGTGAAGTACATCTTTAAAAGATTTTTTTTCCAGCAAGAAAAAGTTGGTAGTAAACGCTTACTACCCCATGAAAGTACTGAATGATAATTTTAGCTGGGTATAGAATGGTAATTTAAGAGTTATTTTTGCTCAGCACTTTGGTGTATTACTCCATTGTCTTCTAGCATCTAATGTAACCAAACAGAAGTCTGCTAGCTATCTAATTTTCATACCTATGTAGGTAATATAGCTCTTCTCTCTGCTAACTTTTAAAAATCAGGGATCTTCAATTTTACAATAAAATATGCAGATACGAATTTATTTATATATTTAGCTCAATACTCAAGTTATACTTTCAATCTGAGGACTAAATCTCTTCAATTCTAGAAAACTCTTAGTTATTATGTGAGCATCACTTCTTGGTCATTTTCTCTATTTTATTTTGGAACTCTTACTAGATATATATTGAAGTTTCTGAACTCCTTATTTCTTAACTATTTATTTCTCTTTTTTATATCTCTGTACTGTTTTCTGAGAACTACTACCAAAAATACAGTCTAAAATTGTTACTGAGTTTTAAGTTTTCAATGTCTTTATTATTTTGTTACTACTATTGTTCTTTAGCTTTGCCATGTCTCCTAAATTTTCTTTTCTTTTTTTTTCCTTTCATTTTTCCAGTAGTTTGTGATCAAAGTATAGACTTACAACATCATCTTTACTGAAAGAATTCCCCCAACCAACTTGTTAGTAATCTCTAAGTCATTCACCTTTTGATTTTCCTTGAAGCCAAACCGGCCTTATTATTGCTATGTCACAGATACTTACATACGCAGGCCATGCTGAAAATTTCTTATACTCAAACAATTTCTTAGAATTCATAATAATAATTGTAATTAATTTCTTATACGCTTAATTATTCAAGTAATGAGTGAAAGTACTCAAAAATATTCACTTAAATGATCAAAACAAATGAAAAATAATCAGCATCAAAGAAATGCAAACCTAAAGCGAAAGATACCTAACTTTTGCATATTGTATTATCAAACTCTCTCTTTAAAAGTTGAGAGTAAGAAGAAATCATTCTCTTATATGGCAGTGCAAACCTGACGATCTGAAATGTGATTAGGCAAATATACATCAAAGCCCAAAGAGAACCCCTACTCAATAGACAGCATTTCTACTTCTAGAAATTTATTGTGAGGAAATGAACAAAAATATATGAAAATGTACAAGGAATTCATTGTTTATAAAAGCAAAAAAACAAACCAACAATATCATAACAAACAAAAGCAAAGGAATAAACAAAATATTCATTAACATGAGACTGGTTAAATAAATTATGGAATACTACACAGTCACTGTAAAAACGCACCCATATACACAAAAGAAAGGTGAAAGTTTATACCAAAATGTTACCTCTGGAAGTATGTTAATGGGTAACCTATATTTTCTTTTCTTTCCTTTTTTTTTTTTTTTTGGTATTTATGGTATTATTGCCACAGGACTATGTATGTATCTCTCTGTAAAAAGTAAAAATTAAGTAGAGATGGGGGGAATAATTACTCTTAAATGCATAGAAGGCAAGAAAAGAGTCATAATATGAGCTTGAGACCAAGGAACTTAATCCCTCAGCTGATTGTCTATAAATGCAAATATATCCCCACATGCCTAGAGCTATTTCTTCTTATTACACAAATCTGAGCTCTCCTTCCTTCTTTTCAAGGCCTCCAAACCAATCTTCTCTTCCTTGTTTGGGATCTTGCTCTGTCAGGCATCCAGTCTCTCTTCCATTTCTAACTCATTCCTTATTTCTGCATTTTCCCCTTCAGACCATGAGTATGCTCAAGTCTTTTTAAAGGAAAATAAAAAATCCGCTCTTTAAAATGACATCAAAACAGAGACACCCCATGTCCTGTTTTCTCACCTCCTACTAATTCCTATTCACTCCATAATTTGTGGTAGTGTGGCTCTCACGTTTACTGCTATGTTCAAATTGCTCTTGCTAACACCTCTCGTGATTTGCCAATTGCTCAATTCAATATATACTTCTATCCTTGTCATCCAGGACGATTGCACGATCCTATATTTAAAGACACTGCTGATCGAAACCCCCATGCCCACACCGCCACGACTTCTGGTGGCACTGCACTTTGCGGGTTCTAGTCTTGATTCTTTCTCAGTTCTTTCTGAACAAATCATCCTTTGTAGGCCTATGGTATTTTGCTGATTTTCGGGGTCTGCCCTTGACCCACCATTTTTCTCACTCCATACACTTTCTCTTTCGTCTGCACTGATAACTCCCAAATTTTTACTCAGGTCCAGGTGGTCTGCCTTGGTTGTCTCAAAAGTACATCAATTTCAACATTCCTAAAACTACAAGTATTAAGTTCCCCATTAAACTGCTTTTTTCCATTCAGTTAACACAGGTAGAAACCTGGGATTCATATTAAACTCCTCCCTCTTCCTCATGCCTAATATCCAATCACTATGCCCGACAATTTTTACTCTTAAACACTTCTCAACTTTCTATCCTACGTCTCTCCATTCTTCTCCTTTCATTTGCATTTACCACTGCCCTAGGTCAGGTCAACACTCTAAGTAGTCTCCCTGACTCCGGTCTTAACCTTTCTTCAAATCTGCTTTCTCTGCAGCTACCAAATTGCATTTGAAATGCAAGCCTCTTCTGCTTAAAATCTGTGTCCATACCTTATAAGATAAACTCCAAAATCCTCAACTAACACACACACTGCTCTGGATTCATCTCTTACAACTCCCTGCCTAGGAATTTATATTACGGCAGCCTCTGTATGAGCCCATGGAACATACCATGGGTTTTCTTGCCTCTATACCTTCACTTAGGCCATACTGTCTACCTGGATTGCTACCGACGCAACTCATCCTCATCCTGGGTGTCATATCTTTAGAAAGCTTTCCTTAAATATTCTTTCCCTTCCTCAACTCCAAGCACAGAAAGGAACTTAGCAACAAAGACCATGCCCTTTGAAGTTTGCTGTTCTTTAGAGTATAATATTATTAGAAATCCAGTTGATTTTCATCTCTCCCTTATCAAAGGTTTCATATGTTTGAAATTTTATGTATATACTTTACTTTCCTCTCCTTCTTTTACCCACTAAGCTCAATACTGCACTCTGAGAAGTCTGCGCTAAGGACTTTTCCCTGATTGTTTTACCTTGTACCCATAGGGTATTCATTATATGCTTATTCACAGGCTAAGGCCGACTGATAAGGTTAGAGACAAAAAGAAAGCGAATCACCGACAGCAATTGTTTGTTTGTTTTTTAAAGGTGTTTGTTTGTTTGTTTTGGCTGTGTTGGGTCTTCGTTGCTGAATGCAGGCTTTCGTTGAGGTGTGCGGGCTTCTCATTGCAGTGGCTTCTCTTGCTGTGGAGCACGGGCTCTAGGGCACATGGGCTTCAGTAGCTGTGGCACGTGGGCTCAGCGGCTGGGGTGCATGGGCTTAGTTGCTCCGCAGCATGTGGAATCTTCCTGGACCAGGGCTCAAACCCGTGTCCCCTGAATTGGCGGGTGGATTCTTAACACTGCGCCATCAGGGAAGTCCCAGCAATAGTTTTTTAAAGTTAAGTAAAATCTCCTTCTAGTAATCGAATGAGAAACAATTTTGGTATAAAAGACCTAACATCGACTTAGCTTCCAGAGAGGGCTTGTGGTTCATACCAGAATAAAAACTAGGAATTGTGTGGAAATTCTCATGGAGACATTCCACAGGGAACACTTGCTACTGATACATGATGACTAATGAAACTACATTATAACAGGTGATTCTTTTTGCTGAAGAGTGGAGAGAAAAAGAATGTTTCAGATATCATGGCACCAACTAAATAGATACCTAAAGTTAAACAGCAACAAGAAAACTTGCTAGTTTAGGAGTTGGGTGTTGTTTATTAGCAAGAATAGCAAAAGAAAATCAACCAACCAACCAAACAAACAAAAAAGACGGTTTAGGGAAGAATCCATCCCTGAAATCCTAAAATTCTGCTGTGTATTGGTTTGTATATTTTGGGTTTTTTGGTACGTATATATGTGGGGGGAAAAAACCTTAAGACTTCAAAAATAGAAGAAATAGCTGTTATTTGTACATTGGGAAATGGATCTTAAATATCTGAAAATTTTTAAATCTTAGAAAAAGTTCACATTGCTTCATGCACAAGGAAAAGGGACTAGAAAGAGATCTGAATAGAGAAAAATATCTTTAATAAAATTTAAGAAAAAATTCAGATCAGAAAGGAGAAATTCTAAAAATGGGCAAGATTAATTTGGCATGTTATACAAATAGGAGGAAATCTGCTAAAAAGAAAAAAAAAAAGAAAAAAAACTTCGCTGCTAATCTTAGGTTAATAGTAAATGACCCCATCCACTCTTAACCTCAAAGACTGACCTCTTGACCCACAGCCAGTGGCCCTGTTCAGAAACATGTTGCCGCCAGAATAAATAAAAAGAGAACATAATGTGCTGAAATTGTTACTGCTAATGACAAGTGACACATACTTTATACTGCCAATGAGCAAGCCACCAATAAATAACCCTAAACATGTTTACAAATATTCTTCTAGGTTTTAGTTTCCTGTCCTGAATTTTTACATATTTATTTATTTATTATGGAAGAAGGATGGTAAAATTATTATTCTTTTATTATTATAAAAGTAAGGGAAGGGCTTCCCTGGTGGCGCAGTGGTTGAGAGTCCGCCTGCCGATGTAGGGGACACGGGTTCGTGCCCCGGTCCGGGAAGATCCCACATGCCGCGGAGCGGCTGAGCCCGTGAGCCATGGCGGCTGAGCCTGTGCGTCCGGAGCCTGTGCTCCGCAACGGGAGAGGCCACAACAGTGAGAGGCCCGCGTACAGCAAAAAAAAAAAAAAAAAAAAAAGTAAGGGAAATACCACATGGGTAGATGTGCCGTTGATCAGCGTTACACAATAATTCATATCCATGCTCTTTCTAACTGGCATGGTCCATGCTAAAAGACAAGTGGTAAAAGATGTATTTCAGACATTCCAGAATTCTAGCCTAGAACACAGGTCATAGACATAAAGTCTAGAGATAAAGTCTAGAGATAGGAAACTCTAAAAGCCTGATATTCAGAATATTTTGAATAAGTTCTTAAAATCTCTTAGTGAAAGGTCTGTCATGATGTCCCTGATAACATTTAAGTCCCTGAGAGTTGGGACTTCCCTGGTGGCACAGTGGTTAAGAATCTGCCTGCCCATGCAGGGGACACGGGTTTGAGCCCTGATCCAGGAAGATCCCACATGCCACGGAGCAACTAAGCCCGTGCACCACAACTACTGAGCCTGTGCTCTAGAGCCCACACGGCACAACTACTGAGCCCGTGTGCCACAACTACTGAAGCCCACGTGCCTAGAGCCCACTGCAACAAAGAGTAGCCCCCACTCGCCACAACTAGAGAAAGCCCGCGCACAGCAATGAAGACCCAACGCAGCCAAAAAATAAAATTAAAAAAAGAAAAATCTGAGAGTTGATTGATGTTGGCAAGTTGATTGTATAAAAACCAACATGTGGAAAGTGATAGCACTTCAATAGCTTTGAAACTTTGAACCCCCCAATTTATAAATAAATTTTGCTTCAGTTTTTTTTTTCCTCCACCCAAATAGATATTGTGTAAAACACTTCTGGAAGGATAAAGAAACTGATAATATTGTTGGCCTCCAAAGAGAGGAATTAGGTGACTGAGGGACAGGGGTAGAAGAAAGATTTTTCAATTTTGTATCTTTTGAATTTTGAACCTATTAAAAATTTAGAAATATTAAAAGTAAAACAAAAATTCAAATGGACAAATAACACAAATTATGAGCATAACTATGGCCAAATTCAGAAAGCAGGAAAAAACATATTCAAGTGTAAAAAGATATGAATTACGAATGGGAAGTAGGCTCTAAGTTAAGCAGTATAAATTTGCATGTGTATACTAGTGAAAATAGAGGTAAGTGTAGGGACAGATAACTAATTTTAATAAAATAAACCTTAATACACAGGTTAAAAATGATTGTATAGAATGTATATGAATCCACACATAAGATACAGTACAAATAAATAATAATTTAAGGGAGTAGAAAGAGCCGGAAAACTACATTTTTCAAAGTAGTTGGATATTAGCTGGAAAAATAAAAATTATACTTCATCCTACATCCCACTCCCACACCTCTCCCCAAGAAATACTATTTAGTAAGTGTACAGATAAAACCAAATTGTGTACACACAACTGTGAATTGTATATTTTCTTACATTTTGTACTTTCTTGTTATTAGGAATTTTCAATTTGAAGATGAAATGAAAAATTAAGGCTTTTAGCACAAAGTTATAATCTGTAGCCAAACAAGAGCATATAAAATAATATAATCCACAATTCTCATAAATAAAATTAAATTGTATTTAACTGTAAAAGGTAACCAGTTTCTCTCAATTTCTCACTCAAATTTTTTATTTCTATAAAATGTTTTCTGCTTTAAAGTTGTTCAAGAGTAAAAGATGCTTTGACATGCTTTTAATTGATTCGTTTTACACTCAGAGGGAGGATAACAGTGATTTGTGAAAGGATTTTTTTCTATCTTGCACACATCTCTCATTTGTCCATCTTAATTCAATTAAAGGAAATAAGGACAGTTTGACCGATGAATGAACCATATTTTAACCGAGGACACTTCTATTTAAACTGGAGTGTATCAACCACTGTAATTGTCAGTTAGTTACATCCGATCTCTAACTTTTGTTTTGAGAGGTCACAGCATGGTCATGAAAGAAGAACGTATTAGAATATGGATAAGCATTTAAACCATTAGTCCATTAGCCATTTTAAGAAAGAGCATTTTTAATTCTTACTGGCTTATATGGTGATAACTCAACCCCACTAGTAGCTTTTGTTGTGCTGAAGGTCTACGAATACAAATACAATAAACTTTTATACTTGTAAGTTGAAAAATTAGGCACAAGTTTTATTATGCTAGGCCTTATAGGTTTTGGTAAGGAGTTTTGTTGTTGTTTTAATTAGCTTTACAGGGGCATTAATTTACCTTTAATTAAGCCTACCCATTTTAAGTGTTGCCTTTGAGGAGATTTTTGTTTGTTTGTTTCTGTCTTTAATGTATATAGTATGTAATGATCACCACAATCAAGATATAGAACATTTCCATCACTCCAAAAGGTCCATTCACACCCCTTGGAAATCAATCTCTTTCTTCCAACTCCTGGTCCCCAGCAATCACTGATCTGCATTATAGCTCTATGGTTTTGCCTTTCCTAGAATTTCATGTAAACAGAATCATGCAGTATGTGGTGTTTTATGTCTGTCCTTTTTCACTAAGCACAATGCTTTTGTGATTCATCCATGTTGCTATGTGTATCAATCAGTAGCCCCTTTCTTTTTATTGCTAAGTAGTGATACAACGCAATTTTTTTTTTCTCTCTTCACAAACAGATGAACATTTGGTTTGTTTAAAGATTTTGGCTATTATGAATGAAGCTGCAATAAACATTTGAGTACAAGTCTTTGTATAAACATATGTTTCCATTTCTCTTGGGTAAATACGTATGAGTAGAATGATGGAACCATATGGTAGGTATATGTTTAACTTTATAAGAAACTACCAAACTATATTATAAAGTGGTTATGCCATTCTGCATTTCCAACAATAATGTTTAAGGGTTCCACAGTTTTTCCACATCCTCATCAACACCTGGTATTATTAGTCTTTTAAATTTTAGCCATTCTAGTAGTTCTAGTATCATTTCCCTAAGGACAAATGTCAGAGCATCTTTTCACATACTTGTCACTTTTTTATCTTCTTTGGTGAAGTCTCTGTTCAAATGCCCATTGTTTAATTGAGGTGTTTTTCTCTTTACTGAGTTATAAGAGTTCTTTACATATTTTGCACATGATTCCTTTACTAAATAGAGTCAATTCTTGTTATCTGTGGTGCTTATGTTCTATAAAGTCACCATGAATACTGAATTAATGAATACTGAAATTTCCTATGGGAGAAACAGAGTGAGGGACCTGTGAGCCTCTGGTTACAACATTTCCAACAAATAAATGAGAAGAGGCCTGTAGTGACCCTTCCCCATCTCAAACAGGCAAGGGAACTGAGACTTTTGGAACTGAGTTCCTTTTGGAGCTATGCCACTGTGGAGAGTGTCTCCTGGCCCCATATGACCAGAAGGGATAGGAGAACACCTGGAAGTTGCATAAGTCCAGCAACTCTGGAGCTGAGAAATGGCCAGGCAGAGCTGATAGTCTGCAGAGCTAACCCAGTGGCCCTGTTCAGACAGGAAACTTGGGGTGCAGGTCAGCTTGAGTTAAGACAACAAATAAACAGATTTACCGGCTTTGGAGCTGCTTCTCCCACCACACCTGGGCAGGGAAACTAATTCATAGCCCTGCTCGTTGCTGAAGGTAGTCTTCAGCCTGCCCAACCAAGGAACCTAACCAGAGTACACGGGAAACTGCGTAGCCCATCGAAAAGCCCCACTTAACAGTGGCACTTGAAAAGAGAACATAACCCATGGCTTTCCCCATCTGCAGGGCAAAACTGGTGGCCTCACCTGACCAGGGAATTCAGTGCACACTCTTGCCTGATTCCAGTCCCCAAACAATGAGCCATATAGGCCCTGGGTCCTATCCTGTTGTCCTGCCAGAGCAGGGAAGCTCATTCATAGCCCCATCTACTACTGAATATAGTACCCAGTCCTGACCATCTAGTAAGCCTGACCAGAGAATCCAGGCAAACATTGAGCCTCTTACAGCCTCACTTGAATAGGAAACCAAGCCAGCAGTCCTATCCAACAGTTCTCAGACAGCGGAACACCTGCCCCCCCATCCCTGACCTCAGCGCTCAAACGGCCGCTGCCCCCAAAACAGACCATAATAGCAGGCCCCACCTGCCCAAGAACATTACCAGCAGACACACCCAGAAACCCAAACTGAGCTGACTAGTAAAGATCTGTCTCTGCCGAAGTTAACCTGTAAAGTCTAGAAGAGGAGACTGATCACTCAAATGTGCAGATATCAACATAAGGAATGAAGGGCAACAAAAAACCAAGTAAATGTGAGACTGCCAAAGGAAACTAATAAAGTTCTGATAATTGAGCCTATACAAACAGAAATCTACGAACTGTTAGACAAAGAATTCAGAATAATACTCTTAAGGAAGTTTAGTGAGCTTCAAGAACACACAGACAACTAAAGGAAATTAGGAAAACAGAGGATGAACAAAATGAGAAGTGTGACAAAGAAACAGAAACCACCAAAAACAAACAACCCAAATAAACAAATCAGAAATCTTAGAGTTGAAAAATACAATAACTGAACTGAAGAATTCAGTTCTTGAAACTCTCTGGAGTTTCAAAAGTGGACTCAACCACACAAAAGACAGAATCAGCAGCCTGGAGGATAAGACATTAGAAATTATCCAGTCAGAGAAGCAAAAAGAAAAGAGAATGAAAAAGAGTGAAGAAAGTCTGTGGGACTTACGGGACACAATGAAAAGAAGCGATTATGGGAATTTTAGAAGGAAAAGAGAAAGAGAAGAGACAGAAAGTATATTTAAAGCAATAATGGCTGAAGACTTCCCAAACCTAGAAAGAGAAATGGACATCCAGAGCCATAAGGCCCAAAGGACCCCATGTAGGTTGAACCCAAATAGGGCTACACTGAGACATATGATAATTAAGTTCTTAAAAGTCAAAGGCAAAAAATGAATTTTAAAAGCATCAAGAGAAAACAGAGAAGTGATATACAAGGGAACCCCACAAGACCATCAGTAGATTTCTCAACAAAAACTTTTCAGGCCAGGAGAGAATGGGATAAACATCCTCAAAATATTGGGGGAGAGAACTGCCAACCAAGAGTTCTATACCTGGCAAAGCTGTCCTTCAGAGCTGAAGGAGGAATAAAGACTTTCTCAAACAAACATGGCAAATCCATACTTTGTCCTGATCTTCTTAGAATCCTTCATTTGACCACAACCAATGGGCCTGCAATGTTTCAGGTCTTACCATAGAAGCATGGGCTCAGGTCAGGATCAAATCATCTCTTGTCCCTCACCAGTCATGCCAATTAATTAATTAAAATTTTATATCAAACTGCCATTTTCTGCCAGGCACTGTTCCAACTTCTGGAAATTCAATGACAGAAGATAAGGCCTGGCCTCATGGAGCTTAAATTCTACCCTTGGGCTCTACATGGCTATCTTATTTCCCCCTCATTTCAAGGGCTGCATGGCTAGGATGATTTTATCCTGTGCCTAAAGCACAAAGTCTCCTGCAGGCAATGCTGTCTGTGAGGTTGAACTGCTGCTTTCTGTTCCACTGCGGAGACACACAGAATGGGGCCAACGCCCCCTGGTAAAGGTAGCAAGTATGAGCCCCCATTTGCTATCAAGGCCCATCACTTGCTATAACAGCCCCTCTGAGTTGTTTCCTCACAGGTGTAAGGCACACCAGTTCTCCAAGTGACCTGACAATCAACTCCTGAATACCCTGGAGGCAAGTGACAACTTTCACTAATTCTTTCACATCCTCTGACAACACGGGGTCAAACTTTAAGCCAAATTATTTCTACCCAGTGGCTCCCAGTTTAATAGTATATGGGCTCAGTACTTATCACAGGCTTATTGGCTGAATAGCTTAATCGCTTATCTGTGGCCATAATCATTTTCTGTCTTGGCTTATCTGCCAAGATATTTTTAATGAAATAATATATCATCTTCTCAAACCACTCATTATAAAGAGAAAAGGGAATATGGTAAAGCTCTTGGGATTAATATAAAAACGTACAAGGGCTTCTCTGAGCTTTTAATCAGTCCTTCACAACAAGTCCCCAAAGCTAATGACTTAATGACGTTTGGCAAAACGAGGAGCTCTGAATCTGGTCTCAGACACTAGAATATCTTTAATACTGAAAATTAATTACATAGCAACTCTTTGCTAGTATCTATCTCTAAAAAAATCCCCGAGAGCAAGAGCTTGCAAACATATTTTTACAAAATATCATAGCAAACACAAAGGGCTCTCCGTGATATACGACTGAATATCCTGCTGAAAGTATCTAAAGGGAGTTTTTCTAGAAGATAGATGCTGCCAGGCCTTGAACAAGTTGGGCTACATGAAAAGGACAGTATCATTTCACCTGCAAATTTTTAGTAAGTACAGACATTCCCGGCTGCCCTCTGGAGCTCATAAGGTTGTTCTTGTGTTAATGACCTCACACAGCAGACAGATCCAGTCTTTCTGCTTTTCTTTCTTGTAGAATGATTTCCCTAAAGCCAGTGTTGGGCAAAATGCCACTAATACTGCCATAAAGCTCCCACAGTGCTTGAAGGGGGAGGCAAGAGATAGAGGGGTTAGGAGGTAATCAAGCTTACAGATTAAAGCTTACTAAAGCCACAAGATGAGCACAGCTCTTGGTGTTTATTAACTCTTCTAGTACTGAGGACTCCTCCCCCACCCTCATGGCACAAAACACAAAGGACTTTTCATCAATGGACCTCAAAGGCAGGTCTGCTTTAACTTTCAGCTTCCAAGTACAGCATCTCTACTGAAGTGTTCTTTGGTATCCATCAGTCAGGCAACAGTTCCTGCTTTTCCATGTAACACTGGAGTTATTCACACCTGAAGATGGTGAGATTTTTCTATACATACACTGACATCTGTGAGGGCTGAGTATTATAAGCAGTATATTCTAGACTTCTTTTGAAAAAGGCCTTTTTCTAGACACACAGACACACAAAAAGCCTTTTTCTGTGACAACAGGAGGCTGCAATAGGAAGAAGTTAAATAACAAAAAACAAAAATAGTTCAGAGCAAAAAAAAGGACTAAATTTGATTATAATTCAATGGTCAGGACCTGCTCTACTAATCCACTCAGGTGGAGGTGTTCTCAAGATTAATTCTTTTTTTTCATAAAACATGCTGACGTTAGGCAGATCAACCCACTTTACCAGTGTCGCATCTCAGTCTCTGAGTGCATTAAAACAAAAGACAACAACTCCTTTCTCCCTCCAATTCCACAACCTGAGCCCAAGAAAAACAGTCACATAATTTTTAGAATTTAATCAACTATGGGATTTCTGTAATAAGCTAATGCTTCTTATTTTGCAAACCTCCAGCATCTTCATGTAGGGTATATAAACTTCATTTATTATTTCCACTTGTGACATCTTGAGGGCTATACCCAGGTTGTTGAATTTGGGGGTACTAATTCCTGAGGGATATTTATTTGATTTGAAGCCATGAAAAATCTCCCACCTCTATTTGATAAATTATATGCCTTCATCCTCCCAACTAACTTAAAAGTTATGTAAATTATCCAGATGAACAAAAACAATTTACGATTATAACATTGTTAAATGAATTAGATAACAATGACTACAGCTTCCCAATTATAGTTTGAGACAGATAAATTTATACTTTATTGATAGCAGGAGCAGAAAGCCCTAATCACTAAACACCAGCACAGTCTGGTTTCTGTAGGGTAATGACCCATCTCTATATTCATAACAAGAATCTCATTCATCATAATTCACATTAAAAAAAAAAAAAAGAAAAAGAACTCTAGTCAAGCTAATGGAGGAAATGTGTGAAAAGTGATTGGCTGGGAAAAACTCTGTATGCAGCTGGAGGGTCCTAATTGATTATATTGTGCTGCAACTAAGCCTTCTGCTAGTACAACAGATCTTTATCTAACCGCATTTCAATTGATTTTCACTGATAGCCTTCTTTCTTATGTCTAAGGCTTAAAGTACTAAACTAATAAAAGGATAAAAGACTTTGTAATACAGATTTCAAAATATAATGTCCAAGCAGGACTTCCATGGAATAAGATGGCAGACCGGGTGTGTATAACCCACCAAACATCTAAGAGCCAGAACTTGTGAATTTGGGAGGTAATTAAAAAAAGAATGTTTAGGATTTTAGTCTGTATTTCAGAGTCCAAAAGCAAAACACTACCCTAAACATTCAAAGATACAGCAAGTGTCTAATGTTCACTTTATTTTAGGATGTAGACATGTACGACATTTAGTAGCTGTTATACGTGTTCTCATGTAATATATCCTTTCTGTTGGTTTAGTACAGTATCAAGAGTTGGTTTCCTCATTAAACAGTGGTCAGTTTGGAAACAAGTCAGGTACAATGACTAGACAATGTTCATCTTTCAGATGAAAGACCTACTGGATTAACTGGAACGCTAAACCAAAAATCTCAAAATAGCATTGCTGTACAGAATTTAGAATGAGAGTGTAAACTGTCATCCTTGAGAATTTAACAGTTTAACTGACATGCAATAAACTGTGTATGTTAAAGTGTACAGTTAGATGTTCTGACATATGTATAAACCTATGAAACCATCACCACAATTATCAAGATAATGATCACGTCCTTCCCTGCCAAAGGTTTCCTCCTGCGGTAATCCATCTCTCACTTTGCCCGATCTCTAAATCCAGGAAGCCGTTCATTGACTTTCTATTACACAGATCTGTTAGCATTTTCTAGCATCTTATGTAAATGAAACTATATAGTATGTATTTGTTTGGTCTGGTTCCATTGACTTATTTTGAGATCCACCCATGTTACTGCATTTATCAAAACTTCCTTCATTTTGGGGGACTTCCCTGGCAGTCCAGTGGTTAAGACTCTGCACTTCCAATGCATGGGGCGTGGGTTCGATCCCTGGTCAGCTGGTCAGGGAACGAAAATCCCACATGCAGCACAGCCCACCAAAAAAAAAAAAATTTAATTCATTTTAACTGCTGAGTAGTATTCAATTTTACAGATAAATACCAATTTGTCCACTCATTTGCAGATGGACATTTGAGTTGTTTCCAGGTCTTGGCTACTACAAATATGGCTTTTATTGAATTCTGATACATGAAAAAATTAAGGAACTGCCAGATTGTTTTTCAAAGTGTTTTGTAAGATTCTATATTTCCAACAGTAGTGTATGAGAGTTCCAGTTGCTCTATGTCCTTGCCAAGACTTGGTATGGTCAGTATTTTTAATATGAGACAATCTAATAAGTATGTAGTAGTATCTCATTATGGTTTTATTGCAATTCCCTAACGGACTAATGATGTTGAACATCTTTGCATGTCCTTATTTGCCATCTGTGTTTCTTCTTCAGTGAAATCTGTTCAAATCGCCCCAATTTTTATTTGGTTGTCTTATTACTGAGTTTGAGTTTTTATATATTCACATATTCTGGATACAAGTCTTTTATCAGTTATGTAAATTGAAAATATTTTCTCTCAATGTGTGGCATTCCAGTATCAGCATCAGTAAAAGAACACATGTTCCTGATTTTGATGAAGTCAAATTTTAATTTGTCAGTTTTTTCTTTTACGGAAAACACTTCTGTTACCAAAACTAAGAAATTATAGTTTCATTGACTTTCTCTATTGTTTTCTGTTTTTATTTGCTTTCTACTTTGATCCTTACTCTAGTCTAGGATGGGAGCTGAAGTCATGGATCTGAGACCTTCCTTCATTTCCAGTTAGGCATTTAGTACTATAAATTTCCTTCTAAGTACCACTTTAGTGCATCCCACAAATTTGTATATTCTGTGTCTTAATTTTTATTCGGTTCAAAATAATTTCCAAAAACAAAAAATTCTTCTTAGAACCATGAGTTTTTTTTAAATGTTAGTTTCCAAATATTTGGGGATTTTCCAAATATCTTGTGGTAATTGATTTCTAATTTAATTGCATTGTGGTCAGAGAACAAAACTGTGTATGATTCAACTCTTTTAAATTTATTGAGGCTTGCTTTATGGTGCAGAATATGGATCATCATAATAAATGTTTTCTGTGCACTTAAAAAGAATGTGGTTCTGGGGACTTCCCTCATGGCGCAGTGGTTAAGAATCTGCCAGCCAATGCAGGGGACACGGGTTTGAGCCCTAGTCCGGGAAGATCCTACATGTCACGGAGCAACTAAGCCCGTGCACCACAACTACTGAGCCTGTGTGCCACAACTACTGAAGCCTGTGTGCCTAGAGCCCGTGCTCCACAACAAGAAAAGCCACCACAATGAGAAACCCACGCATAGCAAGGAAGAGTAGCCCCTGCTCACCACAACTAGAGAAAGCCCACGCCCAGCAACGAAGACCCAAAGTAGACAAAAATAAATAAAAATTAATTAATTAATTAATTTTTAAAAAGTGAGGGTGGTTCTGGACTTCTCTGGTGGCTCACTGGTTAAGAATCCGCCTGCCAATGCAGGGAACACGAGTTCGAACCCTGGTCCAGGAAGATCCCACATGCCGTGGAGCAACTAAGCCTGTGTGCCACAACTACTGAGCCTGTGCTCTAGAGCCCGCGAGCCACAACTACTGAGTCCACGTGCCACAACTACTGAAGCCCGCGCACCTAGAGCCCATGCTCTGCTACAAGAGAAGCCACCACAATGAGAAGCCTGTGCACCACGACGAAGAGTAGCCCCCACTCACCGCAACTAGAGAAAGCCTGCGTGCAGCAACGAAGACCCAATGCAGTCAAAAATAAATAAATAAATTTATTAAAAAAAAAAAAAGAAGGTGGTTCTGCTGTTGGTGGTGGTTTTTTTTTTAAATAAACGTATATTAGGTTAAGTTGGTTATTAGTGTTATTCAAGTCTTCAATATCCTTGCTGATTCTCTGTCTATTGGTTTATCAATTATTGAGAAAGGAATGTGGAAATCGCCAACTATGTGTTTGCCTAATTCTGCTTGTAGTCAGTTTTGTCTCATGTGGCTTGAAACTCCATAATCAGGAATATAAACCTTTAGAATTGATATGTACTCTTTATGAATTAACACCCTTAACATTATGAATGTCTTCTTATTCTGTAATATTTTTTCTGATGTCTATTTTGTCTATTAATATAAGAGTTATTGCTTTCTTTAATCTTATACAGTATATTATTTTCATCCCTTAACTCTTTTTAAAATTTAATTTAATTAATTTATTTTTTATACAGCAGGTTCTTATTAGTTATCTATTTTATACATATTAGCATATATATGTCAATCTCAATCCATCCCTTTACTTTTATTCTATTTGTATGCTTATATTTAATTGGATTTCTTGTAGACATCCTATGGTTGAATCTTCCCTTTTTATCCAATTAGACAACTTCTGTCTAATTTTAATTGAGTCTTTTGGCCATTTACATTTAATATGATTTTTGTTATGTTGGGTTTAAATGCACCATTTTGCTATATGTTTACTATTTGCCTATATATATATTTTTTTGGGGGGGCAGGGTTCCTTTTTTTTCTCCCTGACTTCTTTGTCATTGAATATTTTTAGGATTCCATTTTATCTCATTTGTTGGCTCATGAGCTATATAATTTGTTATTTTAGTAGTGGCTTTAGGGTTAATAGCATATATTTGTTACTCATCAAAGCCTACCTTTTAGGAATATTATACCACTTCATGGGTAGTATAAAAACCTTATAACTTTTAAACACTGGCTTAAAGCAATTTAATTATGATGTGGGTCATGCTTTTAAGTTATGTTAGGCAGAACTGGAACAGTATAGTGTAAGAGAAATTTTGCCCCACTGTGGAGGAAAAAACTTTCTGCATATTATCCCCATTTGCCTGTAAATTATGAGATTTTCCACTCTTGCTACTGGGAACAGAAACTATTCCCAGCCCTGTGTGAGTTCTAGTGAATGTCTGCTCTAACCCTTGTTGGTGGTTCTTTCCTGGGCCCTGGGTAGTTTCTCATGTGCTGATCAGTACTCAGATGAAGGCTTACAGGATATCCTCTGCAGATCTCTAGAGCTATTTATCTGGACAGCTCTCTCCTCTCTGGTACTGTGCCCTGTGACTACGAGACACCTTGGCCTCCCCAAACTCCCAGCTTCGTCTTTTCCACTCAGAGAGAGTGCTGTGCTCTATGTGGATTCCCCTTCCCTACAGTATGTCCTGGTAATGAGCCAGGACAATTGTAGCACTCACTTCATTTGTTTCCCATCTCTCAGGGATCACTGTCCTTGCTGCCTGATACCCAATACCTTGAAAACCACTGTATCATACAATTGTCTTGCTTATTTTTTTCAGGTGGAAGGGTAAGTCTGATGCCTGTATTTACTGAAGGCCTTGTAAAACTCAATGGATGGAGTATCCAATTAATGTTTATAAAATGAATGTTAATTATTTCACCTTTATGAAAATCAACTTACAGAAATTGCAAGGAACAAAATCTATTTTAAGTTAAGTTAGTGAAGGGACTTCCCTGGTGGTCCAGTGGCTAAGACTCCACGCTCCCAATGCAGGGGGCCTGGGTTCGATCCCTGGTCAGGGAACTAGGTCCCACATGCTGCAACTAAGAGTTCGCATGCAGCAACTAAAGATCCTGTATGCCGCAACTAAAGATTCTGCATGCCACAAATGAAAGATCCTACATGCCACAACTAAGAGCCGGTGCAGCCATATAAATAAATAAATATTACAAAAAATTAAAGGAGTAAACAATGATCCAACGTCCACAAATATCCTTAGCTTAAACTCTAATTCATTATCTTATCACTAACACCAATTTCTGCTTCTCAAATGGTCTTTAATGTCTATATAACAAATGAAAAAGTAGACTGATTTTTCTGATTTTGTGTCTGTTTTTGAAGATTGGTGTTGAGAGTTTCTAACGTATACTGAGGAATCCTTAAACAAAAGAATCCTCTTATAGCAGTTAGGTTATCCATGTGCAAAACCCCAAACCAAGTTATTTCACTTCTGTGCAAAGGACTGGGTACACAAGATGTTATCTGCATTCTAGACTTCACAAAAAAATCTGCTAAGCTTAAAATGATTTGCTATTCTGCTTCAAGTAAAATACTTTAAAAGTCACTTAAAAGGAGGCTTGGGCTTCCCTGGTGGCACAGTGGTTAAGAATCCGCCTGCCAATGCAGGGGACACGGGTTCGAGCCCTGGTCCAGGAATACCCCGCATGCTGTGGGGCAGCTAAGCCCATGCTCCACAACTACTGAGCCTGCACTCTAGAGCCCGCGAGCCACAACTACTGAAGCCCACGTGCCTAGAGCTTGTGCTCCGCAACAGGAGAAGCCACCGCAATGAGAAGCCCGCGCACCGCAATGAAGAGTAGCCCCCGCTCGCTGCAACTAGAGAAAGCCCGCGTGCAGCAACGAAGACCCAAAGCAGCCAAAAATAAATAAATTTACAAAAAAAAAAAAGTAGGCTTATTAGCAATTTATGGTCAAAACAATATATGGTACTGTCTAAACACAGAAATGAAATTGGGTATTAGAATTGTTGAAAAGACACATATCTTGATTGTGAGGTCTTAAAAATTAGGAAATACATTCCAGGGACTTGCCTGGCGGTCCAGTGGTTAAGAATCCACTCTTCCACTGCAGGGGACACAGGTTTGATCCCTTGTCGGGAAACTAAGATCTCACATGCCCCGAGGCACGGCCAAAAAAAAAAAAAAGAAAAGAAAATACATTCCAATTTTCAATGATGTATTAGCTGAAAGCACAGTAAGAATCCCTTATATTGCTCTTTAATATAGATGATGGTTTTAGATGATTAGGTTAAGAACAGGCTCCTGCCTATTGTGCTCAAGGATGGGAGCATATTTATCCACACTAATATCTTAAGAGGTGAGATTTTCTGCTGTGGGCACTAAGAAACTAGGCAAAATGACCAGAAATCAGCTTACACTACTCTGGATCTTTCAACATTCTATATTACTCTGGGACATTACTGAAGTGAACATAAGTCATTGCAAAACCATACAATATTGTAATTAGAATATAAGGTATAGGCAGTTATATGTATAATGACTATAAGCCCTCAAAAGAAGTTAATGAACTGAGGCTGACCTTGATCACTGACTCAGATCTTGCAGCACAGGGCATTACCTGCTCCCTCTCCCACATTGGCCAACCTTTGCTACAGCAGTAATCAATTTGCCGTCTTGATCTCTCAAGCATATCATACATTTTTTGATCCATCATTAAGCCTCAAACTTGTGGCCTAATTAAATTACTGAGGAAAGACACTTTGGAATTCTAGACTTTGGCGGGAGAAAAAGTAGAGATAAAATATTTGAATATGGTGAGAAAATTATGACCTAATCTCCATGCAGTTATTAATATTCAAAGTTGCTGTTCAAAATAAGCTTTTATTCGGCTGCAGTTTTTAAACACAAAATGATGTCAAACCATTTGTAGCATGGTAATTAAATGCCAAATATAAAACGTAGGAGAAGGAAGAAATAGAAAAGGCTCAAGGGACAAGGCAGCTCCACATGATAGGTGTGAACAGATATGGAGGGGCTGTCTGAGAGTCATCAAGGTGATTTCCAGAGTGTAGAAGTTACATGGGAGAAACTGTGGAAGGACAGAAAAAAGCCTAGAGATAGAGAAATGAAAGACAGAAAGACAGAGACAGATCGGAAGAAAGAAAAGTCAAGCTTGACCCAGCAAATAAAATAAGCTAATGATGAATTTTGTCAATAGGCATTAATTTCAATTGTTTCCAATGAATGATAAAAGCCAATGGGGAAGTCAAATTACTTCTAGAATCAAAAGACAGGCAGTGCCATATTATGCCAGAGAGGAGAGAAAACAAACCTATAGTTACTGCAAATATCAAAAAGTAGGTTTTAGCAGCAAGGTAAAATCCCACGTAGACGTGGCTAAGATGGTGAAAAACAGGTATGGGGAACAGAGATGAAATTAGAAAGAGTAAAGGGGGGATTCCCTGGCAGTCTGATGGTTAGGGCTCTGCACTTTCACTGCAGGGGGCACCGGTTCCATCCCTAGTCGGGGAACTAAGATCCTGCATGCCCCAAAAATAAATAAATAAAAGAAAGAGTAAAGGAAAATAGGAACTAATCGTGAAAGCACTAAAAAACAGAAAATAAACCCTAGCATTTCCCTTTGCACCTAATGCCCTTCCAAACACTGCCGCACGTTCAAATATATCCCCTACAAGAAGTCCTAGTCCCCATTAACCCGATTTCTGCCCCCACTGCTGGGCACCCACAACATTATATTCATGTAAGGCTCTTCTGTAGCACTTAAGTTTATCTTGTAGTCCAGTTAACTGTATATATTCCTGCCCCAGTAGACTGTAAACTACTTGAGTCAAGGACCATTTTTTATAGGACCAGTACCTCCATGCCCAGGACACAGCAGGGTGCTGGATAAATATCCACTATATCATGTTGGAAACTTAAAAATACTGAGGGTGAGGTTTCACTTCTATCTCAAAAAATCTAAGTGATTACAGGTCAGGGAGGGAGTATACTTCCGGCAAGAGACTGGCAATGAAAAGATATGAATTTGAATTCCAGATATGACAATATCCTGCTGTATAAATTTATGCCTGTATATTAATCTTGCTGAGTTCTACCTTCTCTTAAGGTGGTAGGATTACACGTTCTAAGACTATGATTCTCTCTTCCCTGAATGCAAAGCATTTACTATCTGTACCATTAATTTTGCAATTGATCATAGAATGTATTTCTTCATCTTTTAAGTAATTCAAGTGCTATGTCTCATCTTTCCCAACTACAGCTCCGTGAATTGAGAAAGGAACAAAGTTTTCTCATCTCCCACACTGCTAAGAACAGAAAGACAGAGAGAGACAGAGAGCATTCAATAAATACCAACCTATTTCACAAAATGAATCGATTCTTTAAGAAAATGCTCAGAGTGCTGTCACCTAGCATTTGGAGGCTCTATTGCAAGTTGCCTTTTAACTGGAAGGAGTTGGGAGGCAAGACTAATGAAGCCATCAGTTACAGAAGCTTCTTTATAGGACAAAAATATGCTAGGAAGGAATTCAAGGCTTTTTGCTTGTTGATAACCTGCCAAAAGGAGCTCCTGGGAAAGGTGTTTTGTTTTGCAAGGATGAAAAGGAACTGAGCAGGGACATCTCCTGAACCAGTGATAATAGGGGAAAACTTATCATGAGACTTAGTTTCCTTTGTTCATTGATAAGCCCAAGTAGCAATTACCTACTTTCGCAATGATCATTACCATCACAAAGAATTAGGCAGTGTCACATGGTGGCAGTATTTGGATTTACAGGACCTCAGTTTGACTCTCAGCTCTAACACTTGGTCACTATGCTGAAATTACTTAAATCTCTAAGCCTCAGTTTGCTCATTTATAAAATATAAAATAATAATTCCTGCCTGAGTCCATTCAAGAATCGAGGATGCAGCAACATGGATGGACCTAGAGATTATCATACTAAGTAAAGTAAGTCAAACAGAGAAAGGCAAATACCATACGATATTGCTTACATGGGGAATCTGAAAAAATGATACAAATGAATTTATTTACAAAACAGAAACAGACTCACAGACATAGAAAACAAACTTATGGTTATCAAAGGGGAAAGGTGGGGAAGGATCAGTTAGGAATTTGGGATTAACAGACACACCACTATATATAAAATAAACAACAAGGACCTACTGTATAGCACAGGGAACTACTGTAATAACCTATAATAGAAAATAATCTGAAAAAGAATATAGATATATCTATAGATATATATGTATCTGTATAACTGAATCACTTTGCTGTACACCTGAAACATTGCAAATCAACTATACTTCAATTTATAAAAAATGAAGGAAATGTAAGTGATGTAAGTGAAGAGTTCTCTATAAATTAGAATGTTTTTTTAAAAATCACACAAATGCCCTCAGAGTGCCTGACACTCTTGAAGTAGGTGTGGCCAAGCTAAAGAATGGTGGGCAGTAGGCTGCTACTTTCTAGAGAGCATCTGGGTGCTTAGGTGGGTTTGTTCTAATTCCTTCGTATCCCGGGGCTCCCTTTGAGCAAAAGTCTCTAAGTACTCAGGGCCCTAACAAGGCTTCCTTTGCAACAAAACAGATAACTAAAGAAACTCTAAGAGACAAGGGCAATGAAAGTGAACAGGTAGAAACTGTCACTGCAGACACTCTCCTGGGAGTTCTGCTCTGCACTCTGCTTCCTGGATGACACCTAAATGGAGAACCAACTAGGGTTCAATACCTTTCAATCTGAACGCCGCTGGCTGTGGGGTCTCTTTGGTTCAGCTTTCTTATAACCGACAAAGAGAGTGGTCTAACCAGGAAATTCCACGTTGGGGTTAACAGAACATTCTTCTTAATGAAGAGGTATCATAGCTATCATATACTATCAGTAAGATACTAACTTGTAAGGAACTAGAAAATTATGAAGCATGTTTAATACAAAACTATACTGAGCATAATTTTTCTTTGATGATTTAGAAGACAGTTCAATATCTTGCCACTGTTTCAGAATCACTATATACACATGATTCCATGGTACTTTATTTATTTATTTTTAATTTTATTGATTGATTGATTTTTGGCTGCATTGGGTCTTTGTTTCTGTGTGCAGGCTTTCTCTAGTTGCAGCCAGCGGGGGCTACACTTCATTGCGGTGCGTGGGCTTCTTATTGCTGTGGCTTCTCTTGTTGCGGAGCACGGGCTCTAGGTGCGGGGGCTTCAGCAGTTGCAGCACGTGGGCTCAGTAGTTGTGGCTCACGGGCTCTAGAGCGCAGGCTCAGTAGTTGTGGAGCACGGGCTTAGTTGCTCCGCGGCATGTGGGATCTTTCCGGACCAGGGCTCGAACCCGTGACCCCTGCATTGGCAGGCAGATTCTTAACCACTGCGCCACCAGGGAAGTCCCGACTTTTATTGCTTTCTCTTAAGGGTTTTATAAATTTTCCAATATCAACATCTCCCCCACCCCCCTCCCCAAAAAGTCATGTCTTTATCACTGATTTCTGTGACTAACTGAAATATGATCACTTCAATTAAGTCTTTGGTTTATTTGAGTTTTGTTTGTTTATTTTGCTGACTCCTGGACAAATGGAATATGACCACTCCTTAAGCTATATTCCAGGAAGATTATGGAATGAAAACTTTAAACTGCTGAAGAATCTGAGCAATTCTGCATTGGAAGAACATACTATAGTTATTCCTTCAAACATAAAATACCTTGGCGTCAAGTGTTAAAAGAAACTATCCCATTTCTTGAGAGTTTAGAAATGTTGACCCCCTACATTTTAGTAAGAAATGTCTTAGTCAGCAATATTTATCATGTGTGCTGCAGTGCTTTGCTCTTATAATAGAAACAACACCACCTACTCTGGCAGTAAACACATTCTAAGTATTCACTATTGTACTGCCCAATAGGTGTTCAACCAAAATTTGTTGAATGTGAATAAAATGTTGCCCTGATCTTTCACAAAGTAAGACTAAACTTACAGACCTATGACTACAACTTGAACAAGACATGTATGTATATAATTTTTTATACCATGTTGATCCTCTTGAATGTCTCAAATAATAAGACCTTAAGAATGTAAGTAATACCGTCTTTTCTCTCACATTCCAACATGAGTGGCTCCTTAGGCTCCAGCCTTGGCTAGAGAGACAGCTCCTCCCCAAGGAGGGCACTATGACAGGGAATCAGTTTCAGAAAGAGAAATATATCCCTAAACTGGTTTACTTATTATTTTTGTTTTCAACAACAAAAAGCTGAAAACTGCAAAAAGCTATTGGAGAAGTCTACTAAAATAAATGCAGAGTCCAAAAAAATCAGTGAACCATACCCATAAGGTTTATTACTGGGATCATCTTGGTCTTGCTGCTGTATAACAGACTGTAACATGGAAAAAGGCAGGGAGGAATTCTGTCAGGACATCTCCAAATAAAATATGGTGTGTGTATCTGTCTAGAAAAATGGTACAGATGAACCGGTTTGCAAGGCAGAAATAGAGACACAGATGTAGAGAACAAACATATGGACACCAAGGGGGGAAGCGGGGGATGGGGGGTAGGGATGGGGTGAACTGGGAGATCGGGATTGACGTATATACACTAATATGTATAAAATAGGTAAGTAATTGAAAAAAAATGAAGTTGCTAAGAGAGCAGATCTTAGAAGCTCTCAACATAAGAACAAAAATTTGTTAACTGTGTGGTAATGGATGTTAGCTAGACTTACTCTGGTGATCATTTTGCAACATATACAAATATCAAATCATTTTATTGAACACCTGAATCTAATATAATGTGGTACGTCAATTATATCTCAATAAAAAATGGTAAATTAAAAAAAATTAAAAAAGAATATGGTGTGTGTATCTGTCCTTTCTCTATAACCATATAATAGGAGAAAATTCTCTTTCTGTGGAGGCAAATGCATTTGAAACATCTCCTTCTTGGGAATTAAAAAAAAAAAAACAACAGGTGTCAGGAACACTTCCACAATTCCATTGCAAGCCCTCCCTCACAAAATGATTCTCACCTATCCCTATCCCACAGAGAAATCAAAATCTTCCTGAACCAGCCTCTTCAATAAGTGGTGCTGGGAAAACTGGACAGGTACATGTAAAAGTATGAAATTAGAACACTCCCTAACACCATACACAAAAATACACTCAAAATGGATTAAAGACCTAAACGTAAGGCCAGACACTATCAAACTCTTAGAGGAAAACATAGGCAGAACACTCTATGACATAAATCACAGCAAGATCCTTTTTGACCCACCTCCTAGAGAAATGGAAATAAAAACAAAAATAAACAAATGGGACTTAATGAAACTTAAAAGCTTTTGCACAGCAAAGGAAACCATAAACAAGACCAAAAGACAACCCTCAGAATGGGAGAAAATATTTGCAAATGAAGCAACGGACAAAGGATTAATCTCCAAAATTTACAAGCAGCTCATGCAGCTCAATATGAAAAAAACAAACAACCCAATCCAAAAATGGGCAGAAGACCTAAATAGACATTTCTCCAGAGAAGATATACAGATGGCCAACAAGCACATGAAAGAATGCTCAACATCATTAGAGAAAAGCAAATCAAAACTACAATGAGATATCATCTCACACTGGTCAGAATGGCCATCATCAAAAAATCTAGAAACAATAAATGCTGGAGAGGGCGTGGACAAAAGGGAACACTCTTGCACTGTTGGTGGGAATGTAAATTGATACAGCCACTATGGAGAACAATATGGAGGTTCCCTAAAAAACTAAAAACAGAACTACCATACGACCCAGCAATCCCACTACTGGGCATATACCCTGAGAAAACCATAATTCAGAAGAGTCACGTACCACAATGTTCCTTGCAGCACTATTTACAATAGCCAGGACATGGAAGCAACCTAAGTGTCCATCGACAGATGAATGGATAAAGAAGATGTGGCACATATATACAATGGAATATTACTCAGCCATAGAAAGAAACGAAATTGAGTTATTTGTAGTGAGGTGGATGGACCCAGAGTCTGTCATACAGAGTAAAGTAAGTCAGAAAGAGAAAAACAAATACCGTATGCTAACACATATATATGGAATCTAAGAAAGAAAACAAAAAAGGTCATGAAGATCCTAGGGGTAAGACGGGAATAAAGACACAGACCTACTAGAGAATGGACTTGAGGATATGCGGAGGGGGAAGGGTAAGCTGTGACAAAGCGAGAGAGTGGCATGGACATATATACACTACCAAACGTAAAACAGATAGCTAGTGCGAAGCAGCCGCATAGCACAGGTACATCAGTTAGGTGGTTTGTGACCACCTAGAGGGGTGGGATAGGGAGGGTGGGAGGGAGGGAGACGCAAGAGGGAAGAGATATGGGAATATATGTATATGTATAACTGATTCACTTTGTTATAAAGCAGAAACTAACACACTACTGTAAAGCAATTATACTCCAATAAAGATGTTAAAAAAAAAAACAAAAAAAAGGTGTCAGGAACACTTCCACAATTCCATTGCAAGCCCTCCCTCACAAAATGATTCTCACCTACCCCCATCCCACAGAGAAATCAAAATCTTCCTGAACCATACATACTCCTATAAGAATGGCAGCTCCATACACATTGCAGTCACTGTCAGTTTACTTACCCAAGATATTTTCCAATGAGAGGTCTTTAATTTTTACTTAAGAAAAAAATACTGCACGACCAGGATACATATGTATCATTTGGGGGAGTAAAACCATCTACATACTGACCAAATTTTATATTCTGTGAACCAAATCTACAATCAGCCTGTAAATGTAAATCAGCTCTACATTTATCTGGCTATTAAGCACAAATTTAGGATTTCTTACTAGAAGGAATCCAATTTGGTTATGGCATTAAATGTGTGCTTTTTTCCTCTCTGAGAGACAGTAATATAATTGAATTCTGTCCATCACAGCAGATCAGGACTGCTCATCTTTGTGCAGCGATCATGTCTGTAAAGGCCAGAGAAGGCAGTACTGATACTTTTCCAGCACAAACTACTAGTTAAATATCAGCTGAGGAGAATGAGTTCAACCAACCAAACAGCAAGTCAGGCACCATGAAACTGGATTTGCGGAGGCTGGTGTGTGTGTTGTAGGCGAAGGAGCAGATGACTACCCTCAACCAGCAAACACCCTTGCCCTCAGCTGACATCACCTTTCCAGATGGCTGGCTCAACCAGTGCTAGATTGTTTAAAATAAAGACATCGTCTGTGTTTTCACTTAGAAATGTGTACACTGAGGTGCAGAAGGAAAGAAAAAAAAAAAGTCACGGATATAATCACGTGATCGATCAAATACTGCTTAAACCTATAGCCACATTTGGTAGCACTGTCTCTGTCTTTTAAAGAATTGAAAAGCACTGTGCTCTGGGATAATGATATAAGAACAACTGCTTTAAATTAAATGCAACAAGTAGACCTTGTAACATGACCAAAATCCATCCCAGGCTTTTTCTAAATTCCAAAGGCACCAAATTCCTCTTTAACAGTATTTGATAAGAAATGCTTAACACTTTTCTTTTCATATATTTCCTGTAATTACACATTTATAACAAAATGTGGATTTACTTGGCAGCCAAACCAAAGTGTTTCATATTGCTCTTAGATTGCAACCCTTGCTGCTGAAATACAGTATACTAAAAATGAAATAACTTTTCCATTTTAATGTGGTTATAAGCTTCCTGCTAGGCAGCAACCTAATTGATACTTTTGATGTTAGCTTTTTTTAAGACACGCTATCCTTCATCATCTACAGAGTATTTTAACTATAGATCTCTTGCAGTCTTCCCAAAGTTGACAGAGAGAAGGGGGAAGGGGTGGGAGGAGGAAGGCCACTTTATCAAAGTCATTGGAAATACAAGGTATTAATTATGTTAAATGAAGAAATATGGGCATTTGGTTACTTTTGTGGGTCAGAAATATTTTAATCTGACACTGCCAGCCAGCTGCCTCTCCCTGAACAGCCCCCCCTGCATTTATATCAGTTGCAGGGACACATCAAAGCTCCAAAAAGTGAGGAAAGCCACCACCAGTGGGGCCTTTCCCCCTCCCCCCACCAAGGTCACAGTTTTAACTAGAGCGACCGCAGTGTTATCCACTACAATGAGTAATAAGGCCATGACCTTTTTTTACATTTTGTAAGTATGTATAGATGTTAGAAAAACTGGTAAACCCTTAGCCCAAAGGGTGGGGGGGAAGCCCCAGTGGATGGAAAATAAAACTTTTGTGATATTTAGAAAGGAAAACAAATGGTGTTCTCAATTGCTCCCAGTCAAAGCAGAGTTGGCTCACACAGATGCAGCTGACTTCTAAGCTTTGCTAAATCGGCCAAGCACACGGTCCAGGAGCAGAGTTACAAGGAGGGGAAACATAGCCCCGGTGCCCGAACGCGCTTTATTAAAGCGACGCATGGAAACTTTGGATATGAACAATCAAAGAAGCCAATAGCAATTACGTAAATGCAACGTATCTCTTGTATGACCAGGGCAGGGACTTCTACAAGGTCACCTAGTAACATTTTAAAAATCCATTCTGACCATTTCATAAAAGTTTTCTGATCAAGGGATCAGATAATGTGTTAGGAAGTCAGGTCACTACAACGTGTAATAATTGTGCAAAACAAAACAAAAAACAACAACCCTGCTTTAGACGATAAAAAACCACCTTTTCGTGAACTGTCCTTTATTTCTATTTTTGATTCCAGTAGCATATAAACATTTTGGGCAAATGTATTCATAGATGATTCTACTTTCAATAAATTTTTTATTTGAATCATAGATAAGTACCACATTTTTTCTTCTTTGACTTCAACTGCAGAAAATTCTCAAAGGAATTAATTGAACTACGGGTACTAATTTTAAGAAACTAACCCTTTGCATGTAATATTCAGGCAAACAGAACTTATCTATTCTAGGATTGGGTTTTGAGAGTCCTTATGGTAGAATTTTTTAAAAATAGGAATTAATCAGCATAAAACAAGAATACACCATGCTTGTCTTGAACCTTATACATCACAGGTAGAGAGTGCGGCATCTTTTAGGTAAAAACACAACAAACAAAACACAATAACTAAACCCCACAAGAGACAAGTGAAAAGACAAAGGCCCTCCCTTTCCCTGCCTCTGAAAAGGAACGGATGAAGCCAAGGGCCTTTTCACTCTTGTTGACTCATTTCAACCTTACCCACACGTTTGTGTTTCACTATAGCTCTCCCACCTCCTCAAGGATGTTAAAAGTGCACAAGATCTCTGTATAAAGATATTCATTACGGAGCTGCCTGTACTTTTTCTAATCTTAATTCGATAGAAATCCACATATCATGAGTCAGGCTTACAAACTAATTTTAGGTCAGGAATAAAAGGATTTAGAAATACATTTGCCTGCAATCACTTTACAGTTTTCTTCCTTATTTCAGATACTACTTCTTGGAATAAAAATGGAGTGATAAGAAATTTCACTTCTTTTGATAGTTCATTGCTGTTAGAGGTGACAGCTACCAGCACAAGGAATTTAAAACTAAACCGAACAGAACCTCTCTCAGCTGACGCTGGGTATACCTTCTCTGAAATTAGTACAGAGCAACGTTCAATTTTGAAAATAAGCAGAAGTAAACATATTGATTTTCTGTTCCCATGTGTAATTCTTATTAAGTAATCAAAGGCAGCAAAAAAAAAAAAAAAAATCCTAGCTGAGACAGTGAGGACTGTAACGCTATTCTCAGGCTTTTAAAGGAGAAAATGTATTAATACGTATGGATTCATAAGTTTGTGCTTTAAATGAGAAAAATTATGTACATATATTTGATTTGTTGATGTCACATTGTGTCAAGAAAAAATGCAAGCTGATATAGAAATAATTTTCCCTTGTATACATACAAGAAAATACATTTCTGACAGTGAAACCTATGAACTTCGTATCAATTTTCTGAGCTTTTAGCATTTTCATTATTTGCTAACTTCTACATTTTCTAAATACGTAAGACCTTTATTTTAAACAAGTGTAGTCAGACTAGTCTGGTTTTTCCACTGATGTCTAAATAAAATTCCTTTACTAGAGTTTCCTTACTGCCTCATGTACTATGCCTCTCTCTCTTTAAGCAAATATCAGAATCAGGCTGTTAGTGCAACTTGAATTTCATTGTTAAGACATGAATGTGGAAATTATTCAAAAGTCTGGATGAAGATAGCCTGATATCTGATGCAGTATTAATGCAATCTGTCTAATCTCAGCTAAAGATTCACTACCAAAATTACCAACAATTATAATAGCTACATGAATTCAGTAAAATACTTTTGAAAAAGTTACCAGCCTTGTCGGTCTAATCTGATTTTTCAAAATGACTCAGAGATTTAGCTTAATTACATGAAAGCAGTCGATGTTGGATTAAAACAAATACCAACCACAAAAAGTCATGTACATATTCTAGCACGCTTTCTAAAAAATGACCGAAACGCTTCAAAAACTTGGCATAAAGGTGCAGGTACTAACGTTACAAGAGATTTGATGGGTCACGTAACGAATAAGAAATCATCTCCCAGAAGTTTGAAGGACAAGAAAATAAAGCTTTCTGTGAATGTAGAAAAAAATATCTGACTATAAGCAAAATATCCATGATTAAATAAATTGTAGGTGATTGAAATTGACTAGCATTTTACAATATTAATGCTAATGGTTCTTCATAGTCTTGTTTGCACGTTTAACAGCTCCCATTAAAAAGAAAAAAAAAGACTTGTACACAGGAAGGAGAAGCGAAGGGAAAACTAAAGCCATACATGGTAAGGATGGAGATAGAAGAAATATCGAATCAGCTAGAAATATACAATAGCAGTTTCCAATGTTGAGTCAGGAAATAAGGTAGTTAGAGAAAAGTTGCAATCCAAAGAGAAAACACTTTTAGGAAATGGCAAAATTAAAACAGAAGTAGATATGTAAAATAGATGAATGAAGACAAGGTCTTCCTGCACCAAGGGAGTTGTTTAGGAGAAACAGTGTCCGTTTGTGGCCAGCGATAATACTTTCCATTCAATAGAGTTTGCAGCTTGCTGATTCATATGATTGCAGGCTGGCGCCCTGCTGGCGAGCCTCTCCACTGAAATTAAATCCACTCTCTTCAGTTATAAATTATAATGCTCTATAAACAACACTCCCATTGGGAATGGGGAGAGAAAGAGAAGAAGAGAAGGAGAGGGAAGAGTGGAAAAAAAAGAGGAAGAGAGGAAGGCAGAGAGAAAAAAAAAAGAGCCGGAGAGGGAGAGCGTTTCTGCACAGTCCACTCACTGTTTAATGTTCTGCTCTTCTGCAACAAACAAGGGGAGTAGCTCTTCCCCAGATATCACTCCTGCTGTAATTCCTACACTGTTTGATGTAGAGCCCAGAGAGGAACGTGGGACAGTAATGTGAGTCTATAAGGAAAAGCACTTAGGAATCAATGAGTATGCAAGAAGATAAAACCATAAAATAGATTTTATACATGGATTTTTCAAATCCATTATTGAATATATCTTTGGAGTCCCAGGGGAGAACCAAAATAAAATAAAGTTCTTGATTCTATTTAGATAGATCTACACATGGCACATCTTTTGATATCCAAATCAATCGGAGATATTCCCTCAAAATGCCCGGGCAGGCAAAGGAAACATAGGAAAGCAAAGATAAAAAGAATCATGCCCAAACGGCCACAGACAAGGAGTCCAGGACAAAAAGAAAGTTCAATGATTTGATCACCCACAGCACGGAGAGATTAAACACATTTTTTGAAATGAATATCTATCTCAGAATTCAATGTTAAACTTATAGGAAAGTGAAACCTCAATTGTTTAATGCTGAAGAGTTTCTTGGTTGTTTGTTTTTTTTATAAAGGTGGTTTCAGAAGGAAAAAATTAGAAAATATTCAGTTTTGTCAATTTCCTAAATAACTCTTGGAAGAGTCCATCGTAGAGTTGGTTTGTATGCATCAGTTTCAGGGCATTAAATTGTATCTATATTCCACATTTCTTTTGTGTGTCAGTCTTTCTTAGGACTGATTTATGCCCCAAAGTGGGGAAGAAACAATTATTGTCATATGCCAATTAGTATTCCAAAGGACCACGTCCACAGGTTACTCATCAACTACAAAAGGACACAGTTCCGTATGAAAAAACACCTTTGAAATTTCTTACTAAACGATGAACCTGCACATAAAAAATGTCAGGGGAGGCAGGGGTTGGAGAGGATGAGAGAGAGAGGGACGGAAGAGGCGGGGAGAGAAGCAAACCCGGTCAAACCTAGGTTTGAATGTGATTTAGGAAAGCAGCAAACCTGCAAACCCAAGATGCGTTTCCAGTGAGGAAACTCAAGGCAAACAGAATCCTCCACAAATCCCCGATTCCCATTTCTCTTTTATTTACGCAGACCCAGTATTACTCCCATTTTCCTTCCAAAGTAACAAGATGAAAGACAACTCCAGTTTCCTACTTTAGTCACAGAGAGAAGAAAGAAAGGAAAGGGGACTGAGATTTCAGTTTTAGACCTGAAGGAACTGTACCAAGCTAAATTCCAAACTGTGAAAAAACCCAAAAACCAAAAACTTTAAAACGGAAACATTGACCCAAACCTTAACCAGAGAATTAGCTTTAGGAACAACTCTGATTTTGCTCGCGCTCTCTCTCTTTTTTTTTTTTCAAACGTGTCTGGCTGACTGTCTCTCTCTGTCTCTCTGCTTTTGGTTGTGGTGCATACCAAGTAAATTATTTGCTGATAGGTGAATCTCAGCAAATGCTTTTCTTCCTTTGAATGCCTGGTGAGCTTGTTGGGAAAAGTCATTTAAGTCACTTAAAACAATCCCATGAAAAGTAAAACTCAATTCTGAAATAAGAGTATAACTTAGAGCTTAAAAATAAATTAAATAAAGGAAACATTAAAAGATAAATGGAGCAGGATGCTCTGTGGCTGAGGTAATCTGAGTGGAAAGGGAAGAAGGAGGGTTACGTTAATAAATGATTAAAAGGCCTTAACAAGGGCCTATCAGGTTGACCAGGAAAGCATTCTTCTCTTGGGCTCCTCCTCGAGACCACCTTTTTTACATTTGTTCTCAATGGTGATCAATATGGTTTTCATTTGCTGATTTCCATAATGCCATATGTGATCTGCCAGCCTGACATAATGAAGCTAGAAAGAGCTGAAGTCATTTGAGCATTCTCGCTTGCATGACTGTCGCCAGTTCACCAAATGCCTGTTATCTGAAAGTCAGTATTTTTCTTTTGCTTATTGACAAATACCAGCAGTGTTTGCCCGTAGACAGATGTAAAACCTCAGCATTGGGTGACAAATTTAAGATTCAAGTTAAATAATACACTTTTTCTGGAGTTTTTTTTTTCTTTTTTTTGCCACCACTCAACCTGTAATTTAAGTTGGATTAAACACAGAAAAACAAGATTTAAGTGTGAATTATCCATTTCTGAACACAAATGCTCACTTCTGTTGATAAACCAATAAATCACGAAGAATAAAGCACACATACTTGATGATGCCACCAAAGCCTCAGGACATATTTATTGCCCCAATTCAAGCTTTCCTATAAAGATATCAATTTAGTTGGCCCACTACTACTTGTCTCTGATAACGTTCACAGAAATTCATATCGAACGATGTTTATTAAATTTTTACTCCCTGTTAAAGTTTCTTTAATCTATGCTCTAGGATGGAGAAACATTTTTTTTTTTTTTTTTTTTTTTGCGGTACGCGGGCCTCTCACTGTTGTGGCCTCTCCCGTTGTGGAGCACAGGCTCTGGATGCGCAAGCTCAGCGGCCATGGCTCACGGGCTCAGCCGCTCCGCGGCATGTGGGATCTTCCTGGACCGGGGCACGAACCCGTGTCCCCTGCATCGGCAGGCGGACTCTCAACCACTGTGCCACCTGGGAAGCCCCCTGGAGAAACATTTTTATCACATGTAAGCCTCTCACGCCTTTTTTTTTCATTGTACAGCAAAATGAGTTTGTTGAGGTCATCTCACATGAGGGAGCTATGCAAGAACCTTCCATGATGCCTGAAATGTCTCATTACAAATTCTCTGTATTGTGCATTGGTCACTTTCCCATATTCAAAAGACAATTTCAAGGAAAAGTGCCGACAGGAACACATTTCTGAAATGATTTCTTTTGTCTTTTGCAAGCCAAAAAAACCCCCCACAAAAAACAGTTGCATTCAATCAAAAGAACACTTCAAGTTTACATTTTAAAAACAAAACTATATTTAGTGACAGTAACTTCATTCACAATAGATTTTATTCCTTTTTACATTAAACACATTAAATAATGAGTAATCTGGTGATTAACTGATAAAGTCATGTTTTAGTTCTCAAGAATGTGAAAGTCTGTGGTGGTAGTTTTGTCCCGGAACTATGAAAACAAAGTTACGGAGTTTTGCCAAAAAAATCTCCCTGAGTTTTCCCAAAAAGGTGAATGTGTCATGGCTGAGTCAGCGCCCAAAGTTTTATAAATAGTTCTATCTCCAAATATTGCATTTGCTCCAACACGCAGTTCAAAATCTCAGCTTTATTACATGGGTTTTCTTTTTCCTTCGTTCCTTCCTTCCTTCCTTCGTTCCTTCCTTCCTTCCTCCCTCTCTTCTGTCTGTCCTTCCTCCCTTTCCTTCCTTCGTTTCTTCCCTCCATCCTTCCTCCCTCCCTCCCTCCCTCCATCTCTTTTCTTCCTTCCTTCCTTCCTTCCTTCCTTCCTCCCTCCCTTTCTTCCTTCCACCCTCCCTCCCTTCCCTTTTTATACATGCTTATCCAGCAAAGGACATAACTGGCTCAAAACAAAACAAAACAAAACTGAAGGAAGGCAGTGTGACATATATCTACAGGAAAAATCCTTCAAGAGAACCAAGCAGTCCCAGGGGATGAACACCAAGCTTACTCAGCCCTTGCTTCCTTTCTTTAAAATGGATTGCTGTCTGTTTATTCTCCTTTCTCATAATTCCTTTATCACCAGTAAAGGGATACTTAAACGATGAGATCTTTAAACTGGCTAGTTGCAGAACATGGACTGTTCTGAAATGTTTGTTGTTGGTGGTGGTTGTTTGTTAATTCCTTTGGAAAACACTAGCAGATTCTACCCACAAATGGGAAGACAGGAGTTCAGATATCACCATGTTACTAAAGAATCTTATAAATGCCGTTGCGTTCTGATACTAAAGTTGATAATGAAGTTAAATAGTGAAGTTTAGCAAAAAAATCAGAAAACAACAAGCTAATACAAGGATTCTAAAGGCATACAAAGGTGGAAAGAATGCATTTCAGGGACCTTTCCCTGGGACTCTGAGATTTGGGGCTAATGAAAAAAGCAAAGGCTAAAGAACACGTGGTCTGTCTAAAAGTACCAAGCTACCTTCTCTTGTGAATTCCAAATTAAGTAAATAGGAGCTGTCACATTACAATGGGGGGGTTGGTGAGGTCAGATCTTTTAAGTACATTGAGTCATCTCTTTCCTTACGATAGTCATAGTAAAAACCGTAAGCAATAGAAAACCAAGAGAAAAGGTAATTTTGCCTAGATGTGAACCAGGGTGAAAGGCAGGAGTGATATTCTTAAAGTCTAGTGGAACTGGTGGCAGACTACCCTACGGGGTATTTGGCCACTAACCTTTACGCTTTCCTTGAACATGGCCTCAGTTGCCTTAACTCTAAAATATCAGCCACCAAATCCAATTATTAGAAGTTATACAAGTAACTGCCACACTGAGAGGTCAGATTAACACTCCTACCTCATAACACGATGATGACAACTAGTCAGAATAGTTGAAAAGACTCACAAAAGACGGAATCATAATCAGAAGAGACTTCTAAAGTGAGGTAATGAGGTGGAGGGCATGGCAGGAAAGGGCCACTCTTATTTGCAGAAGCAACAAGAAGACAAAGAAAGTTCTATGGACAATGGACAGATGAGAAAACTATCAAGGTTCTTCCGAGCTCTAGTGAACTCAGGAGGATTAGGAGAAAAACTGTTAGAGTAAGATGATGGAAGAAAAAAAATTTTTTTATAACTGTATATTGGTTTTTAATTAATTAATTATATTTTTGGCTGCATTGGGTCTTAGTTGCTGCGCGTGGGCTTTCTCTAGTTGCGGCGAGCGGGAGCTACTCTTTGTTGTGGTGTGCGGGCTTCTCACTGCAGTGGCTTCTCTTGCTGCGGAGCACGGGCTCTAGGTGTGCGGGCTTCAGTAGTTGAAGCACGCAGGCTCAGTAGCTGTGGCTCACAGGCTCTAGAGTGCAGGCTCAGTAGTTGTGGCGCACGGGCTTAGCTGCTCCACGGCATGTGGGATCTTCCTGGACCAGGGCTCGAACCCGTGTCCCCTGCATTGGCAGGTGGATTCTTAACCACTGCACCACCAGGGATGTCCAGGAAGAAAATTTTTAAAAGAAGGACCAAGGAAAGGCATTATCTCCTGCAATGTCAAGACAACATAAATAAAGTTCAATAATAAGTGGTTCACATATAGAAAAAAATCTCTGTGAGGCTGTTGGTAGTTCCTCTGCCATATGGGGCAATCCTATCTTTCACCGCTTTGTAGAGGGAGGTGTACCCACCAAACTCAAGGGCACCTTTCTCTCCAAAAGGAAAATGACCAGGAATCTGCAGTACTGGGATAGTTTTGTTTTGTTTTGTTTTGTTTTTTTTTAATGTAACCTCAAGATTTTACACTCTTCATAATAAAATGAAACATGAAGTTTAGAACTGGATCACTTGATTCTCTTATGTCCTTCCAGTTCAAGGAAAGGATAACCTAGTCTGCCTACTATAGCCTCTGCTTCTTGTCATAATGCTGCTCTCTGTGGGCAGAGGATCCTTGTCCTTCTTGTACTGGGTCACATAGTGGGGTTGGTGCTTGCCACACTTTTTACAGGAAGTTCACTGGGTTTTAGCAACGTTCGCCACACTCGGGGTAGCATGATCAGCTCGGAAAGCTGTGGTCTACTGTCATCGCCACTGTATCCACAGTACTTGCAAGAGCCCCCGAAATGGGGCAGTCATTCAAAACGTGGATGCTGAATGATGGAGATCTTTAGAAGCAACGAGAGGATCTGCAGAAGTCCTTAACGTGATTTGTATTTTTTTAATAGCAGTAGCAAAATTAAAGAAGCAGGAGAAACAGGAGGCAGTAGTAGCAGCAGCAGCGGTAGCTGTGGTCGTCACGGCCTGAAGTGACAAGCTGGCAGTGCAGGTGAAATCTGGTCGTCTAGATGTGGCTCCCCAGAAATCTGTGGCTCAGGACCTTATCATCAGTAGAGATTTACACCCCTTCAATCGGGCTCCCAGGAAACTCTGAACTACAAAAGAAGGTTTGAGCAAGGGTGGAAAACCAAGATCTTGAGTAACGGAAGGATTTATAGTCAAGTTTGGCAAGTGAGAAATGAAATGATGAGGTTAAGTACCTTATTAGTAATGCTCGGGTCAGGACCAGGTCAGGATGGGTTAAGACAGAAGAGCCACGTCACAAGCTCCAGAAGCAGTCTGGATGGTGCAAGTCATTTTTAAACATGGCCTCAGTTTCCCGAACTCTAAAACAGCAGCCACCAAATCCAATTATTAAAAGGTCTACAAGAGCAAATCCAAGTGTAATCAAGGAAGGCAAAGGAACGGGGAGAGTTGAGAAACCTGTCTGTGGAAGGCAGATAAAAGAGAGGACTGCATTATTTTATCTCGTGATCAATGGGGAACTCTATGCCAGGAGCAGAATTTCTATTTCTAGAGCAGGTAGGGCTCTATCACACAGCTTGTCCAATGGTTCCCACTTTTCAGTCCACGCGGGTGGTGGTGATTATTTTTAATGTATTCCTCCTTCAATAAGTCATAAATAAGCTTACCTATTCAAATGACCACAATAAATGATGAGAAATAGCACACTGACCCATAAGCAGCAAAGACCCAGAAGGCAACACTTAAAACATAAACTGCCAAGAGCAACTTGATCGGGTTTCATAAATCAGAGCGACCATGGCCCTAAAACGTGGGACTGAGAGAGCTCCAGTAATTGCAGCCTTCTGTCTGGAAGCATACAGTAAAAATAGCCATAGTAAGCACTCCTCCTGACCAATCAATAGACTCCTATTAACCTCCCGGCCAATTACAGGATGATTGGCTAAGCAAACAAAGAATTATTGGCTGTTTAGCTGGGACTTTATTCAGGCCTCCCTCTTCCCCTGTTTCTCATTCTGTTCCTCTCCTCCCCACCCCCTTTCCTGTGAGGAAAAAAACTTCTGCAAACACCTGATATTCATCTAAGTCTCTGCAGTTGTACAGTCTTGTTAAATTGTTACCACCTTTTCCACAAGCAGTTTTGGCAATTAACCTCATGGCCAGGGACTTCAAAGAAAACAACTGTTGAGTTTAACCTCTCTGAGCTACCATAGATTCTTTTATGATTTTTCCTGAAACACTTTCATCCAGAGAGGAAAAAATGCAGACTGATAAAATGAATGTTTATTTTAATATTTGGTTAATTAAGGAGACGAACGCCTCAGACATGCGCCATAAAGTGGTGTGCTCGCTTCTCAAAGTCTCCACAAAGCGAGGTTTTATTTTAATTTACATTCCCAACACATGTGTGCTTCTCTGCTTGTCCACAAATCCTACATTTGCTGGAATCCAAGGATTTGATACATTTGACCCTCTCTTGCCCCTGTTCACAAATCTCTCATATGTTTCTCCAAACTGTTTATAAGTTCAGAATGAAAAAGGCATGTAAAATTAATGCTAAGGACCAAAGTTGCCATTAAAAATCTATTTTCATTTTATATTTTTACCCTCATAGATACACTTTTTACATTAAAAGCAAGGCTAATCCCCAACTCTCAGGAGAATAAACTACTAGCAATAAAGATCAAAATATATGACTGAACAAGCAATACAATTCTTCTTGAGTAATCTTGTGGCCTAAGTGTTTCAATGCAATTTATGCTATGTAACCAGCTTTTTACAGCTGTATATAATAATAATCATGGGCCTGATCTTACCAGCTGAAGGCAGGTTTGTGGAGGTGTGTTAACTCCTTCAGGCCACAAAGTTCATATTAGAATTTTAACAAAAGTGATTGAATATTTAGTAGATCCTGAGAACTACAGATTTCTCCTCTGTCTCTGTCAAGGTCAGGCCTTGTAAAATTGCCACTAACACTTTTGCCACTCTGTGAAATGAAGAACTCTACAAACGGTTTAGAGTATTTGTGTAGCTCTTCTAGAAGTACAATGAGGTTGAAATAATAAATCTGCAGCAAAGGCAACAGAGCTTTTGTTTGATATTTATAGTCACCAATACCTTCTTGTTATAATTAACTCCCCTCAAGCCATACATAACTGTTCTCTGGAAGATGACCCTCTACGGTACAGTACTACAAGATGTGATAATTTTGTTAAGGGCCTGGCTTTAACCAAACAGCACTTTTCTGCCAAAACTATCCCCAGCTCCATCCCCACAAATCTAGGGGAGAAAGGAGAGAGCCCAGTAACACCTTAGTTTTTGGAGATAGGCCTGGGGGTAAAGCTCTACTTTTGCTACTTATTGGCTATACTGAAAGTGGCCAAATACAAATAACTGTCCCTATCTTGTAGGGATGTCGTGAGGATACAACGGGGTTGAGTATATAATGCAAAAGTCACAAACTTTTATTTGGCCTGTACCGGTTTAAAAATCAGGAAATATCCATAAAAATGTGAATTTCCTGTCTCTCTTGACTAAATGGAAGGTCTGGCAACAGCAACATGGAACGGAGTAGCGACAGAACCTTAAATGCAGGTAATTTGCTATATATAGTTCCCCGGCTTAAACCTGGCCATCGGAACATCTGAGTTTTTGAACCCTCCATGGATAGCTTAAAACAGAGTTTGGAACTGTGTTTGGCGCACAGTGTTTGGTACATAGTAAGTACTCAATAAAAGAACTACTACACCAAATAAAATCCGTTGACTCCAAAATGGAGAGAGGTTTCACAGGTATCAGCTAAACATTTTATGTGGCACAGAATACATCAAGTTCTGGAAATAATTTTTTAAAACGTCCATGTATTTTGTTTTTATATATATATTTGGAAAGTTTTTTGAAAACAGCATATATATGTATATGTGCTGTCTTCAGACCTTCCAAATATCTCTACGATCTAAAGCTCCTATAGCACTTACTTTTTATCAAGCTTCTTCTGGAATTTAGCACATACGATTTTGTATTGGTATTTGCATCCCTAACCAACTTGTAAGCTCAAGTGTGTATTCCCAAAGCATTGTTGAGACATAAAAATACCTCTAAGTCAGGCAACTCAGGAAACCGCTAGTCTCAAACAAGGAAACAGGTGAGTGCTACTTCAGAAGAATACTTGCTGAGAGGTAGAAGTCTGTTAGATCTACGTTGATAAAAGAAACACCTGTAATTAGGAATGCTGTACACAGCTAACTGTATCAGCAGAAGTGTTTGAAAAGTTTTCGTTTCTTCAGTAAACTAATATTTAAGATACCAATTTGTATAACAAAATTTACTTCCAGATAGTTCAATTCCACATCAGCGTACATTTTGAATTAGCGGGATCCAAATTAGGGACTTGATGGTGTTATCACCCTTTCACTGGGATCATGAGGATTACAAGGAAAAAAATTGAAGAACATAGTGGAAGAGCGAAGCCTAGAATTCAAATCTGCCTCTCTAGCGGCAGGATTCTCTCATTTTTACTTTAATTACAGTCCCATACTCAAAGCCAGGCAAACAATCTACCATTTTGATTAGGTTGTCTCAGACAGCTGGGGAGGGAGTGGGTAGAAATAGGCCTATGAGGTCAGTCATTATAAACAATCTGTGTTCAAAAGCAATTTTCAGACCGACCCAAACTGGTTCACAAGTACATAAGTGATCTTGTGCTACAAACAGTAACGCACCAGCTGCCTGTCTGGGGTAGACTGTGCAGAGAGGGATGAGTCCTCTGTAGAAGAGCTGAGGGGCTGCAGGGAAAAAGACAAAAATATGTCTCTACCAAGAAGAAGATAAAAGGCAACCTCAAATTTCAGGAGCATCTTAGCAGCAGCCAGGGAAGGTTTGGCAGTTTCTGCAAACAAGTGGCCTGGGTTGAAATTTGTGAAGGAAGAAAAAAAATGAAATCTGTCATGAACATGAAGTTCAGATCAAACCTAAAACTTCCTCTGTCCACTCTTGTTAAGAGGACTTTCCTATTCAGCAGAACTCTCCAGAGAGCCAAGTGATTTCTGGTCATTCTCACGGCGATAGTTCGCCTTTTCTTCCTTTTTAATTTTTATATTCTTTGTCAACTTGAGTCAAAGGGGGAGGGATATTTTTGCTGAACATTTAAGAACGGTTTTAAGAAGGAACATTAAATGACACGAGGCTCTGGTGCTATGCTGTACAGTTCAATGAACTCCCGCGCAGATCAGCAAGATGGTTGGAAATGCCTCTCTCCGTCTGTTTTTCATCTCCAAAGTCTGTGTACGCAGTAGAGTGTGAAGAGAGCCTCTCTTTTCTTCAGAACATTCTCCCAACGGTCCTGCCCCCACCCCCACTCCCTCTCCGAAGCCCCTGCAGCAGGGAACAGGAACTAGAGCAAATGCTTTTGTGAATTAAGAGATCTTGTGAGCGTAAATTTGGTCAGGCTGCTCCTTTCTGCAGGCCAGACCCCGCTGCTGCCCCAGGATGTGAACTGTCAGTTTGCATAGCTGGTGATGAGTTGCAGAACCATCAGCAAAGGTGAAGACGGCAGAAACAAGAAAGATTCAAGACTGGTGGAAATCATTTCACAAGGAAAATTTCAGCCATCAGTGGGAGGAAGCTTTGAAAAATGCTGCCATTTCCGAGTCAGAATGAAGGAAAAATTAAATTACTGCCGGTGAGGCGAGCCAAAGTTGCATCTCCCTCCAGGGAGAGTTCTGATAATGGTAAACATTTGACAGCTGGCCTGGAGTTGTTATCTTGTTCTAACAGTTGTTATGGTCTAAATGAATATTTCTGATAAGGAAAGAGAAAGAAAAATTTAAACACTTTTATATTTTTTCTGTTTTAAACCTTAGGGGGTAAGCCAAACAAGTTTAGAGCCACCGAGAATGTACTCCAAATGCTGGAATGATCCTGGCCTGGAAATCTCACCAGTATCATTATTTCCATTAATCTAGATGATGTAATTCTTTGATGTAAATCAACTTACTAAGAAATTATCTTTAACCTTTAGCTTCCTCCGCCACTCAAAAACCATTCCAATTGTTGACTTGAAGTCAAGAAAATAAAGCGTTAATAAAAGCAAATGTAAAAGTCCAAGAACGGAAGCTCAAGACCATGCAGAGAAATGCTGTATTGTTACAGAATCGACTTTTTAGCTACTGAGGATCAACCATCAGAAAATTTTAATCTCTCACTGATTTTATTATTTTATGAAAGCTATTGGGCCAAATATTTCAGAAAGGTAACAGAAATAAAGCAGCCAAAAGAAAGAATTTTAAACTTAAAAAGGACTGTTTACTGGGTGTCTGAGGGTTTTGCATCACCAGGAGATGCAGAGTGCCTGGAGGGATATTTCATTATAAAACACTTGCTCAATTCCTATATATAGCATAAGAAAACAAGTCTGAGTTATTGTCTGAAATGTTCCAGGTCTTCACAGGCACTGGATCTATCACGGTATCTAGACATGAGCGCAGAGGGCTCGGAGGAGATGGGAAGCAGTCCGGCTACCTTATATGGATCTGCTGATAGTTGTGTCCTCAGAGAAAGCATTGAAGTCCTGAGAATACTATAACCCTCTCCATCTACGTTAAAAAAGAATATCTACACTCCTGAATTTATTCTGCCTCTGACATGCTACCAGATGGGAGTTTACCCCGGGTCAAGAAAAGAGGGACCATGGCAAAAAGCAAAGAGAAGGAAGGAATCAGAACACTGTCCTCCTCTGGAATGAACAGAAACGTAGAAGTTACTTTCAGCAAATTTTATAAAATTTGTACTTTATTTGCCTGAAGTATAACTGGCGTGAAGTCTGGGAAATTTAGTATAATATTTAGCATTCAGAAACAAATTCTTTGAGCATCTGCTTGGCACTACAAATTGAGCATTTGGTCTCCCATCTTCACACGCCAAGTGAATCAGCCCACCTAATCTGTAGGTAGCCTATATTTCTGTCGCTTGTATACTCAGAATGCATTTTTGCAAACATCATGCCCTAACCAAAGGAAACCTTTACCCAAAGTCTTTCCCTATTTTTCTTTAAAAAACAAAACCAGAAAAATCTACCTTGATTCTTGTATTTGTGGGAAGTAAGAGTTTCATTATTTTTTTCCCCAGGGACCCTGCCCTGCCTTAGTAGGAAAGTATATAAATCGATATTAAAGTATGGTATTTTGAGAATGTTTCAAAGTAAGGTCAAACTGGTGTTAAAAACCTTACTAGTGAAGGCTAAAATAACAGTCTGGCTGAACAGTCTTAAGTGCAGCTGACTCCAATTACTAAGTACATCCTAGCGATTTTTTTTTTTACTAACAAGAACAATGCAAGCAAGTCTTTGAGTTCAAAAATAATGTCAAAGAGAAGTTACTCATAAGAGAAATTAGATGAATTATCCCAACACTGCAGCCATATAGGCAGCTGACAGTTAGCTTCAGCACTGGAAAAGTTGAGTCCTTTCTTTAACAAATATTCAGAAAAAAGAGAGGAAGGAGATTCTAAGAGGGAATAAATGCGAGGAAAAAATGCTTCTCTTGACTAAAACATCCAAGAGACTTTTGGATAAGAAAACATATACATAATCTAACCACTACAAAATCATGAAAACAGGGCTTTCAAATTAAATTTCTAAAACATTTTATTATGAAGGATTTTGAACATACACCAAAATAGACAGAAAAATATAATAAAACCCAAGCATCCTTCACACAACCCAACAACCATCAAGCCATGGCCAATCCTGCCCCATCCACATCCACCTCTCTCCTCCTGTATTATTTTGAGGCAAATTCCAGATGTCATCAAATCAGACACAGTACATGGAAAAGCAGAGACCCTTCAAGTACACTATTCCACAGTGACGGCCTCTTTCGGCCTTCACGTCCACCCAAAAATCATTTTTTTCTGATGATAAACTTCTCCCCTTCCCCATAGGTCGTTGTTACTAGTACTAACTACCCAGGGCACTACCTGAATCTAGTTTGATTTTTGTTTTAGCCATGTGGCATGCGGGATCTTAGTCCCCTGACCAGGGATTGAACCCCTGCCCCCTTCAATGTAAGCACAGAGTCCTAACCACTGGACCGCCAGGGATTTCCCTACATGAATCTAGATAAACCTAGCATGTCTCAGATACACAGGACTTTTGTTTGACATGAGGGCTGATGACCTCCATATACCCTTCCATTCTTAAAAGTCTATGACTCCTCTATGCAAACAGACATTTTGGACCAGTGTTCCTCCATTACCAAAACTGGGGTCACATCATCTGGCACCAAGGAAGACACTCTACAGTGGTCAAGGAAGTACAGTGGTGAAGACATCAGCTTCAGTCATACAGACCTGGTTTTAAATTTGGCTCTGCCAATTACTAACTTTGTATCCTTGGGCAAGTTCCCTGTCTCCTCATCTCTAAAACTGGAATAATAATTCCCTCATAGAATTGTTGAGAAGATTAAATGAAATAATACGTGTAGAGTGCTTAGCCAAGAATAATAAATAATAAATGGTAGCTTACTTTTAAGAATTAAGCAAGAGAATCTTACATGTGATAAATACCAATAAAGAGAGGAGGTTATGTATAAGGTGGAAAGGAGGAAGTGAAGGAAGAAATGGGGGTAAAAATATTCCATTTTTGTAAATCATAACCCTCAACAAACTTCTTTTAAGAACTTAAGTATTTCAGTATAATTGTTTAATGGGAATTTTCAATAAGCTCATAATCTAAAACAAAGGTGCTTCAACCTGTTTATAACTGTCGATCCTTAAAAAATCGAATGTCACATACACAAATGTAAGGAGCCTTGGTTGAAGAATGTAATATTAGGGCTTCCCTGGTGGCGCAGTGGTTGAGAGTCTGCCTGCTGATGCAGGGGACACGGGTTCGTGCCCCGGTCCGGGAAGATCCCACATGCCGCGGAGCGGCTGGGCCCGTGAGCCATGGCCGCTGAGCCTGCGCGTCCGGAGCCTGTGCTCCGCAACGGGAGAGGCCACAACAGTGAGAGGCCTGCATAC
>NW_021703786.1:9615991-9748151 GCF_005190385.1 Monodon monoceros
AAAAAAAAAAAAAAAAAAAAAAGAATGTAATATTAATATATTACATATAATTAATTATATTAGTATTAATATATCGGGGTAAGGACTCAGGATAGAGGATGAATGCTTGCTGCCTTATCTAAATGAACCAGCCCAGTGCATCTGTACAGGTGAGCCACAGCAAAGCCAAGAAGTGACAGTACTGATAATGCAAAGTAGCAGTGGTGGCAATGGTCTCTCACTTGGCTTCAGCCTGCACCATTTCAGTATTATACTTTTGAAAAAAATCACTCAGATGAACAAAGGGCATGGAGAGGCATGCTTTTCGTTCACTTAACATTTGCCAGGACACTTGCAGATTGGGACAAAATGTATCTTAAATCATGCACTACCAAATTACTACATTACAATCTGTAATGTGCCCAATGTCATACAGTCATTTAATAAGGAAAAGAATGGACATCCACATTTTATGTAAGAACAGTCTACCTAATTATTAATTAAAAAATCACAAACTAGAAGCTTTTTGCTGACTTTATAATGAGAGTATTCTTTTCTTTCTCTCTCTCTCTCTATTTTGCATTCCAAAGTTGTACAAAAGTTATCCTAAGATGGCCAAATGCCAGAGCACTATTTCTTGGGGTCGAGGGGCGGGGGTGGAGAGGAAAGATTAGCCACCTTTTTCTTCGAATTTTATTTTATTTATTTTTATACAGCAGGTTCTTATTATTTATCTATTTTTAAATTTTTTATTTATTTACTTTTGGCTGCGTGGGGTCTTTGTTGCTGTGCGCGGGCTTTCTCTAGTTGCGGCGAGCAGGGGCTACTCTTTGTTGTGGTGCTCGGGCTTCTCATTGCAGTGGCTTCTCCTGTTGCGGAGCACAGGCTCTAGGCGTGCGGGCTTCAGTAGTTGTGGCACGTGGGCTCAGTAGTTGTGTCTCGAGGCCTCTAGAGTGCAGGCTCAGTAGCTGTGGTGCACGGGCTTAGTTGCTCTGAGGCATGTGGGATCTTCCTGGACCAGGGCTCGAACCCATGTCCCCTACATTGGCAGGTGGATTCTTAACCACTGTGCCACCAGGGAAGTCCTAGTTACCTATTTTATACATATTAGTGTATATATGTCAATCCCTATCTCCCAATTCATCCCACCACCACCACTACCACCCCCTACTGCCCCACTTTCCCTCCTTGGTGTCCATACATTTGTTCTTACATCTGTGTCTCTATTTCTGCCTTTCAAACCAGTTCGTGTGTACCATTTTTCTAGATTCCACATATATGTGTTATGTGGCTTTACAAATCAAGCCTCTCTTGGTGTGATTACCAGGTAAATGGCTGACTGTGATAACCACTTAACAAGGTTACTTTTCTTTAGCCTTTACCACACCTATTCAATCCTGCTGCTAGGACAGTCTTCCTAAACAGATCACTCATCACCTCAAACACTTTTCATTCCTTGTCCTCTATTCCAACTCTTCTACCAGCACTTTCCTTTCACTGTCTGGTCATAACCTCCCTAGACAGCTGAAGCTCCCAAACTTCCCTGCACATATCCCCTCCTATATATTCAAAGCAGACTCCAGGTTGTCCTCAAATTATTCAGTATGTGTCTGACTTGGTGCCTTTGCTTCTTGCCAATAGGAGTCCATTTCTTGAATCTTTACCTGTCAAAATTCTACCTATTTCTCAAATTTTAGCTCAAATGGCTTTTTTTTTTTTTTTCCACACAACTGTCTCTCATCGCCCCAGTTAGAACTCATCTTTCCCTTATTTGTACTCTAAGAGGACTTGATTGGTCTTGTACTATGGTCACTAGAGTTTGATTTTTATCCCCTGAATTCCAAGTTTCTAAGGGTCAGGGAGCATACCCTTTTCATTTTTTGTACCCCTTAGAGCATGGAGCACAGTGACTTTTAATCACACTGAACTGTGCTGCATATTTGATATCTAGGAAACCATCAGTAATAACATTTACATCTTTTCTGATAAGCAGTCCACACAAGGAATTCTTTGAGGGAAATTTCTTAACTGGCTCACCAACTCCTGGACTTTATGGTTTCTGCTACAAAGCCCCCACTGAGCCCATCTGATATTCGCACAGTACACAGAAAGAGCAGCCAATTCTCTCCTGACAGAGTGAGTAAGAAACTGAAGAAGGAAGACACATGTGTAGGAGGAAATACCAAAACCACAAATATGGAAACAGTGTTTGTGAACCTCTTTCAGCCAGATCACAGACATCTTTAATTTCATCACACTTCCTTAAAAGGAGCAAGTCGGGAAATGGGGAAGGAAAAAAATATCTTTATGCTTTTTTTTTCTTTTAAAGTCTTCCAAATTTTTAGATTAGGTCATCTGTAACTCTAAGGAGAATAATGTATAATCTTTGAGAATGCACCTTACGTTTCTTGGCCTTTTGGCTAAGATCAAGTGAAGAATGCACCTAGACTTCAGAATTTCAACCACTAGCAATTAATACAAGGTACATGCTAGGGCAAAATAAACATAAATAAAAAATTAACAGGAACTCTTGTTGGTTATCCATTTTAAATGCAGCATGAAATGCACATACTATTACTTTTAAAATATAACCACGGGACTTCCCTGGTGGCGCAGTGGTTAAGAATCCACCTGCCAATGCAGGGGACATGGGTTTGAGTCTGGGAAGATCCCACATGCTGCGGAGCAATTAAGCCCGTGTGCCACAACTACTGAGCCTGTGTGCCACAACTACCAAGCCCGTGTGCCACAACTACTGAGCCTGTGTGCCACAACTACCAAGCCTGTGTGCCACAACTACTGAGCCTGCACACCACAACTACTGAAGCCCTCATGCCTAGAGCCTGTGCTCCGCAACACAAGAAGCCACTGCAACGAGAAGCCCGTGCACTGCAACGAAGAGTAGCCCCCACTCGCCGCAACGAGAGAGAGCCCACGCACAGCAACGAAGGCCCAACGCAGCCAAAAATAAATAAATAAATAAATAAAATAAAATATAACTACCCTCGGGGGAAATCTAAGAGTTAGTACTACAAACACACATATGCCAAAGCACACGTGCAGGCCCCAGTCCTTCCAACACCACGGACCCCTTTCTGTCCCCACGTCCCAGTTATATTTCTAAAATGGCACTTGGGATTGACATATACACAGTGCTATATTTAAAATAGACAACTATGGGACTTCCCTGGCAGTCCAGTGGTTAAGACTTCACCTTCCAATGCAGGGGGTGCAGGTTTGATCCGTGGTTGGGGAGCTAAGATCCCACATGCCTTGTGGCCAAAAAACCAAAACAAAACAGAAGCAATATTGTAACAAATAAAGACTGAAAAAATGGTCCACATCAAAAAAGAAATAGTAATACAAATAAAAAAAATAACATAGATAACCATCAGGACTTGCTGTATAGCACAGGGCACTCTGCTCAATATTAACAATAGTAACAATCTAAATGGGAAAAGAATTTGAAAAAGAATAGATACAAGTATATGTATAACTGAATCACTTTGCTGTACACCTGAAACTAACACAACATTGCTAATTAGCCATACTCCAATATAAAATAAAAAGTCAAAAAGAAAATAATAACTCTTGAAAATCCAAAAATAAAACTCATCTCTGTCTCTGTCTCCAATTGAGTTGCTTTTTTCCTAGATCTAATAGATGTAATGAACACACAAGCAAAGGCAAAAAATGAGTTTAAATATAACTTGTCAAAGATAACAGCTAATTTAGGGTGGCATTTGAAATAAAGTGTTTCTCTCCTTTTTGTGAATGTGTTGCTGATGAAAATTTTACAACTTAATATTTTTATACTCATCATCATAATTAAAATATTATGAATATGAAAAGTATTCCAAAACACTACATCTTCTTTTCTTTTTTTTTTTAATTTTTACTGCATTGGGTCTGTTGCTGCGCGTGGGCTTTCTCTAGTTGTGGCGAGCAGGGGCTACTCTTTGTTGCGGTGCACAGGCTTCTCATTGTGGTGGCTTCTCCCGTTGCAGAGCACGGGCTCTAGGTGTGCGGGCTTCAGTAGCTGTGGCACGTGGGCTCAGTAGTTGTGGCACACGGGCTTAGTTGCTCCGTGGCATGTGGGATCTTCCTAGATCAGGGCTCGAACCTGTGTCCCCTGCATTGGCAGGCGGATTCTTAACCACTGTGCCACCAGGGAAGTCCCCCAAAACACTACATCTTCTGAAAGCAATATCCCCAAAGAAGAAAAATTTTGTTAGTTTTCTGCTGAATTCCTAAATATAGCTGTCATTTGGACCAAGAGCCAAAAATCAAATGTTATGATAAAAATTCCTAGCATTTCAACAAAGCAAGACTCTTACTCCAACAAGAATTCTTAAACACCTAAAACAATCAAATACACTACATTCTCCATTTTATTTCTCAATGTCTCAACATTGCCCCTGGATGGATAATTTATTTTATCACTATAATAATCAAGTCAACAGAAAAATGCAAAATTGCTTACTAGAAAATGTTTGTAATTGTTGAAGTATATCCCCTACAGAGTAAGCTTGTCCTTCTACAAGTCACATAGCTGTAGTATAACAATAACTTATTCAATTGTACTGTGAAAGTAGATATTCCTACACTCTCCATATGTATTCAACACTGGTCATTTATTCAATCTAAGACTGGGCTCCCTTTACTCAATCTGAAACTGGGGCCTCTGACCCCTAAGATATTTTCTGGGGTTAAGCTTAGATTTGTGGTTTTATCAAAGTGAAGACTTCTAAAGCTGTGCTGTCCAATCTGATTGTCAGTAGACACAAATGGCTATTTAAATTTCAATGAATCATAATTAAATTTGAAATACAGTTCCTTAGTTACATTCATCACCCCTCCAGTGCTCAAAGGCTACATGTGGCTCTCATACTGGACAGCAAAGATCTAGCACTTTTCCATCACCACTGAAAGTTCTATTGCACAGTGCCATTCTAAGGATGACCGGTCTTATAGGTCATATTTGCTTTAGTGCCATGGCTTCAAGACAAAGCGAAAGATAGAACTGATAATGCCACCTATCAAGTTTGTTCTTTTATTTCTAGGCTGAGAATCAAATCGTTATGATGTTTCAGACTAGAGTCCCCACCACCTCAGGATCTAAAAACATGAAAGAAAAAACGTGGTCCCTGGGCAGACTCAAAGAAAACAAACCAACCAAAACAACTACAACTACAACAAAACAAAAACTCCACCATGGTCCATAGAGCATATGGGCTGTTCTACCGATGAGAAACTCAGTGCTAAGCATTTTGGACAAAAATAGTGTTCCCCTTATTTAAAAAATCCTCACATCTGCTATATACACATATTGTCCTCAGTAGGTACATGCATTTTCGCCTAACCAAGAAGATAGGCTTCCTCTGGCTAATAACTGGCTTGCGGAAGCAACATGGTCAAATGATACAAGCAAAGGTTTTGAAACCAGATAGGAGCTAAGTCCTGTATCCCTTCATACATGCTCACTAGTTACATGACTTTTGAGCAAGTTACTGAATCTCTCTACATCTGAATTTGCCAAAAAAGAAAGAAGCAAAAATCAGGTCAACTTCCCAGGCTTGTTCAGTATTAAGAAGATAATGTACGTTTGGCATCAACTAGCACAGTATGTGACACAAGGAGTTGCATCAGCAACTATTCTAGAAGACAAAAAACAAAACAAAACACTCATTCACAGTACACAATAACAGTGCCACTGGTAACAGCTATTAGTAAACCAAATCTTTTTATTTAAAAACAGCTTTATTGAGCAATATCTGACTCATCATACAAATCACCCTTTTGAAGTGGAAAACTTCCCTAACATGGGAAAGGAAATAGTCACCCAAGTCCAGGAAGCACAGAGAGTGCCATACAGGATAAACCCTAGTAAAAACACACCAAGACACATGTTAATCAAACTAACAAAAATTAAATTCAAAGAAAAATTATTAAAAGCAGCAAGGGAAAAACAAAAAATAACATACAAGGAATCCCCGTAAGGTTATCAGCTGATTTTTCAGTGGAAACTCTGCAGGACAAAAGGGAGTGGCAGGATACACTTAAAGTGATGAAAGAGAAAAACCTACAACCAAGATTACTCTACCCAGCAAGGATCATATTCAAATTCGAGGGAGAAGTCAAAAGCTTTTCAGACAAACAAAAGCTAAGAGAATTCAGAACCACCAAACCAGCTTTACAACACATGCTAAAGAAACTTCTCTAAGCAGAAAACACAACAGAAGAAAAAGACACACACAAAAAAACCCCAAAACAATTAAGAAAATGGTCATAGGAACATAGATATCAATAACAGCCTTGAATGTAAATGGATTAAATGCCCCAACCAAAAGACACAGACTTGCTGAATGGATACAAAAACAAGACCCATATATATGCTGTCTACAAGAGACCCACTTCAGAACTAGGGACACATACAGACTGAAAGTGAAGGGATGAAAAAAGATATTCCATGCAAATGGAAATCAAAAGAAAGCTGGAGCAGCAATACTTGTATCAGGTAAAACAGACTTTAAAATAAAGACTGTTACAAGAGATAAGGAGGGACACTACATAATGACCAAAGGATCAATCTAAGAAGAAGATATAACAATTATAAATGTTTATGCACCCACCACAGGAGCACCTTAACACATAAGGCAAATGCTAACAACCATGAAAGGAGAAATCGACAGTAACACAATAATACTAGGGGACTTTAACACACTACTTGCACCAACGGACAGATCATCCAAACAGAAAATAAATAAGGAAACACAAGCTTTAAATGACACAATAGACCAGATAGAGATCTAATTGGTATTTATAGAACATTCCACCCAAAAGTGGCAGAATACACTTTCTTCTCAAGTGCACATGGAACATTCTCCTGGATAGATCACATCTTGGGTCACAAATCAAGCCTCGGAAAATTTAAGAAAACTGAAATCGTATCAAGCATCCTTTCTGACCACAACGCTATGAGATTGGAAATCAATTACAGGAAAAAATCTGTAAAAAAAAACAAACACACACATGGAGGCTAAACAGTGTGCTACTAAATAACCAAGAGATCACTGAAGAACTCAAAGAAGAAATAAAAAAAATACATAGAAACAAATGACAACAAAAACATGATGACCCAAAACCTATGGGATGCAGCAAAAGCAGTTCTAAGAGGGAAGTTTATAGCAATTCAATCGCATCTCAAGAAACAAGAAAAATCTCAAGTAAACAATCTAACCCCACACTTAAAACAACTAGAGAAAGAAGAACAAAGAAAACCCAAAGTCAGTGGAAGGAAAGAAATCATAAAGATCAGAGCAGAAATAAATGAAATAGAAACAAAGAAAATAATAGCAAAGGTCAATAAAACTAAAAGCTGGCTCTTTGAGAAGATAAACAAAATTGATGAACCCTTAGACAGACTCCTCAAGAAAAGACGGAGAGGATGCAAATCAATAAAATTAGAAATGAAAAAGGAGAAATCACAACCAACACTGCAGAAATACAAAGGATTATAAGAGACTACTACAAACAACTATATGCCAATAAAATGGACAATCATGAAGAAATGGACAAATTCTTGGAAAGGTGCAATTTTCCAAGACTGAACCAGGAAGAATTAGAAAATATAAACAGGCCTATCACAAGTAATGAAATTGAAACCGTAAGTAAAAATCTTCCAACAAACAAAAGTCCAGGACCAGATGGCTTCACAGGTGAGTTCTATCAAACATTTAGAGATGAGCTAACACGGATCTTTCTCAAACTCTTCCAAACAATGGCAGAGGGAGAAACACTCCCAAATTCATTCTACAAAGGCACCATCACCCTGATACCAAAACCAGAAAAGATATCACAAAAAAGAAAATTATAAACCAATATCACAATATCACTGATGCAAAAATCCTGAACAAAAAACTAGCAAACAGAATCCAACAGCACATTAAAAGAATCATACACCACGATCAAGTGGGATTTATCCCAGGGATGCAAGGATTCTTCAATATATGCAAATCAATCAATATGATACACCACATTAACAAATTAAGAAATAAAAACCATATGATCATCTCAGTAGATGCAGAAAAAGCTTTTGACAGAATTCAACACCATTTATGATAAAAACTCTCCACAAAATGGGCATAGAGGGAACCTACCTCAACATAATAAAGGCCATATATGACAAACCCACAGCAAGCATCATACTCAATGGTGAAAAACTGAAAGCACTTCCACTAGGATCAGGAACAAGACAAAGGATGTCCATTCTCGCCACTCTTATTCACCATAGTTTTGGAAGTCCTAGCCACAGCAATCACAGAAGAAAAAAAGGAATACAAATTGGAAAAGAAGAAGTAAAACTGTCACTATTTGCCAATGACATGATGTTATACATAGAAAATCCTAAATATGCCACCAGATAACTACTAGAACTAATCAGTGAATTTGGTAAGGTTGCGGGATACAACATTAACGCACACAAATCTCTGGCATTCCCACACACCAACAATGAAAAATCAGAAAGAGAAATTAAGGAAACACTCCCATTTACCCCTGCAACAAAAAGAATAAAATACCTAGGAATAAACCTGCCTAAGGAGGCAAAAGATTTGTACTCAGAAAAGTGTAAAACACTGATGATAGAAATTAAAGATGACATAAACAGATGGAGAAATATACCATGTTCTTGGATTGGAAGAATCAATATTGTGAAAATGACTATACTGCCCAAAGCAATCTACAGATTCAATGCAATCCCTATCAAACTACCAATGGCATTCTTCACAGAATTAGAAGAAAAAATCTTACTCTTTGTATGGAAACACAAAAGACCCCGAATAGCCAAAGCAATCTTGAGAAAGAAAAATGGAGTTGGAGGAATCAGGCTCCCCAACTTCAAACTATACCACAAAGCTACAGTAATCAAGACAGTATGGTACTGGCACAAAAACATAAATATAGATCAATGGTACAGGATAGAATGCCCAGAGATAAACCCACGCAAATATGGGCACCTAATTTATGACAAAGGAGGCAAGAACATACAATGGTGAAAAGACAGCCTCTTCAGTAAGTGGTGTGGGGAAAACTGGACAGCTACATGTAAAAGAATGAAATTAGAACACTACTTAACACCATACACACAAATAAACTCCAAATGGATTAAAGACTTAAATGTAAGACCAGACACTATAAAACTTTTAGAGGAAAACATAGGAAAAACACTCTTTGACATAAACCACAGCAAGATCTTTTTTGACCCACTTCCTAGAGTAACAGAAATAAAAACAAAAATAAACAAATGGGACTTAATTAAACTTAAAAGCTTTTGCACAGCAAAGGAAACCATAAACAGGACAAAAAGACAACTCTCAGAATGGCAGAAAATATTTGCAAGTGAAACAACAGACAAAGGATTAATCTACAAAATATACAAACAGTTCATGGGGCTCAATATCAAAAAAACAAACAATCCAGCTAAAAAATGGGCGGAAGATCTAAATAGACATTTCACCAGGGAAGACATACAGATGGCCAAGAGGCACATGAAAAGATGCTCAACATCACTAATTATTAGAGAAATGCAAAGCAAAACTACAATGAGGGGCTTCCCTGGTGGCGCCGTGTTTGAGAGTCCGCCGGCCGATGCAGGGGACACGGGTTCGTGCCCTGGTCTGGGAAGATCCCACATGCCGCAGAGCGGCTGGGCCCGTGAGCCATGGCTGCTGAGCCTGCGCGTCCAGTGCCTGTTCTCCGCAACGGGAGAGGTCACAACAGTGAGAGGCCCGCGTACCCAAAAAAAAAAACTACAATGAGGTGTCACTTCACACTGGTCAGAATAGCCATTATCAAAAAACCTAGAAACAAAAAATGCTGGAAAGGGTGTGGTGAAAAGGCAACCCTCCTACACTGTTGTTGGGAATGTAAGTTGATACAACCAGTATTGAAAACAGTATGGAGGTTCCTTAAAAAACTAAAAATAGAACTACCATATGGGGAGTTCCCTGGTGGCGCAGTGGTTAAGAATCCACCTGCCAATGCAGGGGACACAGGTTTGAGCCCTGGTCCGGGAAAACCTCACATGCCGCAGAGTAACTAAGCCCATGTGCCACAACTACTGAGCCTGTGCTCTAGAGCCCGTGAGCCACAACTACTGAGCCTGAATGCCACAAATACTGAAGCCCATGTGCCACAACTACTGAAGCCCGCACGCCTAGAGCCCGTGCTCCATAACAAAGAGCAGCCTCCGCTGACCACAACCAGAGGAAGCTGGTGCGTGGCAACGAAGACCGAACACAGCCAAAAATTAATTAATTAAGAATTATATTAAAAAAAAAGAACTATCATATGACCCAGTAATCCCACTACTGGGCATATACCCTGAGAAAACCATAATTCAAAAAGAGACATGCACCGCAATGTTCACTGCAGCACTATCTACCATAGCCAGGACATGGAACCAACCTAAATGTCCATCAACAGATGAATGGATAAAGAAAATGTGGCACATATATACAATGGAATATTACTCAGCCATAAAAAGAAACAAAATTGAGTTATTTGTAGTGAGGTGGATGGACCTAGAGTCTGTCATATGGAGTGAACTAGGTCAGAAAGAGAAAAACAAATACCGTATGCTAATGTGTTCATATGGAATCTAAAAATACATACGTATATATATGTAGGTTATATTCTGTTGGACAATATATCCTTATAGCTTTTTTTTTTTGAATTTTAGAATTTTATTTATTTTTTTATACAGCAGGTTCTTATTAGTTATCCATTTTATACCTATTAGTGTATATATGTCAATATAGCCAATATTTTATAAAAACTATAAATGGAGCATAACCTTTAAAAATTGTGAATCACTATACTGTATACCTGTAACTTATATAATATTGCACAGCAACTATACTAATAAAAATTTTTATTCCAGAAAAAGAAATGGTACTGATGAACCTAGTTACAGGGCAGTAATAAAGAGGTAGATGTGGAGAATGGACTTGATGACATGGGGTGGGAGGGCGAAGCTGGCGCGAAGTGAGAGTAGCATCGACATATATACACTACTGGATGTAAAATAGTTGGCTGGTTAGAAGCAGCCACATAACACAGGGAGATCGGCTCGGTGCTTTGCGACGACCTAGAGGGGTGGGATTGGGAGGTTGGGAGGCAGACTCAAGAAGAAGGGGATATGGGGACACGTGTATGCAGATGGGCAATTCGTTTTGTTGTGCAACAGAAAGTAACACGGTATTGTGAAGCAATTATACTCCAATAAAGATCTATTTTTTTAAAAAAACAGCTTTATTGAGCAATATCTGACACATCATACAAATCATCCTTTTGAAGTGTACAATTAATTCAATGTGAATCAAGCCTTTTTTAAAAATTGAAAATTTTTGGCTGTGTTGGGTCTTCGTTGCTGCGCGTGGGCTTTCTCTAGTTGAGGTGAGCGGGGACTCCTGTTCGTTGCAGTGTGCGGGCTTCTTATTGTGGTGGCTTCTCTTGTTGTGGAGCACAGGCTCTAGGCATGCGGGCTTCAGTAGTTGTGTCACGTGGGCTCAGTAGTTGTGGCTCCTGGGCTCTAGAGTGCAGGCTCAGTAGTTGTGGCGCATGGGCTTATTTGCTCCGCGGCACATGGGATCTTCCCGGACCACGGCTCGAACCCGTGTCCCCTGCATTGGCAGGTGGTTTCTTAACCACTGAGCCACACAGAGAAGCCCCTGAATCAAGTCTTTTAACACATAATTCAACATTACCCAGTACCCAGTATGGGCTACTGACTATGTAAGGTTCTAGAGCAGTGGCTCTCAAATGGGGACAATTTTGCCCACCAGGGCACATTTGGCAATGTTTGGAGACATTTTTGATTTTCATGATGGGTGGAAGCTATTAGTATTTAATGGATAGAGGCCGGGGATACTGCTAAACATCCTACAATGCACAGGACAGCCCCACAACAAAGAATTATCCAGTCCAAAATGCCAGTAGTGCTTAGGTTAAGAAACTTGTTCTTGGCATACAAAGATGAACAAGAGACAATATCTGTCTGCCCAAAGCTTACTGTCTGGTGAAAGAGTGCAAGGTGGAGACAGCACAGGATGCTAGGGTTGCAGAGAGAAGAGGACGCTTAAGCCAAAAAATATTGGAAGACAAACAGGAATTTGCCAGGGGTACTCAGGATGGAAAGGAGTGATTTCATGCAGAGGGACTAACGTGGAAAAATACTGATATGCAGAAAGCATGTTGGAGTCTAAGAAGTTCCAGGAGTTCAGAATAGTTACAGCTCAGGAGAGAACAAGAAAATAGAAGGTTACACAGGAGCCCGATCATCATGGTTTTGTATGTCATGCTAGGAAAGAACTTGGACTTGATCTTACAATCAGTGGTCAACAAACATTTTCTGTAATGAACCAGATAGGAATATCTTTAGGCCATATGGTCTCTGTTACAACTACTCAACTCTGGGATCATAGTGAGGAGAAAGCAGCCATCGACAATCCGTAAGTGCATAATGAATGTGGCTATGTTCCATTAAAACTTTACTTATGGGCCCTAAAATTTGAATTGCATGGAATTTTCAGGGTTAATAAAATATTCTTGTCCTTTTGATTTTTTCCTACCGTATAAAACTGTGAAAACCATTCTGTACCTGTGGGCTGTAGCTGTACATAAGCAGATGGTGACAGTAGTTTGCCAAGCCCTGCTATAGTGAATACACAGGACTTCAAGGTGACAAGTCAGCTGATCAGATAAAAAATGAAGCGGGGCATTTTTCTTGAGATCTCTGGAAGGACTGACCATCTTCTAGCCATTCCTGCTAAAGAACAAATGGACTTGGGCCTAAATTTTGTCAATAGCTTGCCTGTAATACTTACAATGAGGTGGTATGCTAACTAAAGGAAAGGAAAGCTCATTTTAGGCTACTGTGGTGAAATGACATTTACCTAATGCAGATATAAATTTCTTCATAATTAGTGGGCACTTGACACTAATGTAATCTGATTACTGCAGCAAAGTCATCTTTAAACTAACTCCCCAGTACTGACAAGAGTATGTCCTTGAATTAAGCAAATTAGGGCTAAGTGACAAAAAGTACCAGCTATTAAGAAACAACTCCATATTTATAATCATGTGTTATAATGAAGAGAAGACCAAATACCTCAAAGTATCAATATGAGAAGTATGACACAGACCGCTTGACACATAGGTAAGGTGTCCTCACTATCTTAGTCCTGATATTATCCCAATTCAAATTCTAGAAACTTCAAGCTACTGGAAACCTCTTACTTTTAATTTGGAACTATTTTCAAGAGAGAGGTCTGATAACATGGATTCAAATTGTGAAGACAGTATGTCACTTTTACTCAATTTAAAAATGTTTTATTAAAAAATAAACTGTGTAAGAGAAAAGTACAAGAATACTGATCTAGAGAAACATTTCTTTAAAAAACTTGTTTCTTTCTGATTCCAATTTTGTATGATTTATAATAGCCACAATGGTGTACTATTATAACTAAAGCCATTTCAAATCTAAACAACTGTCTTTTACATCTTTGATGTGGCTGACTCTTTATGAATAATTACGATCTTTCTTAGGGACAATAAACATACGTCAAAAGGATTGTTTTGAGGATTAATTGATCTGTTTGTAATTTAATTACATAGTGTCTGGTATAGAGTATATGCTCCATCGAGGTTAGGTATCATTAAACACGAAATGTATTACAATCACTACTTCAACTTCTCTCTAAATGTTTCACCACGACAGAGTTCTCACGACTTTAAAATACTTTTCAAAGAATTCAAGAATCGAAAGAACCTAGAAATTGCACGGTCCAGCTCTCATATTATATAAATGGATTGACTGACCGAAGTCACACAGGGAGATGATATATCTTGGTATAAAGAGCAAGGGCTCTGTAGTTGAACATGCCTGATTTTGAGTCCTGGCTCCACCAGCTGAGTTAATTCAGCCAAAACCTCAATTTCCTAATTTATAAAAATGTGGATTAAATGAGATGATGCTCACAAAGTACTGAAGACAGTGACTAACGTATTTTTTTAAATCAATAAATGTTCACTATTATTATTGATCTTAATTTTCCTACCATGAAATTATATTTCCTCTGTCCATCTTTTGAAGAAATGTGTGTAAATTGCTCCTGTATTTGTTCTGAACTTGACTCCTAGCTAACTATACTGACAGGCCACACCGGACTAAGGCAAACTATTTAAAATATTTATTTTCCAAATCCAGCAAACGCTACCTCTCCCTTTCTTTGTACAATTCCTTCGTTAGTATATACCTCAACTTCAAATTATTTTAGTAAGTCTTCCAATGCTTCGATTTCTCCAACTCTGCTCCATGGGTCCTGGGAACACATATGTAAAAACTGTGCTAAATATATCTGTGAAATGCCTTGTTAAAGATTACACAATAAGGAACAAAAGATGGTGTTTCTGGAGATTCCAAGCAGTTGTGGGCCAATGAACATCACAGAAAGCATCCTTCCAATTCATTTGCTTAAAAGGCTAAGGAAATAATCTATTTCCTTTTCTCTGTTTTCTATCTGGTTTCTCTGATGTGTTCCCAGATACTCAAAGAAAGATTCAGATATCCATGAAATCTTAATATGCCTGTTTGAAGCCAGGAAAAATAAAGAACAGTAGTACGCCAATATTGAAGACCAGAAAAAGTCCATCAGTACTTGAGGGGGAATTTTGTTCAGTCTTGGAAATTACTGAAAGAGTCTACTTCCATGGTAACTGGGGAAGAAAATGCCAAACGGCTTAAATTTACACGGCATTCCACGACCCTGAAGCATGCTCCTGAAGTGATCCTACAAACTTGGCAATTACTCTAGCAGCCTAAGTCTTCATCTGTTGCCAGATGAGCTGCAGCAATTTTTGGCCTTGCCTTACAGCCCTTGCACTTGACATCATTTAGCCTAGACTCAGCCCTTGACCTTGCCTTTATAGTTGGGGAAGAGTTCAGAGGGACCAAACCTCGATAGAAATAACCTAAGTGTGAAAGGTTTTACCCCAAGGCTTCTCTCAATGAGTGCTCTTTAATATTTAACGTTGATCTTTAATCTCATATGTTCATCAGAACGGGACAACTGCAAACTCTCCCTTCTATCTAAGAAATATTAAGCTCCTAATCTGTTGTTCTTATTTGTTTCTTTGTTTTTGTTTTGCCTTAAGGCAGAAGTAGAAGGCCATAATGGTAACTTGAAAGGCTCCTCTCACACTAAGGATTGTATCTTTTTTTTTTTTTTGTGGTACGCGGGCCTCTCACTGTTGTGGCCTCTCCCGTTGCGGAGCATAGGCTCTGGACGCGCAGGCTCAGCGGCCACGGCTCACCAGCCCACATGCTCCGCGGCATGTGGGATCTTCCCGGACCGGGGCACGAACCCGTGTCCCCTGCATCGGCAGGTAGACTCTCAACCACTGCGCCACCAGGGAAGCCCAGATTGTATCTTTTTATCAGCTTTGTTCATCTGATTGGATTCTATTTAAATTTTCCTTTAACCTTGGATGTTTGACAGGTTCTTGAGCACACTGAGACTTTCTCCACAAAAAGGAAACCCCTTGATTGGATTAGAAACCACTACCTGCCTCTGGAAATCAAACCTTTCAGTAGGGTCAGATCAATCTGAACTTAAATTCTTTGATGTTTTCCTGTTAACCCAAGTAGATCTGCTCAGGAGCTTCTTATTAAGAAGGGCTGGGCTGGGGCTATATCTCCTACTTTTTGTCTTTCCTTCTCTCCATCTTGCCTTCTCAACATTGAACAAAGTACTGTGGACGCCATGAAGTATTCTGGTGAACGAGAGCAGACTGTTACGCATGTACCTGGTTAATGTGCTGCATACTTTCTTCAATGCTGAGAAGGCAAGATGGAGAGAAGGAAAGACAAAAAGTAGGAGATATAGCCCCAGCCCTGCCCTTCTTAATAACACTAGATTTGGAACTTTCGACCTAGTTGTGATTAAAATTACCAAGGGAGAAGGAATTTGCTCTTTCTACTGGCATTCTGTCTTGTAAAAAGAAGAAGGGAAGGTGATTATAGGTACCTAACATCAAATTTAGTAAAAATCACTGAATAGAAAACCAGAAGTGTGATTTAATGACCTAAGAAATTAGGCAAAAGTGTCAAGTCTGAAGAATTTTAAAATGGTTATAGGTCAAAGCATTAAAAACTTCTTTGGGGATGGAGTGGCTATAAGGCGAACCCGGTTAGGAATCTGCCAGGGGTTAATTGCAACCCTGCATGAAAAGCAGTTAACAAGTGAGAATTAGAACACCCAGGAGGAAAAGAAAAATGTTTCCAGTGCCATAAGAAATAAACAACAAAGGAGAAATATTTCCTTTGGCTACCACTGCCTCCTTTTCAAAAGCTCAGAGGAGCTACGGGGAATGCCAAGGACTGGTTTTCTCTCAACTCCCTCTGAAACATTTGTCTTCATTACCACTCTTTTTAATCAGGGCTCCTTCATGAGTGTTTCTGCTCAGCCCCTAAGGGGCAGCTCTGGTCTGCGATAAATCAGAGTCCACGCCGCAAGTCACTAATCAGCACTCCCAGGGAAAGAAAAACAGAGAAGTGCAGAGACCGCTACACTGAAAAGGACTGGCGGCTCACAGGCCTCAAGGAAGAAAGGACTTTATGGAGAAATAATAAATTAGTGGAGGTGGAATAGCACTCCAATGTCTAGGACTTATTTTAAAATCTCAAACACAAATTGTTCACACTTAATCATAAGAGTTTAGAAGATAATTTCGTTTTAGCAATGTAAGGCAGATTATGAGTTTGCTTAATGAATCGAATTTGTACCCCCAGCTCAATGATTTTGATACCTAACTCAAAACTTAGTAAGACTCAGAGATGTCATTGAGAAATAAAACAAAAAATTCCAGGTGAGAACTCTAATGTCTATAATATGACTGTTACTTTGCTTAAATGGAACTAGGATCATAAAATTATGAACATATTGTATTTTTTCTCTGGAAAGGATCTTAGAAATAATCTAAGAAAAAGACTAAATGGAGTGGCTAGAAGTCAGCAGAGCTTGTTAGTAGCAGAGTTTACTCTAGAAACTAGGATTCCAAACATCTTACACAACTATAGATCTCATGCATGAGTCAATACTGAAAAATCACCACTTAACAGAGAAAAGTGAAGAGTAGAATATGAATCAGGAAATGTGGGCTACAGTCCTATGTCTACCACTTACTCGCTTACCTTGGCTAAATCACTGAACACTCTGAGTTTCAATTTCTTCACCTGTAAGACGGGGTTTACATATTTCCTGCATATATTATAGGGCTGCTGCAATATATATACAAGGTATTATTAAATTATTATAAACGACTTTTCTGAGAGCTGGAATGGGCAGAAGAGCTAACGGGATTCAGGTAAAGTAGAGAAAATTCACTTTTCAGAGGAAGACAGATACAGATTGTAGCAAATACTACTAGAATCCTAGAATACAAGCTTAGATATGAAATCACCCCTGAGACACAAAATCAGACCATAGTGTGGCACACAAATTAGCAAGCCAAGAGTTGAGTCCATGGCTTCCAAAATAGATGCTAACTTTTCTAATGGCAAACCTAAGACCTACTTTATATCTATCTGCCTATGACAAAGTGAGGATGGCATGGACTCCAGAAAGAAATCATAGGAGACACTTAGCCAAATACATGATGCTGTGTGGCAGTAAAGGCAACACGCCTGCCTAGGAGCCAAGACCTACTGCTGTTCCAGCTTTGTTGGTATGTTATTGCTTGTTGTCTGTGAAAGCTGAAGCATGATAATGTCATCTCACCATGGCCTGACAGATATGGATATTGTCCTTACACAGAGCACGGAGGAGCACCCCTCTGAGGCAGAGTCATAGGTATGCAAAAATGCTAGTTTTCCTACACTCCAATATTATTAAAATATAACTAAGGAACTAGCATCCGTCAAAGTGATGAACACTTCCTGAATCTAACTGCATAAAACAGCCTCCTGTTTTTCCTAATGTAACCAGAACCTTTGTCTGTCATTGACTTTATGAAGAAAAACTCTCATAAGACCTCAGGAGAAACACTGTTTGATACTGATCTTAGGAGCCAGGATCTGAACTGCTTGGAGCCCAACTGAACTAAAAAGAAGGACAATTTGATTAGACCGCAGGTGTTTATAGAAGGGATATACAAGAAGCATGGCTAGAATTTTGAATCTTCATTCAAAATACTAGACTTCATATTGTAAAATGGGAGCAATGAAATGATAAAAGCAGTATTTGAGGAAGAAGTTTCTATCAGCATTATGTAGGATAAACTGGGGGAAGTGGCAGCTTCAGAGAGACTGACATTTGGGGGACCAAGGTTGACACTGCTGCAGTGCTCCAGGCAAGAGGTAATTAAGAATCAGTTTTGTGGTTATTCTGATGAATGGGGGGCAAGGGGTTTCCTTGGCTTGTATTGACTATTCTCTTGGATATAAGAGAATTAATCACACTGTAATAGGGAAGAACAAATCTCACTCCACATTAGATCTGTTTCTTTTACTTTAACCTCTGTATTCTATTGCTTTAAGAATGTTGCCTATAGCCTGAAATATACAGAACAGCCCATTCTCAAGGCTCTGGTCTTTAAGGGTATAACACTTTTTCATTCACATAGAGATAAAAAGTTGCAGAACAGAGAATAACATTTGTCTTGTTGGAGTTTTACAGGAACATTGAGACCTGACCTACCTAGACAGCTGCAAGAACAAAGGATTCCAACACCAAGAAGTGTGCAATAACCAACCATGCCCCTTCCCTCATCTTGCCTTTAAAAATACTTTGCTGAAACCCTTTAGGGAGTTCAGGGATTTTTAGGGCATAAGCCACCCATTCTCCTTGCATGGCCCTGAAATAAACCTTTTTCTGCTCCAAATGCTGACATTGTTTCGGTATTGTTTTGTACAGACTAATTGCTCACAGTTAACTGGGAAGATATTTTATATTTGTTGGTTTTTAAGAAGCTCTGAAAGTTAGAACTAAGAGGAATACTTATGCAATTATTATTAAATACTATTAAGAATTTGAAAGAGCTTTAGATTAAAAAGTATTGACAGTAAATTTAGAGTTAGTCATATAAGCTCAGTAAAGTTGAATATGGGTCTTTCAGCTATCTACCAAATATGTGATTAGAACAGCTGGGCAGATGCTATTAGGGAATCATCCATATGCTCTCGGGGACCTGCCAACTGTCTGAGCCACAGAAGCAGAGTGTGGGTGATAATGCTGAGAATCCAACATGGCCTTTACAAACAACAACAGACCAAGAATCACTCATGGTCTAAAGAAAAGCACCAGCAGATTTGTCAAGTACAGATATGGATTTTATTTTGCTTTTAAATGTTGGAATTAAACCAGATACAATTTCATGATGTGCTATGAGAAATGAATAAGTCTACCTTATACACAAAAATGGCTTCCGTAGACCCTGAAGAACAGCTCAGCAGAAGAAATAAATCAAGGTATAGTTCCTAAATATGGGCAGAGAAGAACATAAAGAAGTTCATGGGACAATGAAAGGTGTCCAACAAAGGCGCTAAAACTGAGGATCTGAACCTCCCTGTACAGGACCTCGGGGTCTCCTCAACCTCACACATGAGAGCAAAGCTCCTCCTCTCTGTTTTCCTGAGTACTGTAAGGAAAGGAGGCTCAAAGTCTTGGAGGTTGAAAATCAAGTCTGGCTGCTATAAAGCAACCCCTCTTAGATATATTCTCAGTCCCGACAAATACCCACCCACCGGCAGGCCTGGGAGACACATGGCGACCAGAGCAAGTTGTCAAAACTTATCATTATAAAACGTCCATCTTCCCAAAGTACAACCTTTGCTCAACGCAGTGTTTTCCTTGGAAGACAGCTCTTCTGAGAGCTATAAAAAGGTGGTTAGAATTGATGAGGTAAGCTCTTGTAGTCAAGCTAACCATCATGTTAAAAATGTAAAGGTGAATAATGATGGTGGAATGCTTAACCAAAACCAAAAACTAATAACAACAACAAAATTCATTAATTATGTCCCTCTACTTCAAAGAATTTCATAATTCTCAGCATTCCTCTTTTGAGAAAAGAAAACTGCGTACAAATTTTATGGCCCTCCTACTTTAATTTCCTTTCTTACGCCATACCCTCAGATGGCTAGCCTGGTGCTACGTGGCCTAGGCTACATACAAAGTTCACAGCTCTTTGCCTGATCTCATGATCCTCTATCAAAAAACAGCACTTTCAAAAGTGTTTCCTGTCTAGTTCTGCCATTGCGTGAGTATTGCCTTGGCTGGATCCGCTGCCAAATTAAGTCCCTTTGGTAAAAAAAACTGCAGGGAACTCAATACAGCCCTGTCCCCCCTCTACCTTAGGTTTGACATCCGGAAGTGACTTAGGAAGTACTCTAATGGTTACCAAATTTTTGGAAACTGATTTAACTTTCCTGAGCTAAACATGTGTTTAGGAGAGACTACATCACTAATCATCACTTGACCCTGTGACAGACCAAAAGTTGATTTTTTTTCCCTTAAAAAAAAAAGAAAGAAAGAAAAAAACAACTTTTATCAGCTAGCACAATGATGTAAATGAAAAATCATGTTGTGAGATGACTGCAAGCATGCTGATTTCCAGATGTTGGACAAGATAGTGCAGAAACACCGAAAAGGACGGTTAACAGTTTCTGTCACAAACTCTGCTGGGTTACTTGCTTTCTGGGGACTTTACACAGCTGTCAGACCATTTAGGATACAGAAGAACTGAAGGTTTCTTGTCAGTTGGCAAATTCTAATCCATCGACTCTGGGTAAAAAGAACTTTGTCTCTGAAAACACAGACAATTTTCCAAATCTATTATTATTACTGTGATCAGAAATAACTACAGTGTGTAATTTACTCAAATATATATTTATTGTTGCCATACGTTTTATTTAAATAAGCTTGTACACCAATCATAGAAGGTACAAATCTAGAGCAAAGCTCTGCACATTCCACTAAATATCCCCTCCATATATCAGCCATAGATAAAATCATGTCAAAACAGAATATTGCTCAGGCTGTCCCTGCTGCATGGGCTTCTTTTTTATGGACTCATCCTTGACTCACACTATTCCTGGTGGGAGTCTTCCCCAAAAAATCCAGATTTAGTTGTCAGATTTACACTATCAAAAAATCTCTAAAATGAGTGGGTTCCTTAAAAGAAAAGCCAAACTCTGCGTAATTACATTCAAATTCCTTAATCACATTTTCTGAGCTCAATGGGAATTGTGGTGTTTCTTTCCTGAATATCTTCTCCAAAGCCACATAAATGCAATACAGATTCTTCCTCCAAAGGGATATGGAACATAAGGAGTCCCCCTTGGCAAAATGTTAGTTTCAAGTGTATGCTTCTTGTCTTTTTCATGCAGCTAGAAACAGTATATGTGTATGTATATATTCATGTAGGTGTGCATTTTTATCATCCTCCTCACATTTCACCCCCCCCCAAAAGAAACAAGGGGGAAAAAAAGGATACAGAGCATCTCAGGAATATTTGCAAGCATATAGTTTACCAACAGTGTTAGACATTATTGCAAGTCAGTAATATTTGCTTCTTTCCCACCTCTGGGCTAATAAGAGGATTGTACTTCCCCATCCCCTTAAAGCTCTAGTCCATTAGACTCAAACACAACTTTCTGTGATAATGGAAATGTTCTGTATTTTGTGTTGTCCAGGATGGTAGATTTATAATGCAGCTAGTGCCACTGAGGAACTGAAGGACAAATTTTGTTTAATTTTCATTAGTTTGAATTTAGATAAGCAAATGCAGCTAGTGGCTATTGCACTGGACAGCACAGTTCTAACCCATGAATTGTGAGCAGAAGTGACCAGTGTGAGGCCTCCAGTGTCCCCTTCCCCTTGCCACGGTCACCTGCAATAATTTGATGATGACGCTTTAGTTAATCGAGGTCCAAGAGTGGAGACAGCATGGAGCAGAGACTCCTGCAACCTCTGATGGACAATAATTTAGCCAGAAAAGTCACAAAATATACAAGAAAAAGAGTAGAGCAAGTACTGATCTTTGTTAAAACCCTATGGGTCAAATATTACCCACGAAAAGGTCAAGAAGCTCCTACTTCGCATGTGCAGGTGGTGGTGGAATGAGGAGGAAACGTAGCTGCTCAAGCAAACTAAAACTATTCCTTAAGATGTAACATAATATAAAACCTGTGATATAAAGGTACAGATGATCTTTTGTACCTTACTATATTTTCATAATATAATGCCTGTGATAAAGGGTGGATGATTTACGACATCGTACTAACTGCTCAGAAAAACAACCCAAGAAGAAATCTTAACACATTTTATGTTATTGTTGCCATGGAAGACATTTTTGTATTCCAAGTAGTAAAAATATGTTTGTGAGTAATATTTTTCCCACAAAGAGAAAAATCCCCTAGTCATGGAAGAGTTAAAAGAGACCAAAATTAGACACAGTTCATGTTAAAGGTTAGAAGAATAATCAGTCATTTGAAAAACACTACATAAACATTTTTCCGGATGCAATTTTCAGTCCAAGGATACATTTCCCAGTAGAAATCAGCAGCTAAAAAGGAAATCATTTCGTCTCCATAAGTGCCAAATTGTATCCTGATTTTTCCTGGTCTGGCTCAACTTTCAAAACTAGTGGTTCAACTTCTGCAATCTTTCACCCAATGACTATGTAAACACATCTTTATAAGACAGACATAATCCTTGGGTGGGCCAATTTATGTTGGATTATGAAAATACTTAAAATACAAAATCATATAATGACTGTTGTCCTTTGGTTTTTCACGAAAAGGAAAGGAAAATCCAGTTAACATAGGCAGTGGTTACTGTGAAGATAATATGACACATATATGTTGCTTTCTCTTTTTCCAATATCTTTGAAAATAAATATTACTGACAAATCAGTAAAGGACTGCATCATATTTTGGGAAGGTGGTATGTAAATTAAGAATCTGCAAATATACCTCTGATGTGCTCCATCACATGCCACACTGTACCACACAATTGGAATGAATTAAACTACTCACACGAGGCCAGGAAAAATTCTCACCCTTGGAAGTACTTTGGATCTTCTGTATTCGGTCAGAGGTTATAGAAACATTAGTTTTAAGGATAAAGTAATCTTAAGTAAAAACCAAAGATTCATTCAGAATTTATTACTGCCTCTGATTCATATATATCTCGGATTATTCAGAACTCTCCATAACACAATTCAAGCAGAATATCAAGCCTATAGCTAGGAAAAATCATAAATTTAAAATCTGCATAGAAAGATAAACTCTGCTTTTTCACTTCTCCCTTGAAATTCTAGAGCTTTTATAGTCAACTACAAAATGCATCATGAAAAGCCTATCTTCAATATTTAGCATGTGGTGGAGAAGAATTTTAACTTTTCCTCCAATGAATAAAGTTATGTAAAAGAAGACATTTGGGGAGTCTTCGGAGAGTGCAGAATAAATTATTGCTGTAAGATCTGGAAAAGTTTGGTAGAATGTTAAGAGATTTCCACATCTGTGTCTATACATTCATGTCTTGGGAATAATGTATCTTCAAAACCATTCACAGAAAAATGTTGTAAAGTACTCCTCCCTTCAGTAAGCAAAGCTTATGAGTTGCAATCACAAAGATTTCATTTCACCATACGTCATTGAGAATTAATCAAATATCCATGATTATATTCACAAAAATGATTTCTGTAAATATTGTTAAAAGTTATAACAAAGCAAAGAATTTTAAGTAGCTTAATTCTACAAATTTTTGACAATTTATAGTATAACTCTATGAATAATCTTCTAATGGCTATATTAGCCCTTCATCTTTGCTCCTGAGAAAACAAATAAATATGTCACTGAAGCAGCATGAACAGACTATAGAAATGAACACAGCACAATGCACATTTTCTTTCCTGTGCTAGGAGAGGCTGATGAATGATATAATTTTTTAATTCACAAAATTTTAACTGAATGTAAGAACATATTAGAGTTGCATTTTCCTGTTCAAATGACTCATTCTGTCCAAACCAGCATGAAGCATTTAATTAAATATTTTCATTTAACTCTAATTTGAAAGACACAAAAATTTTAACTTGTTTGCCAAAATTAGAAAATCCTTAGTTCTTCTGAAAAGAATATACATATATAAACGTTCCAAACTAAGAATTAAAGGTTGATTATTTAAATCTTGCTTTTAAATTAAAATATTTTGCATTCCTTTCTGATTTAAAACACTCTCCAATGAAAGCCACCATTATTTATAAGTGAAGAAAGAAAAGGGAATTTGTCTTACTTCTCCCCACTCCTCACTTTGCCATTGTCACCTGTATCTATTTCCAGGAAGCCAATATTCATTAGGGTTAATCTGCCTACTAAATGAATAAACAAAGGATTTCTCTGTCACTAAGAGGCCAGGTGAGCCGATAGCATCTTCTAACACAGAAAATCATCTGTACCATACAGCTCAGGAAATTACCTGCTGCAATCCCACACCTGGGATCATTTGGCAGGCAGATCTCTAATGTTGAGTAATACATGGAAAATTGACTATAACGATTTTTTCAAAGGACTGAAAATCTTACATATTTTAGAACAGAAGAACATTTTTATGAAATTAACTTTATAAGTCACCAAGGAAAACTAGTAAAAAAAAAAAAGAAAAGTTTTCCATGATTTTCCCCTAAATACTAACAGTGGATGTAAGAACTAATGCCAAAGTGCCAACATGCAATGAAATAAGAACCGATACAACACCAATATTTTCATGAATCACATGATCTTAAAAAATATATATACATAACAATTCCAGAATAGAATGCAGTCAACAAACTAAATTTAAAAAATACATTATCATAATCCCTACCTGTACAGACTGATAAATTCAGACCAAATAAAGCTACATGAACGCAGTGGTTCATCAAGATGCCAGGAAAAGAACCCAAGGCCAATTATTTGTAATACATTAAATTGATAACATTGCCTCTCCATGTTTCCCTTTATGGAGTAGAATCCCAGGTCTTACTTCTATAAAGAAATCATTTTTCCAGCTAAATAATCCAACAGGAAACCATTGGTAATAAATAAGCAAAACAAAGGTAAAAGAAATGAGGTAAAAAGGTAAAAAGATATGTGACCTCTCTCCAAATGTTGGGGGTGGGAGAAGAAATATATCCTAGATATTACTTTTAAATAATATTTGATAGCTTAAAAACCATGTGGTATAAGCAGATAGAAGAACCAGAGGACTCATTTGATTAGGTACAAGACACTGCAGCAACAAAACTCATTTACAAAACATGAAAACAAATAGTGGTTAGGGATTATTACCTTCTCACATAGATTCAATCCTACAAGTGGGCCTAGCTGTGATATAGAATGAAGTAAGACTAAATCTATCAGCTTTTGTGCCAGTGAGAATCAACCAATGTGCGACCCTTGGCACAAGAGGCCATTACGTAGCTGAAACTGGTGCTATATTTATTCAAGTTTTAATAATACACTCGCTGAGAAAAGGAGCCAAACTACTAGGCAGATAATATATCATTCTCTAGAGGGAGTAGAGACTGAAGAATGAAAAGACTTAGGAAAAGGGTTAGTCAACATTTAATGAGTACTTACTGTTTGTCAAACCCCATAGGAAACAGGAGTGGGTTTGCTCAAGGGTGATAAAAAACAGATACAGTCTTTGTACACAGTATGTGTTATCAATATTATTATCAATGCATTTGAATTTCTTAGCTTCACAAGCGTTCCCTGGTTGTTTTTTATACTGTATATGTCGGGAGAGGTGTCCATATAGGGTAGCAGTGCTATCAGTGGGAAACAGTGACAATGAGGGCTGAGCCCCATGCACACTGCACCTAAGGAAGTGCAGAGTAGAAAAAAAGAAAAAGGACTTACTCAAAATGTGGGATCTTTCATAGTTTTTTATCTGTTGGGCCAGGTTTTCTGAAATCAGCCATTTAAACATAAGTCAAAGTAAATGCAAACTGTCTGCGACTCCCAATAGCCATCAGCTTATATTGTTGTATTGACAACAGCTGCGAAATATATGAATGTCATATATACATATTCCTGAATTTATTTTAGCTGAGAGGGTTTTTTGGAGTATGTGGGAAAATTCAGCATGTCAGTTTAAGGAAATGTATATGATTTCCCTTTCAAGATCCTACAAAAACATATGGGAGCAAGATAATGTTTGTCCTGACCTGCCAAAATCCTGGGGAGATCATCTCAAATCCACATCACATTCCTGAGTACTAATGCTCACACTGGGGCTTTTGCATTAGCAGATGTGTGAAAATGCATGTACTCAGAGAACTCCCTCATGGCTTCACATCTAAAGAAGCTCTTCTACAACAGCTATTCCAGCCAAAAGCTGAAATGATATTTCCAAGCTAAGTATACCTTCATTTAAGCCAGTGTCTGGACAGAAAAATTCAACTGAAGGGTTTGTTATTTGGCTCAGAACCAAGAGGAGCCTGAGCGAATGTTAGACAGATTTTCAGGAGGCCTCCCCCACTCCATTCCCAGTCCTTGAGTTGCATCAAAGACTCTGGGAATTTTCCTTCACTCATGTAACAATTTCCCATTTCAAACCCATGCCTGAAAAAGGCATGCACTAGATTTTCGTTGTGATTAAAATAGGGGGCAGGGTCTGTTCGATACTGTCACTAGTTCATTATTTAGGCTGTGGCCAAAAGCATACTAAGAACATTAACAAAACCAAACTACCTTTGCATACTTTCTTTAAAATTTTCCCTTGTAAAAAAATAACAGATTTTTAAGCCTTATATAAGTAACACAAGCTCACTGTAGAAAACTTTGGAAAAACTTTAAAGAAGAAAGTTAAAAATGCCCCATATCCCACCACTCAGAGGTTAAATACTATTTATATTTTGCTCCGTTTCCTTCTAGTTTCTCAAATGTATAAAATACAGTTCTGTTATCCTTCTACACATTTATAATGGCAAAATGAAAAGCAGTGGTCACAATCTGAGTTAGAGAAAAAGCATTAAACAACAAAAAAAGCATTAAATCTAGAAATGTTAAAAAGGACACGTAGTACATTACATTCTACAATGAAGCCTTAGCAGTTATGCATATTTGTATATCACATAACATGGACATTATATGGCAAAACTACAGAAGTATAAGGAGAAATAAAGAGAAAAGTATTAGTAGCATGAGAGTTTAATTCACCTTTCTAAGTCCAGGATAGGATACATATGGCATCAGAAGACACAAAAACATAATTAATGAGGTAAATCTAACTGATATAAACACAACTTTATATCTTGAAAACAGAGAATATATCCCTTTTCAAGTGCGCATAATAATATAAATTCACAGAAAGTATTTTCGCCACAAAATAAAATCTGATCTAAACAATCTTCCAGATCTAATTAACAATTTATAGGAAATTTCAGGGACAAAAGAACACCATGGGGATACAGTCAGCAAAATCCTATTTGTGGGAAGGGAAACACTACAGGATACATGTTTCTTTAAAAACTGATGGAAGAGAACCCTATATTTTAAGATAGTCTTATGAGAGATATCAACCAATTGGAATGTATGGGTCTTATTTGGAACATGATTTTTAAAAATGAAATAATCAGGGAATTTAACATGAATTGGAAATTTGATATTAAAGCATTATTATTTTTTTCAGGAGTGATAGTATTTTGCTTTAAAAGAAGTTTATTTTTTGGAGATATGTGTGGATACATTTACAGATGAAATAATGTCTGAAATTTGCTTCAAAATAATCTGGTGGGGTAGTGGGGTAAGATATGAAACTAGTCTGGCCATGAGTTCCTACTTGCTGAAGCTACCTGATTGTTAGGGGATTCGTAATGTTATTCCTTCTATGTTTGCATGTATTTGAAATTTTGTATAATAAGGTGTTAAAGGAAGAGAGAGCGTGTATGTGCGCATGAACGCACGCATGCACACACACATGCGCAGACCCACAGAAACTGATGATAGCAAGTGTAGATAATTCTTTTGAGGAGTTATACTTTAAACGAAAGAAATGGGTCTGTAGTTGATATTGCTTTTAAAATGGACCTCATGGTTCATTCATTTTTATTTAAAGTTCTACTTTGTGTAGAGAGATATCAAAAATATTATCACTTGTTGAAATCTAGTGACAGTGTTTAGATATTTGCTATATTATATATTTATTTAAATTATTTCTATAAGTTAGAAAATTTTCACAATAAAAAGTTATGAATTAAACTTCCTACTCATTGCCAAGACAAAAAATTATCTTAGCAATTCTTGCCTGTTGATACTTTCAAATGCAGTGTTAAGAGTCAAATAAAATCCACTGCTAGGGCTTCCCTGGTGGCGCAGTGGTTGAGAGTCTGCCTGCCGATGCAGGGGAGATGGGTTCGTGCCCCGGTCCGGGAAGATCCCACATGCCATGGAGCGGCTGGGCCCGTGAGCCACGGCCGCTGAGCCTGTGTGTCCGGAGCCTGTGCTCCGCAATGGGAGAGGCCACAACAGTGAGAGGCCCGCGTACTGGGAAGAAAAAAAAAAAAATCCACTGCTATTTTGACTGGGATTGTAAAAAAGTTCACAACTAATTTTGGAATAACTGCAATTTTTGCAATACTCAGTTTCCTTCTTCAGAAACCTGATATATTGTTAGTTTATGCAAATTATATTACTCTGAAGAGTTTCACCCTTTTTTTTTTTCTTTTGGTACACTTTCTATATTTCTTCTTAGGGTTATTCCTAAGTACTTTATGTTTTCTGGTATTATTATGAGTACATTTTTTAAAGAATTAGATTACCTAATTAGTTTTCACTGTTTTACAGAAAGAGTATAGATGTTTTACATATGAACTAAGTATCTGATCAGTGTAATAAGTTCATTAAAACTTGATGCTCTTGAATTCTCTGTCAAAAAAAATTATATTGTCTGAAAAAATAATTCAAAATCAATCTATAAATGATTTTGTAACTATATCTGTTCCTTATGTTTTATATATTATTACTGCATTGTCTGGAATTTTCAGAGTAATTATATAAAAATGGTCACGGCATGATTGCCTTTTTCATGATTTTAGAAGGAATGCCGATAATATTCCACATTAAATATGATGCTGCTGTTTGGTTTAAGATTTGGTTTAAGATTCCTTATTATTTACAGAATTTACCTCTCTATTCCTAGTTATCTCAAGAGTAAATCTCATAAATAACTGCTGAATTTTATCAAATGCTCTTTCAGCAACTAGTGAGATTATCATGTTCTCTTATTGGACCAATTAATATTATATATTACAACAACAGATTTTTTAATATGGGAATAAATCATATTTGGTCATTGTAGATGATTCTTTTATCGTAGTGTTCAATTTTTTTTTTTTTTTTTGCGGTACGCGGGCCTCTCACTGTCGTGGCCTCTCCCGTTGCGGAGCACAGGCTCTGGACGCGCAGGCTCAATGGCCATGGCTCACGGGCCCAGCCGCTCCATGGCATGTGGAATCTTCCCGGACCGGGGCACAAACCCGTGTCCCCTGCATCGGCAGGCGGACTCTCAACCACTGCGCCACCAGGGAAGCCCCGTAAATGTTCAATTTGGTTGGTTGGTATTTTACTTGATATTTATGAATCTAAATTCAAATGTAAGAATGATGCTTAGTTCTCTTTATTTTAATGCTATGTTTGTTAGGTTTTACTCATTCATTTTTAAAATGTTCTCTTATAGGGGATTAGAAAACTCCTGTCCTCAATAGGTGTTAAAAAGTTCCTGAATGCTAATGCTACTTATTATGAAATAGGAAAAGGCAAGAGGCCACAGTCTACAAGCACAAAGATGAGATAATGGCTTCCACATCACTTAACTGTCAGCCTTCCTTAGTGTGAAGTGTTGTATCTAGAGACTCCCAACCAAGCAACTGTTTAAAAATATTAAAGTAATTGACAAACAAAAGAGCTGTCAACTTTTTGGAAGATAACTTAAAAACTTTTTTTTTTGGCAAGGTCACTATGGAATAAGAAACGAGAAAGCCAGATTAGAAACAAACAATATTCATTTCAAATTGTAGCACCAAAATCTTGAGAAGTTAGTGCTGATTTTGATAAATGTTACTGAACATTTCTATAACTCACTGGAGTCCTTAGTACTAGTTTGCTACAGTTTATGATAGAATCTACATAGTGACCTGGAGAAAGGATAGTTTCTTTATTTTATAAGGTGCATTACATCCCTGAGTAATGACATTTCAATTGCAAGATATTCAGAACACAAAGGAACTAAATGGAGGCAGTAACTCAAGCCACCTACCATATGAGAGACAACAGTAGCTTATTGAGCTATGTGCTCATCTCTGCCTCTTTCTGTAGAGAAGCCTAAGTTTGAGGTCTCTGCAGATTTACTAGTAAGGTCTTTAGCAGAGAAGAGATTGGTCTACAAATTCTATTTGTAAATGAATGAAGCCAGGTAAAAGAGATGGAGGGGAAGCAAAGCTGTGCTCCTACTTAGCAAGACTCAAGATTCCAAAGCCCATTTCATATTCAGTCAAGGCATATTCTGTGTCCATCAATGTTTCAGTGTTTTTCCCTCCCAGATTTTTGCAACATGTTTCAAAAAGAGAAACAATGTTGACAAATTTTAGTTTAATGTACATGAAATGTCTAGCTTGGCTTTAAACTTGTGTCATATTGAACATGATGCTCTAAAAATACTGGTAAAGTAAAAGCAAGCAAGGAAGAAATGAAAAATTCAAATGTACCTACCATTACAGTATGGTCTTCAAAGCCTAAAATATTTACTGTGGAGGAAAAGCTTATTGACTCCTGATACTGACCAAATCGGGGACAAATTGTTCACGTAAGATATATTTTCATACACATACAGACAGAAAAATGCATATATATTTTTGCTGAAAGATTTGAGTAAATTGCACAAACTGAGTCCACTTAGTGGAAAATAGAGTAGATGTACGTTTCTCTACCTAAGTACAACTAAAAACCCTGGACATTAATTACAGCTGACCCTTCAATAACAGGAGTTTGAACTGGGTGGGTCCACTTACAGAGGAATTTTTTTTTCAACAATAAATACTATAATACTACACAATCTGCTACGCAAAACCATGGGCATTAATTGCAGCTGACCCTTGAATAACATGGGCTTCAATGAGGTGGGTCCACTTATACGGGGATTTTTTTTTTCAACAGTAACTACTACAATACTATGCAACTTGCAGATGCAGAACCGGAACCGGGGGTATGGAGGGCCAATTATACGTCATACATGGATTTCCGACTCCGCAGAGAGGAAGCACCCCTAATGCCCACGCTGTTCAAGGGTCAGTTGTACGTACAAAATAAGCATAAGACTCTGGAGGGTGAAGAAGAGGCGGCAGGACAGCTAGGACCTTCAGGACACAAATAATAACACAAGGAACGTGAGGTCCTTGGGGTTTGTTTTTGCCTCAATATCCCAGCTTTGGAGGTGAAGAGGCCAGCAACCTGAAAATGCCAATGGAAAAGGACAAAAAGAAGTCTGAACAAAAGCCTGATCTCTCTAGCCAAAGGAATAGGAAAGGGGAAGCCTTGCAAGGCAGAGACTTTTAGAAAATAGCTGCTTTACTCTAGACAAACACCAAAGGAAAAAACTGTGGCTCCACCACCACCCATGCCAGCAAAAGCCAAGTGGGGAGGCTGGACTTCCGCCCTCCTGAGACTATAACGAGATGCCCAACACCCAACTGAGGCGGTGCCAGAAAAGGCTAAGTAGGTTGTCAGGACTTGAATTCCTTCCAGCCATTAATAAGAACTAGCCCCCAATCCACGCAGTGGTGGTACAGAACAAACAGGGAACTTGGACTGCCCTCACTCGCTGCTCCCAGCAGTAGAGAGGCGCCCCTGCTCCTTCCCACTCGTGAGCTGTGAGTACAGGCCTAGAAGAGGGTCAGGAGGACTTCTGTCATCATTCAGCAGTAATGAAGCCACATGGTGAGCTGAACTACCATTTCTGCCCAATAGTCCCCTGACCTTGAAGAGTAACGTTGGCCAAGCAAGACTTCTACCTCCACTTGGCAGAGCGAGGCACAGTGCTCAACTTCCCCTGCCACGGTGGTGTCAAGAAAGCCAGTTAAAACAAAAGCTTTAAATAAGATCCAAATCTTAGGAAAATGCCTAGGTTCAAACTGAAAATCACTGGACATACCAAGAACCTGCAAGATGTCAAACTGAATGAAAAAAGGACAATCAATAGACACTAACACCAAGACGACCAAGATGTTTAAATTATCTGTGAAAGATTTTTCAAATGCCATGATAAAAATGTTTCAAAGAGCACCTATGAACATGCTAGAAACAAATGTAAAAATAGAAAGCTTCAGCAAAGAAAAAGAAACTCTCAGCAAAGAATTACAAGATGTAAAGAAAAATCAAATGGAAATTCTGTAACTTCAACATACAATAAAATCAAAAGTTCAGTGGATAGATTCAATAGCAGAATGGAGGGACAGTAAAAAAGAATCAGTAAACTGTAAAAGAACAGTAGAAATTACCCAATCTGACAAAGACAGGAAAAACAGACTGAAAAATTAACAGAATCCCAAGGATTTCTGGGATTATTTTAAAAGATCTAACATGTGGGTCATAATGGGCCCAGAAGGGAAAGGGAAAGGAGATGGGGCTGGAAAAGTATTTGAAAAAACAATGGCTGAAAACTAACTAAATTTTGCAAGAGACATAAATCTACAAAATAAAGAAGCTGGGTGAACCCATAACAGGACACTCCCAAAGACACCCATGAAAAGACATATCATAATGCAACTTCTGAAAACTAAAGACAGAAAAATACCTGAAGGCAGCCAGAGAAAAGTGACAGTTTACCTATAGGGGAAACACACCTCAAATGATAGCAGATTCCTCATCAAAAACACACGGAGGCTGGAAGAAACTGACACGGTATTTTTTTGAGTATTGAAAGAAAAGAACTGTCAACCCTGAATCCTGTACCCAGAGAAAATATATTTCATGAATGAAGGGGAAATCCAGACTTTCTCAGATGAACAGAAACAAAGAGAATTTGTTGTCAGCAGACTTACTCTAAAAGAATGGCTAAAGGAAGTTCTCCTAACAGAAAGAAAACAATAAAAGAAGGAACTTTAGAACATTGGACAGAAGAAAAAACATAGTAAACAAAAATATGAGCAAATATAATAGGTTGCGCTTCTCCTCTTGAGTTTTCTATATTATGTTTAAGAGTTGAAGAAAAAAGTAACACTCATGGATGTGGCTCTAAATATATAAGATAATTATATTACAAATAGGGAGTGTAAAGGGACATAAAGGGAGGAAAGGCTTCACTCAATCTGGTAAAATGACACCAGTAGACTGTGATAAGTTATGCATAGTTAAGGTAATACACCTACAGCAACCACTAATAAAGCTATATAAAGTGGTATAATAAAAACAGGAAGGCAAGGGAAAGAAAACAAACAAACAAAAACAGAATAGAGAATAAAAAATAAAAGAGCAGACTTATGCCCTAACATATAAATAATTACATTCAATATAAATTGTCCACAAACATGAAATAAAAGACAGAGGTTGGCAGAGAGAATTAAAAACATAAACTGTATGCTGTCTATAAGAAACTCATTGTAAGACATAATGATATACACAGACAAAGTAAAATTTGGAAAAAGGTATATGATCTTAAAATCAATGAGAACAGGAAAACTCCAGAAGGTAACAATGAATGGCTAATTAACATTTTCTCAAAGTCCAACATCAAAAGTAATCAAATGAGTATAAGTTAAACTTACTTTCCCCCCCAAAAATAAAATGTGTTTATTTTTGATCTTTTAAGCATTAAATCATTTTTAAAAACTGAGGTGGTCAAAAGGTACAAACCTCCAGTTATAAGATAAATACGTACTACAGATATAATGCACAACATAATTAATATAAGTAACACTGCTGTATGTTATGTATGAAAGTTGTTAAGAGAGTAAATCCTAAGACTTCTCATCACAAGGAAAAACATTTTTTTTTCATTTTCTTCTATTTTGTATCTATATGAGATGATGGATGTTCACTAAACATATTATGATAATCATTTCACGTAAGTCAATTATGCTGTACACCTTAAGCCTATACAGTGCTGCATGTCAATGATATCTCAATAAAATGAGAAGAAAAAATATTTTAATTGAAATATAATTGACATATAACATTACTTTCAGATGTACAACATAATGTTTTGATATATGTATATATTGGGAAATGATCACAATAGTCTAGTTAACATCCAACACCAACGTATAGTTACAATTTTTTTCTTATGATGAGAACTTGTAAGATCTACTCTCTCAGCAACTTTCAAATACACAATGTAGTATTTTAACTATAGCCACCATGTTTTAACATTCCCAAGCCTCACTTATTTTTAAATTAGGATTTTGTACCTTTTGACCACCTTCACCCATTTCATCCATTTCCCTCCATCTATCAATACATCCCCCCACCAGCAACTACCAGCCTGTTACCTGCATGTATGAGTTTTTGTTATTGTTTTTGTTTTTACTTAGATTCCACTTATAAAGTAAGGTCATATGGTATTTGTCTTTCTCTGTCTGACTGGCATAATACCCTCAAGGTCTATCCATGTTGTCACAAGGGGCAGGATTTTCTTCTTTTTATGTCTGAATATTACAGTGTGTGTGTGTGTGTGTGTGTGTGTGTGTGTGTGTGTGTATCACATTTTCTTTATCCATTTATCCATCGACAGACACTTAGGTTGTATACATGTCTTGCCTACTGTAAATAATTCTGCAATGAACATGGGGATGCAGATACCTTTGTGAATTAATGTGTTCCCCAGAGTGGACATTGCTGGATCATATGGCAGTTCTATTTTTAATTTTTTGAGGAACCTCCATACTGTTTTCCTTAGTAGCTGCACCAGCTTACACTCCGTAATCCTAGTTTACAGTACACAAGGATTCCCTTTTCTCCACATTCTTGCCAACACTTGTTATCTCGTCTTTTTCATGACAGCCATTCTAACAGGCGTGAGATGATATCTCATTGTGCTTTTGATGTGTATTTCCCTGATAATTAGTGTGCTGAGCATATTTTCATGTACCTATTGGCCATTTGTATGTATTCTATGGGATTTCTCTTCAGATCCTCTGCCCATTTTTTAATCAGACATTTTTTTCTATTGAGTTGTATGAGATCTTTATATATTTTGGATATTATTCCTTATCAGATACATGATTTGCAAATACTTTCTCTCATTCTGCAGGATACCTGTCTTTTGCGGGAGGGTGGGGGGGAGGGTTCTTTTGCTGTATAGAAACTTTTTAGTTTGATGTAGTCCCACTTGTTTGTTTTGCTTTTGTTGCCTTTGCTTTTGGTATCAAATAAAAAACCCAGTGTCAAGGAGCTTACCACCTATGCATTCATGAGTTCAGGTCTCATTCTGAGGTCTTTAAACCATTCTCAGTTGATTTTTGTGCATAGGATAAGATAGTGGTCCATATTCTTGGCTTCTTTGTTGTAAATTAATTGACCATATATGCGAGGGTTTATTTCTAGGCTATCTATTCTGTTCCATTGATCTATTTCTTATGTCAATACTGTATTTTTTTGATTACTATAGCTCTGTAATATAGTTTGCAATCAGGAAGCATGATGCCTCCAACTTTGTTCTCCTTTCTCAAGATTGCTTTTGCTATTTGCGGCTTCTTGCAGCTCCATACAGATTTTAAGATTGTTCTCTTCCTGTGAAAAATGCCATTGGAATTTTGATAGGGGTTGCATTAAATCTGTAGATTGCTTTTGGTAGTATGGACATTTTAACAATATTAAATCTTCCAATCCATGATCATGGTATATCTTTCCATTTATAGGCACACCTCGTTTTATTGTACTTCACTTTATCGCACTTTGAAGATACTTTATTGCACTTTGAAGATACTGTATTTTTTACAAATTGAAGGTTTCTGGCAAACCTGTGTGAAGCAAGTTTACCAGCACCATTTTTCCAATAGCATTTGCTCCCTTCATATCTCTGTGTCACATTTTAATAATTCTCACATTATTTTAAACTCTTCACCAGCAAAAAGATTACTATTCCTTGAAGGCTCAGGTGAGGGTTAGCATTTTTTAGCAATATTTAAAAATTAAGGTACATACATCGTTTTTTTGGACATAATGTTAGTGCACACTCAACAGACTACAGTATATTGTAAACATAACTTTTATATGTACTGGGAAACCAAAAAGTTCATGTGAAACACTTTATTTTGATATTCACTTTATTGCAGTGGTCTGGAACTGAAGAAGGTATGCCAGTATTTATGTCTTCTTCAGTTTCTTTCATCAATGTCTTAGGGTTTTCAGCGTACAGGTCTTTCACCTCCCTGACTAAATTTATACTTAGGTATTTCATTCTTTTTCATTTAATTTTAAGTGGGATTGTTTTATTAATTTCTCTTCTGATAGTTCAGTATAGTGTATGTAGTATATACAAATGCAACTGATTTTTGTATGCTGCAACTTTACTGAATTTGTTTATTAATTCTCACAGTGTTTTGGTGGAGTTTTTAGAGTTTTCTATATATAATGTCATGTCATCTGTAAATAGTGACAGTTTTGCTTCTTCATTTCCAATTTGGATGCTTTTTATTTCTTTGCCTTGCCTAATAAATGGCAAGAGTGGGCATCCTTGTCTTAATCCTGACCTTGGAAGAAAATCTTTCAGCTTTTCACCATGTTGTTAGCTGTCGGCTTGTCATATATGGGCTTTATTAGGTTGAGGTATGTTCCCTGTATACCTCCTTTGTTGAGAGTTTTTATCATAAATGAATGCTGAATTTTGTCAAATGCTTTTTCTGCATCTATTGAGATGATCATATGATTTTTATCCTTCATTCTGTTAATGTGGTGTACCATACTGATTAATTTGTAATGTTGACTCATCCTAGCATCCCTGGAATAAATCCCACTTAATCACGGTGGGTGCTCCTTTTTGTGTATTATTGAATTTGGTTTGCTAAATTTTGTTAAGGATCTCTACCTCTTGTTCATTAGGGATACTGGCCTGATTTTCTTTTCCTGTTGTGTCCTTGACTGGTTTTGGTATCAGGATAATGCTGACATCATGAAATGAGTTTAGAAGGGTTCTCTCTGCTTCTGTTTTTTGGAATGGTTGATAAGTATTGGTATTAATTCTTCTTTAAGTGTTTGGAAACATATAAGCCAAAGATCTCTATATAGGAATTTTATTTATTCTTAATTGGTAGGGCAAAAAAAAATTAGAAATCAAAAAGTTTAAGGATAGAAGACTAGAAAAATAAATGATTCAGAGAATATAACCATTAAAATATCTATGCCTTGAAAAATATTTAATGATTTGAAGGAAATATGCTGATGATAATAAATGAGGTAAGTTACAAAATATCATTTAATATTTTGTCAATTTAAAAAATATTATAGTTTTTAAATTTTATTCTTAATACTTTTCTGTATTTTCAAAAATTTCTAAGTCTAGGACAAAATAAAACACCAAATAAGTGACAAATGAACTCAACCAAGCTTCCCTAATCTCCTTTCTTTCCCAAAGTGGACCACTGCTAAAGCTCTTCCATCTTCCTTGTTTTTTCTTTTCTCCCCAACACTGAAAGCAGGAAGTATAAGAATTCTGTAAGTTTTTCCTCTAGTGTCAGCATAAGCATGGCTTTTCATGGGTCTGGTTTTCTAGCCACACTCAACTTTTACTGAAAACCTCACAAACGAAACTAGGTTCATCCTAAGTTTTTGTGTGATCATTTGGTTTAAAGAAATTAAAGGTCTGAGGAAAGGAAAGTCCAGGTTTTTGGGTAAACCACGTCGGTGGAAAACTGAGCTGGTGCAAGGCAGTTTTCAAAGTGCCATGCCCTGTGGCAGCATAGTTTTCAATAAACGTAAGTAGGAAATATTTAAATAGCACCCAATTTACATTTTAGTCTCATAAAGAGAGAGGGTTGAAAGAGTAGAGGTGCAGATATGGCTCCAGTAAAAGCCCTAGCTGAGCCAACAGCAGGGAGGAAACCCATGGAGGCTGCCTGAAGTTTGTGTTATTCAACTTGTAATGATAAATGATTCACAACTTTTCATCTTCTCAGCTACGTCTAGGTTTATGATAATCTGGTACCCTACTGAAGGACACTGCTTGCTTTGGACAGGAAATCCTTAAGTTTCTTCAGTGGTTCCTTGTAGAACCATCAGAAGCTAAGATTCACTGGCTCTCATTTAAGAATGCTCAGGTCCAGGTCTGGGCAAAGCTACTCTGATAAGCAAAACTTAAGATAAAAGTTTTAAGTATTGGGCTTCCCTGGTGGCGCAGCGGTTAAGAACCCGCCTGCCAATGCAGGGGACACGGGTTTCAGCCCGGGTCCGGGAAGATCCCACATGCTGCGGAGCAACTAAGCCCATGCACCACAACTACTGAGCCTGCACTCTAGAGCCTGCGAGCCACAGCTACTGAGCCTGCGTGCCACAACTACTGAAGCCCGCGTGCCTAGAGCCTGTGCTCCTCGACAAGAGAAGCCACTGCAATGAGAAGCCCGTGCACAGCAATGAAGAGTAGCCCCCGCTCGCTGCACCTAGAGAAAGCCCGTATGCAGCAACAAAGACCCAACACAGGGACTTCCCTGGTGGCACAGTGGTTAAGAATCCGCCTGCCAATGCAGGGGACACAGGTTCGAGCCCTGGCCCAGGAAGATCCCACATGCCACAGAGCAACTAAGCCCGTGCACCACAACTACTGAGGCTGCACTCTAGAGCCCGCGAGCCACAACTACTGAAGCTCGCGTGTTGCAACTACTGAAGCCCGCATGCCTAGAGCCCGTGCTCCGCAACAAGAGAAGCCACAGCAATGAGAAGCCCGCACACTGCAATGAAGAGTAGCCCCCGCTCACCACAACTAGAGAAAGCCCGCGTGCAGCAACGAAGACCCCATGCAGCTAAAAAATTTAAAAATTAATACATTTATAGAATAAAAAAAAAGATCCAACACAGCCAAATATAAGTAAATAAATTTATTTTAAAAAAAAAGTTGCAAGCCTCAGAAGAGGCACACACTTAAAAAAAAAAGTTTTAAGTATTATTTTTATGAAGAGGGCAAACATTTTTCATTACACTGAAACCCTCAGATACCCAGCAAAAATGAAGATGCTTAAATAAAGTCCTATAAGGAGGGAGGGCTGGAGAGGGGCAATGCAGAGAATCTCTTACAAGGTGACATATAACAGATAATTTGGATTTCAAGGTGCTGACACGGATCCTAAATAAATGAGACTGTTATTTGATCCAATAAATGATGAAATGCAAGATTAAAATAACAGCAGGAAAGTGTGTCTTGCTTGCTCCTTGGTAAATGATTTGTCTCCTAGAAGACTGGAATTATGCTTCAAGCTCTTGGCATCTCTACCAACATGAGTGTGTGGGTGGGGAGGTGGAGTGGGAGAGAGGACATCAAGCCCACCCAACTCCTGGAAATTTTAAAGAAAAGACAAAACTTTCCAAGAGTAATAGTCATTTTGGTAAGTGAAACCATTTGTAACTTTAGAGGAGTTTTTTCTTTCCCTCCAACATATCATAAAAAAAAAAATCCACACTGTGCTGTAATAGGCTATAAAGCTTTGGTTTAAAGAAGGGTCAACAAGAGCTAAAACCACTAATGTCATACTTGAAGAAGGAAGAGTGGAGGGCAGTGATGCCTCAACACTTTCATGATCCCAATGAAAAGTCTCACCGAGGTTAAAAACTATCTGCCAAATTTATGCCAAGGACAAATTTTACAGCCAAGCTAAATTCTTCTGTGCATATAAGGAGTGTTATAAAAAGAATGAACTATTCAGCATCCCTGGGAGAGACTTTCATTTAGAGAAAAAAAAGGGGGGTGGGATTATCAAAACAAGAAGATAGAACCTAGGAGGGAGAAACTGAAACACAAGACAAACTGAAACAGAGACATAGGGAAAAAAGAGTGAAAGGGAAACAATGACAGATCAGGACAGAGCCAAAAACGTTTAGGAGAGTGACTCCTCCTCTGGCAAACAGAACGGCTCCGTGTCTTCATCTTCTGTAGGCAGAACAAAATGTATTCACATGCAAAAACTAATATGACCAAAGACAAATCCAACTGGGCAGAATTATTTTAAGGAGATGAAGAGGCTTGAGGAGGTAACTTGCATTCTGTTGTTCCCACCAAAAACCCCATGAAATGGTTAATTTCAGTTCACTACTGAAGTCAACATCTTCCCTATTTGGCCACAGTGATGAATACCTTTCCCTTAAAGGACTGTCAGAGCTGCCTCAGAATACTGCAAATGTATCCAAACAGTATAGCATCACAGATTTTAGAATCAGAAGGGTCTTTGTGAACATCTAATCGAACAAACTTATGGTAGGAATCAACTGAGGATCAGGAAAAGAATTGTCACACTGTCACATCTAAACCTGGAAGAAGTGGATGAGGGAGAAGGATGGGGTGGGAGAATAATTTCTAAGATTAAGACCTAAAATATCAGAATCTCATCTGTTGTTATTGGAACATATCCTCCAAGAAACTTATATATTAGTTAAGAAGGCAAGCTCTTTTATAAATCAACTATACTTCAATTTAAAAAAAAACGGGAGGAGTCGAGATGGCAGTGTGGGAAGACACAGAGTTAGCATCTCCCCACAACTAGGGTACCTGCAGGCTACTGGTGGGGGACTCTGACCCCAAAGGAGATGGTAGGAACCCTAGAGTGAACCGGTAGGACGCAGGGGGACCGAGGGGGGAGGAGAAGTGGAGGTCAGACAAGACTGGCACCCTGCTGAGCTCCCAGGCCTGTCCCCTGCCCTCCAAGGCACCCCATTCCCCACCATCAGCTGCATTGGTCCTGGGGGCATAGGAGGGAGGCCCGGGAGATCAGGAGAGGCAGGCGGGAGGGGCCCTCCCAGACCGCAGACTGGAGGAGCAGGAGAGGAGAAGAGGGCATTTGCCGTGCCCACTCGATCCCAGGAAGCCTGCTGGGCTCCCAGGTGAGGTCCTATGCCCTCTGAGACCAGGGATGGGGGGCATGCCTGGGGCCCTTCTGTTCCTTGAGCCTAAGCCCCACCCCCCACAGACCCTAGGGCCTTTTCCAGTCCTGTGGGTCCTGAGCATTGGCCCCACCCACTGCCCAAACTTCACACTTGCTTAGGCCCCGCCCTCCACAGCCAAGGCCTTCTTCCCCCCCCGCCCCGCTTTTTTTTCCCTCCTCCCCTTTTTCACTACTGTGGTACTGATGCACCTTCTGGTTGTTGATTCATATATATATATATATATATATAGTTTTTTTTTAATTATTATTATTAATTAATTTATTTTTGGCTGTGTTGGGTCTTCGTTTCTGTGCGAGGGCTTTCTCTAGTTGTGGCGAGTGGGGCCCACTCTTCATCGCGGTGTGCGGGCCTCTCACTGTTGCGGCCTCTCTTGTTGCAGAGCACAGGCTCCAGATGTGCAGGCTCAGTAGTTGTGGCTCACGGGCCTAGTTGCTCCGCGGCATGTGGTATCTTCCCAGACCAGGGCTCAGACCCATGTCCCCTGTACTGGCAGGCAGATTCTCAACCACTGCACCACCAGGGAAGCCCCCCATCTATATTTTTATTTTTTACATTCTTTCTAAAATATCTGTTAGTTTCCAAGTCTAATTTTATTTTTTACTTTGTTATTGTTCTCCCTTTTTTTTTTTGCTGCCCCACGCAGCTTGTGGGATCTTGATTCACGAGCCTGGGTCGGGGGAAGCTCCTGCAGTGGGAGCTCCAAGTCCAAACCACTGGAGTAACAGAGAGGCTCAGACCCCAGGGAACATTCATCAGAGTGAGGTCTCACAGAGTTCCTCATCTCAGCACCAAGACCCAGCTCCACCCAACAGCCTACAGACTCCAGTGTTGGAAGCCTCAGGCCAAACAACCAGTAACACCGGAACACAATGCCACTCATAAAAAACCAAAAATGAGACACCAAAAAAATATATCACAGATGAAGGAGCAAGGTAAAAACCTACAAGACCAAATAAACGAAGAGGAAACAGGCAATCTACCTGAAAAAGAATTCAGAGTAATGATACTAAAGATGATCCAGAATCTCGGAAAGAGAACGGAAGCACAGATTGAGAAAATACAAGAAATGTTTAACAAAGATCTAGAAGAACTAAAGAACAAACAAACAAAGATGAACAACGCAACTGAAATGAAAAATACAATAGAAGGAAACAATAACAGAATAACGGAGGCAGAAGAACGAATAAGCAAGCTGGAAGACAAAATGGTGGAAATAACTACCAAGGAGCAGAATAAAGAAAGAAGAATGAAAAGAATTGAAGACAATCTCAGAGACCTCTGGGACAACACTAAACGCACTAACATTCGAATTATAGGGGTCCCAGAAGAAGAAGAGAAAAAGAAAGGATCTGAGAAAATATCCGAAGAGATTATAGTGGAAAACGTCCCTAACATGGGAAAAGAAATAGTCACCCAAGTCCAGGAAGCACAGAGAGTTCCATACAGGATAAACCCTAGGAAAAACACAACAAGGCTCATGTTAATCAAACTAACAAAAATTAAATTCAAAGAAAAATTATTAAAAGCAGCAAGGGAAAAACAAAAAATAACATACAAGGAATCCCCGTAAGGTTATCAGCTGATTTTTCAGTGGAAACTCTGCAGGACAAAAGGGAGTGGCAGGATACACTTAAAGTGATGAAAGAGAAAAACCTACAATCAAGATTACTCTACCCAGCAAGGATCGCATTCAAATTCAATGGAGAATTCAAAAGCTTTTCAGACAAACAAAAGCTAAGAGAATTCAGAACCACCAAACCAGCTTTACAACACATGCTAAAGAAACTTCTCTAAGCAGAAAACACAACAGAACAAAAAGACACACAAAAACAAACCCAAAACAATTAAGAAAATGGTAATAGGAACATATATATCAAGAATAACCTTGAATGTAAATGGATTAAATGACCCAACCAAAAGACACAGACTGGCTGAATGGATACAAAAACAAGACCCATATATATGCTGTCTACAAGAGACCCACTTCAGAACTAGGGACACGTACAGACTGAAAGTGAACGGATGAAAAAAGATACTCCATGCAAATGGAAATCAAAAGAAAGCTGGAGCAGCAATACTTGTATCAGATAAAACAGACTTTAAAATAAAGACTGTTACAAGAGATAAGGAGGGACACTACATAATGACCAAAGGATCAATCTAAGAAGAAGATATAACAATTATAAATGTTTATGCACCCACCACAGGAGCACCTTAACACATAAGGCAAATGCTAACAACCATGAAAGGAGAAATCGACAGTAACACAATAATACTAGGGGACTTTAACACACCACTTGCACCAACGGACAGATCATCCAAACAGAAAATAAATAAGGAAACACAAGCTTTAAATGACACAATAGACCAGATAGAGATCTAATTGGTATTTATAGAACATTCCACCCAAAAGTGGCAGAATACACTTTCTTCTCAAGTGCACATGGAACATTCTCCTGGATAGATCACATCTTGGGTCACAAATCAAGCCTCGGAAAATTTAAGAAAATTGAAATCGTATCAAGCATCCTTTCTGACCACAATGCTATGATTGGAAATTAATTACAGGAAAAAAACTGTAAAAAAAAAAAAAAACAACCCAAATACATGGAGGCTAAACAGTGTGCTACTAAATAACGAAGAGATCACTGAAGAAATCAAAGAGGAAATAAAACAATACATAGAAACAAATGACAACAAAAACATGATGACCCAAAACCTATGGGATGCAGCAAAAGCAGTTCTAAGAGGGAAGTTTATAGCAATTCTATCGCATCTCAAGAAACAAGAAAAATCTCAAGTAAACAATCTAACACTACACTTAAAACAACTAGAGAAAGAAGAACAAAGAAAACCCAAAGTCAGTGGAAGGAAAGAAATCATAAAGATCAGAGCAGAAATAAATGAAATGGAAACAAAGAAAATAATAGCAAAGGTCAATAAAACTAAAAGCTGGCTCTTTGAGAACTAAAAGCTGGCTTTTTTTCAAACAAAATTGATAAACCCTTAGCCAGACTCCTCAAGAAAAGAGGGAGAGGATGCAAATCAATAAAATTAGAAATGAAAAAGGAGAAATCACAACCAACACTGCAGAAATACAAAGGATTATAAGAGACTACTACAAACAACTATATGCCAATAAAATGGACGACCATGAAGAAATGGACAAATTCTTGGAAAGGTGCAATTTTCCAAGACTGAACCAGGAAGAATTAGAAAATATAAACAGGCCTATCACAAGTAATGAAATTGAAACCGTAAGTAAAAATCTTCCAACAAACAAAAGTCCAGGACCGGATGGCTTCACAGGCGAGTTCTATCAAACATTTAGAGAAGAGCTAACACGGATCCTTTTCAAACTCTTCCAAACAATGGCAGAGGGAGAAACACTCCCAAATTCATTCTACGAAGCCACCATCACCCTGATACCAAAACCAGAAAAGATATCACAAAAAAAGAAAATTATAAACCAATATCACTGATGAACATAGATGCAAAAATCCTGAACAAAACACTAGCAAACAGAATCCAACAGCACATTAAAAGAATCATACACCATGATCAAGTGGGATGTATCCCAGGGATGCAAGGATTCTTCAATATATGCAAATCAATCAATATGATACACCACATTAACAAATTAAGAAATAAAAACTATATGATTATCTCAGTAGATGCAGAAAAAGCTTTTGACAAAATTCAACACCATTTATGATAAAAACTCTCCATAAAATGGGCATAGAGAGAACCTACCCCAACATAATAAAGGCCATATATGACAACCCACAGCAAGCATCATACTCAATGCTGAAAAACTGTGCATTTCCACTAGGATCAGGAACAAGACAAGGATGTCCACTCTCACCACTCTTATTCACCATAGTTTTGGAAGTCCTAGCCACAGCAATCACAGTAGAAAAAGAAATAAAAGGAATACAAATTGGAAAAGAAGAAGTAAAGCTGTCACTATTTGCCAATGACATGATGTTATACATAGAAAATCCTAAATATGCCACCAGAAAACTGTTAGAACTAATCAGTGAATTTGGTAAGGTTGCAGGATACAACATTAATGCACACAAATCTCTGGCATTCCTATATACCAACAATGAAAAATCAGAAACAGAAATTAAGGAAACACTCCCATTTACCCCTGCAACAAAAAGAATAAAATACCTAGGAATAAACCTGCTTAAGGAGGCAAAAGACTTGTATTCAGAAAACTATAAAACACTGATGAAAGGAATCAAAGATGACATAAACAGATGGAGAAATATACCATGTTCTTGGATTGGAAGAATCAATATTGTGAAAATGACTATACTACCCAAAGCAATCTACAGAAATCTACAGATTCAATGTAATCCCTATCAAACTACCAATGGCATCCTTCACAGATTTAGAAGAAAAAAATTTACAATTCGTATGGAAACACAAAAGAGCCCGAACGGCCAAAGCAATCTTGAGAAAGAAAAATGGAGCTGGAGGAATCAGGCTCCCCAACTTCAAACTATACCACAAAGCTACAGTAATCAAGACAATATGGTACTGGCACAAAAACATAAATATAGATCAATGGTACAGGATAGAATGCCCAGAGGTAAACCCACGCACATATGGGCACCTAATTTATGACAAAGGAGGCAAGAACATACAATGGAGAAAAGACAGCCTTTTCAATAAGTGGTGTGGGGAAAACTGGACAGCTACCTGTAAAAGAATGAAATTAGAACACTACTTAACACCATACACACAAATAAACTCCAAATGGATTAAAGACTTAAATGTAAGACCAGATACTATAAAACTTTTAGAGGAAAACATAGGAAAAACACTCTTTGACGTAAACCACAGCAAGATCTTTTTTGACCTACTTCCTAGAGTAACAGAAATAAAAGCAAAAGTAAACAAATGGGACTTAATTAAATTTAAAAGCTTTTGCACAGCAAAGGAAACCATAAACAAGACAAAAAGACAACCCTCAGAATGGGAGAAAATATTTGCAAATGAAACAACAGAGGATTCACCTCCAAAATATACAAACAGCTCATTGGGCTCAATATCAAAAAAACAAACAGTCCAGTTAAAAAATGGGCGACCTAAATAGACATTTCACCAAGGAAGACACACAGTTGGCCAAGAGGCACATGAAAAGATGCTCAACATCACTAATTATTAGAGAAATGCAAATCAAAACCACAATGAGGCATCACCTCACATGGGTCAGAATGGCCATTATCAAAAAACCTAGAAACAATAAATGCTGGAAAGGTTGTGGTGAAAAGGCAACCCTCCTACACTGTTGGTGGGAACGTAAATTGATATAACCACTACGGAAAACAGTATGGAGGTTCCTTAAAAAACTAAAAATAGAACAACCATATGACCAAGCAATCCCACTACTTGCATATACCCAGAGAAAATCATAATTCAAAATGAGGCATGCACCACAATGTTCACTGCAGCACTATTTACAATGGCCAGGACGTGGAACCAACCTAAATGTTCATCGACAGATGAACAGATAAAGAAAGTGTGGCACATATATACAATGGAATATACTCAGCCATAAAAAGAAACAAAATTGAGTTATTTGTAGTGAGGTGGATGGACCTAGAGTCTGTCATACAGAGTGAAGTAAGTCAGAAAGAGAAAAACAAATGCCGTATGCTAACGCATATATATGGAATAATAATTTTAAAAAAATAGTGGGTTTCCCTGGTGGCGCAGTGGTTGCGAGTCTGCCTGCCGATGCAGGGGGACGCGGGTTCGTGCCCCGGTCCGGGAAGATCCCACTTGCTGCGGAGCGGCTGGGCCCATGAGCCATGGCCGCTGAGCCTGCGCGTCCGGAGCCTATGCTCCGCAACGGGAGAGGCCACGACAGTGAGAGGCCCGCGTACCGCAAAAAAAAAAAAAAAAAAAAAAAAAGGTACCGATGAACCTAGTTGCAGGGCAGTAATAAAGAGGTAGGCGTAGAGAATCAACTTGATGACATGGGGTGGGAGGGCAAAGCTGGGGCGAAGTGAGAGTAGCATCGACATATATACACTACCGAATGTAAAATAGTTGGCTGGTGGGAAGCCGCATAGCACAGGGAGATCAGATGGGTGCTTTGTGATGACCTAGAGGGGTGGGATAGGGAGGTTGGGAGGGAGAGTCAAGAGGGAGGGGATACGGGGACACGTGTATGCAGATGGCCGATTCGCTTTGTTGTGCAACAGAAACTAACACAGTATTGTGAAGCAATTATAGTTCAATGTATTAAAAAAGAAAAAAAAAGAAAATAACTAAGCTCCGGAATTAGACTACCAGGCCTCCAACCTGGCATCTACCAGTTCTCTTCTTCCTCAGTTATAAAATAAGGACAATAGTATAATCATTCTCCATAGGGAGACTGAGGAATAAACATAATATACTAAAGGGCAAAACAAAAACATTGGGACGTAGTAAAAATTACCCCTCCTCCCCCTCCTGCTCCTCCTCTTACTGAAATAAAGTAACAAGGAGAGAACTAACATTTAATGAGTCTTTGTTATGTATCCAAACAGTGGCCAGAAGATATACAAATGTTACGCCTATTAATTCTCACAACACAGTAGACAGGTATTTTCATACTATTCTTAAGGACAAAGAGACTGGAGGTAATAGAGCTGGCTGGCTACAGAAATGGAAAGCAAACCTACATTTGATCACAAAGTTCATACACTACACACCTGTCTATCCCAAAAATGCATTTATCAAAAATATATTTTAATAAATATCTGTGTAAAACATGTTCACGATAAAGAAATTCAGATGGCACTGTCAAAATGGGAAGTAGTATAGTGTCCACAATTTCTCTTGAGCCATAGCTCCTTATTCTGAAAAAAGGAAATTATAACAATATGTTTATCTCACAGGATTTCTGTGAAGAATAAAGAAGGTAATGCATGTGAAACTCTTAGCACAGTATATTAAGCAACGAACTGTTACCAAAAACCACTATTATTCATTAATATGGAATTTAATATGCAGCACAGAAACTATATGGGCTGCATGTAACTCAAGATTTAAGTAGAGATGTTAAATATCCTATTTATTTCCCCTTACTTCTATAACTTTCCTAGAATAGTGTAGTTTGGTTTTCTTCAGAAGTAAGGAAGTGCATAATTCAAAATTATATTAATTTACATTGATTTTGATGATCACAACCTCAAAATAATTTTGTCTCAGCTAAGTACATCTACTAATTTACATAGAGCTATTTTTGTGAATGTAAATGGTACTGTATTCATTGAGATTTTTTAGTAATTTTTTTTTCTTAAAACCATATTATTAAAATTAAACCATAATGAACCACTGTTTATTCTTGACACCACAGTATTAAAGCAAACTACAGTGAAAATTCCACCATCAATAGCAGGAACTGATAGAAGTACCATCTTAGTACCTTTCAATTTATCAGTATTTCGATCATATTAATGAAACAGAAGGCAAAATTTAGTTACCATTTTGCACACGAAAATACAGAGGGATAAAATCGGTCAGTTTAAGACCCTGTAGTCCCTAAACATTAATGGACAAGAAAAGCAAAGCAAAAACATTTTTCTCTCAGGTATACTTTCATATCTGAGCTCTACTTTTTAAGTTTATTGAAAAGCCTAATATTATTATTCAGAATTTGACCAGTGTGGTACTTCTGAATGAACTATACTAAACAAACCAGAATAACTGTAACATGTAAAAACACAAGTCCAGTGGATGGGATCTGAACAGCTCTTTGCAAGTTTCAAAGCGACTAAAAACTCTTAAATCTTTATAGGAATAAATATTGTAGTGTGGAAAGGTCCATTGGGAACCTCCACTCATATGTTATGCCATGATAGAAGATCAAGGTGTCAGGTCCATTTAGAATCAGAGGGTTCTTTTTTTTTGCTTCTCTTATGCTTTTACCCATATTTTGAAAATGTAATTCACAATATTTCCAAGAGAAATATAATCACTCTGCCTCTCCCACCCCTCCCCCGCAAATACAGAATAAATTGTGAGTTTCAAACACTAGTATTCCTTTAGTTTGTGTTTTCCCACAAGTAGATGGGTAAAGAAATGTGACCTTGGGCAATCACCATTCTTCAGTGAAAGCCTTTTTCAGCTTGAGAAAACATTACCTGATTGATGGTGGCTTTCCTAGCTGAAAATAAATGTTTACTGCTTAAAGGGTAAGAGTCTGTGAGCTGCAGGGATACCTAGGTGAGTCATGAGCACAACAGTCTTCAATCATCAAAACCTCATCAAAGAGGTTGGGCCAATGGCCTCTTAAAATAAAGGTGCCACTCAAAGAGTGGAGGTGCTGTATTTTGTGGTTTCTGTGATGTACACAGTACATGTATAAGAAGTAAGTAAGGACAGTTCCTAGGTCAGACGCCTACCCTGCTCCCTGCTGATTGTATGAACAAAATCAAGGTAGGCTATTGTGGCCGAGAATGGTATTCAATATCCTGGAGAAAGTAAAGGTCGTACTGTTTCATACTTTGCTCTATCACCTACTAACTAGGTAACAATACACAAGCTATTGAACACCCTTTAATCTCAGTTTCTTTATTTGTATAAATAAATAAACAATAATGTCTTGTTGTTGACGGTAACCTGTCAAATTCTGGAAAATATGTCAGGTGTTAAGAAGAGCTTCATTTATGTTTTGCAAGGATACTGCACCTTCATGTTCTAAAAGGCTACAATGAAAAGAAAGTCTTCTTTTCACTTCTGTTCCCTAGCCATTCAGTTCCCCTCCTAGGAGGCAACTACTGTGCCCACTCAAATTCAAAAGTTTGGTTTCAATATTCCATGCTAAAACGCTGAATTCGTTAAAATTTATTGAGTGCCTATTATGTGTCTGAACCATTCAGCGTGCTGCGGGGAGTTCAAAGATGAGCTCACAGTTTTGAAAGGGAAATGGTTCCCAACGAACTTTAATATGAGGTGATAAACACAATAGTAAAAGTTTAAGAACAGAGGAGAAAGTAGTTAATTTAATCAACGAGGTGGACTGGAAGAAAAAGTAAAATTAAGAACATGTTTCAAGGCAAATGAAAAGTTTCAGACACCACACCAACATTTTTCTAAAGTCTCTCTGGTGTAGGCCCTCTGATTCAGGAACTGGGAACCTACCACGGGGATAAAAACTCTGATTAGAGGTATTCACTTATGGCTCAAAATCTCTGACATAGGAAAAGTCAGCCTGACAGGAGAATTTCAAAGGGATTATTGTGGATGTTCTAAGTGTCCTCTTTAGGTAGAGAGAAGCAGAAGGGTGAAGGAGTCTTTTCTCTTCCCAATCATACGAACATTCTTTACTTGAAAACTATATAAACTCATCTAAAAAATGGATGACTATGTGGAGAGTTCAAGTTTCAAGTGCATCTTTTGGTATTCTCTACAATCATAACACTGAGCATTTATAGCATAAATACCATCTCTCCACTATTCTTAGAAAGCAAAGTAAAACAGGTTTAAGACTCAAGATGGCGTGTTGCATAGGACTGCCTAGAGCATAAGTACAAGCCACTGGACTGTAATGGCATTACCAAAATGGTAGCAATTCAAAACAAAACTTTTTCGTTTAATGGAATTTAGGTCAGATCCCTATATGCCAATATCCTGGGCCCATGTATAAGATGGGCTAGACTTAAAAGATAGTCCCAAATGTCCACAACACCATTTCTGGAAGCTAGCCTAGTATGACCAGAAGACAAAAGCAAGTCCATTCCTTTCAGTGGATGTTTGTCAGGCTTGACAACAGATCCCAGGAAGCAGGAATTTGCCAATTATTGCTTTATGAAGATAACCTTCAAACACAAATTTCCATGCCAGCCTAATAAGACTAAAGCATGACTGAGTTGAGGGCCATAATTTCTTTCTTTTTATTGTCCAGTTATGTAAAAGTATCAAAGGTGAGAAACATACCACTCAAACATAATGCTGCTTTTAAAAAAAATGACACGAAAGATCATTTGAAACGCTCTACAAAATATTTCAATGGATTACACAGTTTACCAAGGACCCAAGCAAAGGAATAGTGACCATAAACATAATAGCAACCTAATAACAACCTTAATAATGGACTCTAGGTCAAGGTTACATTTTCTAGGTTTAAGTGAGGTAATGTATACACAAAGATGTAACATTATTAAATTTAAAACATTTTGTGGTATATTTAAAGACTTAGGGACTTCCCTAGTGGTGCAGTGGTTAAGAATCTGCCTGCCAATGCAGGGGACACGGATTCAATCCCTGGTCTGGGAAGATCCCACATGCCAAAGAGCAACTAAGCTCGTGCACCATGACTACTGAGCCTGCACTCTAGAGCCTGCGAGCCACAGCTACTGAGCCCGTGTGCCACAACTACTGAAGCCCGTGTGCCTAGAGCCCGTGCTCTGCAACAAGAGAAGCCACCGCAATGAGAAGCCCCCGCTCGCTGCAACTAGAGAAAGCCCGCACACAGCAACGAAGACCCAATGCAGCCAAAAATAAATAAATCAATTTACAAAAAAGACGTTTTATCAGAAATCAACAAGGTGACAAATACTGATTATCTGCTCTGTGGCAGACACCAATACCAGGCATGTGGAAATACAAAGACAGCCCTTGTTTTCAAATAGCCCTCTATTACAAGGCATTACTTTTCCCCTCTTTTTCAAGGCATCCTACGCATAAGGTAATCTAATAATAACGCCAGCCAGAGATTATCTTAAGCCAAGCAGTGACAGAGCAATCAGGATCCACATTGACTGTTAAATGCTTTTATAACTCCACTTCTACTATTTTCTCATGGCAAGTTAATCTCGATCACAATATACTTAAACACATTGGAACGTAAAGTAACTTAAGATTTGCTACCAGTGTCACAGCCTTCTACTCACTCCCACCCATGGATCATGGATGCCATAACATCTGCTTACCCAATTTCTTTTTTCAGCATACACTTAGCTTCAGGAAAAGATCAAACTCAAATGTGTTATTATTTAAGCTGCACTTCAAATCCAAGTATTTGTTTTGTTTTTTAATAAATTTATTAATTTACTTTTTTGGGGGCTGTGTTGGGTCTTCGTTGCTGCGCGCGGGCTTTCTTTAGTTGCGGCGAGCAGGGGCTACTCTTCATTGCGGTGCGCAGGCTTCTCATTGTGGTGGCTTCTCTTGTTGCAGAGCGTGGGCTCTAGCTGCGCAGGCTTCAGTAGTTGTGGCACACAGCTCAGGAGTTGTGGCACACGGGCTTAGTTGCTCCACAGCATGTGGCATCCTCTCGGACCAGGGCTCAAACCGGTGTCCCCTGCATTAGCAGGAGGATTCTCAACCACTGCGCCACCAGGGAAGTCTCTCAAATCCAAGTATTTAAATCAATGAAAAGAAATTCTACTTTGGAATTTGAAAAATCACAATCACAAGCTGCAAACACTGAAGACACGACTTTCGCATCAGAGGTAAAATTTAAACTTCAGCACCCAAAATCCTAAAGATACAATGTTCTAATCCTTTAAGAATACCCTGATCTGTGATTATTATGATAGCCTCTTAAATACTAGGAAGTAGAAAGAGAGGGACAAAGCCTCTATTTTTCTTCACTTCATTCACAACTTAGTCCCAAAGTTCTGAATATAAGCATTTTCTTTAACAATAAGCCACCTTTACAACATACAGATAATTACAGGTTCAGGTCAAGAACTCTAGACCATATTGATTACATCTCTATGCAATAAGGACCCTCCAGCACTGTCTGTATGCACTCTAACAGGGACAGCTTTTAAGTATCTGTGACACTAAGAATTTTCAGTCCTATCAATGCCAGAAATGGAAAGCCAATGACCAGTCAGGCCTGTCAGTCGTTGCCTGAAGCAATAAGGACAAGCTGGGAATTCATCACACTGGAACTTCATCTGCCAGCTGCATTCACACATTTTCACCACCTGAATGGTTGATTCTCTTCAACTCCCACGTGGCTCATTTCAGCATACAGTGTTTTGAAATGAATATTTGATCAGGCAGGGTAAAAAGAGGTCTGGACTTATCTGAGGTGTCACCATAATGCACTTTAAGTATTTCTAAGTATCAGGAACTAGGTGTCTCGAAGCCCACTCTTTGCATATTTCTGAAATGGACCTGTGATCCTGATTAAATGAGATAAGCCATGCGAAAACACCTACCACAATGTTGGGCACATAGCTGTTTATAAGTAAACACTGGTTCCCCATTTCTTTTACTTCTGTCTAATGGCAAATATCCTGAAGATTCCTCACAGAGCACTGGGAGACAGGGATCTCATACTGTCAAAGAAACTTAAAATCACCCTAATTTTGTCAAAACTTTAGATCCTCACCCAAATATGAACCTAAGAAATAAAGAAACATGGTAGGCTTGTTAAAATTGCTTCATGATTTTTGGACTTCAAGATTTTGGCTCTGATATGCTCAGGTACGGTTTTCTTTATATTTATCCTACTTGGGGCATGCTAAGCTTCTTGAAATTTGAGTTGATGTCTTTAATTTTAGAAAATTCTCAGCCCTTCGTTTATTTCTTTTGCCTTATCCTCTCCTTCTTTCCATCCATGTGTAACAACTGCACATATGATAGACAGTTAAACATGACCCCACACACTTCTCACACTGAGTTCTGTTGCATTTCATTATTTTCTTCTTTCTCTACTTCAGTTTTGATAAGTTCTGACTTGTTTTTGAGTTTCTAATTCTTTCTTCCTATGCATCCAGTCAGCTGTTAAGTCCATTCGATAAATTATTTATTTAATAAATTATATTTTTCAGTTTTAGAATGTCAGATTGGTTCTTTTATGGATTTTGTCCATCTTTTTGCCATTCCAATGAAGGAATGATATAAGAATGTAGGAGTTCCAATATAGGAATAATACAGTAGAGGAATGTAGGTTTTCATTTGTAAAAAAACACCCAAAACAACTACATCTAACATTATATTTAATAGTGAAATATTAAACACTTCTCTCTAGGATTAAGAAGACAAGAATGTTCAGTATCATCATTTCTACTCAGCATTGTACTAGAGATCTAAGCAAGTACAATAAGGGAGGAAAAGAAATAAAAGGTATAAAGATTGGAAAGAAATAAAACCATCTTTATTTGTAGATGACATGACTGCATAGCAGAAAATCCAAATGAATCTATTAGAATTAATACATGAACTTATAAAGGATTCTGGATACAATTTAAACATACCAAAAAAAACCCATTGTATTCTATATACTATGGAAAAATCCTGAAAAATAAAACATGCTATTTATAATAGCATCAAAACATCAAATATTTGAAATAAATTTTACAAAATATGTATGACTTTTACATTAAAAGTTAACAAATATTAGGAGAAATTAAAGAAGGCCTAAATAAATGGATAGCTAAAGAAGATTCATGTATTGAAAGATTCAATATGGTTACAATGTCAAATCTCCCAAATTTGATCCACAGAGTCAATGAAATGTGAATCAAATCTCATCTAAATTTCTGTAGAGATGAATATACATTTAATATGCGTGTGTGGGGCATATATATATATACACACACATATAATCTGTCTCTCTCTCAATAGTTTTCAATAGTTTTCACTTTTGGGAATCAAGACCCCTTTGTGCTCTTAAAGATTGAGGACGCTGGGCTTCTCTGGTGGCGCAGTGGTTGAGACTCCGCCTGCCAATGCAGGCGACATGGGTTCGTGCCCCAGTCCGGGAAGATCCCACATGCCGCGGAGCGGCTGGGCCCGTGAGCCGTGGCTGCTGAGCCTGCGCGTCCGGAGCCTGTGCTCCGCAACGGGAGAGGCCACAACAGTGAGAGGCCCGCGTACCGCAAAAAAAAAAAGATTGAGGACTCCAAAGAACTTTGGTTTATGTGATTATATCTATCAATATTGAAAATATTTATGTATTAACTCATTAAAAAACAACAAGAATCACTTTATGTATTAAACTAAGTGACATTTTAATTTTAAGCCATTACAAATAATGACATTCTTTCTTTCTTTCTTTGATGGTATATTACGTAAAATTTTATCAAAGTATAGATGATTTACAATATTATACTAGTTTCGGGTATACAACATAGTGATTCAGTTTTTTTATACTCCATTTAAATTTATTACAAAATAATGACTATATACTTGTTGCTTATTTTATACACAGTAGTTTGTGCCTCTTAATCCCCTACCTACCTCTATCTTGCCCCTTCCTCTTTCCCTCTTCCCACTGGTAACCGGTAGTTTGATCTCTATATCTGTTAGTCTGTTTTTGTTTTGTTATATATTCATTTGCCTTATTTTTTTGATTCCACATATAAGTGATAACATGGAGTATTTGTCTTTCTCTGTCTGACTTACTTCACTAAGCATAATACTCTCCAAGTTCATCTACATTGTTGCAAATGGCAGAATATCATTCTTTATTATGGCTGAGTCATATTCCATTGTACATATATACCACATCTTCTTTATCCATTCATCTGTTGATGGGCACTTAGGTTGCTTCTATATCTTGACTATTGTGCATAATGCTACTATGAACATTGGGGTTCATATATCTTTTTGAATTAGTGCTTTTATTTCTTCAGATATATACCCAGGAGTGAAATTGCTGGATCATATGGAAGTTCTATTTTTAGTTTTCTGAGGAATATCAATACTGTTTCCCATAGTAGCTGCACCAAATTACAATCCCACCAACAGTGTACTAGGGTGCCCTTTTCTCCAACATTTGTTATTTGTAGACTTTTCGATGATAGCCTTTCTGACAGGTGTGAGGTGATATCTCATTGTGGTTTTGATTTGCATTTCTCCTTTGATTAGCAATGCTGAGCTTCTTTTCATGTGGTTTTTGGCCATCTGTATGTCTTCTTTGGGAAAATGTCTATTCAGGTCTTCTGCCCATTTTTTAATTGGTTTTTTTTTTTTTTTTGGATGAGCTATGTATATATTTTGGATATTAACTCCTATGGTCATATCATTGGTTAAGTTTATTTTATTCTTTTTAATCCAATTCTAAATTAACTGTTTCCTTAATTTCTCTTTCTGATAGTTCATTATTAGTGTATAGCTAAGCAACATATTTCTGTATATTAATCTTGTATCCTGCAACCTTGCTGAATTCATTTATTAGCTCTAATAGATTTTTGGTGGAAACTTTAGTATTTTCCATACATAATATCATGTAATCTGCAAATAGTGACAGTTTTATTTCTTCTCTTCCAATTTGAATGCACTTATTTCTTTTTCTTGTCTAATTTCTGTAGCTAGGACTTCCAATACTATGTTAAATAGAAGTGATGAGAGTGGGGATCCTTGTCTTGTTCCTGATGTTAGAGGGAAAGCTTTCAGCTTTTCACAGTTGAGTATAATGTTAGCTGTGGGTCTGTCATAAGTGGTCTTTATTATGTTGAGATATGCTCTGCTGTACCCACTTTGATGAGAGTTTTTATCGTGAATGGACATTGGATTTTGCCATGTGCTTTTTCTGCATCTATGGAGGTGATCACATGGTTTTCATCCTTCCTTTGTTAATATGGTGTATCACATTGATTGATTTGCAGATACTGAGCCATTCTTGCATCCCTGGAATAAATATCAGTTGATCATGGTGTATGATCCTTTTTATATACTGCTGAATTTAATTTGCTAATAGTTTTTTGCATCTATATTCATCAGAGATATTGGCTTATATTTTTCTTTTTTTGTAGTGTCATGGTCTGGTTTTGGTATCACGGTAATGATGGCCCTATAGAATGGGTTTGGGGGGTGTTCCATCCTCTTCAGTTTTTTAGACTAGCTTGAGGATAGCCCTTATATGTTTGGGGGAATTTCCCTGGGAAGCTGTCCATTCCTGGACTTTTGTTTGCTAGGATTTTTTTAAAAATACAAATTCAATTTCACTACTACTGATTGGTCTGGTTCAGTTTATTTCTTCCTGATTCAGTTTTGGAAGGTTATATGTTTCTAGAAACTTTTCCATTTCTCCTAGGTTGTCCAATTCGCTGGAATAGAACTGTTCATAGTATTCTCTTACGATTGTTTGTATCTCTGTGGCACTGGCTGTTTAAATAGTATTTTTATTAAAAATAATTTCCAAACTAATAGTGAGAAGAGTGACATTTTTACTTTTTTGGAGAGAAATCTTTATAATAGATAACAGGTAGACTCTCCTATCAGCTTATGTATTTGATCTGTTGTGATACGTTGTTTTGGTTGAAGTATGTGAAGACAAGTTGGCCTCACTGAGAAATGTGATTGGAAAAGGATGTAGCATATTCATATTCTGAGCCTTTGCAGATTCTGGGGATATTCGTCTTTGATATTACACTTAACAAATTAGTTACAATGATATTTGAAACCATACCAATTAACTTTTGTACTCTGTCATATTAAAATCCTTTGTCCTATCTTGCACTTGGAATGAATCCATTACCCAGACATAATTTTATCATATCATAAGATTGGTCATTTGGAATATACATCAGATCTTCCAAATGTTGATTTATTTTATGATATAAAATATCACACTAGTCAATATCACCACCTATCTCATCAGAAATGTGTTTAAGTATTGGGAACATGTTAAGTAGACTGGTTGGTACGTGGTTTCCAAATTTCCAATCTTCAGTTGAAGACTAGAATTTCTATCATTGGTAGCAAATACTGTAAGTTGTCTTCTTTGAAATGACAGGCTTACTTTATTTTTGAGAAAATTTCTGCCAAATACCAATGTCTGAATAAACATAGTTTGTCAGCTGTTCTTTCAAGTAAAATTGCATTCCATGAAAACAGTTGCTAGTTCAGTGCACAACAAACACACAAGTGCATTTCCTCAAGACAACATTGTGCATTAATTCGACTGTGATATATAGAACATTAAAAAGAAGTACACAAGCATGAAAATTTAATAAAATGTATTAGATTTTAAAATTTAGTAAAATTAATAATGTTTACTATATCAAAGACAGCCTTAAGTAATTATATCTTTTTTTTTTTTTTAACTGTGAGTGAGTTGCATTGGCTACAAGCATAGTTTGGTGCCACTGCTTTTAACTATGCTAAGATGCCATCAGTTTTATCTACCATTGCTTCAGCACAATCTATACTAAATGTCAAGACAGTATAAAAAAGACAAATAATGACTTCATATTTATAAAAATAGTTTTCACGCACTGACCCCTTGGAAGTGTACTGGGGACTTCCAGATGTCCGTGGACCATACCATCCACCAGTATGTATGTACATATGCATGTGTGTGGAAATGCAAAGATAAATTGATACATGAATTTATATTCTATATTCTAGAATAGCCAAGATATACTTGAAAAAAAAAGTAGAGGGCTTCCCTGGTGGTGCAGTGGTTGAGAGTCTGCCTGCCGACGCAGGGGACACGGGTTTGTGCCCCGGTCCGGGAAGATCCCACATGCTGCGGAGCGGCTGGGCCTGTGAGCCATGGCCGCTGAGCCTGCGCATCTGGAGCCTGTGCTCTGCAACGGGAGAGGCCAAAACAGTGAGAGGCCCGCGTACCGCAAAAAAAAAAAAAAAAAAAAAAGTAGAGACATTAATCTGCTACATTTCAAAACTTACTAAACAGCTCCATTTTTTAAGATAGTACGATAGTGGTATAAAGATATATATATATACATATATATGTGTGTATATATATATATATATATATATATACACACACACACACGCACATATGTGGAAGAAAATAGAGAACCCAGGAAAAATATGATTCTTTTAAAAGGCATCATCGGGACTTCCCTGGTGGTGTAATGGTTAAGAATCCGCTTGCCAATTAAGGGGACACGGGTTCGAGCCCTGGTCCAGGAAGATCCCACATGCCGCTGAGCAACTAAGCCCGTGCGCCACAACTACTAAGCCTATGCTCTAGACCCCGTGAACCACAACTACTGAAGCCCACACGCCCTAGAGCCCATGCTCTGCAACAGGAGAGGTCACTGCAATGAGAAGCCCACGCACCACAGCGAAGAGTAGCACCGGCTCGCCGCAACTTGAGAAAGCCGACGCAGCAACGAAGACCCAACACAGCCAAAAATAAATTAAAAAAAAAAAAGAAAAGGTAGGCTTCCCTGGTGGCACAGTGGTTGAGAGTCCACCTGCCGATGCAGGGGACGCGGGTTTCTGCCCGGGTCCGGGAAGATCCCACATGCCGCGGAGCGGCTGGGCCCGTGAGCCATGGCCGCTGAGCCTGTGCGTCCGGAGCCTGTGCTCCGCAACGGGAGAGGCCACAATAGTGAGAGGCCCGCGTACCGCAAAAAAAAAAAAAAAAAAAAAAAGAAAAAATCAAAGGCATCATCAAAAGGCATATATTTTCAATGAACAGTGCAGGAACAACGAGACATTTGTACGGAAGAAACTGAACCTTGATCCTTGCCTCATATCATAATAAAAAATAATTTGAAAAGGATAATAGACCTAAATGCAAAGGCCAAAACCATACAATTACTAGAGAAAAGCATCAGAAAACATAAAAGGGAAAACAATGGAAAGTTTGGGTTTCTGCTTTGTCAAAAAACACCAATAAGAAAGTGAAAAGGCAATGAACTGAAAGAACATACTGGCAAAATATCCAATGAAAGACCTTACCCAGAATAGTTAAAGAACCCTTGAAATTCAATAAAGACAGTAGACCCAACAAAAACTGGTGAAAGACTTCACAAATACATTGCAAAAGAAGATATCCAAATCGCCAGTAAGTATATTCAAGGTGCACAACATCAGTATTCATCAGAGAAAAGCAAATTAAAACCACAGTTTACATTCACTAGAACGGCTCCTACATTGCTGTTCAGAATGAAAAAATGGTATAGTCATTTAGGGATACTTTCTTGGCAGATCCTAATAAAGCTAAACACATGCCTACCTTGTGAGCCAGCACTTCCAATCCTAGGTATAGGCCCCAAAGATATGAACGTATATGCACCCCCCCAAAAAAAACAGACTTATACAGAAAAGTTTATAGAAGCTTTATTAATAATATGCCAAAAGCTAAAAACAACAGGGTAATGGATATATAAACTGTGCTACATTCAAACCACACTGCAATGTAGAAAAAAATGAACTAGTGACACATGTAATACCTGGATGAATCTCGAAAACATTAAGTTGAGTAAAAGAAGCCAGACACAAAAGAGTATGTACAGAATGATTCCATTTACGCGAAGTTCAATATAGACAAAGCTAACTTATGATGATAAAAGTCATAGTCTAGGCCAAAGGTAGTCTTGACTGGAAGAGAAATAAAGGAACTTTCTGGCGTGATGGAAATATTCTAACTTGATCTGCCTGGTGATTACACGGGCATAAAAACTGATCAAGCTGTATGCTTAAGATATGTGCGTTTTTGCTATATGTAAACTGTACCCTAATTTTAAAAACTTCTTCAAAGGTGATCTGAAGTACGGATGTATCAATTTTTCAAGCTGGAAGGGACTTTGCAAATAACCTACTTCAATTCTTTTCTTCATTTTATAGAAGCAAGCCTTGGGTTTTGAAGCAAATTCTTAAAGAGGTAGTTCCAAGCAGAGCTGAGACTAGAACCAAAGATTCGTAAGTGACTAGCCACTATTCCTTCCACTGCACCAAGCTTTGAAAACAAAACTGTTCCCGGGAACAATTATTTCCACTTTGATTATTTGCTTTAGTTTTTCTCTGACAGTTTTCAACAATATCCAGGGGAATATCAAGAGCTCTGGTTCCGACTAGTTGTCCGGGTGAGGTCCCAGGCTGCTTTTTAATTGCTCACTGGGCTTTCATATTCAATGGAGAGAGGCTCTTTTGTTTGTTTCTAAGTTTATAGATGGCACCTATAAGCATAAGCCTCAGGCTCTTGGACACAATTTAAAATAGTGTGGCACTAACAGTTTGACACTAATGTCACTAAGACAGATGGAATTCCCGGTTCAGACTTAAACAAATTCTAATACTGCCCCCAATATTGTCCCTCTGCCACCACAGTCTCAGGCAACAGACTACATAAACAGTCCAGCCTTGTATTAAAGATGTAGTAATAAAGGTACAAAAAAGAAGTGTTGGGTTTTTTGGCCCAAAAGTCCCATGTAAATATGTGGTAACCTGGTATATCAACAGTAGGGAGAATTCCATCAATTCCTTCTCAAAATGCTTAGGAAAGACTTAAAGTCATGTCAAGGGCTTGGTGCTTGAAACAGAGAAAGCAAAGGCGAGGTTTCAGTTGACACAAAGATTTATTCAAAGAAGTAATGTGTCATCAGAAAAGACTTTCCCGGCAGCTTCTTCTACTTCTGTTTACAGTTTCTTCATTTTCAAGTGGGGCAATGAGTTTTTCCTTAATTATGCTGAGCTAAAATTTTCCACATTGTTAACTTGAATTTCATCTTCTAACATCCTATAAATATTAGAAAGAAGAATGAGAGGAATATTTAAATCAGAAGGAGAGAGATGTGACTGAGCACTTTTCTGATGAGAAATCTAGGTCTTTTCCCTATATTCTTAATCTCTAAAATTTATTTTTGATTCTCTACAGGCAGTAGGTGTTCATTAGATTAGAGCTGAAATAATGCACAGACTTCCTCATTTCTAATTAAAAAGCCAATCTTAATATCTTAGTTTGAATATTTACTGTTTAAAGTATAAATAGTGTCAAAGTAAAAGTACTGACCTCTTTCTTCCCCTCTGAGGGACTCTGTTCACAGGTCAGCACTAAGCCTTCTTTTAATTTCACCCTCATCCATAATCCTCTTACTGATCCCACATAGGCTTTGAATACCCAAGGTACAAGTATGCCTGGAGTTTTCGTCACCTTATAATCACAAAGAATATCTGGAACTCTATTAAATGAAAACCATATTGTTTATTCAAAGAAATATCTCAACATTTCAAAAGAACTTTATATCCTTTATATCTGGGAATTATTTTAGGAAATAATTTGAACACATTCCTGCCAAAAGAGGTGAAATAAATTTTTACATAGGGAAACTTAAAATTCTTTTTACAGATGCAGAGAAGAATGGATAGGTAGGAAACATGACTTGTTGAAGGTTTCAGCAAAAGTTCAAGACCATGATTATAACATCATGGCTTCTGTCACTCAGTTCTAGTTTTAAAATCATGGAGCTGGATTAATCTCCCAAATATATAAGCAGCTCATGCAGCTTAATATCAAAAAAACCAAACAACCCAATCCAAAAATGGTCAAAAGACCTAAATAGACATTTCTCCAAAGAAGATATAGATTACCAACAAATACATGAAAGGATGCTCAACATCACTAATCATTAGAGAAATTCAAATCAAAACTACAATGAGGGGCTTCCCTGGTGGCGCAGTGGTTGAGAGTCCGCCTGCCAATGCAGGGGACATGGGTTCGTGCCCTGGTCCGGGAAGATCCCACATGCCGCGGAGCGGCTGGGCCCGTGAGCCATGGCCGCTAAGCCTGCGCATCCGGAGCCTGTGCTCCCCAACGGGAGAGGCCATAACAGTGAGAGGCCCACGTACCACAAAAAAAAAACCAAACAAAACTACAATGAGGTATCACCTCACACTGGTCAGAATGGCCATCATCAAAAAGTCTACAAACAATAAATGCTGGAGAGGGTGTGGAGACAAGGGAACCCTCTTGCACTGTTGGTGGGAATGTAAATTGGTACAGCCACTATGGAGAACAGTATGGAGGTTCCTTAAAAAACTAAAACTAGAATTACCATATGACCCAGCAATCCCACTACTGGGCATACACCCAGAGAAAACCATAATTGAAAAAGAGTCGTGTACCACAATGTTCACTGCAGCGCTATTTACGATAGCCAGGACATGGAAGCAACCTAAGTGTCCATCGACAGATGAATGGATAAAGATGTGGCACATATATACAATGGAGTATTACTCAGCCATAAAAAGAAATGATATTGAGTTACTTGTAGTGAGGTGGATGGACCTAGAGTCTGTCATACAGAGTGAAGTAAGTCAGAAAGAGAAAAACAAATACCGTATGCTAATGCATATATATGGAATCTAAAAAAAAAAAAAAATCGTTCTGAAGAACCTAGGGGCAGAACAGGAATAAAGACGCAGACATAGAGAATGGACTTGAGGACATGGGGAGGGGGAAGGGTAAGCTGGGACGAAGTGAGAGAGTGGCGTGGACATATATACACTACCAAATGTGAAACAGATAGCTAGTGGGAAGCAGCCGCATAGCACAGGGCAATCAGCTCGGAGCTTTGTGACCACCTAGAGGGATGGGATAGGGAGGGTGGGAGGGAAATGCAAGAGAGAGGGGATGTGGGGATATATGTATACATAGAGCTGATTCACTTTGTTACACAGCAGAAACTAACACACCATTGTAAAGCAGTTATACTCCAATAATGATGTTAAAAAAAAAAAAAAAAGTCACGGAGCTAAGTGGCCTCACCATGGTAGACCAAATGGCATTTCTTATAAATCTCTTGCTTCTTACCACCAGCAGCTCTTGTGCCTCTGATGGCTTTAAGATGCAATAACTAAGTTTGTCTGCCTCAGACTGAAACGGCAACTGTAGATACAGTGAAATACAGTCCTTAGGAATATGCTTCCCCCAGCGCATCAGAAAAATCTCTAAGATAAAAGCATGCCTCTATCAGAATGTCCCTCCAGCAGACATGTGACTCCTCAAATAATATCCTTGTTGCCTACCCAACCATACTCTTCTAATGAGTATTATTTGTTCTTTTAAGGGTCTGATGCACCAAATGCCAAATACACAAAGTAGGCACAGTTGATCATTATAAAATCAATCAAATCAAACCAGTTTCCATTTTCTTCAAGCAAACATATTATTTCGCTTTCCAGAAGAATTGGTGCTGGAAGCCTGAATTAATTAATTCCTTAGAAATCATTTAGATGACTGCAATTGTACAACAAAAGTAACATTTCTCTTGAGTCAAGAACAACAACAAATACCAGGTCTGCAACTCTGTCCCTATTTAGTGGAATGCTTGAAGTAGCACCAATACCTTATGTACCAAAAAGCCTGCTCTAAAGAATAAGAACTCACTTTACTTTATCTGTCACAATTTTCCCTCTCCTACTGTCATCTGCCTCAGGAATGTACATCAATGCTGCTCTTACCACTTCTAATAACATTTTCTCTATAAAATGTTTACTTTAGTGGAGTTTGACAAAGATGTCTGCTCTTCATACAAGTCAGGCATAAGTTTGTCTTTAAATCTCAGTTGCTTTGAGTTCTTCCTTGGTAAACACCAATTTCCATAGTAAAACTACAAACGAGGACAAACAAACTTAGGATGAACCAGATCTTTCTAGGCTCTTTGTGTGGATGACTCAAAAGCAATTAGAGTTGTTATTAAGTTATCCAACAAGTACAGCCTGCAAGGCCTGGAACAAGTACTTCAGTCACCAATGTGGGAGACAAGTTTGAACAGGACATTGACAGTATTTTTTTTTTTCTCTTCAGGTCCTACACTTTTATCAAAAGAAGGACACATGTTATAAAGGACAAAGGGAAGAAATTCTTAGTTACCTAACCAGGAATGTTAGGAAAAAAAGGAATGCACAGAGGGGGAAAAAAAAAAGTAAGTAATCCATGCATTGTTTTGTCTAGACATGCTAAGATTCCGACACTGATGTCAATCAGTTGGACCGGAAAGATGGAGCAGTTCATTCAAATCCCATTTGTTCTGGGTAGCTCGTGTGTATGGATAAATCCTATAAAGTCCGTTTCCAGAATGGTCTTCTCCTCAGTCAAGAAGGGAACCTCATACAATTATCTAAACTCAAAACCTGAGGTAGGACAGTATCTTTTGAAACTCCAAAGATCAGATGAAACATGTCATGGGAAGCAACATCTACATATAAAGCAGTATAGATCTGCTGAGTCTAAAATACACATATATATAGAGAGAGACAGCAACAAGCTGGTTCATAGGTATCTAAAGGCATGGAATTTACACTGTGCCTAAATTATCAAAGTTAATAAGTGAAAAACCTGTAGTTTAGGTAATATATTTCCATGTGAAGGAGTGAAGCACAAACATATTAGATGATCAAGAAAAAAAAAAATTTGCTAGCAAGAGTGGCACAATGCCCTGCTGATCTCTTTTAGTTTCAGTAGAATAACACTGCAATATACACATATACCTAAAACAGAACATACAGACCCAAGGTTTAAATAATATTTTCACTTTGAAAATTGTCACGGCCATCAAAAGATGTGATAGTGTCACATTAAACTTTTAAATACTATGCCTCTGAAAAGTAATTAGATTAAAAATAATTATACTACCACTGGTTTAGACAGACAGAGCAAGAGCTGCCACTAAAATAAAGGTAACCAGAATAAGGGTTACCTTTCACAATTGAAAGGGATTATAAACACATGAAAGTCTTTTCCCAGAAAGGTGATGTTGTTAAAAGAGAGATTCAAGAATATTTCAGATAACTTAATTAATGGCGGATGCATGTCAGGCTGTCAAAGGAAGATCTTCAGTGTTAACATTTTGAGACAACACTTACTGGAATGCTTAAATGATTGAGCTGCTCCAGGGTGACATTTTTCTCATACTTTTTACACTTTTACTGGTAATGGAGAAAAAAAATATGCCATAGGAACAATTAAAAAGACAATACGTTTAGTCGTATAAATTGCTTGACGGTAAGACAAAGCAATGAACCCTGATAAGAGGAGATGCCACACTGGTCATATCCCTCTAAGCAAAGGCAATCAAAACTCCAGATTAGCATTTTCGTAATATGCAGCTGCCTCCAATGCATGGGTCATAATCAGAGACGCACCTCCTGGCTTAGGAGCAATTATAAAAATATGTTATACTCTTTTTAGTAGAAGAATCTAAAATGGAATTTCCCCGTAAACTTCCTTTCATAAAGAACCCAAATCAGAGTTTGAGATTAGCAGATGCAAACTATTATATACAGAATGGATAAACAATAAAGTCCTACTGTATACCACAGGGAACTATATTCAATATCCTGTGATAAACCACAATGGAAAAGAATATGAAAAAGAATGTATATATGTATAACTGAGTCACCTTGCTGTACAGCAGAAATTAACACAACATTGTAAATCAACTATACTTCAATAAAATAAATTTCAAAAAAAGAACCCAAATCATCTAACCTCTATCTTGTTATCTCTATCTTTTCTCAATAGAAAGTAAGACTGTTAAATAAGTGGTCCTACTAGATAGAAGTAGATGAAGTTTCCCCAACAAAACATCATTCACCCACTTAAAAAACATGTTCAACAAAAGGGATGCAAACCATTTGAGAGGTAGAGGATAATTCATAGAAGTCTAATCCCTCATTTATGGGGTTTCTTTAGCTCAGCTAGAGAACGTAGCACACACATTTCATTTCTCTGGCTGTCATTCTGAAAGGAGCTATAGTTTTCTGGAATGAAAAGAGGCCGAGAAAAATAATACAGCTTGGTCACCAAGAAGTCCTTCTCTACTCCAAAGATTAGTACTGTCAGGCAGAGGCTCAGAGTTGGAGAACAATATCCTAGAAACTCCTACATGTTTTTCTGATGGAAATCTGAGTAAATCAAAGGCAAAGACTGAATCCCCTGCTCAAACATCAACTTAAAAACTCTTCTTGCAACAGAGTAAAACAAAACTATGGTTGCAATAGTTCACTGAAGTTCCTTTCTGTGGCATGAGAGAACTTTACAAAGAGCTAAAATTGAGATAATGATATGTGATAAATACAAGTCTTAACCCAGAATTGTGCACTGAATATGGCACATTTAATAACACACATGGGAACTGCTTTAGTGACATGTGTTTCACTTGACCCATAGCTAGTTACCTGATGCTAAAACATTAATAATATGGCAGTTTAATAACGTAAAAAAACAAAAAACCAATACCCCCAAACCAACAAAGCCTACTACTGAAATCTTGAATAAAATACTTCAGGTTAAAATACATCATTTCCAGGATTCACAATTGTAAATGATAATTTCATATGAGCAGGATCTGTTAGCATTGACAGACTGAAACTATCAAAAAGATTTATTGTTTAAGTCACCTATCTCAATATCTCATTCAGTGCAAGGCTAGAGACCTTAGATATTTCTGTGCTTGTTTCCAGGGGACTACCCTGGTTGCCAAGTTAAAGCAGAGGAACAAGTATGAGTTCTCCAAAGTAAGAGTTTACATTAAGAATGAAAGCACAGCCCTGGAAGTGGATAGCTCAATCAGACACAAGGTACAATCCACTGACAAATAGTTCAGAAAGCCAAGAAAACGTACGAAACCCATGAGCTTTCGAACTTCGAAACACATCCAGAGACAGAATCAGAAACAGAAGCTTTGGTCTTTTAAAAGAGACCTTCACAAATCAGGTTTGTGTTTGTTTCCTTTTTCTTTCACATTTTAAGCCTCAATCAAGTCAGCTGTCTCTAGGGATTTTGAAATTGCTATAGATTAAAATCTTCTCTGACTCAACTGTTTGACTAATGCCGAGGGTTTAATAATTCTACTTATAAAAGACTTTTTTGATGAAACCCTGACGTATGCTGTCTTCAGATGCGCCACAGATGCACCATATATAAAGCATCACTGTCCTTATTTTCTTTATGACTGCATTTAGAGATGAGAAAATGTATTATTACGAGCAGTTCTATTATTTGGCAGACCTGGCAGAAAACAGTTTTACAATACTAATGTAGCAACTATCACCTATAGAGACAAAGACCTACTTCCAGGTACTGATGACACATATTCATGGCTTGCTTCCAAGGATAGGAAGTTAATCATTGTGATAGATAGAGTTAAGTTAATGAATTTCTAAACTTTATGCTTTCAATAATAAAACCATTTAAGCTATAGCATTTGGACTCTCTACTTCCACAGATCAGGCACTTTGATACTCAACAGGTTGAGTAAATTGAATCCATATATTGTATTTACGTTCTCTGTCAAGGTTGCTTCTCCACATTTGAGAGATCAAAGGCAAAACAGTCATCAAGCTGTAGCCTTCAATACTGTGTTCATGACATTTAATCAAGTGCCAACTCCACCTCATCATTCACCAACCTTAACAATATTTAAATGCATGGCGTCGTTTAGCAGCAAATGTAGGCACAGTACTGTTTTAATACACACACACACACCCCTCACCCACACACGTGCACACACAACTGCATGTGCACACGCAGCCAGCCCTCCCCACCACCCCCGAAAAAGGAAGAGGAAGATGGCAAAAAATATATACTCGCTACATTGTGCAAGAAAAGAAATTAAAAATGCACAGAAATACCCAGTAAACACTTTGGAGGTAGTTTTCTACCTGAGGCAGCATCAATCACGGTGGAAATTCCCCTTCGATCAGACACTGGACGGGATGACCCTGGCATGCTGACTGGGTCAGAGCGGACTGGCTGGATCCTGCAATGCAATTTAATTTAATTCACGTATGTTACTGGCATCAAAACTGTCGCTGGCTACAACAGATCTTAAATCAGGAACGCTGGAATAGCCCAATCCATTAAAGAACCATTCATTCTAAAACAAGGCAAACAGGGGAGCTGCAGTCCCTTATTCTCATAGAAGGCTAAAGCACAGCATTCTCTACACTCTAGACCTCTTCTTCTCTTTGTATGCTTTTAAATAGGTTTTAAGCAAGGGACTGAAAAACTGAAATTAATTTAAAGGGATAAATGAAGCAGCATGGGAGAGGACACAAAACACATTATACTGAAAACTCTGGCATTTGCAAAGGAGATGAAAAGTTTTGAGAATCTTCAAATTCATGAATAGAACCATGCCTTCCTTAAAAGATAGCATTAATAGATACAAATTTTGAGTCACTCCCTTAAAATCCTTAATGAAAGTTACTTTATATATGACAACAAGCATAGGATAACAAAGCTGTGCTGGGATCTGGCTGCCAGGGGGTTAGCTAGGATTACTACTATCTAACTGAGTTACCTCCATAAAATCATCAATTAGCATTGAAGAATCAATTAGAGTCTCAGCAAAATTGCAGTTTACTACGTACAATTTCAAGTTGCTTGGGAATGGCAAATCTATAAATGCCAAGAGTCTATTTCCAGTTGTATTAGATTAATACTATTCACACAAAAATTTCTGTATGGCTAAAAGACTTGAGAGGCCCAGGCAACTTAAAGGACTAAAGACTTGTTATAACAATATAAGCATGCATTTTTGGCGATTCGTTCATTCAGTAAGTATTTGCTGAATATTAATCATGTGTCAGTATTCTAGGAACAAGCAGAAACAAAACACGAAATACAAAGTCTGTGTGCAGATATATATTATAGCATATGGACACTCAGGACTGATGCAAAAGAAAACTGGAGTGTGAAAATGAATGAAATAGGTAATGAAAGCTCAGAATGAAGAAATGGGGGGAGGAATGTACAGCCCACAGCAGATCGAGATGATCTTATGGTGCTATAACAGAAATTGGCCTGGAGGGGTGGGATGGGGAGGGTGGGAGGGAGGGAGATGCAAGGGGAAAGAGATATGGGAACATATGTATATGTATAACTGATTCACTTTGTTATAAAGCAGAAACTAACACACCATTGTAAAACAATTATACTCCAATAAAGATGTAAAAAAAAAAAAAAGAAATTGGACCTGTATACAGTCTTAGGATGTGTATATATGCAAAGGGGCAAGAAGTGCCCTTTAAACATAGAACTAGAACAAGTGAACCCTTGGAATTGTGACCAAGCATGATAAATGGAGGGCATCTTGAGGAGCATGATTTGGCTTAAGCATAGGGTTTATAGTGGATACTGGTGGAAGATAAGAATCGATAAGCACCATGGGACAGATTATAGAAGCCTGACATACCAATTATGGACTACAGAAAAAGAGTCCTTTTTTTTTTTTAATTTTGCTTTTTACATTTAGATCCGTGATCCATTGAGTTAATCTTTGTGAAGAGGTATTTTTGTATGTTTTTTTAATAAATTTATTTATTTTTGGCTGCACTGGGTCTTCGCTGCTGTGCGGGGGCTTTTTCTAGTTGCAGAGAGTGGGGGCTCCTCTTCGTTGCGGTGCGCGGGCTTCTCATTGCGGTGGCTTCTCTTGTTGCGGAGCACGGGCTCTAGGTGCACAGGCTTCAGTAGTTGTGGCACATGGGCTCAGTAGTTGTGGCTCACGGGCTCAGTAGTTGTGGCTCACGGGCTCTAGAGCGCGGGCTCAGTAGTTGTGGCACATGGGCTTGGTTGCTCCGTGGCATGTGGGAATTGACAGGCGGATTCTTAACCACTGCGCCACCAGGGAAGTCCCAAAAGAGTCCTTACTGAAAGCACAGCTCGAATGTATATGCATTTGTTGTATGAAAGAAAGAAATGGGGCGGGGGGATGAAAAATGATGCATTTGATCTAGTACTGGAAGTTGGAAATGTTGATGATCACTGCTGTAGTGGATGATAATGGTGCCCTAACCAGTATGCCTTCTGCCCCAGGTCATTTTCCCAAGCCAGTCATGGTAATCCCATCATCTCATGGTGAGATTAATTAGCTCAGGGATGGGCAGGCCGAAGCAAATGAGGGCCAGTGAGAAGAGAGGAAGAGTTTATTTGAAGTTTCTAGAAGAGATGTTTTCTGGGTCTTATAAGAAACAAGAAGCTAGCCTGTTAGACATGCCCAGTGCATGCAAATCAAAGCCCCTTCCCGATCTAAATAATTTATGTGGCCTAATAATTTTCCTATTACTAATTCACTTTATAGCATTGGAGTTTCTGAATCATCCAGAGTTGTGGGTGGGGTATGGACTGGGCTATAGATTAAAGAAGATTGGCCAAGAATTGATGTGTTGAAGCTGGGCAATGGATACACAGGGGTTAATTCTATTATTCTCTTTAACTTTACATATTTTTATATATGCTTGAAATTTTTCCATAATAATAATTTTAAAAAGACCAAAAAAAAACTGGTGGGGGTGATGGAAATGTCCTAGAATTACACTGGGGGATGTAGCACAACATAGTGAATGTAATAAAGCCACTGAATTGTACAGTGAATTTTATGTTATGTGAATTATATATCAATTAAAATAATATGATTAAGGTGTGAAGATCTAATGTATCACACGGTGACTATGGTTAATAAAACTATATTATATAACTGAAGTTTGCTAAAAGAGTAGAAGTTAAATGTTCTCACACACAGAAAATTCACAACATACATATACAAAATACATCAGTTGATGGATGTATTAATTAACTAGATGAAAAAATAAAATGATAAAATGAAACTGATTTCTTAGGAGCTAATCTTGAATGAAAAACTAGGTTCTATATTTCACTTTCTTTTACATTATCTATTTCTCAGGTCTATTAATAAATATTTCATTGACCTTTTTAATGAGTTAAATCCCTATTCCAAATAAGGAGCTGGTAATGAGGTTAGCCATGCCTAACAGCCATGCCTGTTATAGATATGACAGCCACCAATACACCTGACTGCTGCCATTTTGGTTAGGATACAGGGAGGCAGAATACCACAGCATCAAGTAATCCTTAGCAATATGAGGTATAGGACAAGGTACCAGGTGTAAAGGGTCAGTTGAGCCAAAAAATCTAAACAAGTCTTCACAATTTAAAGGAGAAGGTACGGGGCCGCTTCCCTGGTGGCGCAGTGGTTAAGAATCCGCCTGCCAGTGCAGGGGACACGGGTTCGAGCCCTGGCCCGGGAAGATCCCACATGCCACAGAGCAACCAAGCCCATGCGCCACAACTACTGAGCCTGCGCTCTAGAGCCCACGAGCCACAACTACTGAGCCCACGTGCCACAACTACTGAAGCCCGCGTGCCTAAAGCCCACGCTCGGCAACAAGAGAAGCCACCACAACGAAGTGTAGCCCCCGCTCACCACAACTAGGGAAAGCCCGTGCACAGCAAGGAAGACCCAACGCAGCCAAAAATAAATTAATAAAAATAAATTAAATAAATAGAAAGAAGAAGGTAAAGTCAACAGACATACTGCCATTGTGCATAAGCCTAAAGAAATGTAGAGCCAGAGGTGAGGAGCTGGGATAAAGTGATAGTGGACAGGAGTGAGGAGAATATAAAGAGTGGGATTTCTAACTGGATGCTGGGCAGGAAATGGTACTAAACAGGACACATAATTGAAATGATGTGAGGTAAATCTGAATTTTCCACCAAAACTGTGTTCTAATGGGGTTAAGGTCATAACCAAGGGCCTATATGCTTAAATGTTTAAATATAAACTACAAGTGAAATAAAAAAAAATTATAAACCTGGGACTAACATAAAGGTTTCTAATATTTATTTATTTATTATTATTTTTTTTTTTTTGCTGTACGTGGGCCTCTCACTGTTGTGGCCTCTCCCGTTGTGGAGCACAGGCTCCGGAAGCGCAGGCTCAGCGGCCATGGCTCACGGGCCCAGCCGCTCCGCGGCATGTGGGATCTTTCCAGACCGGGGCACGAACCCGTGTCCCCTGCATTGGCAGGCGGACTCTCAACCACTGCGCCACCAGGGAAGCCCGGTTTCTAATATTTATATGTTCCCAACAAATAGGACAGAAACAATTTAAATACCGGGAGCTCTTTAGTATAAGAAAAAGAAAAGTCCCTGAGGAAATTTCTGGAAGGATTTCAGGAATAAAGCTCTGTCTGAAGAAGCAAGTTAGAGAATGAAGAACTGTATCTGAAATAAAGGGTAAGAAAGCTAGGGGAGGTCAAAAACAAAGGAACAGGGGTAAGAACAGGGATAAGAAAGCTAGGGGAGGTCAAAAACAAAGGAACAGGGGACTTCCCTGGCAGTCCAGTGGTTTGGACTTCACCTTCCAGTGCAGGGGGTGCGTGTTCGACTCCTGGTCGGGGAGCTAAGATCCCACATGCCTTGTGGCCAAAAAACCAAAACAGAAAACAGAAGCAATATTGTAATAAATTCAATAAAGACTTTAAAAATGGTCCACATCAAAAAAAAAAAAACTTTAAAGACAAAAAAAGAAACAAACAAAAAACCCAAAGGAACAGAGCTGTGTATACAGGAGCTGGGGATGTCCTCCAAAGAAAAGGGACAGGGTCTTATCAGAGTAGCGGATGACAATCAACAGAAAGAAAAAAAGGTGGGGGGAGAATCTTGTGAATACTTTAGTAAAGAGAATAAACATAGTTTTATGGGTCTATTTTATTAACATTTAAGTAAAAAAATAACCTATAAAAACATTTGAATATGCACTTATTCACTAAGCTGAGGACTGACTCTACTTGATTTTCTGAAACTGGATCATATTTTATAATTAGTACCTATGAAAAATGGTCTAGCACCCACTGTATTGTCACTATTGCCTCACATCTTAGGGAGAAGTGCCACTTCTAGAAAGCTGAAGAAAATATACTGAACCAAAAAAAACAAAAATGTATGGAAGAAATAAAATACAAAGAAAACTAAAATAAAAAACTAAAATACTGGGCTTCCCTGGTGGCGCAGTGGTTGAGAGTCCACCTGCCGATGCAGGGGACGCGGGTTCGTGCCCCAGTCCGGGAAGATCCCACATGCTGCGGAGCGGCTGGGCCCGTGAGCCATGGCCGCTGCGCCTGCGCGTTCGGAGCCTGTGCTCCTCAACGAGAGAGGCCACAACAGTGAGAGGCCCGCGTACCGCAATAAAAAAAAAAAACAACACAAAACTAAAATACTTAGAAAGGTATTGCAGGAGACATGTTTCATTATATGAGTTATTCTTAAAGAAGAAATATCTAGGCCTAATCCACCTCTGCAACAGCTTTTGCATTGTTATAAAGATTTGTTATTAATGTTGACAAAGAAGTAGAATAAAAACATACTTCCAACATAGGATTGGAACACATATTTCCACAATTTTTAAAAAAGAGATGCAAGGAAAAGGTCAGAGGGCTATTTTAGATTCAAATAAAAATACACTGTAGAATTTTTTTTTAAAAGAACACAAGGAAAGGGAGATTATATTGCATTAGACTGAGCCCTTCACTGTCTGTTGTATCCTAATGTGTCAAGTTTTGGTGTAACAAATTAAACTGCTAAGCAAACAGAAGAGCACAAAAGTCAAAAAGTTCTCAATTACATTTAAAAAAATGCTAATAATAAAAAGCATACTCTGTAAACTACTGTGATTCTTACAAGTAAGAATCGAGAATATATATGATGAAAATATAGCAAGACAGATAAAGAGATAGATATTAGAAATATGAGAGAGGCATCATAAAATAAGACGGCTTTAAAAAGTACACTGAATATTAGATTTAGGGAAGTACAATCCAGAACACAAATATTTATTGGATGTGATAAGATCTCACATAAGATCCCCAGTGATAATGATGAACCACAAGTTACACTGCATGTATTCTGCAATGTGATACAGCGTCAAAAGGGGAAATGCAAATATTATCTAAGATGTTAACGACAAATGAACATATTAATGTGTTCAAATCACTCTCTAGTTCTCATTTCTTACCTGAGACTGTTGAGATCAAGATCATCTGTATCAAAATCCGAAAGGGGCTGTGGAGTATCACTTGGACCATGAGACTGCAGCACAGATGAACTGGATGATATGACTGTGGTTTGGCCTGAGGGATGGATGGTTTTGAACTGGAACTGTGGACCCATCCACAGACGTCTGTGGGGTCCGGTGTGCGTTACAATTTCTACCTGGAACAGATTAGGAATCATGATTGAAATGTATTAGGCTCTCCCTCTGAGAGCCTTTCATGATCCACCCCCTCACCCCAGTCTCAGCTCTGAACACTCACATTCTCCAAGAAGCCCATCTTAACCAAGTGGAAGAGGGACAGGGCATCTACAATCAAAAGGTGATGACAGGGACTTCCCTGATGGTCCAGTGGTTAAGAATCTGTCTTGCAACGCAGGGGACACTGTTTCAATCCCTGGTCGGGGAACTAAGATCCCACATGCCGCAGGGCAACTAAGCCCGCATGCCGCAACTGGAGAGCCTGTGTGCTGCGACTACAGAGCCCATGTGCTCTGGAGCCTGCACACCGTAACAAAAGATCCCGTGTGCTGCAACTAAGACTAGGCACAGTCAAAAAATAATAATAATAAATAAATAAATATATATTTTTTAAAAAGGTGATGACAGTAGCAACCTATAGAGACATTCACTACATCCCTCTACAGGTTCTCACCAAAATATATCAATACCAGAAACTCGTTTTGTGTATGTGTAAATATATGTGTGTATATGTAAACACAAATACACACACACACACACACACATGCACCCCACGTATATAACACAAAAATCACATGAGAATAAAAGGATCAGTTGCCTGCCTCATATACTGAGCACTGGCTCCCTAGGGACTACGTTTTTCACTCATTCTAGACAGTACTTACCACTTTGTGGGCATGCAGTGAATACTACACCTATCAATCCACAGATTAAAAGTAATTCCTTCATTGAGGACCAAGCTCATGACAAATGTGAAGTTGTTCTTGAACTATCCAAGGAAAAGAAAAGGTCTGAAATAATTTAATACCCAAAGCCAGTTTCTTTCCACAATTAAACACTATAATATTTACTGCCCTCAAAATCCTCCAAATTTCATTTTTAATGTAAGAGAGGACTATATATTTTCCCTCAAACTAGATTTGTCTTCAAAATACCATTTCTTAATTAGATTGTTTTCTCAACTACCATGAACATTCACATAGGTATTTTAAATGCTGCAAAACAGTAATAACAGAATGCTTTATGAACTTCATGCTCTAAGGAGGGGGAATGGAATGTTGCCAATATTAGACAATGCAGAGAGTAAGACACAGGGTAAAACCTAAAAATAAACATGTGATTTTACAAATGAGCGACTTGAATAAGAGACTAAATATGCAAACCTTTGGTAAAACACTATTTCTCAATGTCTTGTAATTGCTACATCCACGTCTGTATACATACTTTATGGAACTGACTTGCCATGTGCCTTAGTTTTGCCCTGAGTTCTTTTATATTTAATCACATTTCTCTGATTGCAGTGATTAATTCTTAACAAAATGTAACTGAAAAGGTTCACGGAGTGCAGCTCTGTGTTTGTAAGTCCTAAGGGGCAAAAGCATCACGGTCTTGGAACAATATTCACATTCCCACTAATCACAGGGAGAAAACTACTCAGATTTAGGACAGTGATTTCTCATTCAAGAAGTTGTATTCAGCAATGTAAATGAGGCCACAGATAAAGCATTCTGTGTATTTTAAGCTCAAAACCATCAGTGTCACAGAGCCGAGAGGTAAACAGATGCCTGTGCAATTTCACTGAGGCAATGGCCAGATGTTCCTGCTCACTCTCCTGTTGTATGCAGTACAAACATGTTGTAGATACTTTCACACTGACAGCACACATTACCCCTTTTTCTAATTGAAAAGTGGAAGTGAAGGACAGTGGTTTCTTTGCCAGCATTCTTTTTTCTTTTTTAAATTTATCGTGGTATCCTCAAGAAATGACGTATCTCCATATGCATCAAGCTCCTTCAAGGATCTTCCTGGGAGTATTTTTGATGTGATGAAATGTATGTCACCTAGAAACAATTTGATTCTCCAGTTCCCAGATTCCCTTTAGTTTTTCGGGCTCCCTTCCCTGAGAAAGCAATGAAACTGCACCCGGCCTCCACTGAGGCACCTGTCTGATGAAAAGCCGCTGGATTGGTAATCTGAGACCAGGCATTAACTTCACCAAATGATGTCAGACTTGAGACAGACATAACAGCATTTGTAATGAAGTCACTTGTAATCTCATCATTTTGAAATCTGCCTGAGTATCTTTTATTTCAAAGCCCTTGAGACGAAGACAGCTTCACCTAGCACGGAGAGGAAGGGTCAGTCGAAGCTGTTACAGGACTGGTTTTGAGACCGCTAGAAGCGGCATTACAGGAGCTTAGGAAAGGAAAGCCAGGTGGGCACTTGTGTAGATTAGAATGCCTAACTTTCCTAATCAAAGTATGGGCCCAATCTTCAGAAACTGTTGCCTCCACAAAAAAAAAGCCCAAAGACTGTTGAAAGGCTTCACTGTTTTAACAAGGCTAATTCTTATTTTAATCCAAACAGTCCATCTGAAATCCAAGGTCCTGGGGGATATGAATGGATTGTTTGAAAGATAGCATATTTTATGCTCTCTGTGTGAACGCTAATGTACACACATATATACATATGTATATGTGTGTGTATAAAATATATGTATCCCTGCAGCAATATTTATGAGAAATTCTTAATATGGAAAGACAATTGATTATTTCTTGGGGAACCTAAAAAAATCCCAATTCTGCCCATTTTCCTCTAAGGAAAATAATTTTTAAAATTCAAGAAAAAAAGAGCTAATGGATCTCTGTTTTCTGTCACTTTAATAGACCCAGTGTTTCAGAGTCTTACCTGAGACAGCCACTCTTCATCTTCCTGTCCACTATGGTCAGAAGCTAAACTGTCATAGGACCCATGCCGAGTAATGGGCCCAGGACTTCCAGGGGGAACCACTGCAGGAGAAAGAAAATGTATTTAAACAACTTTAATCCATGCAGTGAAAAAAATGAATGCGGGCATAGCCATCCTGAATACTGTGGTAATTTATAAGCTAAAATAAGACATTCAATGCACAATTCAAATAATTAACGAACAAGAAAGACTGAGTTTCTGAGGAATAAGAAAAATCTCCAAATAAGAGTACACTTTAAAAAACATCTGCAGGAATTTAGTCATTACATATATCACTGTTAAAGAAATACACAACTAATTTCATCTGAACGGCACAAGTACATTAAGGAATAGTGACAATTCGATTGCCCATGCACCAATATAATTCCTAGCCTTTAGGACACTTCAGTCCTCTCCATCTAACAATGAAATTAATTTAATGCAGTTCCTATAATTCAGGAAGGGGTTTTTAAAACAAATATCAAATAAGATTCTTTAAGAGTCTATTTAATAGTTCATATAAAGGGAAGGCATTAAAATATTTTTAATTTTAAAACACTTTTAGTTCCTAAAACATTTCATTTATCCAAAGAAATGTTTCATTTTTTCTGGATACTTCAGTAGTTTCCCTGATTCTTAGGTGGTAGGATATAGGCTTTAAAACACAAAGAGGCTGCTTTCTCATAAAAAGAAGAACCTTTGCTTAGTCAAAGCAATAAAATGATTCAGCAAACATTTATTGAGTTCCTAATGAACCAAATACCATCCCAACAGAAACTTATTTAAAGTCCCATACTATTTTTTTTAATTTAATTTAATTTATTTATTTTTGGCTGCATTGGGGTCTTTGTTGCTGAGTGCAGGCTCTCTCTAGCTGTGGCTTTCAGGGACCACTCCTCGCCACGGTGTGCGGGCTTCTTATTGCGGTGGCCTCTCTTGTTGCGGAGCACGAGCTCTAGGGCGCGCAGGCTTCAGTAGCTGCGGCACTAGGGCTCAGTAGTTGTGGCTCCTGGGCTCCAGAGCGCAGGTTCAGTACCTGTGGCACACTGGCCCCGCAGCTCCGCGGCATGTGGGATCTTCCCAGACCAGGGCTCAAACCCATGTCCCCTGCACTGGCAGGCGGACTCCCAACCACTGTGCCACCCAGGGAAGTCCCTAAAATCCCATACTATTTATTTGCTTATTTTTATTATAAAATAGACTTCATTTTTAAGGACAATTTTAGGTTCAAAACAAAATGGATGAGAAGATACAGATTCCCCATATATTCTCTCCCTCTGTATACATTTTAATACTAAGAGAAATAAAGCAATAAAGTACTGAGGGGAAATAGAGAAAAGAAAAGGAAGAGAACAGAAGAGGATGGAAAGTTGGTGAGTATTAAAGAAACCTAGAAGAAACAGAAAAGAATGAGAAAAAGAAAATAATCTCAGAATTTCTACCACCCAGAGATAGGTATATATACTTCAGTATGTGCATTTTCCTTAGGCTACATTCCTAAAAATGAAATCAAAGGATATGAACATGTCTAAATTTCTTAATGCATATTCTCAGAAAGAGTTACACTTCCATGAGCAGTGACTGAGAATGCTAATCTCACAGCTCTCTTGCCAGAACAAGGTATTTTGAAGAACTAAATCTCAGTGAAACAGATATTAGTGAAGTAGACAGAGCAGAACATAGGACAAGATTTTAAAGAAGACGTACTCACAAAAACCTTATCTTAACTATCTGGGAGAGGAGAAATGATACCAGTCAATTACTCATCAGAAGGAGATAAATAGTATTAAAATACAAGATTTGCAGTGGTTAAAACTATTAGCTATCAGTTCTTCAGATTCATAGTTCTACAGCTGAGAGGCATGCTGGCATCTGGCACAAAACACAAGTTATCACCAAAGCATAACACCTAATTTCTTAGGATTCTGAATATCATGAAGAAAAGAATACCATAATAATCAATTAATATTTAAGCATCCTTTTAAATAATTTTGGTGTATATTGCAAAGATGATAAGTAAATTTATGTTTGCAAAGGCTGAGTTGTTCCCCAACCATTTGTATTCTTTTTAATAAATAAATTTGATATTAAATTCTTAATACAGAACAGAGCAAGAGTATGCCTCAAAACCCCACTCCCTAAATACTAGTCAAGAAGGCAACTATGGACAAATATCTAGAGGTCAGGACACACTTTGGAACGCAGTTGAGGTGAGAGAAGATTTTAAAGAGGTGAGGTATGAATAGGCCATGCAGATATCTGAGGGGAAAGTGTTACAGAGAGAATATCAATTACAAACATTTTGAAGTGGGAACATAAAGGAAATGTTTCAGTAATGTCAGGAGGCCAGTGTGGTTGGGTGTGATGAGGCAAGTTGGGAGTGGAAGAAGAATCAGGAAGGCAAACGGGGCAGGGATCAGCAGATGGTTTACGGCTTTCTTTTTTTAAAAAAAATAAAGCTAGGGTAGACAGAAAGATATTGGAAAAACTTAAGAAGAAGTGAGAAATTATACCCTTGTGTTACCAACTAGTACCTAATGTGAATTTTTTCCAGGAGTTTACAATGTACTTTACATATGCTGAGCCTAGGCTACTACCTGTTGCAGAATAAGCATTCCATAAGTATTACGTGAATAAATGGAGTTTTGCATTCTGGAATAAGTAATGATACCAGAATGGTAGAACACTTATTCATCCATCATCAAAATGGGATAAACTTGGGAATTCCCTGGAGGTCCAGTGGTTAGGACTCCATGCTTTCACTGCCGAGGGCCTGGGTTCAATCCCTGGTGGGGTAGCTAAGACCCTGAAAGCTGCAAGGCACAGCCAAAAAAAAGAAAAAGGCAAGGGGTGGGGTGGGAGGGGGGATAAACTTAAAAATAATCCAGGGCTTCCCTGGTGTCGCAGTGGTTGAGAGTCCACCTGCCGATGCACGGGACACGGGTTCGTGCCCCGGTCTGGAAAGATCCCACATGCCGCGGAGCGGCTGGGCCCGTGAGCCATGGCCGCTGAGCCTGCGCGTCCGGAGCCTGTGCTCCGCAACGGGAGAGGCTACAACAGTGAGAGGCCCGCCTACCGCAAAAAAAAAAATAATCCAATGGGACTTCCCTGGTGGCGCAGTGGTTAAGAATCCACCTGCCAATGCAGGGGACACGGGTTCAAGCCCTGGCCCAGGAAGATCTCACATGCTGCAGAGCAACTAAGCCCGTGCGCCACACTGCTGAGCCTGGGCTCTAGAGCCCGCGAGCCACAGCTACTGAAGCCCGTGCGCCTAGAGCCCGTGCTCTGCAATAACAGAAGCCACCGCAATGAGAAGCCCACGCACCACAACAAAGAGTAGCCCCCGCTCGCCACAGCTAGAGAAAGCCCGTGAGTAGCAACGAAGACCCAGCACAGCCAAAAATAAATAAATAAATTTTTAAAAAATCCAACGGCAGAGAATGGTGAGGAGTAGGATTATAGGTGAAAAAAGGTTAGTTATGAGTTGATTATTGTTGAAGGTGAAGAACAGGTACATGAAGAGTCATTATACTATTGTTTTTTGATTGTGTGTATGTTTCAAATTTCCCACAGTGAAAAGTTTCTTAAGAAAAAGAAAAAGAAGAAATCTCTTCCTCCTCCTCCTCCTCTTCCCAGCCATTCCCTGTTTCCCAAAGGAAGTGGTAAAAATACCAAATGTATATCTATGAAAAATTAAGTCTGAATCCTGAACTTCTAAATTGAGATTGTAAGAAGAGTTTCCATACCTTATGTTCACTAAAAAACAGTATTCTTATTAAGAAAGCTTTGAAGCATTCAGAAGATTCACACTATAAAAATACAAGTGTGGTGGAATAATATTTTTCAACATAAAATAAATGTCCTTCCCTCTCTCTCATATTTCTTTACATTTAAAAAATTTCTCCAATCCAGGTAGGAAGAACATTCCATGTTTACTATCTCAGGGAAGCAATGATATACCTGCTCACAGAGAAAAAAAGAATTCAAAAATTTGACCCTGGGATAAGAAAAAGAGATTGAAAGTATGATAGTTAAGAAGAAAGTTTCCGTGCTCTCCAAGCAGCTAATTATTAGGAAAGATATTTTGAGATTGGAGTGAGAGTACCATAAGCAGAAAGGGGGGAAAAGAGGGTTCCCAAGGAAGGGTATGAAATGACAGAATTCAGAAGGAGTTTTTGGCATGAACAGCTGTGAAAAATCCTATCTTCATTCTTTTTTATTTTGCGGTATGCGGGCCTCTCACTGCTGCGGCCTCTCCCGTTGCGGCCTCTCCCGCTGCGGAGCACAGGCTCCGGACACGCAGGCTCAGCGGCCATGGCTCACGGGCCCAGCTGCTCCACGGCATGTGGGATCCTCCCGGACCGGGTCACGAACCCGTGTCCCCCGCATTGGCAGGCGGACCCTCAACCACTGCGCCCCCAGGGAAGCCCTTTATCTTCATTCTTGGGTAGAGTTCAAGGAAGTAGCAGGAGATTCCACATGTGCAACAGTAGAGAAGCTGTGCACATAGTGGGTCTGCACAGCTGAGCCTGTGACAACCTCTCTAAGTCCCCTATGGATGGGATGATGACTATTTACTATGTGTCCAAGAGTAATATGGACAAGGTCCAGGGAACTGTCAGACTTTGAAAAGGCTTTGAAACAAGGACAGATGTTGCAGAGATCTATATGAACCAATAGCCAATGATCGGGCAGGGAACTGGGACATCTCAGTGGTGAAAATAAAGATAAAATGATCCCTGGTCAGGGAACTAAGATCCCACATGTCACGTGGCCAAATAAATAAATAAATACCAGCTATTATTTAAAAAAAGGCTATAGTTGATGAGATTAATTTTTCTGTACTTGTTAGGATGGAGGCACAAAAGAGGACTTAAGAGAGTTTATTTATAAAAAAAAGTTACATATATTGCAAGCCTGAGTTTAATGGACCAATATACCTACCTTCTATCTAAAGAAAAATGGTTAGTATCTTTTACTTTTACCAACTGTTTTAGATAGTTAATAATCTTGGGTTAGGAAAAGGATATGGAATTTTGAAATAAAAATCTCTGCCATGTTCTATCCCTACCTTTAGTACAGTAATTTAAAACAAGCCTATCCATCTAACTAAAAAGGATACACTGTCAATTTTCTTTAGAGAATACAGCTTCAAAAGTACTGCCTGTACACACAGGCATTTGATAAGTATAGATCAACAACCAAGGGCAGGATGAGCAGATCGTTATGAGGTAACTGTGAGCTAGACTTTGTTTATATTGTGTTCTCAGGAAAGCAGATCATGCTTCTAGTGAGTAAATAAAAGCTAAGAAAAAAATCACTAAGTGTATTTTGCTGGCTTACAGTGATATATGAGTGTGTGTGTAGGTATGTGTGTATTCCTATGAATATATTTATATATTTTATATGTGTTTATGTGCAAAGCAAACAAAAACAAATCTGCTTCAGCACTGACCTTTGCACATTAGTCCTGTTAATCAAAACTCCCAAAAAACTTCCAAGTCAGTAGAACAACCTAAGTAAAATTATGAACAGAAAGATTAAATGGCCCTCTGATAATACCCCTACGTCTGAATCCCACGTAACAAAATTCTCAATTTGAAAATGGAAAATGTCAATTCATAATATAACATCTCAAATCCATAAGTAGTCAGGAAGAGGATCAATGAGTATAGAATTTTTACAAATTACCCACATAAAATATAGTAATTAAATAGAGTTATAAACATTGTATTAACAGATACCTAAAGTGACACGCTGAAATCTCCTTTTTTTTTTTAAATTTTATCTGTGGTATGTGGGCCTCTCACTGTTGTGGCCTCTCCCATTGCGGAGCACAGGCTCCGGACGCTCAGGTTCAACGACCATGGCTAACGGGCCCAGCCACTCCGCGGCATGTGGGATCCTCCCGGACCGGGGCACGAACCCATGTCCCCTGCATCGGCAGGCAGACTCTCAACCACTGCGCCACCAGGGAAGCCCCGAAATCTCCTTTTTAACACTAGTTAATGGAATATTTGAAGGTTAGGATATGTAGGTTTGAATCAAGGTTCCAAGAATGAGTTATTACTAGTCCTGGAGAAATGTAAAACTCTCGACATTTCAGGGTGTTTTACCCGAAGTAATAACAGTGTACCCTCAATTCCAGGGAATCAAATTCTTTCGAAAATCCCCAGAAAGTAACAGCTAGATCTCAATAGCCTAAGTTCATCCACAACAAATCTAGCCTTCTAGTTGAAAGAGAGAGATACATTTTTACCATTAATATATTGAATACACTTTATATTAGAGCAGGTAATTACTTTTCTCAGTGTTTTGGTTATGGTTTAGATACTCCAGAAAAAATCAGATCTCCTAACTACGGAGTTTATAACAGGGCACACAGGATCTAGATATTCCATTAAGATGAAAGAATAAAAGGAATAATTATTTGCTCCCAGCATCATCTGTCCTTAAAACAATGAAAGAAAAGAGTTGACAATGCATATGAAAGTTAAAAGACTAACCACATACATGTTATAAGCATCCTTTTTATATAAACTGACACAAAGCATAATGCTGAACAATGAGCAGTGCTTATTTATGAATCCAATGAAGGGAAAATCTATTTGGTTCTGTTATGTTCTTGTTCTAGTCTTCCCTGCATCTCTTGAACTCCCAGTAATAAATTCTCTTAGCTTCAGAGGACACAGCTGCTAGTCAAGCACAGGCTCTCCTGGAGCGAACTCCACGCTCCCAACTTTAGGAGATGCTAAAAAGCTGCTCTACTCCCTGAAATGAATCTTGGTAGTACTGGAATCAGGGAAATCTACTTCTCAAATAAGGGGGTAAATGTTGATCCAAACGGTATTTCACTTTTTATGTGAGATGTAGCTCTCTGCTTTAGCTTCTATTGCAAAACCTAAAATATGTTCATATGCTGAATAAACAGCTCTAGAAAGAAACGTAGAGAGTCTTTTAATATGAAGAAGCAAAAATGGATCCAAAGGTTTTTATTTGGAGAAGTGAGTGAGAGCTGGGTCATACCGACAGCAGAGTGGGCGGTAGAATAAAATATTCTTCAGATTCAGGACCAGACACGGCTTTTGTTTTCTCCTACTCCATACCATATCCCCACCAATCCTCTGTGAACAATAAAACCCTTACCATGCTGAAGTCTTTAGTGGAGACCTGAGAGGTGAATAATGTTGTGCCAGCATTATTCAGTCCTTTAAGTTATTTAGGGGAACAACATTCCTTTTTCTAGCAACAGAGAAATTTGTGAGTTAAGTGACATCATGCTGCCTTGAATGAAACAGCTCAGGCTCAAAGTTCACCCAAAGGCCAACAGTGATAAACTCTCATCCAAGGACAAACTTCAATATATTTTTGGTACTTATTAAAAACAGCATTTATATAGCAGCCATACAGTAAGAGAGGGTTCTTTACCAAACTCTGTTTCTGATCAGAAAGCACTCAGGATCTCAGGAAGAAATTCTGCTTGGGAATGTAGTTTCTTAGTACAGAAAATAAAATTTGCCTTTTAAGAAGAAAGGCTCAAATAGAAATAATCCGAAAGCAAAATAGTCTAAGGCATTTCCTAACGAACAAGCAATTCACAAAAGAGGAAATACAACAGCCGACAAACACACATAAACGGTAGTAATCAGAGATTTGCAAAATTTAAGAAGTTATGCTTTCATACTATCAAACTGACAAAAATTAAACCCTGGTCTTTTTAAAAATAATTTTTTAAAAAGGGAGAAGGCTCTCAGGTCAAAAATACCACACCTAACTACCTTAAGATAAAGGTACCTACTTATATTTATTGAGGGAGTGACTCTTACCTCTACTGAACTCTGTAAGTTTTCTCTGTAATTTATAAATGTTTCCATTTAAATGTAAAGGAATTCATTGGATTTCACACACAGAGTAATCAAGCAATAGCACGATATATTACTGGCTAATCTGTTTATTAGGAGCCATCTCCTGTATCCGTGCAACAACTGAAGTGTTACAATACATAAAAGGGAACAGGCTTTACCTATGTTATATATTAAATGGATCAATGATCTTCCTTGCACCCTGACCCTGCGGTATCATAGATGTTCTCTAATTAATTATTAAAGTTTTCTAACAGTCAGTCATTGTACATCTCTGGTTTCACTTTCCTTTTATTCCACATTCCCAGAAGAACAGTCACAAGCAATATATAATTAGAAAAATGACATACCCTCATTGTTTATGAGATAATAGATTTCACTGGATAACTGACAACCCTAGGTGCATCTCCTCCCTACCGTGCTCTGTCTCCCTTGCCCTACCCCTAAAGCATCATATAATATTCCCACAGAAGACATAAACTAAGGAGCTTTCATTTGTTATTCTTCCTACCATAACGGTCATTTGCCATTTCGTATCTGGACAAGTTGTACCTGGGGATAGACTGGAAGGGGTCACAATTTAGTTTTGCTCCTCAGTGTAACTCTAAATATCATAAAATGAACAGAAAGAAAAAAACACAATGGCTTCAGGCTGTCAGCAAGATCAGCTACTCCCCTGAAAATTTCGAACTGTCCCAACTTAATAGGCTGCGACAGTCCCTTCAAAACATCTGCAATTAAAGTCACCTGGAAAGATGTACACAATTTAATGTGTATTATGGCAACTCAATTCATAGTACAACTATATTATATATACATTAAACCAGTAGTAGGATAACTAGAAAAGTGAGTCCACCCTGACTATTTTAAAGGATCATACTATGTCTGTATAATACCTTGCTTGCAGCTTAGAGATAACAACTTTGTATTACCAAGGGTTAGATAATCTATCCAGAAAAATAAGTCTAAATAACAACAAAACCATTCTTATCAAAGCTCACCTTTACATAACTGTTACCTCACGGGAGGAAATGAACGTGGTTGGGGACAGGGGTGACTCAGTTTCCACTAAATATTTCTTGGTACCTTTTAAATTGTGTATACTATGTACCTATTTAAAAATTTATAATTATAAAGTTGTGGAATAAGCACACTACAGTTAATATGGTTAGCGAAGTCAATCCAAGAAGTTAAGAAAGGAAAACAAAGAAATAAAATGTGTAACAATAAATGATGGAAACCAATGCATGAAACAGAAGTTGAGCTTATAGCATATCGAGTCATACATTTCCCCCGTTTTCTTAGGTTTTGTGGCGTTTTCTCTAAAAAGGGAAATAGAAGTGCTTATATACACTCTTTCTCACACTCACTCTACATGTATCTGTTTATCATTATCTCTGTATTTACACACACATATCAAATATAGGACCAGCTTTTAGCAACTGCTCAAGTACACATGGTAGTGTATGTTTCTGCTGAGGGAAATGACTATTTGCTGGAAGCTAGAAGCTCTTTGGTGCTAGTTCTCTGTAGAATTATGAGCTGTAATCTTTCGATAGTGGCAACTGTATTCTCACAGCTAACCCTGTATGTTAGAGGCAGCTCTTTCAGGAATAATCAATTCTCTAAATTCAAGGAACACTCTAAAATATAATATCCTCTATGAGATTGAGATGAGTAGAGGTTAGGCAGAAAGTATTGCAAATTGATGTCTTGAAGGTAAAAAATCACTGTTTTGGATCATTAAACCACATTCAGTCATCAATGTACCAATCTGTACAAGTAGGCAATAGGCCAGTTATTGGAAACGTATTGTTCCCGATCTAACCTACAATGGCACAGTTGAAGGGCAAAGAGTCTAATGTACTCAGTCCAGCCTCCACAACAAGGTCTTATAAAACGAATATAAAGGGGAGGGAGTCGTTCGGAAATGTAAAAACGGCAAAGATCATTTTTTGCAAAGAGTTAATGCAGCTTCTTCCATGCTTCCCTTATTTATTATCTAGCTGCATACCAGATAAGGCCAGATCATTATACAGCAGGAAGAATTAAGTACAGATTTTCTCTTGCCTAAGCAAAAGAGGCAAAGTTCTCTTGGCATGGAGAGTTAAAAGCTTTTAGTTGTGGAAGACATCAACATTTTCAACCTATACTTAAGAACATAATTTAAAATCTTTCCAAACAATCATTAAGGATCCTTGATATGTTCCATAAAATAGAGAAATTAAATGTTTAAGATTTTTACCTCTAAATAAATCAGAAAAATCATAGAGCCAAGAGGACTGGGGAAAGAATGAGGTGGAGAATACTGCCTTACAACCACCGTATGTTTTTCTCTCTTTCCAAATGCAGGAGAACATTTTCCAAGGCTTGCTCTTCCCTCTACTGCTGCACAATGTACAACTACTAGAAAGAGGTATCTCCTTATTATTAAGTCCTTGTCATTAGACACATACTAAAGTATTAATAGGTAAAAAGATACAAGAGTGGGTGGCTTTCTCACAATACTTTTATCCACCATACATTAAAAAAAAAAAGATTTTAAGAGAACGTAATAAACAAGAGTGGCAGAATGTTGTTAATTCTTCAAGCTGAGTAATAGGCAGACTCATTATACTATTCACTGTACTTCTGTGAATGTTTCAACATTTCCATAATAAAAAAAAATTTTAAGTCTGTTGCATGAATGAAAAAAACAGCAAACATTTCTTGACCCGCAGTTGGACACAGAGCCATCTTGATTCTTTTCTTGGCAAGACTAGGAGATCTATGAAGTATTCAGGACTATGTTGTTTTCCCACAGCACCATACGTGTGAGGATCATCCATATTAACACCTTTAGCCTTAGTATAACATTTAATTTCTATGCTCTATAACAAATTGCAATAGTCTGTCCTTCCGTCTCCCCTTCTTTCCCTCTTTCTTTTTTTTTAAAGATTTTTTTTTTTGGTTGCATTGGGTCTTTTTTGCTGTGCGCGGGCTTTCCCTAGTTGCGGCGAGTGGGGGCTACTCTTCGTTGTGGTGCGCGGGCTTCTCATTGCAGTGGCTTCTCTTGTTGTGGAGCATGGGCTCTAGGCATGCAGGCTTCAGTAGTTGTGGCACGCGGGCTCAGTAGCTGTGGCTCGCAGGCTCAGCAGTCGTAGTTTGCAGGCTCTAGAGCGCAGGCTTAGTAGTTGTGGCGCACAGGCTTATTTGCTCCGCTGCATGTGGAATCTTCCTGGACCAGGGCTCGAACCCGTGTCCCCTGCATTGGCAAGCAGATTCTTAACCACTGCGCCACCAGGGAAGTCCCCTCTCCTTTCATTCTTTTTCTTTCTTCCTTTTCCCCTCCCTCCCTCTCTTCCTCTCTCATTGCCTTTAAAAAAAAAAAAAATCACCTAAATAATATTATATGAACACGTTCACTATAAACTTCAAAAAATATGGAGTAAAAAACAAAGGCTCACTGGAATAGTGAACAATGATTCTAATGACAAACTCAGAAAATCAAATGCCCTTCTGGCATTTCAGAAGTCTGGGGGTTGAGAATCTTACCTTTTATGTAAGTTTCAGAGTTTTAAGGCAATCATCCAGAGTAAAGCCTTTCAGAATGCAGTGGACACCAAGAAAAATCCCAATTCCTATAAATTACTAAGGTATTGAAGATGCTCAAAACAAATAGGTCTAAGAGAAATTTTCATTTGCATCAATAAATTAAAATTGCTACGAAAAATTTCTTTCTATAGGTTTGAAAATGCTCAGGTTAGAGCCATACTTGTCCAGATGACCACTTAAAAACAGAAGAGATAGGATTTACCACAAATGTTTTCTCTTCACTGTTGTTTGTTAACAACAAAGCTGTGCCGACTAATAGTATCTCAGTCATAAAGCTCTTGGAATGGATAGAGGCAAGAAAGACCTCAAAGGAGAACAAGAATACTATTTCTGTTAACACCACCTACAAACAAAAGTTAATCTCTGCTAAGTTTTTATTCTATCCAAGATAATGTGTAAAGCTTTTTGGATGAATTACCTCATTTAATCTAACACAATCTTGTAAGGTAAGTATTACTCCCATTTTAATGGCAGGTAAACTAAAGCCCAGAGAGGTTAAGTTATCTGCCCAATGTCACCCAGCCAGCAAACAGCAGAAATGGAATTTAGAACTGCAAACTCCAAAGACCATGTTCTTAACCTGAAGTATAAACTCTTTCAATTCATGATGTCTCTACCTGGTAAGTTCATTATTTTAAATTAAAATTTTCATGTGAAACATCTGAGAGTTATTTATCCCCAAATATAAACTATATCACCGATTTAGTCTCCATGATTCCTTTATTTCATGTCTTAATATAATCATTTTTCTCATCTTAATAAACATCTATGTATACTGATCAGAGATACCATATAAAGCTATGGAATAATGGGAAAAAATGACTGTGAACAGAAGTCCCAACACAAGGAAGTTACAGACATTCAAGGAAGCCTTACATGTAGTAACAGAAAAGAAAGTACTTTGGACCACACTTTACATTCTCTATAATACCCCTGAGGAATTAGAAGATTTCATTTTAGAAAATATTGGTTTGGTTTTATACTTAAAGTATAAGTGACATAACCATGGGAGGACCACTGGTACCTAGGAACAGCCTTGGAAGGCAGCAGAGTGCCCAAGAGAAGAAAAAAACAGTAAACGCAAAATATTCTTAGAAATCTCAGCTCTGGAGCTTCCCTGGTGGCGCAGTGGTTGAGAGTCCGCCTGCCGATGCAGGGGACAAGGGTTCGTGCCCCGGTCCGGGAAGATCCCACATGCCACAGAGCGGCTAGGCCCGTGAGCCACGGCCGCTGAGCCTGAGCGTCCAGAGCCTGTGCTCTGCAACAGGAGAGGCCACAGCAGTGAGAGGCCCGCGTACGGCAAAAAAAAAAAAAAAAAAAAAATCTCAGCTCTGACCCAGACTTGACACCATGTAAGGGAGGTTCTGATGCTCTTCATGTGGTCATAAAATACAAAGAAAGCATAGTAGAAAAGGCAAGAAACTAATGGTATAAAAGCACTCCAGTGTTTCTCGTCTCTCCACCAACTTCCACAAAATCACATGGCAGAAAGCCTCCTGTCATATGTCAACAATAAGGAGAACAGACTCAAACTGGAGAGAGACAATCCATGGCATTCACCCACCTCCCTTCTGCCTTGGTCATTCGGTTGGTTACCTTCAGAAAGAAAGACCATGAGAAAAAGAAGAAATTGAGTGATGATAAAAGCTTATACACCATCAAAGCAAAAAGTAAAGCTTTTGACTTAAATGAGACTCCAAGGGCAAGATGGACAGACAGGGGTACAGCTGAGAACCAAGCAGAAAGGCTGAGTTTCCCTGGTATTTTCTACTTTTCTGGAATAAGAACTAAAAACTATTACGCAGTCAGGAGGGCCTGAAACATATAACAGAGCAGAAATTATTATTTTTTTATGATTATGTAAAGGGCAGTGGCCAAGAGCAGCCCTTCTGTTAACAACAAAGAGGTGTAGGTAAACACATAAGCAATGCTACCATAAAGTGGAGATTTTTGTTTTAACAAAATCTATATTTATATGATTATATTTCCCATGGTTGAGAGCGGCTATAATTAATGGATTTCCCTCGTTCTCCTAATGCAGCCATTTGTCAATTCAAATACAGAATGTCCAATCAATTTTGATGTATTTAGTAAGCAATTTGTCAAATGGTGCTATAATCCAGTTAATATATTAATTCTTGTCATGGAGAGAGTTCTGACAACTACATGGTTTTCCATAACTGGTCTGGAGAGAAAAATCTGAGCTGGAACTCAACCGTCATTCTTTGGAGGTGACACCTCTGTGTCCCGGGATCTGAGAGCATGCCACAGTACGTCATTTAATAGGAAAACTGCTTTGCTGAACTAGACACCTGGGGTCTACTGGACGGTGTGGCTGCCAGTTCATTGTAATACTGGTTTTCTTTGAATGCCTGTGTGTTTCATATATTTTAAATAAACTGATCAAGCCAATATATGTGACACGAAAAATGCAAAGTATGTAACCTTCCAAGAGAGGAACAAGGCTTTACCAATGAAATGTATGCATCTTAAACTTAAAAAGTACTCTTATAAACACTTTCCCCTATTCTTAATGTTTCTTCATATGAACTGCTACAGAAGTGGCTCTCAATCTTTTATTTTCCTACCCCAACATCCTTCAGGTAAATGGCTGGCTCCTAGCAGTACTTAACAGGGCACTGTACTGTTAGGGCCACATAGTTAGTCACCATTAGACAAGACTCTTAGAAGGCCACCTTCAGCTTACACAGTGCGAAGCTCCGGACATGACAGTTTTCTTACTTTATATTTCATCCAATAATCACTATGTTATCTCCATCTTTTCCCCAAGTCTATCTATGCACTGGGGGCTGGAGAGAGAACCACGGAGATTTCAAGTAGGTGGCCCAAATTTATATCACAGAAGAAATCTGGACTATAGTGATCAAGGAAGTATCAAGTTCTTTCTCAAACTTTTCAGTGGGATATTTAATCACTACCAGTTTGGGCATGGCAGGAAACAGAAGATAGGTTTTTAGTGTACCACAGATAACCTCCATGGGTGTATTTCGCAAATACTTTCCAAAGATGATGGCTCTATCCATTCACTATGTCCAAATCTTTCCATATTTCTCTATCAGGAAATGCAAAAGCAGACATGAAGGCAAATCCTTTCTAGAAAACAATACTGAAAAACATGGCAAAAAAAATTTGTTTTAAACAGAAGAAAAAGAAAGAAAGAAAAGAGGAAAGGAACATTACATTCATCTTCCAGACATTAGGCTCCCCTTAGCACATTTATGAACCATGCAAGAGCAAATTGTCAGAGTGATTTGGCACAAGGCTGTGTATTTAAAAACCTGCCATGTGCACTAGTCCTCCAGACTACCAGACGTCCCATTGTTTGATGTGTCTGCTGAGAAAGGTGCCCTATGTGTCAGAAGAGCACACTGAATATTTTTCAATGACCCAGGGGGCAGAGGTCGCTTATTATAAATGGATAATGAGACCTAATGCAGTGCTCTGAGTATGGACAATGAAAGGGTCTATCCATAGCCCCTGGTGGATTGGTCATTCAGGCTTTTATTTCCTCTGCACACTTAATGGAGTCAAACAATTGACAGAAATTCTATAGAGAAGGCTGAAACTGAGAGAAACAACTGTATTCTAACTCTGATAGACAGATACAAATAGTGACCCTGAAATGGCGCCAGAACTCCCATCACCACTAACGTAGCAGACAGCTGTAGCATTCCCCCTAAATTCCCATTTAGTCATTTGTTAGCAATTAACCTTACTGATGGAAGTGATGGCACATGAAACCACAAGCTCCTGCCAATATCAACCCATTACATTATTGCAGGTAAGCAGACACAGACCATTCTTTTAGTTCCTTATTTTTGGAGAAAAAGGCAAACAGATATCCCTGTACCCTCCATCCTATATCCCCACTACTCAACTAACAAAATGCATATTCAGGGGTATCAGTATCTGAATATAAGAACCTTAAACTCTGGTGGGTTAGAGTAAATGACAGCAGAAGCAGAGGTACTCATGGACTAGAGGCTTTATGACCAATAGATTATTTTTCTTTAATCTATCAGAATCAATGTTCTATCCCAGCCAAATCTGCCAATCTGATGGCAATGAATATTAATAGCATAAATGGAAAAGAATATACTGTCAACTGTACCTGAAAAAAAAAGCAGGTCATAAAGCAACCTACAGGGCTTCCCGGTGGCACAATGGTTAAGAATCCGCCTGCCGATGCAGGGGACATGGTCCCGGAAGATCCCACATGCCACGGAGCAACTAAGCCCATGTGCCACAACTACTGAGCCTGCACTCTAGTGCTTGCGACCCACAACTACTGAGACTGCGAGCCACAACTACTAAAGCCCACATGCCTAGAGCCCGTGCTCCGCAACAAGAGAAGCCACTGCAATGAGAAGCCCGCTCACCACAATGAAGAGCGGCCCCCACTCACCACAACTAGAGAAAGCCTGCTCGCAGCAACGGAGACCCAACGCAGCCAAAAATAAATAAATAAAATAAATAAATTTATTAAAAATAAAGCAACCAACAGGAACAGTAAGTTGTGATGTCACACAGTTGTGTAAAATAAAGTAAGCAAGATATTTAAAAGTACCAAAAAACCCTCTATAAAAACGTTTTTGTTTCATTTCAATTTTAAGAACAATTATGACAGGAAGGTGGTTTGACATGTAATTATGACAGGAAGGTGGTTTGACATCATTTCTCCAAATGATAAATACTAAAGCAAATGACAGAAATGCCAAGACTTACTTCAGAATGGAGTATAGGTCACTATGTTGTAAAAGAGAGGACTTTTGATGGTGAAACATCTCAACAATAAATCAACGATGACAGAGAAACCCAATGAACTATTCCATAGGTGTGAAGATCTATGTAAAGATACGGGTATCAATAAAAAGCATGTATCCCATTAAACACAAAGGGAAAGAAGAAGGAAAAGAGGGTACTCTAATCTAAACTTTTTGATTAACTATATGATATTTTTTCATTGAGGAAGACAATGTATTCAATTTCATAATGTTCCCCAAATTATACAACATATATATGGCTAAATTCAGGGTCAGTATGTCTCAAACTTCTAGTCTCCTGAAGAAAAACACCATTCATTTCACTAAAATCATTTCTCTATGGAAGGACATGTCAGTGGATAAAATTAACTATAAATAAGAGAATCCATCAAATATAACTCAATATGAAGTGGTTTCTTAAGTACCTCAGATATTCAGACCTAGATAGAGCAGTATGACACACCCAATGACCAACAATGGACTATAAATACTCTATAAATAAGTCCTACATTACAAGTTTCCTCTACAGGAGAAAAACATTTCTTTCTTTCCCCTTCCACCCTACCCAATCTTGGGCAAATATTTATTATGGACAATGCAAGGAAATAGTGTTGAGTACCTCCACCATACTTGGTACATACCACAACAACGATGCAATCCAGGATGTTAGGTTAAATCTAATGTGACACTCCAAAGAGAGCAGCTCAGAAAACTGCTGCACATTTAACTGCTTTGCCAGGGTACTGATAATGACCCTGGTAGAGGAGAGCAATACTTTTTTCTTCCTTTTTGCATCAGTATGTTCAAAATAGATCACCACTGTATTGTAAAACCAATGAAACAAGACAGTAAAATAGGCTAAAAATGTCTTCAACTCTAAACCCAAAAGTGTGACTTTATATTACAAGGAAAAATATTTCCTATTTTTACTCTCACAGTTGTAGCCAGTAGGCCAGCAGCACAAAATTTAGTTGAGAATTAAGATCTCTAGAATCTAACCTTAAATATGCTGCCTACTTGTGTTTTTCCTACTTCTATGGGTAAGACAAATTTCAATACTAGCTTTAGGTATTATCTACTTCATTATATATACAGATTTAAACAAAAGTGCTAGTAAAGTCCAAGTGATCAGTAAAGCAAAAACATTTTTAAAAAGCTGATATATCAATAGATAGCCCAGCTATTGAAAAGTAAGGTTTCAGGTGGAGCTTTTAGAATGATTAACACTGTCTTCTTACATGTTATGCTGTCTGTACCATAATGGAACCTCATCTCTCCTCTCTAAATTCTCTCTAGGATAAAATTATTTCAGAGAAAGCTTACATCAATTACTAATTATATATCCAAACAATCTCAGAAAGGAGCTCAAATCTATAAATACACACATGGAAGGTTCTGAGTTATTTCCAAGAACCTACTGAATATTACCACCAGGATACATACTGCATGCACCAAAACAGATGCAACACTGCAATCAGCAACTCTCTCTCCTACTCTAGGCAACATATTTTCTTTAATGTTTCAATGAATGGCATAACCTAGTGTTAAGCTAGTTATCCATTCCTCCTCACTTTTCTTCAGTAACCTCATATAGTCCCAAATCCTACAGAGGCAACTTGCTCAATTTCTCTGAAATTCAGCCACTTCTCTCCATCCCACTAACAATTAACTTCTTCCTTCTTTGAATTTCTTTTTTTTAAACTTTTTATTTTATATTGGAATATAGCCGATTAAAAATGTTGTGATAGTTTCAGGTGCACAGCAAAGCGACTCAGCCATACATATACATGTATCCAGTCTCCCCAAGACTCCCCTCCCATCCAGGCTGCCAGATAACACTGTGTGTACATGTCAATCCCAAACTCCTAACTATCCCTTCCCTCTACTCTCCCACCCCTGGTAACCATAAGTTCATTCTCTAAGTCTGTGAGTCCATTTCTGCTTTATAAATACATTCATTTGTATCACTTCTTTTTAGATTCCACATATAAGCGATATACGATATTTCTCTTTCTCTGTGTGACTTACTTCACTCAGTATGACAATCTCTAGATCCATCCATGTTGCTGCAAATGGCATTATTTCATTCTTTTTTATGGTTGAATAATATTCCATTGTATATATTACCACATCTTCTTTATCCATTCCTCTTTCGATGGACATTTAGGTTGCTTCCATGCCTTGGCTATTGTAAATAGTGCTTCAATGAACACTGGGGTGCGTGTATCTTTTCAAATTATGGTTTCCTAAGTCATTTCTGTCCCAGCAGCTATGGCTTGAATTCTCTGTACCTCCTTCATCCTTCACCATCCTTTCTATACCAATTAATTCATGCTATTAACAAGCACTTATCACAATGTGTTATAGATACTCATATACCTGTTTTTTATTTCTATTTATGTTAGGGAAGGTAATGAGTCAAAAGTAAAGGCAGCAGAACTGGTATAATGTAATATCAAGATAATACATAGGATTTAAGGACAAGAAATGTAAAAAACAATTAGGGTCACCCATACCTACTACTGGCCACATAAAAGAGACTAGATTTACATTTCTCCTAAAATAATTAAATTAGTCCTAAGCAAAAGGTTATTTTGAACCCTCCATAACAAAGCTTAAAAATAAACAAAGAAAGAATCAAATTTTTTCCAAGTAATTTGACTACATCCTAGGAAAACAGAATAATCCACCACTCAACAACATGAAACCAAAAATGCCCAGCATCCTATCAAAAATCATTAGGCACATAAAGAAGCAGGAAAGCACACCAAGAAGAAAAATCAATCAATAGAAAAAAACCCCAAGCAATACCAGGGTGAAAAGAATTAGCACACAAGGACTCTAAAACAACAATTACAAAATATATGTTTCATATGTTCAAACAGGTACGCGATGTGGAAAGAAATGAAAGATATAAAAGAACATCCAGATGGAACTTATAGATGAACAATATGGTATCTGGAATGAAGAATGTGTTGAATAAAACAGCAGATTAGACAGCAGAAGACAATATACATAAATACATAGAAATACAAACTATACAAAATCAAACAGAGTGAAGGAAAGAGAATTTTTTAACTGAACAAAGAATCAGTGAGCTGGGAAAATATCAAGTTGTCAACAGACATATAATTGGAGTCACAAAAGGAGAGAAGCAGAGTGACAGAAAAAAATGTGAAGATGTAACTGTATTAAAATTTTCAAATCTGATGAAAATTAAAACTTCATAGATTGAAGAATCTCACAGACTCCAAGCAGAAGAAAACCACACCACAACGTTATGGTTTAAATACTTTTTCCTATTTTTCTATATTATTTCTATTGTTTTTATGTTTTCTATTTCCTTGATTTCACTCATCTTTATTATTTCCTTTTTTGTGCTTTAATTCACTCTACTTTACTAGTTTCTGAATGTGAAAGCTGAGTCACTGATTTCATTTTATAACATGGGCATTTAGTCCTATAAATTTCACCTTGAATAGTAATTTAATGCCATCCCACAAATGTTTCATTTTTCTATGAAGTTTTTATTTTGAAAGAATTACAGATTCATAAGAATTTGCTAAAATAGTAATCAAGATACAGAACGGTTCCATCACCATAAAGATCTACCGAACCCTTTATGGTCATATTCAAAACTCTCTGTCATACTCTGTCTCTCCGCATGATGTTCTTAAGAATCATCCAACTTGTTGCATGTATTTATACTTCACTCTACTATTTTTTTCCCTGAATAGTAGTCTAAGATAGGGATGTGTTCTGTTTTCAGTTTCATTCAGCTAAAAATAATCCTAATTTCCCTTTTGACTTTTCCTGTGAACCATGTATCATGTAGAAGTGTATTGTTTAGTTTCCAAATATTTGTAGATTTCCCAGAGACCTGTTAATCATTTCTTATTTAATTCCACTGTGGTCAGAGAATATACATACTTTGTATAACTTGAAAGCTTTTAAACTTATTGAGACTTGTTTTATGGCCCAGAAGAAGGTCTCTATTTGTCAATGTTCCCTGTGCACTTGAAAAGAATGTACGTTCTACTGTTGTTGGGTGGAGTGTTCTACTTAGTCTTATATTAATGTAGCAAGCGAGGGTTTAAAGTGGGTTTCTCCAGACTGGTGGTTGCCAAGGGGGAGGAGGTTGGGGTTAGCAGATATAAGCTTTTAGATATAGAACGGATAAACAACAAGGTCCTACTGTAGAGCACAGAGAACTATATTCCATATCCTATGATAAACCATAATGGAAAAGAATATATAACTTAATCACTTTGCTGTACAGCAGAAATTAACACAACATTTTAAGTCAACTATACTTCAATTAAAAAATGCTGATTAAAAAAAAGTGGGGGCTTCCCTGGTGGCGCAGTGGTTGAGAGTCCGCCTGCCGATGCAGGGGACACAGGTTCGTACCCCGGTCCGGGAAGATCCCACATGCTGCGGAGCGGCTGGGCCCGTGAGCCATGGCCGCTGAGCCTGTGCGTCTGGAGCCTGTGCTCCTCAACGGGAGAGGCCACAACAGTGAGAGGCCCGCGTACCACAAAAAAAAAAAAAAAATGGGTTTCTCCTAAGCAGCATATAGCTGGGGTTTATTTTTTGATCCATGACTTGTTTAGATGTTTAGACCATTTATAACTAATGTGAGCACTGACATGCTTAGGGTTACATCAACTTGCTTATTTGTTAACATTTTATTTCCTTTTTGAGCACTTAGGTTTTTTAAAATTTCATTATATACATCTTTAACAACCTTCAAATGATGCTGAAGTCACATATACTATAAAAACTTACAATAGTATAGTTCCATTTCCCACACTCCTGGCCTTTATGCTACTGTTGTCTCACACAGACACACACACACACGTATGTATATGTTTTAAAGACCACAATACATTGATACTATTTTTGTGTTAACAGTGAATTATATTTGAAAGAGAGTTAAATAATTAACAAAAACCCACATATATGCTTTAACCATTTTCAGTGTTCTTCATTCCCTTCCATCTAGTGTCAAAGGCTTTCCCCACCTTTCCTATAATGCCTTTATAAGTAGAGAAAAACAATTATATCCCCAATAAAACACTGGGAGGGGGTTCTATGGATCCCAGTCACCTTTCTATTGTGTATCAAAGCTATATTTCTGTTGAGTGATCCTTTGTTACCATTTAACAAAGAAAATTCAGTAAGCTTAGGGAGGAACTTCTCACAAACCCATGGATTATCTTGGAAGTTCAAAGTCTGACCTACCCCCAACAAAGCTAGTTAATGTCAGCAACTTAAAAAATACTGCTGCTGCCAAATTACCTGAAAGAAAAGGAGGAAACATTATTTTTGCCCTAAATAAAACGTTCCCAAGTAAGCCCTGTTCCTAATTTACAATTTGGGAAGCTCTGAAGCAGACTAAAGAAAAAGCATTGTCTACTCCGGATCACATTCAAAGCTGGTTGATATTTGTTAGTCTCGTCTAATGTTTATCTTTGTTTTTGGCAAAGAAATACACTGAAATAAAAAGCCTATTTTAGAAAAGGTAACTATAGCATGCATTTTTTTTTTTCAGAAGGAAGAAAATATACCGTTAGCACAAAAATCACTAATCACCACTACTATAATCTTTTTATAAACGATTCCCAAGATTTCGACCCAGGCAAAACTTTTTTTTTATATTAGATTCTTGACTTTTACCTTTACTGAGCTATATAGCAAGATTAGATTACCATCTGCATATCCACTTTGCACACATAAACTAGTCAATCTACTCAAACCATATGACGTTTTTTGCTTATTCTAAACAGCAGTTTCTTATGGCTTATCCTCCTAATGACAAAGGAGTGATTTCTACCTCCATAGTGAGGAGCTCTTGTAAGGAGCAGGCTACTATGAGTCAATTTATGATACACCCAAATTGCTCAATTTTGTATCATTCCATTCATTTAATATGGGTAGAAAGTGTGACTACAGTTAATACAAAATTTGGAGTTTTAACTTACTTCACTAAATTTAGGTAAGAAGTCTTTAGCGTTCAGGCAGGTTTCCCTTTCCCTTACCACCAGTCACCCTTTTGCCACATATGCAGAACTTTGTTTACAACTAGTGGTGTATTTATTATGATTACAGGGCTGAAAGGGGAGTGGGGATTCCTTGCTAAACATCCTGCTCTCCTACTCTCCTCTCCCTGAGACAAAGTCTCTTTCGCATTTCCATTTACATTATTCTTTGTCCACTATTATTATAATTTCCGGAGTTTGTACAAGTCTGCTTCACTTGATCCACAGATCCAGATACAACCAAAGAAAATACTGACAACGTTTGTGAAGTTTGCATTACACTTTTACTACAAATGGTTATATTTGAAAATACCTTCAGTAATATATTTATCAACAGTTTGCAGGTTGGGAAGTAAGAAGTGATTTTCAATATGGTTGAATAAAACAAAAACTTCCTGCCACCAGGTACAGTATACACGTCATCTTTTCAAATGGCTTCAGTAAGGGAAACCGGAGAGAAAGTCAAGCAAGAAGGTAATAAGAAAGTTTTCTTAACGAGGCTCTAACTTACAGAGAGGGCTCAACAGATGGGTAGGCAAAGGCATTCTCTCTAAACTGGCTCCAGCATTGCTTTTACCAATTATATTTCAGCTCTTACTCCTCTGATGCAGATGTCCATGTTTTGCATATTTAATTGCTTCAGTCATGAAATATACTATCTTGTTGAGGACTCTCAATCAAATAGCCTTTCTTTTTTTCTTTTTTTTTTTGCGGTACACGGGGCTCTCACTGCTGTGGCCTCTCCCATTGCGGAGCACAGGCTCTGGACGCGCAGGCTCAGTGGCCATGGCTCACGGGCCTAGCTGCTCTGCGGCATGTGGGATCTTCCCGGACCGGGGCACAAACCTGGGTCCCCTGCATCAGCAGGCGGACTCTCAACCACTGTGCCACCAGGGAAGCCCCATATAGCCTTTCTTTATGTTGAAAACATGACTTTAAAAATCCAGGCTAAATCTGTGTCTCTACTGTCAATGTAAAGAAGCAATATAATAATTATTACAGAATTACCTGCCTCTTAGGTATTTTTTAACTTATTAAATTATATCTATACTAACATTTCACTAGATAAGAGGAAACATAATAATTATGTCAGTTAGATATATGACAGACATATTAAGTCTATCACTTAGATGACAGATCTGGCAACATCGCCAAAATCACATATTCAGAATAGGGATTCCATTGTTAAGTCCCTGAAGTCTATTATTTGAAAATATGCACTTCTGAGATAAGAAACAAAGGTTCAGAATGATGCTTAAATGTATAGATTATTTTAAAGTTTTTAAAGGACTTTAGCATCACTTCACTGACCATAGTAACACCTTCGTAAGAGCAAGTATCATTACTGATACTTTATATTTTCCAAGTTATTGAGAGGTGGTCTAGAACTGGAAACTAGGCCTTTTCATCCTTATCCCAATGCTAGTCCATCGGGAATTCAAAAGGTCTCACATAAAATGCATTATATTATGTATTTTATTTAGAAACCATAGAATCATCAGTGACTACCTTTCTTTCAAATTGTCTAATTCTGTTCTAGTCCAACTGTGCAACATCTCACAGGTTTGTCCTGTCTTCTCTGTAAACAGCCTTAACTAAAGCCCTCTCATCTTGCTCCAGGATCACTGTGACTCCACTCCCCCCACCACCCCCACCGAACCTCTTATTACAACACTGCCAGGGTGATCTTTCTAAGATGCAGTTCTGATGGTGCCGTTCCAATGCTTGAAAACAACTGATGGCTTGCTACTGCCTACAGTGGCGGTTCTTCAACCGTGCAAGTAGAGCTGCTAAAATAAAGTCATATCCATCAGCTTAATTCACTGGAACAAAAAAATTAAGGAATAGAGACAGTTGCTTTTTTATTATTTTCCCCCCATATTTTTTTCTCACATATCTGGGACTTGCTACTGTTTGTCTACTGAGCAGACCTATCAAAATAACTAAACAGAGAAAACCAATATTAATTCTGAAAAAGTTACCTACACTTAATCCAACAATTAGTTATTTTCACCCCTATTGAGAAGTAGGGGGAAATGTTCTCGTGAACATTGATATTACATAAATGTCATGTATTTTCCAAGTCATATGATAGAGTTAAATATATGCTTAGATGACCTAGACCCTAACAACTTTTATGTACTCTGCTTCTTGGAACCAGAAAACCACTTACCTATTATCCCTCTGTGAAGGCTTTGGCAACTTAAGTCACTGCCCTCATAATTCAATGTATAACCCTTCACTGATGCACCTGCCTCATTTCCTTTTATCTTTTAACTCCTGTCTCCTGAATTAGATACTGAATTCATTGAGGACAGAAGCAACATACTATTCTCATTTAAACCACAAGTTCCTGACACATAGAAGTCACTCAATAAATACATGAAGAAGAAGAATCAGTGAGTTCTATTATACAAGAGAATGAGACTGTCAACTATTTGTTACAATTATAGAGTTTCGTAACTTTAGAGCAAAGTCAATACACTTTCTGTCTCCAGTATAACATATAACACACTATAAACATAAAATAAAATTGTTTCACAAATATTTTACTTCATGCTGCATAATACAGCTAGGCAAGAAATGAAGTCTGATTCAACAAAACTCCATTAAAAACATGTCTGTTGATTTTTAGAAAGTTTCTTAAAAACATGCAGTACTCAGAGCCATCAAGTAAAATTAAGGATCCAGTGAATTCTACAAAACTGAATTATAATTGTAAAGAATTTTTAATTCTATGACCATAAACTGGATAATAAATATTAAATTATCTTTTCAGGCCTCACCTACAAAGAAGGCTGTTTCTAGTTCAATCTACGTTTTTTCTCCTTAAGTAAAAAAAGAATCGAGATCAATCTCTACAAATGTTAGGGCTTAGGTATAAAAGTAAACAAACAAAATCCTGATGGAGCTGGAATCACTACTTCATTATTGCAAGTAAAATTCTACAAAGCGAAAAGCCTGCTGATACAATTTTCACAATGAAAAGTGCTTAACTTTTTTCATGTCAGAAATAAATTCCAATTTCATGAAACTTTATTATATCCTAGTATCCTCATTTTTTAAAAGAAATTTTGAGCCCACCAGATATCTCACGGCCAGGGAATGTGAACAGCTAGAGGCATACTTAATGTGTGCTAAAGCTTATGGTATACATTTGTATTAAATATCTTACTTGCCTCAGTCTGATTACTTATGGCCTCTGGCCTATGGACCAGTGGTAATATGCATGGTCGCATTAAAAGTCAGCATTTTAAAATGAAAGCTCAAAATACTCTATGGAAGGAAAAAAAATGAGAACTACTCACGGCCAGCAAGCAGAAACTGATAATACTGTACTGCATCTGCAGCGAGGAGCAGAGGGTGGTTTGCGTTAAATGGTGGTTGCAATTCATTCCATTGAGGAGTTCTAAGGAAACAGCAGAAGAATATTAATATTCAGGCTTAATAGATGGGATGTAAATCACCATCACTGTCACCACTTACAGACATTGATATAAACTCACACTATCTTTGTAATCATTAAAATGAACTTGTTGGAGTGCTGAAACCTGAAACATAAGGCCATCTGCTTAGAAAGAATAAAAGGTGGCAGTGAGTCATACAAATTACATACAGCCAATATTAGTTTAAAGCAGACGACCCTTCAATACAATAGACAAGACATTCAAAACATTGAACAGAGAGGAAGTGTGGAATTCAAATGTCACAACTAATTTTTACCTAATTTCTGACACTTGTTAGAGCTCTCTATTCTTAGAATATGTATACATTTTAAAATAAAATAAAAGCAGATAAAAATGGCTTAAAAAAACGCAGTTAATGGTTGGCTTATTAAAGACCTAATTAGCATCTGAATGCCAAAATAAGCCACTTATTTCAATGATGGTGCAGTAATTTTAATTAGATCTGCCCATTCCTAAAAGCTTGATAAATAAGATATTGATCAGATCAATTCAGTGCAGTAAAGTACTAGTAAAGAATGGTAGAGCCTCCAAAAATCAATATAAGAATATTTTAAAATGTCATAAGGAGAGAGATCATTTTCATATCCATTTTTGTCTGTTTTCTTCCATACATGTCAGGACCAATTTTTTGGTCCTATAGGTCCTCCTATACTATTGTACACTATATTGAACGGATTTTATCCTAGATCTTATTTCTCCATCTTTATACTAGATTACAAAGGTTCTAATGATTATGTTCTTTTGAGAAGGACTCTAATTGTTAATAAACATTTTTATAGTGATAAGCCATTATATCTTGGGGAATCACTTTAAAGGAAACCTTCCAATCTATTTATATTAGTTTCCATTCCCCATAATGGCTATCTCAATGTACTTTCTACTTGCAGTGAGCATGAGACTGGAAATAGGGGAAGCACTAAAGCTCTTTATGTGGGATAGGAAAAAAAAAACAAGTCCTAGAAAAGGTAACTCAAAGATGCGAGGAGAAAGAAGTTCAAAGGGAGGTCTTCTCCAAGGCATACACCAAAGACAACTGAATACATAGGACCACACAAAAATTTGTACATGAATATTCTCAGGAGCATAATTCATGACAACTAAACTGTGGAAATGCCCATCAACTGATGAATGGATAAACAAAATGTGGTATATCCATGCAATGGAATATTATTTGGCCATAAAAAAGGAATGAAGTTCTGCTACATGCTGCAACATGGATGGACCTTAAAAACATTATACTAAGTAAAGGAAATCAGATGCAACAGGTCACATTTTGCATGATTCCAATTATATGAGATGTCCAGAGTAGGCAAATCCAGAGACAGGAGATAAACTGGTGGTTGCCTAGGGCTGAAGGGTTGAAGCAAAATGGGGGCGGGGAGGGGATGACTGCTAATGGGTACGGGATTTCTTTGGGGGGTGATGAAAATTGATTGTGGTGATGGATGCACGACCTAGTGAAAATTCACTTTAAGTGGGTGAATTGTATTATATGTATTACATGTAAATTATATCTCAATTAGAAAAGGAATGAATTATAAAAAAACACAACAGGGATAAATCAAAATAATTTTGCTGGGAGAAAAAAGACAAAAAGACTATGCACTCTGATTCCATTTATATAAAATTCTAGAAATTATAAACTGATCTATAGTGACAGAGAACAGACCAGTGCTTGCCTGGGGCTCAGTGGGTGAAGTAGGGATAAAGGGGGGCAGGTGAGAGATTAGAAAGAGGCGTAAGAAAACATTTGAGGTGATGGATATATATATAATGTTACTTATGGGGATGATTTCACAGCTGTATACATACGTCGTCAAACCTTACCAAATTGTACACTTTTAATATTTTATATCTCAACAAAGCTGTTAAAAAAACCCCAAAAAACAAAAAAACAAAAAGAGATACTACCTAACCAGAGTCCAGCTGGCTCGGGGAGATGTCATCATTTCCAGTGGGGTGTCATCGCTGATCTTGGGTGCAGTGCTAAGCGGTCGTGGCTCCATCATGTGCTCCACTAAGTTCCCGTAGCAGCTAATAATGTAGAGGGATTCAACTAAAACTTGTTTGGACTGATCTACAAAACAGGAAAACAGATCCTGGATATGTGATATTGGCATAAAAGGAGCACAGCATCATTTTTACAAGTTATTGACCCTTCAGTCCGTTCCTGAGGTTGCTGAGAGAAAATAAGAAGGCAGGAACTTTTTCACATGGTGCCTGCTCCTTGCCTAAAAATTGTCTCTTATAAGTAGATGCTAACGAATATGAAAAGTTCTATGCTATCAAAATGTTTTTAAATTTAAGCAATTTATTTCAAGAATGACATAAATATACTCAATACTCTAGTATGCTCAAACAATATTATACAGTCTTTTGTATTTGCCTGCAGTGTAGTAATTTGTCCCACATTACGAAAAATGAACGGTATCAGGTGGGACAGGGAAGGACTGACAGAAAAGGAACCCTGTATGGACTAAGATCTAGTTACGCTGGATGCACCAACTCAACTGCAGGAGAGACCCTTTGCCTAAATCAGCCTAACTTCTCATCTACTCTCTCTCAGAAAACTTCCTCCTTTAAATTTCTGGATTAAAACAAACAGACAAATGAAAAACACACACACGTCCTCCTCCCCCAAATCCTTGTCCTTCTTTCCTCTCAATCCTCTTCCTTCTTTCCTCCCACGGCAAATGAAGACCCGTCATAGTTTGAGGTCAGGTGCTGAATATGGATCTAATCAAATGACTTTATAAGGAGTACACATGTCCTCACTACCAAACCAGGTTTAGTCCTCTATCTTGGGTTTTACAGTAAACCTAGGAGCATATAAAATCCCTCATGAATGCTGGGTGGGTTACCTTATCTCTATGCCAGAAGACTGGATTACAGCTGCTTTGAGAAAATGGCTAATGACCAGTAGTGGGACATAAAGGGGTAGCAAGTTAAAAGGGTAATTAGAACAGAAGCGAGAAGCATTTGAAATCGAGCTTCACAGAGGGTTTTAACTAGTAACAAAAAGTCATTTCGATAGCATCATTAAAGCTGAGGAGGTAACAAAAAAATAAAGATGGGATAAGAAAATGGAAGGCTTGCATACTTTACTGTATCCTCTCCCACTTAGGTAAAGAGCCTGCTGTGCCTGGGATCCTATTTCCAAGGAAAGGGCCACTGAAAGGCGATAACAAGGGAAAGGGCTGACGTCTGACTGCCAGTATTAAGCGTAAGGGAGAGCCATTTTGCCAAGAACAATACAGCCTGTGGAACCTGTCAGAAAAGTGCCTCGCTAACAACTCGGTTTCTGACCTACTTTAATAATAAGAGGAAATAATAAGAGGAAATTTTTAACACTCAAAGTTAAACACTTGGTCCACGAATGCAGGCACTCTTTTCTAAACAGAAACAATGAGGAATCACATACTAAAAGAGTAATTATATAAGTTGACTCTGGTGGTCAAAGGAGAGATTTAAAAAAAAACAACAACAACACTATATAAGTTCAAAGGGACAACGGTCACCATAAAAGATGATTCTTATTTCTGAGTGGGAGCCTGTTTTTATCTTTTAATTTATAACATGGCAGAGCTGTTGTAGATTACTTTTTAAGGACAGATTTAGCATTAGAAAACCTGGGTTCAAACTCTGATACCATAACCTACTAACTAGTGATCTTAGCTAAATTATTTAAACTTACTGATCTCAAATTCTTCATCTCTAAAATAGGGATAACAACGTTTTTCCTCTCCACACTTTATAGACAATGGCATGAAATTAGTTTGAGAAAAATGTAAAAGCTACATATAATGGTATGGAATTGACAGCACTGAGAACACCTGTATATTGTCACCAGCAAAACAAAATAAAAACACTCAGTGGGCAATTTATTCCACATTTACAGTGAGAGGATAGCCTGTCTTCTTGAGACTTGAATAGCTGAGGAGAGACATGCTGAGTGGGAAAATTTTTTTCTATTGTTGGGCTCAAGATTATTCAAAGAGAACTGCTCTGAATTTTCCTCAAGAAACAAAAATTACAAATGGCAAGTTTAACTTCAATAAAAATACGTACCTTTTTCTCTTTTCAGACCTGCATTATTTGCAAACCACGATCGGGATGTCCCAAACGTCGCAGCCACGCAAAATTCTCCGCCCATTGATTTGCTGGGTGAAATTTGTGGAGGTGGTTTAACTTTGCTTAAAAAATAAAATGATAGTAAAAAAAGAAAAATTACCATGATAAAATCATGGTCCTTGATAAAATGACATATTTCCCTTAAAATTTGCCCCTAAGTATTCAAACGCTCCCATGTGGACATGCATTTTGCCGTAAGTATAACTGGTGGTTGTGAGACTGTGATCTGCAGTAAAAGTAAAACTGGTTCAAAGCTCCAGAGTATTATCGGAATAGCAACTTAGACCAAGAAAAATTAGCTTCTTTTTGAAGAATGTGCTGGCAAAATCCAAGTCAACCCATTTGAGATAGATAACATTTCCCTGGATATTTCAAAGTGGAACAGTAGAACCAGCAAAAACATCTCATAATAATAGAATAGTTTATCAGTTCACTTCAATATGTAAAATATGGGACTGACAATACAGTTGAATGGAGACAGCATGTATGAAAACACGAGATGATACAGAATGGAATCCTGACAATGCTCTCAGACATATATGTATGGTTAGACAACGTCTGGTGAGTAGACCTAAAGATCTAGGGCGATTACAGTCACTGATCTTCCTATTTCTTGTTTATTTTTTCTTTGTGGATTTGTGAAGATGATAGGTCAATTTTTATTCTGCTTCTCCTATGTTTGAAGACACATTAAGTAACTCCTGCTACTTCACATAACTACCATAAAAAAGTACTTGCTGTCCTCTTTGTTTTCCCCAAATCAGCTTTCAGCTTCTAATACCATTGACTTCTGATATCAACCTTTCATATTCTTGCAAATCCTGTATCTCTCTTCTCTCCCAATTTGTCAAAGACTGCCCCAAAGTTCCTTAACAATTTTGTCAGGCACCTTAGAGAAATGGTGTATTATTGTCTCTGACTCGTAGACCAGGAAATAACCCCGCTGTACACTGGTCAAGATCACAGCCCAGTCGGAGCACAAGAATAATGTTTCGCCGCTGCTAGTCAGTCTCCAATGTCAAATAACATTATTTCTACCTTCGTTTGCTCACTATCCTTTATCTCTTTATCTTTTAATGAAGTACGGTTAGACAGAGAAAGACTGGGTTTTGGAGCCAGGTGGAAAAATCCGAATCCCAGTGCTGCCACTTTTTTACCTGTGTGAATTTTGATTAGGTTATTTAACCTCTCAGTGCTCAGACAACTAATATATAAAATATATAAAACAGAAAGACAGCAATGCCTACCTCTTAGGGTTATTTTAAGGTTTACAGCATTTTATTTGTTCTCAAAGTGTGGTCCCTGGCTAGTAGCACTGAGAACCTCTTAGACATGCAAATATTCATCAGGCCACACCCCGCTCTGGAGGTGGGGCATGACAATCTGTGTTTTTAATAGCCCTCCAGGAGATTCTGGCACACGTTCAGGTTTAAGAACCACTGTATTAGGTAACGTGTAGAAAGCGCTGTGAATTCCCATATCACAGAACTCAACGCTATCTCCTGTATAGCACACAGGCTTCAACTAATTTTCAAAAAATCAGACTTCACTTTGGCAATCTCATTTTCCAGGTGTTATGACACCTGAAATAGTCTCTCACATATTTTATTTCCTGAGCCTTCTGTTTTGATGCCTTCCTTGTAGGGAAAGCAAAAAGTCTGGATCAGAAACCACTCTGCTTGGTCTCTCTGCCTTTGACCAAATTCATGTAATGCACATTGCCATATATGCAAAGGCCTCTTCTTTCCATCATTAACATTTCTTAAACACAAGTTATTACCCACAAAAATCACATCCATGCCTAAATCACGAACACTAGTCACAGTCAGACTTCCACTGATAGGGAATAAAATGACAGTTTTTTTATTAAAAGTTTCTGTAAGAAAATGCATCTGTTTCTACCAACAATTTCACATTTTCCTTGCTGCATTTGCCACAGCTGCAATAACCTTTGCAAAACCAACAGAAGAGAAGACTCCCCTCAACCTACACCTGAACAAACAAGCACCTTCCCTTGGTTTCTGGGTAACCGGCACCAGAATTGTTCTTTCTGGTTATGATGCTCTCTGTTGTACTACCTTAGAATGTAAATTTTCCTTCAAAGCCTTTATTTCCATCACTGAAATGCTGTAAGTTCCTGTAACTAGCATCTTTTAACTTCCATTGGTCAGTTTTTGGAGGCTGGAAGGCAGAGGAGAGAGGAAAAAAACATTCCAAAATTTTTTGAAAGGTGTTTCAACTGTGTGACTATGTTTTTACTAGAATCATCATCAAGCAACAATGATCCCACAAAATGTACAAGTTCAAAGTTCTTTGCAAATTAATGAATGCTATTTTTGTTTTTGTTTTTAAATCATGTGGTAAGCAACAAGACAGAAAACAAGTAGCATGCCACTTCTTAAGAGAGTCTATGGTGCATCTACGGAATGCATCCTAAATAGATTTTAAAAGTTGCTACTGGGCCACTTAGCTACCTTTGTAATATAATAATCAATTTAGTCTTTAGCCAAGCAAATATATATATTTTGTGTGTTTATTAGCTTACAGTCTAATCAGTTAATGTCAAAAGCTAAAGTCTTTTAGGCTTCTTTAATGTTATACATAACTCAGCTTCTGAACACACAACTAAAAAGCACCAACACAGTATCAATTTACATAAACTCATTATCTCCTGCAGAGAATAAGTATCTTAGGTTAAAAGTATTCTTAAAATTATGAAAAAATGTTCACTTTTATTCTTATACTTCATTATTTCTTCTTGTTCTTCTGATAGGGCCTTCATAAATCACATTAGTACAAGTTTGTGTTTAATAAGTAATTAAAAGGTTTTTATCCCTGAAAATAACTTGCTACCTCCTGCATGACACAGTGCTGTGTATTGGGTATTTAGCATATTTGGTGAACATATTCATAACAAGTTATTTCTATCATCAACCTACCTTTGGAATGACTGTGGTATTTAAGCAAAATAGAAATTTAAAATATGTGCTTATGTGTACAAGATTTTCAGAAAAATAAAAAGGAGAAATAATCTAAAGAAAAGATTATTATTATTAAAGTATTTTCTATACAAAATACCCAAAGGGAGAAAATTTAACATTGATTCAATTTGCCCTTTATCCTAAAATTTTAAAAGACCAAGACCAGGAATGTTGGGTGGAAGCAGAATTGAACTTTTTCCACAATGACCCAGAATATTTCTATTGCAAAATCACCTTTTGTCGGCAGAAAGATAAAACATTGAAAAATGATACATACGTGAAAGGAACAAAAGAGAAAAGTGCTAGCCTTGCAAATCATGCTCACTTATAGACTGGTGACCCAACCATTTTAGGAAAGCATTCCAGTACTAGCCTTTTTTTCTTTCTTCCTCTCAATATCTCCCTTTATCCTCTGAAAGAGACAATAAATCCTATTACAAGACATTTGCAAGTATAAACGAATACCTCTGGGTGTTTATTAATTTATTAAATTAATAATTGATATAAAAAACAAAAATTTTCAATGTATATGGGGGTCCAGAAATTCAACTGTGTTGTGGTTATAAATGAGTACAAAACATACTGATAGTGCTGGTGGACTCCTTTCCACTGAGAACTCCCGCTCTTTACCCTCCTGAGCCATAAATAACCCCATGTTCAAAAATTAAAAGAAAAATTTGCCTTAACTTGTGAGCAAAACATAAAGAACTATGGAATGAATTCAACCTTCGCCACATCAGAAAACATCACATTTACTAAACTTGATACAAGAGACAACATAATCAAAAGTAAAATTAATGTACGATGAAAAAAACAACAACAAATAAGGTGCTGAATTAAAACTCAGGAGTTTAACATTTTGTCATTTCTTCTGGGAGACCTAACCATCTAACCATAGAATGAGAATCATTTTTAATGCCATCAGATGTTCTACGGACATTAACATGATGACATCTTTAAAAATATTTACGAAGACTATTGAAGTTACCCATCGGCTTTTTCCGTATTATATAATTCAGTCAGAGAAACATATTGAATTTCTCTTGCCTGTTTTTTTTTCCTCCACACTCTACTGCAAACAGAAAAAAAAAAAAAAAAAAGCAAAACTCTAACGATATCGGCTTTAAAATTATAGAAAAATTATGTCTATCTGGATAATTTTACTATGTTCTATAAAATAGGATACAAGTGGTGAATCTGTGGATGGCATGAAAAGCAACAATGAGGTCCAGTGCCTTGTTTAGGACACAAGCATGGAAAAGAGCTAAACTGAGATAGAAGCACCGTTTTCTTTCCTTCTCTAAAACATAAGGGTACAGTCAATATTTCAGTTTAAATCTTAGACACAATATTGATGTAAGAATTACAAGTGGTATTACGTCTTTGTGTTAAGGAAGAAAAACTTTTCTTTATGCTCCTCACTATGACTGGGCTTTCAAAAGGAATGCAGCAGTTTTCTCTCATTCTCAACTGTGTATTCTAAAATAAAAACTAAGAGGGAAAATGAAAGTATTTATTTTTTAAAAAGATATTGATAATATATCTAAAATTATTCTATCACAAATTATTCTTAAAGATATGAGATTTCTGTAAACCTGCCAGGTAAGATTCTCCTCTCCATATAAGTCTTTGCTTCTAAAAAGGAAATTATATTATTATATTATTTTTTTCAATATTCTCAGAATAACAAGATTAATTTAAATTAGCTATTTATAAACAGATTGAAGACTCGGTGTTAATTAAAACTTTAAACATAATTTGACATGTAAGTTTTAACTCTTCTTTAAAATTAACCTTATACATTACAAAGATATAGTCAAATGGACCCTCTTGTCTACACTGTTGTGCATATATTTTTTCTTTTGCTAAGAAAATCAAAAATAGCAATAGTTTAAACATGATACTACATGCCGACTAGGAGCTCGATAAAAACTTGTTACTTATTTGTAATATTGAAAGCAAAATTCATTTTTAAAATTTCACAATGGCTATTTCTCTTAAAATTTCTGCATTAAAAACTGTATCATGTGTGTGATTCTTACATCATTTTATGCCATTATTTAAATTCATAAATCCTAGAGAATACATAATCTCCAGAATGTAGAAAATGGCTAAAGTGTCGAAGATGGTCTGCATAGTTAACTTTCCAACAAGCTTATTTGGTTGTCAAAGGAAAAGATATTATTAGAAACTGACTCATCTGAAACTGCCTGAATTTGAATAATTAAAACAGTTTATCAAAGAATGAAGAATTAGTAGAAACTGTGATCAAACAAAAGCAAAATCTTAGCTAAATATAAATGTTTCAAATGAAAATTTATAAAAAAAATTTGTATGAAACTTACATAACATTTTAAGAGGAACTATAAAAATGTTCATATTCTTCCAAAATACAAATATTATCCTATACTGGAAGTCCTATAACCCTGATGAAATAAATAACTTTATTTAGCATAATGTTTTATTTCAAACAGTAAATAAAAACATTCTCAGGTTGAATGCTAAAATAAATAGCATGAAAAAATAGTAAAAACTCTTAAAACAAAGAAGCTCTTATAAACAACATGGAAGAAGTTGTCAAATTTATAGTCATTTTGCTGCCTTAATTTGAGGTTTCATTAAGATCTTAATGGGAAAAACATGCACCACCAGTAAAGGAACGTATTTTAAAGGAGGCTCTTTTAGGCTAGTATAAGTGACTAAAAACGAGTTTCTTGTGAGCTAACGATGGCATCAAACAAACCACAAAGCAGTCTTCTAAAAGACAAGCAATGATTTAAAAGTCTACTATATTTCATATATCCCTTTCTTTAATCTGGCTCTTTTAATCTTGTTTCAACCTCAAATCATTTCTGGTTGACAAGTACTTTTGCTTAAATTTGAGGAGCACATAAGCTGTTGAAGGCATGGGCTTTTCTTATTTCAAATACAATGTTTGTCATTCTATCTTTACTTCTACGCTAAAACTTCAATCTTTATTAACATACTAAAACTTTTTTCTTTGTACTTAGAATGAGAAATTTATCCGAAGATGGAATTTAATTCTAAATTGCGTCTACAAAGAAATGTTGGCATATGTTGAATCTGGCATTTAAAAATCAACTGTTCACTACAAGCTCCTGAGTAAGATCCATGTATTTTATTTGTTTTGGAAGAAATCCGGTTAACACAAAGAATGAAGGTTGACTTTCAGGGAATTTTTATTCCTGTATACCCTGATTTTGTTTACAATAGTTTCACAATCTATATCCTAATTTTGATGCTGCATTTCTAAGAGGAAATTTTTATGATGATTTATCACCCTATTCTAATACGACAATGACATTTTCAGATGTTCCTGTGGCAATATGAACACTGAAATTAGTCTGTGTCAAATTTTTAAGTTTCTTTTTGTCCAAGAGAAAAATGATTGGAAGGTTTTCTCCTAGTGTAATGGGACAGTATGAGCAAGTCCCAGGAGCAGTTATGAGAACTGCACATACATGTATTCTGACTAAATTTATAAAATTGATATAACTTACATTAACCAAAACTTCTTTTTGGACTCACTCACTCTTAAAAGCAAAACAGACAAAAACAAAAACGAAAAACAAAACCATGATCTAACTTAAAGAAACTACTTTTCAAAAATGGAATTTTCCCCTTAAAGCAGAAAAGAAATCATAGCAGTAGCAGCAAGCATTTACTGAGCTCTTATTATGTGCCAGGCACTGTTCTAAGCAATTTATATTGTCGGTTCATTAACTCCTCATAATAAACCTATGAGGTAGGTGCTACTTGGTAACTCCATTTAATGGAGATAAGCAAACTAAGATAAAGAGGTTTTAGAAAATTGCCCGAGATCATATAGGCAGTAAGTAAGTTGGGATTTAAGACCTAGGCAGTCTGATTCTGGAACCCTCTTTTTTTTTTTTTTTTTTTTAAAGTTTTTTTTGATGTGGACCATTTTTAAAGTCTTTATTGAATTTGTTACAATATTCTGTTTTATGTTTTGGTATTTTGGCCATGAGGCATGTGGGATCTTAGCTTCCCGACCAGGGATCGAACCTGCACCCCCTGCACTGGAAGGTGAAGCCTTAACCACTGGACCACCAGGGAAGTCCCCTGACTCTTAAATATTGTGCTAAACATATTATACCAGGTTCTAAATATATTCTATTTCATACCTTTACATAAAAGTATTAAACATACTGTTTCTTTTCTATGATCACCATGTCTAAGACTGACAAAAGCTGTATTTTATGCAGTCTTACATAAGAGTTTACTAAATAAGTTATGGTGGGGAGGTGCTAATAACTCGAAATAATAAGTTACTTAGGAGGTTTTATATGAAATACAAATTTCCTCATGTAGCTCCATAACTACCTAAACTATTCAAAACAGAACTGACTCTTGTTCCTTTGGCACCAAATAAAATGCAGTAAAAATTTATAGGGTATTTTTAGTATACCTTAAATATATTTACATTTCAAAATAAATCTTGTCTGCAAATGTTCAGCATGTCATGTAGGGAATTTCTATCACTAAAATACTCAAAGCTTTAAACTTGGGTGTTAGCCTTTGTCTTTGATATATACTAGCATTATTATGAGAATTCTTCTAATTTCTATTTTTTTAAATATTAATCTATGATTTTTTATGTGACTTTTCAAGAAATGAAGTGAAACCAAGAAAACTAATCTTTTAAAGCTTAAACACCAACATTCACGTCCCATCTACAAATTACTCAGTAATTCGGTGCATCTATCTGTGATCAGGCCATGCAACTGAAAACAAAGTACAAAACAGAGTTACTTTCTGAGAGTACAGCAAATGAATTAGGCATGCTGGACTGAACTGGGACTCACCATGGAGCTTTTATGGAAAAACACCCCGCTCCAAACAGATAAGGCCTTCATGGAAAAGGGGGGAAAATGCACAAAAAATTAGAGGAAAACTCATGTAACATTAACAAATACATGTTTATTATACTGTTAAAGAGTATGGATAAAATAAATTAAAAAATTAGTAATCGTTTGCAATCCTGCCATAGATACTAACAAGTCTGATATAACCAATAAATAGAATGATGTGCAGTAACAAGGCCCTTGATTTTCATAGGGTTAGAGATTTCAAAATGTTCTATTTCTCCCCCTTTTCTGGAGCACCCCTGTAGGGTTCCTAAGGTAAAATAAAATAAAATCCACTTCAGAGGCCCTTTAAAACAAAGTACAAGTTAAATGGAATAACTGGATGGAGAAAAGAGTGGGACCAGTAGCGATAGATGTGTGGTTGTGTGACACGAAATGTTTAAAACTAGCGAAAGGGGACTCAATAAAAATTTGATAAGCATTGTTTGCTGTTCACCAGTTGTAGTCTCAGAGCCACAGAAAGAAAGTACATATTTTCTAAGCTGCTTAATTACAGTAAGTTGAACTGCATATTGCTGGTCAAAGGAACTTACACTAAAACCAAGTCTGTGGTATGATTTACTTCCATTTTAGGGTCACATTCCAGGAAATTAGCATTACTCTTAATAATGATAGAAGAGGTTAGCTTCCTCTATCTGGCCTACACTGAGCTAGGTTGGAATACAGGAAACTAAAGCCACAACTGCTTGCTTTAAATACAGCTGGGGATACAAAGGCAGACTTCAATGTTACACATACTTCTTAATATTCTGTTCACAGCACTTAAGACATGCTATGCATATTTGCACACAGAACAAAATATCGCTGTTGCATCTGACATTTGGAAGGAAGACATAATAAACTGAGAAGGAAAGAGCACTGCATAACTTGGTAATTTTCTTCTTCAACTTTGGTGCTAGGAACATTAAAAAAGAAAAATCATGCTTATTAGCACCAATCTCCCAGTGAACTGAACATATTCACAAAACTGAGTACAATTCTGAGGACTAAAGAACAGAAGATATGAAAAAGGGAACAGAAAAGCAAGATACTATTAGAAGAAAGAGTGAGTTGGAAGACAGAAATATTGGAAAAGAAAACTTTAGAGATGATGTCAATACAAAGCAAGGAAATCTCTCCCACAGTTAATGATAAGACCACAATCAGAGAAATGTCATCATTCAGATGTCATCATCCACATCTAAAACAATGTATTTCAAAAAGTTTTTGACTATGACCCACAGAAATATACAGTTGGCCCTCCATATCCATAGGGCCCACATCCACAAACAAATATAGATCAAAAAAAAAAAGAAAGTTCCAAAACACAAAACTTGCTGTGCACCAGCAACTATTTATAATTTAGAAATGATTTAAAATATATGGGTAGATGTGTGTAGGTTATATGCAAATACTAGGCCATTTCATATAAGGAACTTGAGCATCCACGATTTTGGCACAGGGTGGGAACCAACCCCCTTTGGATACTAAGAGACAAATGTATTAGCGTGTAAGCTGGTATGTACATGAACACACACAAATTGAAACAATTTAATGAATGTGGGTTTTTTTGGTGTGTAATCAACTTTATTATTCTCTATTTCAACGTTTTGTAAACATTAATGTTGGGATTTAGTTACAGTGAAGATTGTTGCATATAATGACAGGGTAGATAGGTCTGAGTGGGGCCTTGGATTCTATATTTCTAACAAGCTCCTAGATAATGCCAAGGCTGTTAGTTTGCAGAACCAGTAGCGAAATTACATTCTATTATATTCTATTTCATTAATGAAAAAAAAGTTAGCCATGATCCCCTTGTCTTGATTTCATGATTCACTAATTACATCAGAAACAAAATGTTACTGGAGCTCACCCGGAACTTTGAGAAACACCATTTTAAATAAGTGTGACCACGTGAAGACTCCAATGTCTCAACAGCACCGTGACGCCATAAAAAAAGGATCAGAAAATGGAAAGTTCAACACATTTCCGTATGCCCACAAAAAACCACCAAAATGAAGAAGTTATTGTTGGCACATACTACCCAACTCCCTTTCATTTTCTTCCTTAGGCAGACACCTGAATTAATCAAATAGTTCAAACGATTCTGACAGAAGCACTTGTCTGGAACGTCTGGGCATGAGTCGCTCTTTAGCATATATTGCATAGAAGCCAGACAGTCTCCCACCTCATTCCAAATATCCGAATACAACTGATTCACTGTAAAGAATTTGAAAGTTTTATCTTAATCCTTTATGACTTAAAAGGCTTCTGATTGACCCCCAAAATCAAACAAAAATGAAACAAAATTAAGTTTCTACATTTCGAAAGATCAGCTGATGTTCCCACCTACAGAGCTAGTAAATACCTTTTTCCAAGTTTAAATTTCCTTATATATAAAAAAGAAACATATTAGCCAAACAAATTAAACACAAGTTTTTGGTGTTTTTTTTTTTTTTTTTTTTTTAAATATCGTAGATTTTCCTTCCCGGACAGTAGCAGCATGTTACCAACAAGATTTCCACAACCTCACAATCTCAAAATGCACTGTTAACCCTCCAGACACTGTAGCAAACAGGCCTGCACTAAACAGCAGTGTGGTCAAGTTTAAAGACAACACAGTCCTCACTGTTCACAACATAACTCGGTTGTGTGAGTTACAAGCCATCCTTCTTTAGCCAAATAAGGATCTACGGGCTGACGCAGCTCAAGGAGAAAACAGGGGTTGGGGAAACAGGGTGAGGACCCGCTTCAGCACGTACATTTGGCACGGTCCCAATCTGTACTCACCCACTTCTTACTCGTTCCGACAAACTGGACCTCTGCCACATACATGTAAAAGAAAAGCCACAAACTCCAACGAATTAGAGTGACTGACGTAACTACTGACTTTGCATGGGTGGTGTCAGCTGTTCTTTTGAAATGTGCCCGCTTCATCTTTCCTCAGTAGGGAAAGAATGAAAATATAAAGTCACAAAGGCCAAGTCCATGATCCAGCTGTCTTCACCTATGACTTTCCGCTCCTCTCCAAAATCCCGCAGCTGTAGTTTTAAAGGGCGTGACTCGAAGGAGGAAGAGAGCGTGTGAGTAAGAGTGTACAGGGAATTTAAATGGTCTGAATTAACAAATGCAACTCAAATTATCATATTCAGGTATTAAGAATTTGTGTGTTTTCCACACACTATTAAGTTTCAGCAGGTTGAACAATCCATATAAAACCTATCCACTTAAGTCACGATTATGTCCTTTTTAAGCTGAATTCTGATTGAAAAACATCAGGGCTGGCCAAGAGACTAAAAATACAGAAATGCTAGTCCAGCATAGAGTGACTTTGCCTTTGGCTCTCAAACGGTTTCTTCTGGAGACTGTCAGAAGACAGTTAGGAATTGTGCTTTATATCAAATCATTAATGCTATGTAACTCATTAAACTCTGATTCATTTTTTTCAAAGGCCACACAGTACCACAAAAGCTTTGGTCTTATTAGCTGAAAACAAGACAAATGTGAAGACTTTTTTTTTTATATGTAAGGAAAAAGTAAATCTAGATTTGATTTGAACATGGTAAAATCTTTTATAACTTGACTCTAGTGCTGAAAGGCATTAATAATGATTAGATTTCATCATCTTCAGAGTTATAGAAACTAAAAAAATCTCTGAAAGTCCTATTTTCCAATTGATCATGCCTATGAGAATTCAAGCACTATCACTTAACAGATATCAGAAAGAGCCCATATAAATATTAAACATACTGAACAGAGAAAGGGCTATACAACATTATGTATAAATTGTAAAGTAAAGCCGTATTCTCTAACAAAATATTCCAGGAACCCTAATGACTCTGCTACACTCTCTATGCCCCCTGTTAAGCAGCATCTTTGATGGACACACATTTCCTACGTGCATGCAAGCAGATCAGTCCTCACATCATTTTCAAGTATTACTTTAAATTTTTCATTAATTTAATTTTAACCACTCACTACTACAGAGACCTATGGCATTATTGGCTCTCAAATTATTGATCTGAAGGCAAATTCAAGCTGAAATATACAGATAAATTGTCTAATCTGAGGTACGTTCAACATGCAAATTTAAATTACAAGGTCAAGATTTTCATTAGAAAAACACTAATGTTCAAATTCTGCCAGATGTGGCAGAAGAGAGACTAGAATACTACACACAGATTGTCAAATTTCTATAGAAAGTAATGCTTACTGACTTGTAATACAGTATATAGGAGACTTAATCCCCTCACCACTCCCATCCCCCCCAAATCCACAGATTTATGGTAAAAGGGAACAAACTATGGAGTGGTTTAAGGATTCTACTGATTTAGTACAAAAACTGAAAACTCAAACTATATATGTATATTGCACATGTAGACATATCCACCCTAATGAAAATACATTATCAATTACTTTATATCTGGAACCAAACATACACAGCTTAGCTATCAAGAAATAACACATAGATAAGACAGGGCTGGGAGGTGGAGAATTACCATTTGCTGCTGTATCTGGGGAATCTTTCTCCAAATCTTACCCATTTAACTCTTAGAACTTCACCTATAACATTTGGGGCTCAGGTCAAAGCGTCTAAATAAGCCAAGGCAGACCTAACTGAATTAGGAGGAACAGACCTTCCTCAAGGACTATATGCCAATGTCATTTATTCACTTAGCAAGCTCTGACGGCAGATTTAGTCTACAAATTTCAATTACAGATAATCAAATAAATGCTATTAAATGCTTCCATTTCTAAATAAGAATAATCATCTATGTCTTCTAAATGGAGCTCTTGCGAAGCACTGGCCTAGGGCACAGCAATGAATGACGCTTAGAAAGTAGGTAACAGGATCAAACACCTGGTGGGAATTCATACACTGTAAGTATGACAGATAATAATCCATACATACAAACTTTCATTTTTCAGATGAAGAAATTTACCTAGGACAACCAAGATGTGAAACCAGAGCTTCAGACTCCTAAGTCAGTATTCTTTTACTACATTATATACTTCTACAGGATCAGGCCAAAAGTTCCTAATACCTAGCTCGAATTGCTCACACAGAAATGAATAAATACAAAAATGGGGGGGAGGGAAGAAGGAGCAAAAAGCTGCTCGATTTAAGAAAAAGGAAACCTATGAAAGACAACAAGTCATACCAGGTTTACTTCACCAAAAACCTCAGCTAGTTAAGGGCAAGGAAGTAACTTCATTCCCAATTTCTATATTTTTATTCCCATGAAATTACTCTGACTACTCTTTTTTTGCACATTCCACATATGCTGTTCTTTTTATTAATTAATTTATTATTTATTTATATTTATGTATGTATGTATGGCTGTGTTGGCTCTCGAACCCATGTCCCCTGCATTGGCAGGCGGATTCTTAACCACTGCACCACCAGGGAAGTCCCCTGACCACTTTTTGAAATGTACTGTTCCCTGCTTGTGCCCACAAAATGATGTGTATATGTTAATAATTTTAGACTTGATGTACAAAAAATTAAGCATATTGATGAAAAATTATCTATTTAGTAAGTTTTTACATAGGAAGCATTAAAAATTAATGCAACCAAACATCTATGGACTATTGCTTAGTAAATTCCTACTACAAAAACTTTATACTCCAAAACAATGAGCAATCCCTTAGCACCCAGTTTCACTTTTAGTAGCTGAAAACTACACTTATTCACACATGATAAAAACATGATGGAGGTCCTTCCAATCCTCCAGTCTCAGACTGGAAGAAATGGGTTTTGTTTGAATGAGTGACTGTTAAACCAAAAGATTCTTAGCACATCTTTTGCCTTCACCAGTGTGTACTACCATCGGGTTAAGCAACAGCTGTTGCCAAAACAGGCCTTATTTCCTCCCAGTGCTGCTTCAAGGTACAGAATGTGAAGGTGCAAATACATCTGTCTTTTGCCATTTGTAGTTCTACTGGCCTTGCAAATGTCTTCGAATAAGACAGATGGTCCCTGACACTGCACAGGCTTTCAGGGATCTATATTTCCAAAAGTAAGAGGGCAGACATGAAACACGGTAAGTACACGTCTATCCCCTGAAGGTCTGAGTTAAGGCTTCCATCTAAATTTGGTTATTTAAATATAGGATCCTAAGCAATCCTTGGAAATCTCTATGCTAGAAATATGATTTTTAATGTTTATTTCATGCCATTATGCCAAATATCTAGGACATGGAACAAATAATATATATTTTACTAGATATATTATCAGGTATATTTGAACTTACATGTCTATAAATGAGTCAGCTCTGTGTTCTCTTTCTACATAATTCATGTCAAATACTTCTGTTAATTTTATGTTTAAAATGTTAGGAAAGGCATTTCACTGAAGCGCAGAGTAAATCAGGATTTCCACAATGACCTGGAAAATTAAAAGCCTGTTTGCTCCTCACTCTAGTGACCTTAATGTGGCAAGCAAAATTCTCAGTGAATATATAAAATTTGATGGAAATAACGCAAGTGAGCTAAGGGCAGCTTGCGAACTGGTCACAGTAAAAAAAAATTTTTTTTCTTAATAAAAATGACATAAATATAACCTTACTACCTAATGGGAGAAATCTAATGATATAAAAATGTCTGGGATGTGCTTCAAATCTCAGCATATGTCAAAAATGGAAATTTAGGGAATATATCTTACTCTCCCCCCAAAAATATTACTTTTGGTTAGGCAAAATACATGTATTTCAATGAAAATGCTAAATGTTAAGATAATAAAACCACAAACTATATTCTAAAAATTCTATGACCAAATGTTTGGGTGACTTACAGTAGTACTATAAGAATTATAAGTAAAGTCACAATAGCAATTTCTAAATATAATCAAAAACCCTTCAGAAAATGGCTTAAGGGGGTATTAAGTCTTGTAACTTAGCCATAGGCAAGCATAAGTTATGAATACTATCATCAAGGTGTTTTTGGTCACTGTAATCTTTGTTAATAGGAAGGGGAAAAAAGAATAGTAGGAGGGGTGGGAAAAAAAGAAGAGTGGGTGGGGTAATTTATGGAGCACTAAAGCTCTGCCATAGTAGAGAATTCATTACAGAAAACAACCATATAGAAGAAAAAAATACTAATAAAATGAGCTTTTGGTGGATGTGTGTGTGCATGTGTGTATGTGTGTGCCGAGTGAGAAAAGATAAATGATAAGGCAAATATGTTAAACTGCTAACATTTGGGAAATGTGGGTATGCAGGAATTCCTTTTACTGGTCTTGTAACTTTTTTTGGTAAGTCTGAATGAATCTCTATCAAAATGTTTAAAATTTAAAAGCCAAGGACTCACTGTGGGACAAGCAGTAATTATTCCTTCTGAACACTCCAAGATAGGGGACATGCCAAAAAGAATTCAAAAATTTGGAAAAAATAAAATGGTTTGAGATCTGAGATTAAAAGCCCAGTAAAGAGGGAGGAGATATGGGGATACATGTATATGTATAGCTGATTCACTTTGTTATAAAGCTGAAACTAACACACCATTGTAAAGCAATTATACTCTAATAAAGATGTTAAAAAAAAAAAGCCCAGTAACTAATAAGATACATGTATCTTGAACTAATATTAATTTCAAAGCACACAATTCAAATTCCTATCACTTAATTCATTAATAAATAATTATTAAACTGTCTAGAATATAAGGGAACATAATACACGTGCTCTGAAAATCTAGGAATTGTGACCAAGTTTTTTTTTTTTTTTTTTTGCCTCTCCTGCTGCGGAGCACAGGCTCCGGACGCGCAGGCTCTGCAGCCATGGCTCACTGGCCCAGCCACTCCGCGGCATGTGGGATCCTCCCAGACCGGGGCACGAACCCGCGTCCCCTGCATCGGCAGGCAGACTCTCAACCACTGCGCCACCAGGGAAGCCCTGTGACCAAGTTTTTAACAAGAAAAGGAAACAGAGAAGTTATCTAAGTTCATAAAGTATGGTAGCACAGGAAGACACCAGATGATTAATAGTTTCTACCCAACTAAAGACAGAGAGAAAGAGTAGCAAGAGAGACAGTGAAAGAGTGTGTGATACAGTTTATCTTTTTATTATGGAAAGTTTCAAATATATACAGAAGTAAACTCACTTTTCAACCTCCCCACAAATATTTCGAATTAAACTCTTAAGATCACGTGATTTCAGGCATAGAACTTCATTTAGGATCTTAGTGGTAAAATTAAAATCAAGAGGAACAATTTTGAGATTAGATTCTTAGATTCAGGAAAGACTGACAAACACTTTGTAGAATTCTACAATGCTGGGTTGGATCAAGAAGGTATATTTATGTACTGACTGACTTCTGTGAGTGAAAAAATAACTTTTAAGATTATGATTCAAGATTTAGTCTCATTTTTATTTGATTCTACATCCCAGAAATGTATCATTACACAAAGAAAAAAATGAGCCACCTGTAAATATAAGTTCATAACCCCTTTACTATCCATAGCCACTCTTATTTAACTTATTTTAAAATAAAGAAACGAAATAAGAGGAAAGGGAGGTAAAAATTCTATTTAAATTACACTACTAATGAAGAGTTAAAAAGCTGATATCAATTTTTAAAAATACAGGCAAATGATTTGTATCATAAGATGTCTGATTTGGGAGCTCGGTTTGCTGTATTTTTCCCTTAATACACCACAACCTCAATTTCTGCATTCAGAAACAGGAATTTATAGGCAAACACAACTCCACTAGGTAGAGGGTCAATTTCAGTGTAATGGTGAAATCTGGAGCTAAAAGGCCTCATCCTGGAGAATGAGTATTTCTTCTTACAAAAGCAGCTTCTGTAAACACTTCACCACCTAGCACAACAATATTAAAACATAATGATACAGCAGCCACATAATTAAGTCTATTCCTCTTACTGGAAAGACCTTGAAGACTATTTGAAGCCAAGAAGGAGTTTTCTCTTGACTACCAAATACAGAATTTTAAGACAGTTGTTCCATTTCAAATTAGGCTAAACCTCAGGATTGCTTATTGATGAAAACAGGTAATTTGGCTACAGACATATATTTTGGGGAACATAATGGAGTTTCACAGTTGTTATACAATTGAATATCTAATAATCTTATATCTTAGACACAGCACTTTATTTTCAGGAACCCAAAGAAGTGATAATTTTATATTCCTAACAGGTAGGAATTTGAAAAATTTTTAAATAGCTAAAATAAGCACAAAGATATCAAGTGAGTCATCAAGAGTCTCTGAGGGTGTTAAGGACCAATCTGAGTAAAGCCTAAACCCTAGGACTCTGGATTTTGAAAACTATCCATAATATCACATTGTCCTGATACTAACAATAGATTATTATATGTAAATTGTACCTCAATGCAGATGATTTTTTTTTAAAGTATTAGAAACATGGTTGTCATATTAAGTTCTCTCCCTAGTATTGGTGTCAGTCAAAATTTGGGGGTCATTATAAATCCAGATCATGTCCACAAAAGCAAGAAAATGCAACTGCACTACTTTCAGACAAAGCCACAAGGCAGCAACTACAAGCCTGAGTAAATGGATCTGGTTTTTATTAGCCAATACTAGTTTTCACAACTTGTCACTGCTTTGTTTTTTCTGTGAATGTGTGTGTACATGGCTATGTATGAATGTGTTTGTGTATGTTCTATACTTTGTATTTAATCTGCTGCCATTAAGTCTCATGTGGGCTGTAAATGAAGAACATAATCAAAACCACCCAAAGAAAAAGTATGTTTTATTTTTGTGTATTTAATCCTCTAAAACAGCTACTAAAAAAGCATCAAGCCTGAGGCCTTACCCTGTTCGTTTGGTGATGGTTCCCAATGTCATTGGCTGCTTGATTTGTGCAAGAGGCATCAATACCATCAGGCTGGGGAGAGGAGAAAGCCGGGGGTTGCCAGGGTTGTTGTTGGCAAAATTATTGTAGGAGTCTTGGCTGTTGAGTTTCCCTACAAAGAGAAAAAAGAAAAGAAAAGCATCACCAAGCGAAGTTTCCTTCTCTGATAGGATTTGCACTGACTTCACTAATCTTTTAAGAAAGTTATTAAAGGCAGAAGGGATTCTAAAAGAATCATGGCTATATGGATGGAAGAAAAACAAAGGACTCTGGTAATACCAAATGTGCATTGATTATAAACAGAGACTGTAGTGTTTGAGGATGGAGGATTGGAGGATACAGAATTGGATAGATGTTACATGGTTATACAAATAATTGGTATAAAACTTAATTATAATTTTATGGTGCTATAAAGAAATATAGGATAGTAAAAGAAAATAAAATGGCAAGATCTAAATTAGTCTAGAGGAAGCATGGAACATTTCCCTAAACAAGCTTGAGAGTAAGTGGGGAGAATATTCCAGCCATGGCGACCTGCAAAGGCTCAGAGAGCAGAAGAAACATGAGTCATAAGGATGTGTATCCACAGAATGCACCACAGTAGACATAGGGTGAGACTGACAAAAGTCAATAGGCAAAAACATTGCCTTACTCCCAAAATGTACCACTCCCCATCATAAAATTAAAAAACATAAATCAACCCTTTATTTTATGATGGTATTAATACCAAAAAAAAAAAAAAAGAATAGGCATTATGGCTCATTAACAACCAGGAAAAACAAGCTCTGTGAAATAAAATCCGATCTGCAGTGAGAGTAATTACTCTGCTCTCACCAATAAGCCAAATTCCTCTCATGCACTTATCTTTTCTCCCTCTCCATGGCTTTGCATTTTCCGGAACATCCTATAAATGAAATCACAAAGTATGTACAGTATTGTCTTGCTTCTTTCACTTGCCAATAAGCATCTGAGATTCATCCACTCTACATTTTCCTACATGTATCAATTCTTTCCTTTTTATTCCTGAGTATGATCACATTGTATGGAAGTACTTCAGTTTGTTTACCCAGTCATTGGCGAAAGGACATTTGACTTGTTTCCAACTTTTGGTTATTACAAATAAAGCTGCTATAAACATTTTTGAACAGGTTTTTGTATGAATGTAAGTTTTTAAAAAACATATAAATAATCTAGGAATGGAGTTGCTGATCATGGTAAATGAATGTTTGCATGGACATAATAATTGTATGTTTAAGGTTATGAGAAAATGCCAAACAGTTTGACAAAGTAGCTGATCTTCATACTCCCACCAGCAAAGTATGACAGTTCCAGTTCTTCTGCATCCACACCAGAATTTGGTATTGGTACTCTTTGATTTTAGCTATTCTGGCTTTTATCTGGATTTCTCTAATGGTCAAAAACGTTTAGCTTGTTGTTGTTATTGTTCATGTACTTATTTGTCATCCATATATTTTCTTTGGTAAAGTACCTATGTAAAGCTTTTGCCAATTTTAAAAACTGGGTTAATATTTTTGCCGAGATGTAATTCCTATACCATAAAATTCACCCTTTTAAAATGTACAATTCCATGGTGTTTAATATATTCTACAGAGTAGAATCATATACTATGATCACTATCTAATTTCAGAACATTTTCATCACCCAAAAAGAAAGCCCATACCCATTAGTAGTCACTCTTCCTTTGCCCCACCCATCGGCTTTTGATACAGGCATCTTTTCTGTTTCTGTAGATTTGCCTATTCTGGATATTACATATAAATGAAATCATACAATGTAGCCTTTTGTGAGTGTTTCTTTCACTTATTATGTTTTCAAGGTTCATCCATGTTACCAAGTATCAATAGTTCAGTCCTTTAACTGGTTGAATAATATTCCAATGTATGGATATACCACATTTATACCAGTTGATGAATATTTGGGTTGTTTTAACAGGCTACTATGAATAATGATTCTATGAACATTAGTGCACAGGTTTTTATGTGGACTTGTGCTTTCAATTTTCTTGGGTATATACACCTAGGAATGGAACTGTTGGGTCTATATTTAACCTTTTGAGGAACTGCTAAACTGTGGCTGCACCAGTGTATGAACGCTCCAAATTCTCCACATCCTCAACAATATTTGTTATGGTCTATCTTTTTTATTTTATCTATCCTAGTGGGTGTGAAGTGGTATCTCACTGTATTTTTGATTTGCATTTTACTAATGACTAATGATGTTAAACATCTTTTTCATGTGCATTTTGGTAATTTGTATACCTTCTTTGGAGAAACGTCTATCCAAAATGTTTACCCAAAATTGGGTTATCTTTTTATTGTTCAGTTGTAACAACTAATTATATTCTCAGAACATAAGTCCCTTATCAAATACATGATTTATAAATATTTTCTCCCATTCCATGTGTCATCTTTCACTTTCTTCATGGTATGCTTTGAAACATAAAAGTTTTTAATTTTGATGAACTCTTTATATTTTCTTTAGTTGCTTATTCTTTTGTTGTCATATCTAAGAAACCACTCCCAGTCCAAGGACACAAAGATTTAGAGCTATGTTTTCTTCTAAGAGTTTTATATATTTTTAGCTCTAACATTGAGGTCTCTGACCAATTTTTTTTTTTTTTTTTTTTTGCGGTACGTGGGCCTCTCACTGTTGTGGCCTCTCCCATTGTGGAGCACAGGCTCTGGACATGCAGGCCCAGCAGCCACGGCTCACGGGCCCAGCCGCTCCGTGGCATGTGAGATCCTCCCGGACCGGGGCACAAACCCGCGTCCCCTGCATCAGCAGGTGGACTCTCAACCACTGCGTCACCAGGGAAGCCCTCTCTGACCAATTTTGAATTAATTTTTATAAATGGTGTGAGGTAGGGGTTCAACTTCATTCTTTTGAATGTTGAATATCCACTTGTTCCAGCATCATTTGTTGAAAAGATATTCTTTCCCACACCAATGGACTGTCCTGGTACCCTTGCTGAAAATCAAACGACTATAAATGTAAGAAATCATTTATGGATCTTACTCCCATATTTCGAAAGTTCTTTATATATTCTGGATATAAACCTTTTATAAGATACATGATTCTTAAATATTTTCTACCCTGCTGCGACTTGTCTTTTTCTTCTCTTACAGATCTTTTAACAAGCAAAATATTTTTTCATAAATTCCACTTTATGAATTTGTTTCTTTTGTACATTTTTTGCTTCAAAAATTCAATTTAGGGGCTTCCCTGGTGGCGCAGTGGTTGGGAATCTGCCTGCCAATGCAGGGGACATGGGTTCGAGCCCTGGTCTGGGAAGATCCCACATGCTGCGGAGCAACTGGGCCCATGAGCCACAACTACTGAGCCTGCGCGTCTGGAGCCTGTGCCCCACAACAAGAGAGGCCACGATAGTGAAAGGCCCATGCACTGCAATAAAGAGTGGCCCCCGCTTGCTGCAACTAGAGAAAGCCCTCGCACAGAAACGAAGACCCAACACAGCCATAAATAAATAAATAAATAAACAAATAAATAAATAAATAAATTTAATCTAAAAACTTTTTAACTTTTATATTTTACACTTATTTACCACAACCTTACAAATATGCATTTCAATTTTTTTTGTTTTTTAACCAGTGTCCTCAAAATAGTACCTATAATGTCTATTACTTCAATACTCTGACACTTGAAATCTGAGGCAAGTCAGGATCCATGATCTCTTTTGCTTTTTCCATTTAATGATATCCTGGCCTAATGACAAACTTAAAGCTAAATTTTGTTAAGCAGACATGTTATGTCAATTTGTACTGCTATCTGAAAATAAATAGAAAAAACATATAGTCACTGAAAAGAAAGAAAGGAGAATAGCAGAAGGGAACATACTATACTGTAGAGCAGAAGCACCCATTTGGACATTTACTATTTCTATATTATTTGATGTCACCACCTTGTAAGCCTACCACTACAAAATTCAAATAAGTTACACATCTCCCAGAGAGAAGGTTATGAAATATAAAGACAGAAGTTGAGATTACATTATCAATGTCCTCTTCAGATACAAGCCACATGGAATTAAAAAATTTAGATCAGTGTGTTTGTTGTTTTTCATTTCCAAATTGTTTTGAAATTCTGCCATATCGGGATGACTTCTAAAATAGCCATTACATAAACCCTTACCCAAATACACACATACAGAACTCACTGAAGACAATACTTTCAAAACGCCTGTAACACTTATTCACTTTTTTCCAGGAAGAATAAGGACTGTGAAGCATCTCTGTCACTGCAAATAATGGTTTTTCAGAGGAACTTAAGATAGAAAAAAAACAGAAAAATCATGCTGAATTCCTTTTCTTTCTAAGACAGTCAGTGGTGTGTTATGCTTCTTTGATGGATCATTATATCCAACAAAACTTGCTGCTTCCACCTATATTTTGTCATTATCTGCAAAAATGCCAGTGGGGATTTTGACAGGGATTGCACTGAATCTGTTGATCAGTATAGGGAGCACTGACATCTTAAGAATATTAATTCTTCCAAGCCAAGAACATTGGATGTCTTTCCACTTATGTAGGTATCCTTTAATTTCATTGAATACTGTTTGGATCTGAATCTAATTTGGATCTGAAATCAGACCACAACCAAGCCAAGAACATGGGATGTCTTTCCACTTATGTAGGTATCCTTTAATTTCTTTGAATATTGTTTGGATCTGAATTTAATTTGGATCTGAAATCAGACCGCAACACGAAATATGTCACAAGCTAATGAAATTCAAGGACTATGTTTAACACACACATTTCACAATGAGCAGTCAAATATTTGTTGAGTGCCTTAGCCTAAGATCACACACTGTGAGGACTGCATTCTTCGCTGTCACAAAGCTTACAGTCTAATATGCATGTAACAGGAATAATTAAGTGCTAATTGCCTAGCACTAAAGATAAGTACACACGGGATCAATTATTTGGAGAAGAGATCACAGAGCAGATGAGACATAACCTAGGCTTTGAAAGATGGGTATAATATGGATAAGAGCAGAAGAGTAGAAATATTCTGAGGATAAGGATAACATGAAGAGGAGAGCATGTAAAGTGATGCCACAGATGTGAGCAATAGTAAGAAATCTCTAACTAGGAGAGAATTATAATGGAAAGCAATGGGAAGATAATATATTTCAGTTTTAGAAGAATATTTCAATTGAGGCAGAGGAGTAGGAACTTAGGTACCTAAATTATTCAGCAAGGGAACAGAACAGATTTTGAGATCACTGAACTTTACAGATAGGATCCGTAGTCTAGAAAAAGGAAGTGATTTCACTGAGAAGCTCCAAAGCTTGTGGTTTAGTTAGCCATAACTTAAAACCCTTCCCTGGCTCACCAAGATAAAACCACCTAAAGGGAGCATACAAGGTACATCACATCTATCCTTCGCAGTCTTCTATCTTATTGTCAAATAACACTCAAGTATTTATGAGCTTTTATTCTTGGTGTCTGTGTTCATGATGTAGCCTGTGAAACCCAGTGCATCTGAAAGAGTAAAATAAGTTGGGTATATTTCATAAGAATTCATAAGTGTCTGACATATTTTACTATGTGGTAAGCAATTTATAAAAATAGCTTTAATTGAAGAATAAATAAATTGGTCAACAATGACAAGGTTCAGAAAGGCAAACATAGAGAGAAAACTAGTAACTCTGGTAATCTTCAATAGGGTAGCTTCACTAAAGAGGTGACAAATCATATGGAAAGGGATAAGTAAAGGGAGCGTTGATAGGAAATGATTCTGGTAATGGATACAGAACACAAATTTAAGGACTTTGGAGCTGAAAAGAAGCCGTTAACAAGATGAGATACTGTACCAGGCAAAGGTTTCATTCAACATTCATTCTTTCAACTCACACTTTTTGAGCCTTATTGGTCTGAGGCCCTGTTCTAGTCCTGGATAAATAAGTCCAACGGACTCCTAAAGAGGTCATAACATAATGAGACAGAAAGACTACAGGTTTTTAAAGAATTTAATGGGAGAAAAAGTGCTAATAAAGATATCTGCAAAATGTCTCAGGAACAAAAAGGAAGGAGACGTTTTTCATTGTTGTTTTAAAGGGACGATATGCAAAATTTGAGTATAGAGGAAGGAACTTGGATCTTCTCATCTTCACTTTTCTAGTAGAAAATAAAGGATGAGAGCTGTGTGAACAATTAATTCAGGAATTAGTAAAATGAGGGAAGTAGCTTAGACAAGAAATCTCATTAACTCACACGTAATGATCTATGTATAAAAATATATGTTAAAAGCACAAAATTTAAAAATGAAAGTTCATACTGAATCAATCAAATAAACAAAAATAGTATAATGATCCTTTCTTCCCTTTTCAATTGTTCAAAGTCTTTGTTTAAAGACAATTTTCACTATCTCTTTCTTGTGTCATGGATTTTCTTTGAAAATGAAGCTAGAATCTAACAACCCCCCAGATTTACCCTCCACAAAAACTGTTAAGACTCCTCCAGAGTAGGAGTAGTATCTTACTAGTTGTTGACGGCTCAGTAAATGCTGAATGAAGGGAGGAAATATATTTTTTCTCATATCCAGGAAGTACAGGAAAATACAGCCCTATGATCTATAGAAAAAAAATTAATTTTGGAGGGGACACCCAAAGTCCTTCAGAAGATAGCCAGGTGCTGGAACCCATGGCTTTCACTAGTCTCCTTAGTCTTAGGTTGACTCGGCCAGGAGCCTAGACTTGGTAACTTTAAGAATAGATCTTCAGGGCTTCCCTGGTGGCACAGTGGTTGGGAGTCCGCCTGCCGATGCAGGGGACACGGGTTCGTGCCCTGGTCCGGGAAGATCCCACATGCCGCGGAGCGGCTGGGGCCGTGAGCCATGGCCGCTGAGCCTGCGCATCTGGAGCCTGTGCTCCGCAACGGGAGAGGCCACAGCGGTGGGAAGCCCGCGTACCGCAAAAAAAAAAAAAAAAAAAAAAAAA
>NW_021703786.1:9748251-9819882 GCF_005190385.1 Monodon monoceros
TTCCCGGACCAGGGCACGAACCCGTGTCCGGGAAGATCCCACATGCCGCGGAGCGGCTGGGGCCGTGAGCCATGGCCGCTGAGCCTGCGCATCTGGAGCCTGTGCTCCGCAACGGGAGAGGCCACAGCGGTGGGAAGCCCGCGTACCGCAAAAAAAAAAAAAAAAAAAAAAAAAGAATAGATCTTCAGACACTTCCTTATGGATATATCAAACCTAAATTTCTGGGCCAGGATTATTTTTGAAGCCTGAAGCTTCTTAATACAATGAGGCTCAGCAGAAGGAACTCGTAGTATCCTAAGTCTTGGACGTGGATTAAGTCTGTCCCTCCATTTTACACTTCAATTTCCCTTTGGACAGACAGGGAGAGCAGCACTTTCTTTGCTCCACCTTCTAGGCATATATATGATTGTAACAGTAAAATTAAAAATTTCTGAGATCAGTGTAGAGTCACTACATCAATTCTAAATGTCACCTTCAGCAGCCATTCTTTACTATGCTTTTCTCTTTATCGTATGAGTACAGTGAAAACAGTGGAGGCTGTTTAATTGCAATTTTAGTAGTGGGCTTCATAAAACCTTAAAATACATATAATATTTCACACAGCATTATACTTACAAATTCCAGCTGGGAAAAGACCTGTAAGTGACAAATGCCATGAGAATGGATATTCTCACAGTATTTCTGGCACATCCAAACAGAGGAAGTCTCAAAAATCTCATGAGAAAATAAGCTCTTCTAAAACTCTCATCCCAGTTTTTTGGACTTACTCTATATAGATAAACTTCCATAAGCCTTCAGGCTTTTGGGTCTTTAACCAAATCCACCAGAGCTTTGATCCTTTAGAGGTTTACCAGTCCCCAAGATAGACAGAGCTCTCTTGGGGTGGGGGAAAAATCCCAAGTTCCAATAAAATGCTTTCTCAATAAATTAAAGCAGGAATTTTATTTGAGAATAGAAAATCATTTAAAAATCAGAATTTTCAAAACATCCTTTGATGTTTAAAGCGATATTTTGTTTTCAGTTGTTCATTTGTTTACGGTTATTATTGTTTTTAATGTCACAATACAAAGCCCGAAGCCAGAACAGTTCACATCGGGGTTTAACTACTGACTTTTTGTATTTACTTGTACAAGTTTGCATTTTTGAAAAAGGAATTATGAAAACAACCTCATGTGGTCCTTTTTTCTCCCCCGTTCTGCCTTTTGGATGAAGAATACCTGCAGGTACGTTGGGGAAAGAAACTTTCAATCTCCACATTAACGCACAGCACCTCTGTCTGTGTGTGAGGCTGATGTGGTGTAATCTCTGCTTACTAAAAATGTTTCTAACTTCAAAATGCCACCTTATCATGTATGCACTGTCCCAAAGTATGTTTTCCCAGACTTTCTATACTATAAACACACAGGGGGAAAATGGATGAAGTTGAGGATAAAAGAGAGAAAATAACAATGGGCTTTGTTGCTGTGCTGGAGGAACAGCCTGTCAGGTCAGCTTTGCAGAGGCATATTCCCAAACCAGTCATCATTAACGGACTCACTTCCACAGGAAAAAAAAAAAAAAAGACAGAGTCTGAAAACTCCGGACAAAAGAAATCCCTGCAGACAAAGTAAAAACAAATTAAAAGACCCATTATAAAACACAGATGCTACAAGGAAAATAAACTTTGCAAGATTTACTGGGCTTTGACAAACTTGAACATTTGTGGAAAAGACATCAGCAACAACTCCCAGGTAATGTGGCTGCAAAGCTAGGCTCCTTTCTGTTTTATCTTTACCCTCCCTGCAGAAGCTGCCAGGTTGGTATTCTTAGCTTCTGAATGCATGATGTGAGAACATGTGAATGCGGCAAAGTGCCAGCCACAAGAAATCTCTAAAACCCAGCAAGGTCCTGAGATTATTGCCCATTTCAGATTATGCTAAATATTAAAGTTAATACCAGTGTATCTGTGTGTACACCTTCATTTCTTCTTAAATGCAAACCAGAAGAGGAAAATAAGACGTAAATGCAATTATAGGCCTCCTCCCTCCCCTTTAAAAAATTTTCCTATCTTACCATACTGTGAAGTAAGATGAATGAGATCAGTTAAAATAACATTAAGCAATCAAGGGATCAGAGTTGTAGGTGAGAAAGTACCTTAAAACGGTATTACTTCAGTGAAAAAGAGAAAACTTTTTGTTATAGGATTCTAGAGGCACAAGCTACAAATTACTGCTAATGAGGGTCTGAGGAAGATTCTAGGAACAGAGGTGTAAGAAAATAAGAACTACAATGGAATCAAGGGGACCAAATGAAGAGTGTGGAGGATAAAGAAGCATTGTCTTTTGTTGTCATTAGGGATGCAGGGATAAACATAAAAATGGCAAAGATTCATGTGGAAAAAAGCAAAATGACACTAGGCAGTGTTGATGGTGTCCTAAGGGAGAGCACAGCTTTTAGGAGGTCTGCATTATCTTCTCACTTTTTTTTTTTTTTGTGGTACGCGGGCCTCTCACTGCTGTGGCCTCTCCCGCCGCAGAGCACAGGCTCCGGACATGCAGGCTCAGTGGCCATGGCTCACGGGCCCAACCGCTCCGTGGCATAAGGGATCCCCCGGACCGGGGCATGAACCCGCGTCCCCTGCATCGGCAGGCGGACTCTCAGCCACTGCACACGAGGGAAGCCCATCTTCTCACTTTTTGACCCTTAACATGGACACAGACTTCATTCCTTTAGGCACTCCATTTTTTCTGAAGGTTTACTAAAGAAACATATAGAAATGAGACTCCTACAATAGTTTCAAATTCTGTTCTCATCACCCTTCCACACACCTGTCCACAAGATCCACTTTTGTTCTAGGATATAAACCTCTCAGTCAGTGTCCTTGGTCTGCTAATATTTTGAACCCTTATGTTTTGAAATTGGAGTAACGAGGCACACTAAGAGGCAATGTGGATGTGACAACCTGGCACCCCTGAGAAGATAAATATATAGAAAGAACCCTATTCCCAAATATCCCATTATTATCCTACTTCAACCAACTTCTTTACTCTAAGACCTCATGTAGATGGTCTACTCCCAACATCATGTCTTTCCAAAATAAAAATCGGGTAACAAGTTCATATGGGGCTTTTTTGGTGCTTTTTGCTTTCCACAGAAGACCAAAATGTTCGGTCTGCTTTTAGTATCCTGCTGTGGAATTGACAGGGATAAAAATCCAAAATATACCAATGAGTTTAACTAAGTTAACTCTGTAGTTGAACAGCTCCCGACTTCTTGACTCTGTCAAAAAGGGTACAATGGTAGCTTGTTTTGTAACAATCCCTGGAAATGTAGGCTCTGAAAACCTAAAAACACTGCTTAGCACTTGCTTGCCATCTAATTTAACATTAAAGCTTTCTCAGCCAAACACTCAATAATTATTTAATCAAAACCAAATAGAGTCCTTTTGGAATATATAAAAAGTATCCTGTGCAAACTGGAATTTCTTGAATGTGGGTTGTTTGGGGTTGACATTGGAGTCTCTGTTTCTCTTTTTCTTTCTTTCTCTTTTTTCCCCTTTCCTAGATGAGAATGACAAGCTTCCCAGCTGCAGTTCCAGGACTTTCACCCTCCTTTTTGACCTTTTCTCAGGCGTATTCCAGTATAATCTGTAATCTACTCAAGTAGGAAGAGGAAACAGCAGCGCCCTGGTGAGAAGCAGTGCCTTCTGACCCACATACCAAACTGGGCGGAAGCAATGCTTGTTCACAGAAGCCAAGGAGAGCAGAACACACACAATTAAAAGAAAATGAATAATACATCCCTATTTTTTTAAAGACTGTTAACAGAACAACCAAACAGTTTTGGTGACAAAGTGCAAGATAGGAAGCGTTCAAGGACAATTCTGACTAGGCACTGACTTGTTTCTCCCTATAAAATTTTTGGAGAGTAATAGGTGGTGAAGCAAAGATACTGCAAAAACATATATGCATTTCAAGCGAAACACTTGTTGCTTTTTCAAGTAAACAGTTCACAACACAACAGACAGGTACTTTGGGGGAGGATGGGAAGGTAGAAAGATAAGAAATATCCCCCACAAAATTAACTTGAAAACAAGAATCCAATTTTTTTTTTTTCTTTGCAAGATGGGGTTGAGGTTTTTAATGATACTGTCATTACTCTTCCCACTACATACAAAGTAGATGCACGGAACTTTGCACTAGTACTAACTAAATGTCAGTAGAATTAAAACTTCACATTCTGGAGACTTGAAACTGCACTATTTTTCAAACATTAATCAATATATAAATTTATAGGGGCTCCCTGGTGGCACAGTGGTTAAGAATCCGCCTGCCAATGCAGGGGACACGGGTTCGAGCCCTGGTCCGGGAAGATCCCACATGCCACAGAGCAAGTAAGCCCGTGCGCCACAACTACTGAGCCTGCACTCTAGAGCCCACAAGCCACAACTACTGAGCCTGCGTGCCACAACTACTGAAGCCCGCGCGCCTAGAGCCCGTGTTCTGCAACAAGAGAAGCCATAGCAATGAGAAGCCCGCGAACCGCAACAAAGAGTAGCCCCCACTCGCTGCAACTAGAGAAAGCCCGTGTGCAGCAACGAAGACCCAACGCAGCCATAAATTAATTAATTAATTAATCTAAAGTATATATATAAATTTATAAATATTCAAATACACAATGTGCTAGGTAGTTTCCTTTTCTAGTCTGAATACTTTTTTACCAGTTTATTATCTTAATGTGTTCACGACTGTTACATGTAAATGTGTTTTTCTTTCCTTAATCCAAAACTAAATAAATTTAGAAAATTTACACATAAAAATAAAAAGTCAAAAGGAACTAACTAACTGTTGCTAAAACTATATGTAGAACAAGATCAGTCTACACTACTCCAAAAAGATACTAAAGCTGTCTGAGAACAAGGATCCTTGGGATGCAAAAATAAGCCTAGAAAGGGAGATAAGTCAGAAACAACATTCAAAAAAATACAAATAAGAGGAAATAGGAAATATTTCCAAAAAGTTTCAGAGATAAAAAGTGTATGGGGACAAGCACTGAAATAAACTGCATGAAAATCTTCTGTCTGCATCTCCTCTCCACTATACTTTTCGCACAATTTGTTCACACAGCTAACCCAAATTTACAAGATGAAATTTTAAAATCTCCTCCCATAAGTGGGAAGTTCATTACCTTAGTTTATTATTCTTGCAGCATTCCAAGATTTGGAATGAAGACAATTTGTAAGAGCTGGTGCTCTTAATATTTAAGAAGTTTCAGCAATTTTTAATTCATTTTAAACATTAGGATTGTAGTTTACCACTCTTTCCACAATGAAAAATCAAGGAAGACAGTCAATGGACTATATTCAACAGTAGAGGGAACAATGCAAACTGTTTGTATAAAGAAGGAGAATAAATGAAAAAGATCTTGGGATTTTACTTTAAGAATCAAGTTATTAAAAAAAAAAAAGAATCAAGTTATTCCTAAAGACGTAAGCAACCTCAAAATTCCCCACTCTTCTGAATCGAAGAGTAGAGTTTTGGGACTAAGTGCTCAGAAGTGAAGACATTTAATAACCCTAGTGCAAAATCCCCAGAATTAAAAATCCCATAATCTAGCAGCACTTAGACCAAATCTGTGATTAAATGAGTTCCCCAAAGTATAAATAAATCCTCATTAAAATTCTTTTTTGAAAATATTCCACATCCATATCTCCCATGCTTATCTCGCAATGAATCCTGTATCATGTCAACAGATCAAACAGAAGCACTTCACTGTTCAAGGAAAAAAAAAAGGAAACTTATCTGCATCATTCAATAAACATAATGCTATTACTTAAACTGTTGAACCTATAAGATATGGAAAAATGGGAGCTGGTACTGAAATAAAAAGAAACACTGTAACAAGATTAAATACTGAATAAGTTGCAAGATTTAAGGTGTAATGTTTTTAGACTTGGAGGACTCAAAATAATTTAACATTTGCAGAACTGGTCTTTTTCCAGTACATTAAACACTGTATACTAAGGAAAAATTAAATATTAAAATCAAAGTATTTCCTGCTGAATAACAACGATTATAGTAAAATGTAAGCAACTTTCATAATAATCAAAAAGATATAATTCAAAATAGCAAAGATGCTCCCCACAACCTCCTTCCCGCTCCCTTACCCCCACTCCACGGAAGCCTTCCTTCTTTTTACTTATGACTGTTAAGGATATTTTCTGGCTCTATTTCAGCATCATGACTCAGGTCATGAGAAGTGTCAAAGATGCATTTCCTTCAGATGGGAAAGAGCAACAGATTTTAACAACCATACAAAGATGGGAGTACTGTGCAAAAGAGCCAAATCAGCATTTTTGACAGCAGGGAAGATAAAACCTTTTATACTCACATATATTTTATTTCCAGCTTAAAAACATTTAAATATCATTCTATCAAAATATGCTCACATGTTCTGCTCAAGAAGAAAACAGGAAACCCATTCTCAATATAGCTGCCTAAATTATCAACAATTTGTGAGAGAGTATTGTTCACCGACAAAAAAAGAAAAAGAAAGAAATCAAAGTACACATATGAACATTAATAAATAGTTCGAGTCCTTGTCTTCCAAACTTATTTTTCCAAAAGCAAAACCATGAATTTACCTGTATGCATAAAAACTCCTTTGACAGAAAGTCCTTGAGAATGAAAATCACAAAGAGGAGTGATACCATGACCATTATCTGGGCACCTGAGAATGACGACTCTACTTCTTTCCCTGTAATTCTTCTGCCTTAGCAGAAACACTTATTCTTAATCAGCTGGATTATTGCCAGAAAACCATAATCATTTATCAGTACTGTTGTTTTATATTTTCTTTCATCCATGATTTTATCAAAAGCGTACACATTTCAATCCATTCCAAATTGGACAGGAGTGAAATATTATTGAACATTTGTTAAGAATTCCCTACTCATGATGATTCTCAACACTGAAAAGGGAATGGCCTGTCTCTTCTGAAGCTGCCAACAACAACAATGCCCACACTAAATCCACTCTATCCATTTTGAAATAGTTTCACTCTTGTGCCTCATTCTAGCTTCAATATTCTCACCTGCAAAAACATATCATCCAATGTTAATACCTCTTTCAATGAACCTTAAATCCCTTTCCTTTTCTCATCCTCTTCCAAATTCTAAATGTCATTTTATGCTAAGAACCTATTATGCTAAGAACCATAACGGTTTCTATTTCTCAGTATGTGTAACGCTGGCACAGCAGCGACTTCACTCTCCGTACCCTTTTGTAGTTTACAAACTATAAGCCAGCAGTCATATTTTTACTTCCTGCTCAGATTTTTAAGTTCAAGACTGCTCATGGCTGCTACTCCCAAGTCTCATAATTTCTAAATCTGTTTATTTGGGTCACTCATGAAGACACTGGTCATTGTGTATCCTAAGAAGCCCAATTCCTTCTCTCTTCTCCCCCTCCAATTTTTCTAAAACCAAATTTTGAAAAAATATTTCAATGGAACCTGACCAGAATTTTCTTACTTAATCGTCTTCCTCACTGGAAAAGTAAGGCTAACTTAACATGCAAACAGATAAGCCAAATCCTCTTGTAGTTAGTTATTCTAATCACCAGACTAAAACAATGTTGAAGGATCAACTCCCTGAAAACTAACTTGTAATTCTATTGCCAGAACGTTTCTAGAGAATTCCTTCATGGGGAAACTGACCAGTCAAAGTGAAAAGATCTACAAATACTATTGATTGGGGGGTACCCTAATAAAACTGATAGACCAGTTGGACCTATAAACTGGTATGAGCTACTTGTGCTCAAAGAGCTTCCAATCAGTTCTTTAGTATGGATGTGAATATGAAATAACAAAATAAATCAAATAATAATAATTTTTTTAATAAAATAAAAAATAAGAATGATCAGCCAAGGATTCCTACACATTCCGGCCAGTATTTTAGTTTAATCAGTCTGAGATTGGGCATAGGCATCAGTACTTTTTTAATCTATCCAGGTAAATTATAATGTACAGTCAGGGTTGAGAGTCCAAGATGAAAGATAATGATGACCACAAAAAAAAATGAAAAAGGAACTCAGAGGAAATAGAGATACTACCAGGAGCAAATAAGTGCATCAAAAATTATAACTATCTTTTAAAGAGATAAACAATTTTACATCTGTGAAATAAGAAAAGGATGTGAAAATAAGAGAAACATTTATAGAAAAGGTTATTAAAGACATATTGCACAAATAAAAATCTAATAAGAAGGTTAGGAGATAAAGTTGGGGATATTCTCTTAAAGTAAAACAAAAAGACAAAGAGACAGGAAATAGAAAAGAAAGTTAGGGGTTCAGTGTAGGTGATCCATTATCCAACCAAAATGATTTCCAGAAAGGGGCAAAAAAAGAAAACAGCAAGAAATAAATTATGAAGAAGTGAAAGAAGCAGACTCTGAGTGGGAGAAGTGGGTGCAAGAGAGTGCAATTTTTCTTTATAAAATTGTGGCATTATTTGACTTTTATAATAAATGTATGTATTGCTTTGATACAAAAATTATATTGAATAGGTAAACAAAAACAATAAAACTACAATGAATGTTAACAGAAAAGAGAAGCAGAGATTAAGTATAAGGCCTAATGATGCCTCAGTAGTAGAGTGTAATCACTCTGGTCCCATAAAATACAGAGACAGGTCCTTGAATAGCAATGTACAGAGAAACAAAGAAAGGATCTTTTAGAACATACAGAAACCACTTACTCAGATGATTAACTAAAAGAGTTCCCTCCATTCATTCACAGGAGCTAGGTACCTGGACGGGGTACTAAAGCTAGACAATAACTGATAGTAATATATTTCAAAAGTCCAATTCTCTAATAAGACTTTGAGGAATAAATCATAGAAAACATCATGAAAAGGAAGCTAGGTTATTATAAAATCTTAGACAACATCAACATCCATAGTACACCAGGTTCATGCCAGGGTTGCCATGATTACCATAACAGGAAAGTTTAGAAAAGATCGCCCTCTAGAGGCATGTCTCATTAACCATTTAAAAACAAAACAAGAAACCTGGAGTCTATGATGTGCCAGTGTTAAAAATACAGAGAAAACACAAAATATTTCACGAACAGTAAAGAGGAAAACAAAGAATGACAGTTTAGCTCCAACTGCTAACTACCTGAGCCAGCACTTATTTTAAGGAATAAAAAAAAGAGAAAAAAGTGTAGCATATTCCAAATAATAGACAAGAGATAAAGTATTCAAATAGACTTTAATCAGTTTTTATAGTATTAAATTTAACATAAAGTATAATTTAGAGACAATATAAGAGTGTTAGAAGATACTCCACAGGTAATTTTATTGTCCTCAAAAACTATGTTATCTGAAACTTCCTCTCAATTTTGCTGTGAACCTATAACTGCTCTATAAAACCATCTATTAAAAAAAGATGCTATCTTTACTTAGTAGATGGTTTCTCCAATTAGGGCTTCTGAAATAAAAGAACTTTTCAGGATGGTATTAATTATAAGGCCTCTCTTTTCAATCCACTTTCCCTAAAGAACTCATCTGTTCTGAGAAACAATAGGAAGTGACATGAAAATATTTTAAATATGCATGATTTTGGTGTATAGATGTAAAGACACAAATTCACTAGGAAAACTTTAATAGACTTCAAAACAACAGATTAAAAACTTCATCTGAACTACAAGAAAGTACATGCAACCAGTAAAAAACCCAGGTACTAAACTAAGATAGCCTAAAAAGATTTTTATCCATTTACATGTATATACTGTATATATATATACTCTGTGTCATATGAGGCATAAAATTTAAAGCAGAGCTACAGTGCACATGATTGATTTTTCTTGGCAAAAATTAAAACATACAAATGGAAACTTCAATCCACAAGTAAACAGTGACGTGGAAAGAGAAGTCAAAAAACATCACATTATTATTGATTGTCTTAAGTAGGTGAAACTATATAAGGCTGAAATGGGTGGTTGCTTTGTATTTACAGTTGTGATGTGGTCTGTATCAAGAAAACTACTGATCAACAAAAGTAATTACAAAAAACCAGCAAATGAAAGCTATAAACACAGTTTCTGAGTGGTAAAAAGAATGCCTCATACAGATGCTAGGAAGAAAAGTGATGCTACCAGTTACTTAGAAGCAGTTTATTAAAATAGTGAGGCTTCAAGCCCAAGAAATCAGAGGCCCCCTCTACAGGGCCCAGAGTCTCATCCATTCCTTCCATTTAGAAGAAGTAGAATCTGGAATTCAGATGCCTAAAGCTGTGACTCAACGATGGCTCCTCCCTTCAGGACCAATGAGTTAATGGGAAGGCAACACTTCCGAGAACTTTAGAAGTAAATCCAGAACCCCTCTGTTAACGCAATGGAAATAGGAAAAAAACAAATTCCTTAAAAGCCCTATCACATAGTGACTGTCATATTCTTGAACCTAAACTGGAAAACTAATTTGCAAAATAAAGAAATGCAAAGGCTAGAGAATGGGTAGATTAATTTATCCAACTATATTTCCTCATGTATGGTATTACAATGAGTAAAAACAGATGAAAAAGAAAAAATAATACTACCTTCACTTTCAATTTTGCGTTGGGTGTACCTTCATTTCAGAAACAATGTCAGAAGTCAACTCATCAATATTGAGTCTAATAATGCTACAAAAGCCTATGCACAATAAGGTCACGATTATATTTCAGTCACCTATTATTTGGTGAATTCTTCATTTATTCTCTTTTCTGCATAAGAGCCACTATACAAAAATATGAATAATGAATCAGTCCTACATACCTCCTTAGTAATAAACAGTATCAATAATGAAATTAATCATAGCAGCTAATCTTTTCCTGAGTTATTTCATGTGTGCCAGACACTATTCAAAATGCTTTGATCCTCACAGTAACTCTCTAAGGTAGGTAATTTTATTATCCCCATTTTACTGACAGAAAATTAAGGCACAGGTAGATTAAGTAATTTGTCTAAATTTACACAGCCAGAAAGTCACAGAGGTTCTACCACAGGAAGTCAGACTCCAGGTCCTCCAACTACCTCCCCAAGGAAGTTACAGTTAAAAATGGAGATCATCGAAAATAATAGGTAGAAGGCAGTAACCGATAAGTATAGATAAATAGCTTACAGAAGAAACAAATACCAAAGTTAGACACTTTATGTTAAGAGGGAGAAAAGCACACTGTGAGCTGAGCTGAGCTGAGCTGAGCTTCAAAGATTCATTCCACGTGTACCTGAAGAAATAAGCGGAAAACAATTCAGACGCAGGAACAAGGTGTTGATTGAAGCTGAAAAGCAGAAGCAAGTAATTAAATTTGCTTGGAGCATAAACAATAGTGGCAGAAATGGTTTCTTCATTCAGCAAAAATTTACTAACTGGTAAAGGGAATGCCTCATCTCCTAGAGGACTATTCGCCTGCAAACATGTTCACCTCCTATTTCTATGAGAAACAGAGGCAATCTCCTCTTTGCCCTCTAACTTTTCCCCATTTTCCTGTTCCTCTTTACATCAATGCTCATTGAAAGGCCTGTCAATACTGGCCTCCAATTTCTCTCTTCCCGTCCTTAATAAAATCCTCTCTTATCAGGCCCCTACCGCTTCAACAAAACTTGCTCTTATCAAAGTTACATGTCCTCTACATGACTAAATTTGATGGTATTCTATCTTTTTCTCAGTCCTTATCTTAACTGACCTATCAGCAGAATTTAACACATTAATCATTCCCTTTTCTCAGGAAAAAAAAAAACAATGTCTTCATTTGGCTTATAGGATTTCTCATGTGTGGTTTTCCTTCTATGTCACAGGCTCAGTCCTGGGACATCTTCATCTTCTTTTCATACTCATTCACTTGCTAGGTGATCTCATCCTGCTTTGGCTTTTTTTATCTATGCCTCCCCAACATTTATTCTCAGCCTATTCCTTCCCACTGAACTCCAGATTCATAAAACCAACTACCTACCTAACATCACTAGGAGGTCAAGACACATCTTAAACTAAACATGTCCAAAAGTCCTGATCTGTCTCTATCCCCAGAGCTGCTTTATGCTCGCAGTCCTCATTTCATGTGATGGCAGTCGCACCCTTCCAGCTGTTCGGGCCGAAAGCCTTACTGGTCACCCTGACTCCTCTCTTTTCTCTCCTGGATTTCTGCAATGCTCTCCTAACTGGTCTCACTAGACTTCTACTCTTGTCAGACTGCAGACGGTGCGTTCTCAATACAGATCACCATTCTGCTCCTGTCAAACCACAATCTGACCCCATCACCCAAAACCCTCCACAGCTTTTCCACTTTACTCTGAGTAAAAGTCAAAGGCTGACATGATCTGGCCGTATTCCCTCTCCGACCTCATCTTCTACTCTGCACCTTGCACACTGTTCCTTGGCCACATGGGCCTCCTTGCCTCTCCATGAACACTCCAGACACATTCCCAGCTCAGGGATTTTACACTGACTGTTTCTTCTGCCTGGAACACGTTCCGCAGACATCTGCATGACTTTCTCCCACACTTCCATCAGATCTTTATTCAAATGTCATCAACTCAGTAAGGCCTGCCAGGAGCATCCTAATTTCAAACTGCAATCTTCTCTAGGCATGCCCTATTCCCCTTCCTTTACTTTACTCCATAGCATATAAAACTACCTGTTTATCCATCCATTTGTCCATCCATCCATCCATGAATCCATCCATCCATCCATCCATCCACCTATCATCTATTCTATGCATCATACATATCCCTCCACTGGAAAGTCAGCTCCATGGGAACAGGGATGTTTTCCTCTTTTATTCACTGCTGTATCCTAGAGCTCAGGAACAGTGCCTGGACATAGTAACACTAATTAATTGTTCTTGAATAAAATGAAAGAATCTTACAGATGTTAAAATGAAAAGCAATGTTACCATGAATGAAAATCTCTTCATTCTGACAAGTAATAAATTGTTTTTATTAGAACTTCTAAGTTCTAATAACTTTGAAAACTTTGGTTTGAAGCCTTAGAATCTACATTTTACCAAATACTATATGAGGTGCCAAGATACAAATATAAACAAGAAAAAGACCCTCTCTTCATGGAGGTAAATCTACTGGGAGACACAGGCATGTCAATGAACATATTAACATATGTTAATATGAACAACTAACATTAAAATATAATAAAATCACATTCATAGTGCCAATACCAAGACTGATACAGAACATACAACATAAAGAGGTGTTTAAAAGAGGCTGAAGAGGGACTTCCCTGGTAGCACAATTAAGAATCCACCTGCCAATGCAGAGGACACAGGTTCGATCCCTGGTCTGGAAAGACCCCACATGCTGCAGAGCAACTGAGCCCACGTGCCACAACTACTGAGCCCGCGCTCTAGAGCCCACGAGCCACAAATACTGAGCTCGCACACCATAACTACTGAAGCCCACGCACCTAGAGCCCATGCTCTGCAACAAGAGAAGCCACCGCAATGAGAAGCCTGCGCACCGCAACGAACAGTAGCCTCTGCTCACCGCAACTAGAGAAAGCCCACGTGCAGCAACGAAGACCCAACGTGGCCAAAAATAAATAAATAAAAAACAAACAAAAAAAAGAGGCTGAAGAGGTGAAGTGATACTTTTAGCTAGATCATAATGAAGTAGGGTTTCAGCAGGCATCCAAGGGAATAAAAATTATTTTGAGAAGAGTATGCAAACTTAAAAGGTGTCAAGAAATGAATACATGTGGCATTTTCAGGGAAGGGTACAGAAATGTAGGTGTGGTGGAACAAGAAGCTGAGAGTGAGATGGAACCTTCCCTAACATCCTAAAAGCATGGTGAGACACTGAAAGACTGAAAGCAGAAAAGTGGAATATTATCCTACTTACGGTTAACAAAGAAAATGCTTGCGATAGTTAAAAGAAAAAAAGAAGGCTGGAGGCTACAGAAACAGATGAGGTAAGAAATGATGATAAGAGGTTCTTAATCACTTTTGTCATGGACTACTTGGACAATCTGGAAAAGCCTGTGGACTCTTTCTCAGAATAATACTTTAAATGCATGGGATACAATACACAGAATTACAAAGAAAACCGTATTATTATACTGAAGTATAGCTATCAGTTTATTTTAAAAATTAAGTTCTGCTATAGTAATATATGTAATATTAAAATCAGTAATATTATTACATTTTATATATATATATATATATAATTTCCAAGCAATGGTGAGCATAAACAATATTTCAAAATACATCTCGACAAAACACTTCAAGATTTCTTTGTATATAATGTGATACAAAAACATCTGTGTTTTTATTGGTGACAATGTCACAAGTACTGCTGCTATAACTGTCATGTGTTGTCTATATTCATAATGAAAGAAAACATTTACTTTTGGGTAGAGGATAGTAATCCTAAAGATGAAATATTTTCCTATCCATGTTCACGGATCTTAAGAACCCCTTAAGACTAAGGTCCAGGCAACAAGACCAGAAATGAAAGGGATATTTAGAGAAAGTATATTTCAAATAAATAAACATCCTCTGTTAAGTAAAAATGGCGAATAGATAAAATAATCCTAACCTAAACTGGACTGCATCCAGAAAGTAAAAAGGAAATATCCTTATATCAACTGTTATTTAACAGTTTCCTTTACTTTGCTAAAAAGAGCACAGACAAACAACAGCAACAACCGCCAAACCATGATTCATTTTCAAGATGAATCCCTCCCTGTTCAAACATTTACATTGTTTTTGACTAGCATCAGATTGTTTATCCACACAAACTGTAAATACATCATTTTTAGAACTAACCAACAACAATGCCCATTTTGTTTTGACATGTAAGGTACAAAAACAACATAAAGAAAAATGACCATCACTCTAATGTCTGCACTTTAAAAATGAAAAAACTACAGAAAAAGGGGGTGAAATCCCAACATAATAAAAATTTAGCATGTGTTATCAGGAGGAAAACGTCTCCTGAAATTCCTTGCTTTCAAAAGGGAATTTAAGAACTGCAGTACTGCTAAACTGTCTATAATCTCCTCTCTGAGATGCCTTCTCTTAGCTTTATGGAAAAATATGAAGAAAGCTGTGAAAACAATAATGCTGAGAGAAAATAATATATTTTGATAATATTACTCTTCAACTGTTTGATCTTTTACAAATGACAAATCCTTAACTGACTGGCACTTTGCACCCTTCAGCAAAAATATATTGAAAGGTATTCATTCAGTCAACAAAACATCCGTTTTGTTCCCTTAGACAAGGGCAGAGATGACCTTAATTTCTGTGCACAGTATGCCCAAAGCCTAGCACAGAACCTGGTATGTGGTATGCTTATTAGAGAAGGAAGAAGAGGAAGAAAAAAGGAACTCAAAAGAATGCTCTCTGAAGGTGTATAAAGACTATAAATTCTTCCAAATTTTTCTAATACAGCTAGTTCTCTGGCCAACCTAGCTGCCCAATGTGCACACTAAATCTCGCTCCATAAACTGTATGGTGAAATTCAAGTTAAGAAAAATATTTAACACAAAAAGCAAGGCCCTCAAAGAACCTATACTACCATTTAGTTATATGACAAAATAGTCACACCTAAGAAGGTAAGTAATTATTTCTGAAGTAAAATTTCTTGCAAATGGCTGAAAACATGAATATCTCATAGCTTTCTAAACTTTTTTTAAAATTTTAAATACTCTTTTATGATTTTTATTTTAAAAAATATTTATTTATTTATTATTTATTTCTTTTGTCTGCACCGGGTCTTAGTTGCGGCACATGGCATCTATGTTACGGCCATGGTATCTTTGTCGCAGCATGCAGACTCTTAGTTGCGTCATGCAAACTCTTAGTTACAGCGTGCATGCGGGATCTAGTTCCCCAATCAGGGATCGAACCCAGGCCCCCTGCAATGGCAGCGTGGAGTCTTACCGCTGGACCACCAGGGAAGTCCCAATACTTTTTTAAATGACAGTTTTCACCCAGGACTTATTTCAAACTCAAAGATCATGGATCACTAGTTAAATATACATGAATAATAACTGTTCTTATAAAAATAATAGGGCCAGGGACTTCCCTGGTGGCGCAGTGGTTAAGAATCCGTCTACCGGGCTTCCCTGGTGGCGCAGTGGTTGAGAGTCTGCCTGCCGATGCAGGGGACACGGGTTCGTGCCCCGGTCTGGGAAGATACCACATGCCGCGGAGTGGCTAGGCCCGTGAGCCGTGGCCGCTGGGCCTGCACATCCGGAGCCTGTGCTCCACAACGGGAGAGGCCCGCGTACTGCAAAAAAAAAAAAAAAAAAAAGAAAGAAAAAAAAGAATCCACCTACCAATGCAGGGGACACGGGTTTGACCCCTGGTCTTGGAAGATCCCACATGCCACAGAGCAACTAAGCCCATGCACCACAACTACTAAGCCTGCACTCTAGAGCCCACGAGCCACAACTACTGAGCCCGTGTACCACAACTACTGAAGCCTGTACACCTAGAACCCATGCTCCGCAACAAGAGAAGCCACCGCAATGAGAAGCCTGTGCACTGCAACAAGGAGTAGCCTCCGCTCGCCGTAACTAGAGAAAGCCCACAAGCAGCAACGAAGATCCAACGCAGCCAAAAACAAATTAATTAATTAATTAAAAAAATACTTCTAAATAAATAATAGGGCCAGGGACTTCCCTGGTGGTCCAATAGTTAAGAATCTGTCTTCCAATGCAGGGGATGCGGGTTTGATCCCTGGTTGGGGAACTAAGATCCCACATGCTGGGGGGCAACTAAGCCCATGTGACACAACTAGAGAGCCCGCGCGCCACAACTAGACAGCCTGCGTGCCGCAACTAGAAAGCCTGCACACAGCAACTACAGAGCCAACGCGCTCTGGAGCCTGTGCACCACAATGAAAGATCCTGCATGCTGCAACTAAGAGTCAATGCAGCCAAACACAAATAAAAATAAATATTAAAAAAATTATAATAGGGCTAAAGCACAAAATATCATCTAAGCAGAAAACAAAGGTCCCAAACTGTTTTGAGTTGCAGAATTTCTCCCCAGGATTCTATTTACCAATATATTTTTTCAGTCTATCTTAAAACTTCCTCCAGAAAAAATACATATGTTGAATTGATTAGGTATTACAAAAGGATGTGTGTTCAAGCAGAAGCATTTTAGCTTCTTTAACTTCTTAGGGATATAGCCAGAAGAACTGCAAAGATGCACTCAAACAAGTACTTGTACACACATGTTCATAACAGCACTATCCACAAAACCAAAAGGTGGAAACAACTCAAATATCCATCAATGGATGAACAGATAAAAAACTGTGGTACATACATATAATGGAATATTATTCAACCATAAAAAGTAATGAAGTACTGACACATACTACAATGTGGCTATACTTTTAAAACATTATGCTATGCAAAAGAAGCCAGAAACAAAAGGTCACATATTTTATGACTGCAGTTATATGAAATACCCATAACAGGTATAGATTGAGATGGAAAGCAGACTGGTGGTTGCTAGGGGCTTGGAGACAGAGGGGTGGGGAGGAACTGCTTAAAGAATATGCAGTTTGGGGGATTTCCCTGGCGGTCCAGCAATTAAGACTCCGCCCTTCCAATGCAGGGGACACGGACTAGATCCCTGGTTGGGGAACTAAGAGCCCACAGGCCATGCTGTGCAGCCCAAAAAAAAGAAAAAGAATATGCAGTTTTCATCTGGGGTGAAGACAATACATTTGGAACTAGACAGAAGTGGTAGTTGCATAATATTGTGATGTAATAAATCCCACTGAATTGTTAACATCTATATGGTTAATTTTATGTCATATGAATGTCAAATCAATTAAATAAGGGTTGTTTTCTGTAGGAACCATAATCTCGCTCTATAAAATTCCCTATACTTAAAAATCTAAATTGGTCATCTGTCAAGGAGAAACTGCAATGCTCCAAAAAACAAAGTGTCATCTAATGTCAACGAATATCTTCTCTGATTCTGGTGGGTACAACCATTCTGATATTATCAAGGCCAAGATTCACATACGTTGTTATCCAGCACTTCAATTCAAAAATAAAACAAAGTGAGAGAGTGGCATGGACATATATACACTACCAAATATAAAACCAATAGCTAGTGGGAAGCAGCCACGTAGCACAGGGAGATCAGCTCGGGGCTTTGTGACCACCTAGAGGGGTGGGATAGGGAGGGTGGGAGGGAGACGCAAGAAGGGGGAGATATGGGGATATATGTAGATGTATAGCTGATTCACTTTGTTATACAGCAGAAACTAACACACCACTGTAAAGCAATTATACTCCAATGAAGATGTTAAAAAACAAAAACAAAAAAAGACAAAAATAAGCACACATCTGCACTAAGAAACAAGGACAAAACTTTTCATCTCTTCATTATACATAATAGCTCCACATCAGAAACCACCCAAATATACATCAACAGTAGGAGAAAGGATAAATAAGTAAAAATATATTTGTACAATGGAATATGTAAGAGCAATGGAAATAAATGAATTAAACCTACATAAAAATACATGAATTAATCTCACAAACATGTTAAAGAAGTTGAATATATGAATATCTACACACTCTGTTTTTTTAAAAAAGTGAACAGTTCACTTTTTTAAAAAGTAAGGAAGTGATTACCCTAAAAGTTAGAATCACAGCTTGCTTTTATGGAAAAGGGGCACAAAAGAGTTGTAGTAATGTAGTAATGTTTCCTTTATTGGTTGGAGTGATGGTTACACAACTATTTGCTCTAGATAAAATGCTGACTAATACGTGGGTTTTTTAGAAATCCCCCAAAGATGTATTGGGTTGGCCAAAAAGTTCGTTCGGGTTTTTCCATAACATCTTACTAAAACCCAAATAAACTTTTTGGCCAACCCAATATTTTAAAATAAAATGCAAATGCTGCTCTAAAATACATACGACTCAAGATTATTCCTCTCCAACAATAAATATTTCTTAATGAACTACAGCACTGATTCTGGTTAAAGCCAGAGTTTTCTGGAAAAGATCTATAGATATGAGATCCGATCTCCAAATTTATGAAAATAGTCTTGAACATCATATTCCATATGACATCATATGACATCAAGTAATTCTTATATACTGAAAAAGTTAGGGAGTTAGCTGAGCGTGGCAAGTGAGCTGAAGAGATCTGGTTCTTCCCCTGGGGCCAAGGAGAGTGGTGTGGCCTCTGCTAGGGTGGGGGAAGGGGGCAGTCATTGGGGAAGAAGGAGAGAACTTATCAAAAAATAGAAGGCAGAATTCTCAGCACAACGGGAATGTTGAAGCCTGGGGACTGCTGTTTCCATATTCGCTTACTCACACACTCCTCCATCCATCCATCCATCCATCCATCCATCCATCCATCCATCCATCCGTTCATTCATTCAACAGATCTCCATTTACTCTGTGCCTGGCAGGCACTGTAATAAGTTCTGTTCATACAGAATGGGCATTTAATAGAACTAATAGCCTGGTGGCAGAGACATATTTAAAACATAATCACACAAATAAATATTTAATTTAAAGTTGAAAAAAAAAGTTAGGGAGTTAATGTAGCATGGTAATGGTCACCATTACTATATTAACTTCAATTTATTAAATTATTTAATAAATTAAGAATGTTCCCGGGCTTCCCTGGTGGCGCAGTGGTTAATGACAATGCACGAGACATGGGTTCGATCCCTGGTCCGGGAAGATCCCACATGCCGCGGAGCAACTATGCCCGTGCACCAGAACTACTGAGCCTGTGATCTAGAGCCCGTGAGCCACAACTACTGAGCCCGCACAACACAACTACTGAAGCTCGCGCACCTGGAGCCTGTGCTCTGCAATGAGAGGCCACCGCGATGAGAAGCCTGTGCACCACAACGAAGAGAAGCCCCCACTCGCCGCAACTAGAGAAAGCCCAGGCGCAGCAACGAAGACCCAACGCAGCCGAAAATAAATAAACAAAATAAATAAATTTAAAAAAAAAAGAAGGTCCCCAAATGAGCCCAAGATCTTATCTTCATATGAATGAATTAGAAAAATGGGTTAATTTTATTCCAGATCTCGAAAATGAAAGATAAAGGGAAGAAGAACTGTTGGGAATAGTGGAGAGAGAGAAAACTGGGTTTACCGTGCAGAGGAGATCCAGAAGGGCTGCTGGATAGACCTGGAACAGGGCTACAGCGACCTCCTTGCTTAGACGTCAGTTCCTGTTCAATCTCTTCCAGCCCAGCACTCTTCTGGAAACGGCTCATACGATTTACCACTCGTGGTGACATATGTGTTCGAACACAAGGCTGGCCACCATAAGGGTTGATTGGGAAAACGTGGGAAGTCCCCCGGAGTGTACTGACCACAACCCAGCGACAGTCATGGCTGAAGCATATGTCTTGTACCTAGAAATGAAACAAGGAAAAACAAAAAAAAAGATTGAAACTATTTGGATTTACCTAAGAATATCACAAACATATTACTAAATATGAACAGAAATGCCTGCCTGGGGACTTCCCTGGTGGCGCAGTGGTTAAGAATCTGCCAAAAAAGACCCAAAGCAGCCAAAACTAACTAACTGAATAATAATAATAAATAATATAATTAATTAATGATTTTAAAAAAGGAAATGCCTGCCTGGTTACCAAATTTACCTAACACCAGATTATATTTTCAAAATGTTTCTTCTAAAGATTAGATTCATGGTGAATACTGATCAAAACTCCACATAAGGGATTTGATAAGATTTACAAGAGGGAATTCTGTCCCTTGCTGTATACAGTGCCAAGTCAGAAAATAGGACCTAGGTGGTTTCACCCTATAGAGCTATATTTAAAAAAAAAAAAAAAAAAGATATATGGACAATGTTCATTTATTTAAAGAAATTTACCTTCCAAAAAAGCATAGAAGAGTAAAAATTAAAACATACATTATACAAAGCAGGTGAAGTTATTAATCCAATCATTCACTCAATGAATACTCACTGGGTACCCTGCTAATAAACACTAGGAACAAAGAGGTGGATAAGAAATCATCCTTGGGCTCACAGCCTACCAGGAAGAAAAGACATAAGAAATTTGCAAAAATATAACATATAAAAATGAAATAACTATTTTACATTTGAGGCACAGTGGTAACAAAAAGGAAGGAAAATATGAACTCTGCTTCTGAGAGGTGAAAAGGAGATGTTCAAGAAGGTAGAAGGTTAGGAGTGGCACCAAAAACACATGATCTGAATAGCTCTGGGTTCTGGAACTGAGTTTTGAAGTAGGATATATTTATAAAGAAAGGAGCGATGGACATTCTAATTTAGATATATGCAGATATTCTACTTTTGATATAGATGCATAGACATAAGATGGAAATGATGAGCAAGTAGTTCAGTATGTCAGAAACAACATGAGAGTGAGCAAAAGCCAGCGCAAGAGGTGTCTGGATTTTATTTAAGAAATAAAATAAGGAGTCAAGATTTCAATTCTGGAAGGATGATTGTGGGAGTGAATGCAGGGGAATGGATTTGCAGTGGAGATGAGGGTAACTGAAGGAAAGTTAAGTAGAAGTTTCTTCAACAGACACAGATATAGGACCCTAAAGAGAGGTGGGAAGAGAAAATGTCTCAAAACACCCAAATGACAATCCAAATGTCCATCAACAGATGAATGGAGAAGAAAGATGTGGCATGTATATATATACAACAGAATATTTCAGCCATGAGAAAAATGGATATCCTCCTAACTGTGACAGCATGGATGGACCTTGAACACATAATGCTAAACGTGGTAAGTCAGACAGAGAAATAACTTTACAGTATCACTTATATGTGAAATCTAAGAAAAGCAAACCTGTAAAAAACAGAGTAAAATGGTGGTTATCAGGGGATGTGAGGCGGGGATAAGACTGACAGTGTTTAAGAGTACAAACTTATAACGAGTAGTAAATAAGCCATAGAGATCTAATGCACAGTATACTGATACAGACAATAATATTGTACAGTTATATAATGTGATAAATATGGGTACAATGGCAATCACATTGCAATGTATAAATGTATCAAAGTAACAAGCTGTACATCTTAAATTTACACAATGTTACATGTCAAACTTATTCAATTAAAAAAAACCACTCTGATAACAATGAAAAATAAAAGAAAAAACTTATGTATTTGCAGTGGTTGGCAAACACTACGGGCCATACGGTCTCGCTCAGCTATTTCCCTGCCCTTCCAGTGACAAAGTAGCCATAGAAAATATATGTAAATCAATGAATGCAGCTATGTTTGTAGAAAAAATTTTTACAGAAAAACTGACTGGCCACAAACTTGATCTAGGTAAAGTTAGTCACTAAATTGTATGACATTTATCAGGTACTGAAATACAGAAGTCCCAGTATTTTCAAATTAGCAAACTGAATTTATTACTTTCACCTTGATTATCAATCTAATGATGACAACTTGAACAAAAATGTCTCTGTAGGGCTTCCCTGGCGGCGCAGTGGTTGAGAGTCCGTCTGCCTATGCAGAGGACACGGGTTCGTGTCCCGGTCTGGGAAGATCCCACATGCCGCGGAGCGACTAGGCCCGTGAGCCATGGCCGCTGAGCCTGCACGTCCAGAGCCTGTGCTCCGCAACGTGAGAGGCCACAGCAGTGAGAGGCCCGCGTACCGCAAAGAAAAAAAACAAAAAGTCTCTGTTTACTTTTATACTCAAAAAAGACAGCTAGTGGCGCAGTGTTTGGGAGTCCACCTGCCGATGCAGGGGGTGCAGGTTCGTGCCCCTGTCCGGGAAGATCCCACATGCCGTGAAGCGGCTAGGCCCGTGAGCCATGGCCGCTGAGCCTGCGCGTCCGGAGCCTGTGCTCTGCAACGGGAGAGGCCACAGCAGTGAGAGGCCCGCACAAAAAAAAAAAAAAAAAAAAAAAAAGACAGCTAAGAAAAATTCCATATTGTTCTAACCAAGCCTTTTAAAAAAAAGGCAAATCACAGATACTTAAGAAAGATTTCTATGTCGACTAAATGATAAACTAAAATAATTTTTCATCACGTAAAACAAATGTCAAACCGTGCTTAAAAAAAAATAACCCAGGGCTTCCCTCGTGGCGCAGTGGTTGAGAGTCTGATGCAGGGGACACGGGTTCGTGCCCCGGTCCGGGAAGATCCCGCATGCCACGGAGCGGCTGGGCCCGTGAGCCATGGCCACTGAGCCTGCGTGTCCGGAGCCTGTGCTCCGCAACGGGAGAGGCCACAACAGTGAAAGGCCAGCGTACCGCAAAAAAAATAAATAAATAAAAATAAATAAATAACCCAGACAAAAAAGTATAGTAAAATAAAGATAAGATATTTGTGAGTAGGATTTAAAACTTGTGAGTAAAACTCCTCAAGCAGTCAAAGAAGCCGATTTTCAGTGTATTAAATCTTCAAATAAGCCTAAATTCTGCTTAAAATCTTGACTAATACTTCAGAAATATTCTACAAGCAAAAGCTATAAGTATTCATCAAAGTACAAGAGCCTGGAATCTTTGAAATAAAAAAGAAATTTTAGTCTTACATCAAAACAGGATATTTCATTGCTAGACAACTGACAGACCAAAATTATCAATACATGGATAAACCCCAAACTGAGCCCCATGCCTGCCCATTTCAATTACTGTGACACATCCAAATGACACATTAATGTTATAATTAAAGAATCTCCTGATTCTTTACACTGAGAAATTTAACTCCCAGCAATTCTAGAATTACGAACAAAAAGTCATTCCTCAAGTGCTTTACCTCTCTACTTCACTTACACTAACTTTCAGCTAAACGACTTACAGAAAAGCAGGAGAAAAGGAAGGGGTAGGACAAAGAAAAGTGTAAACAGCAGAAGCAAGTTTTAAGAAACACAGTACCAGACAAATTTAATATTATAGTATCAAATGCATTAACATAAGCCAGAATCAAACATCTAAAGAAAACTATCTTTAGGCTTACTGAGTAACTTATGTTCCATCCACAGCGGAACTAAACCATGTTATCTAAAACCTTTTTCCAAAACACTTATAATCAAGATGACTTCCTGGTCTGTCAATGAAAAGAAGTTTCCTAATTTCATTTTAAGAATACTTCTGATATGAGGTGGTACTAACAAACAGTATCAAGGCAAGAAGACAGAATTCCACCTAAAAGCTTACTTAGAAAACTGCTATTAGAGAAGTGATTCTGCTCTGTGACCTTAAAGACACATCAGGATACATAAACAAGCAGAGAAGAGTTGCTAAAGACATCAGCTGTCAAGAAACTAGAGAAAGTTTAATCCTTTAAATAACATTACAAAGGATAACAAGTTGCCTATCCACAAAATGCAAAATGATACAACTGTTCCTGTTATCAAACAAGTTGGGTGGTTTTTCATACATTATTAAAAATAAGAAAGACTGGGAACCCTCATTAGGACACTCATTATTATCAATTTGGAGCTTTTAAATAAGCAAATGTCAGAATTCTTAACTAATGAGATATAAATAAGAAATACAGAGTGCTTAATTAAATGTTTTGCAAATTTGTATTCGGTTATATAATTTATTGCTCTTTAAATGTATTATTTGGCATATTTATAACATCTCACACTTGCTTCTTATTGTAATGATGTAAAATTTGGCTATGAGAACCAGTTAGGCCTGTAGAAAGCTGAAGCATTTGTTCCTTAAAACATACTGCAGCTATATGCCAGTAATTCTAGTTTATACAAGTATTTTTTTCAGCAATCTAAATCAATTTCATTGATTTACTCATCCAAACAATATTTGGGGCAACCAAAATCTAATATAGCAGACATATATGGAATAATTACGTCCAACATTTTATCAAAACAAACAACCAAAAAAAACAAAAAACCTCGAGTGTATATTTCATTCACAGAACAGGCTGAATTCAAATTACATATAAAACAAGAGTAATTGAGCACTAGAATTAAGTGTTACTACATTTAAGCATCTAAGATACAGAAATGAGCATCACACAAGGCTCCAAATTTATGCCGCAAATTTACCCCCCAATCCCAATTAACTAATAATAGCAATTTTAAAATTCATTGTTATTTTAACATCCTAAAATCTAAAGCAGAGATTCTCTAACTTTTAGTAGACTAAGAAGCACCTGGATTATTTGTAGGAAATACAGATCCTTTGGTCCCACCTTCAGAATTACAATTCAGGAGGTGTTGGGAGGTCTTGGGGGAGACGTGACCAAGAAATCCGCAGTTTTAGAACTCAGATAATGACTCTGATACTGGCCTGAAGTCTGTAATATGGAGCTAGAAAAAAAAAATAAACTTAACCAGAAATAGCAGTCCCCCAGCCCCACACCAAACCTTAGAAATTACAAAAAAGATACTCTTTTTTAAAAATGAAGTAATGGCAATGATTTCCTAGGGTGTGAGTGGGGCAGAAGACTGACTGAAAAGGGCAGGAGGAAACTTTCTGAGATAATGAAAATGTTCTATACCTTGATTTATGGTTGTATAGATGTAACTAGTGGATGGCAAATAGAACACCCAACCTCCAACCTTCACTCCCTCACCTGCCACCACTACAGATACTTCCTATGTGCTTCCCAAAGCCTCTCTTACAGCAGGTGTTGAAAAGTATCCACTTTCTTGACAAAAGGAATTAACATCACTGAAGCTGTCCTTACTCCTTGAATTCACCTTACTGCTTTGAATTCACCTTACTGCTTTGAATTCAGAAATGATGCCCACTGGAGAGGCAATTATAAAGCGATCACAAGAAAAAGAACAAAAAAAGTCACTGAGACACTGTGCCAAAACTGGCAGCAGCCTTCTTGTAAAGTGAGAAAAATAAACCCTGGGTTGTTTTTTTTTTAAACCATTGTTTTTGGTTCTGTAGGCAAATACATGCCTAATGATTCAACTACTAATTCCCTTTCCAACTCTCTTTTAAAAAGAAAGAAAACCCGAAAGCAGAGAGTACTTGGATAAAAAGTCTCAAATCCCAGAGTACTATTCTTTCACAAGCCTGTAAGAATGGCAATCAAAACCATAAAGACAAGTCCCATATCACAAAAACTAACTAGCCAAGGTCCTAGCCTTCAGATGAGGTTATGTTAATGGCAATAAGTTTCCTTGAGAATAAGATGCTTAGAATGGAGATGTGATAAAGACAGATAATCCACACACACCCTCTATCTCATCTGTCTACTCCCTCCCCATATCAATTCTTCAGATTCATTTATTTATCCAATAATGTATTCATGGGAACCCTATTACATGTTTTGCACTCTTCTAGGTGCTAGAAATTTGAAAATGAGCTATCAAATAAACAGCATGCTGAACTCTTGGGCATCTATGCCAGAGAAATGAAAACTATGCTCACGTAACATGCTCATAATATCCCCAAACTAAATAGTCTGGGTGGATGTTTAAACAAACTGTAAAAGTTAGGTTACTTATAAAAGGGTAACATGAGGGAACTGTCCAGTATCTTGACAGCAGTGGTGGATACACAAACTGACACGTGATTAAATTATATACACCTAAACACACACACATACACAAACACACAAACACATCTGGTAAAATCTGAAAAAATCGGTGCACTGCGCCCATGTCAATATGCTGGTTGTCATATACTGTAGTTTTTCAAAATGTTACCATTGGGATAAACTGGGTAAAGTGTACATGGGATCTCTTAGTACAATTTCTTACAAGTGCCTATGAACCTATGATTATTTCAATAAAAATCTAAAAGTACAATTTCTTACAAGTGCCTATGAACCTATGATTATTTCAATAAAAATCCAAACAAAACAAAAAAAAGCAAATGTGACACTTTGTAAACACCACAGAGCCAGCAGTGCTAGTGCAGCCGGCTCCTGCTGCAGCCTGAACTTGAGTGGAGACAAGGATGAGGGATGGCCCAAAATGCCAAGGAGTGCAGTGTGAACCGTGGCAGTGGGGGCAGAAAGGGGCTGTGATGCCTGGACACTCGCTGGAAGCCGGTGAGCAGCACCACTGCTCATCAGGAAATAACTGGCACCAACACTTGGCCAAGTGAGGAAAAACGGCTAACGCTCCTGGCTGCCCCCATAGTATCTACAGACTAGCCTCCCCTGCCACCAGGACAGGGGATAATGAGATCCCCTGGCAGCCGTCACTGGAAAAACTGGCATGTGCACCTTAAACACATTTGTCCATGTTCTTGTGTAGGGGGAAACAGCCCATGCCCTCGTAGGAGGAAAAATACCCTGGAACGAAGCGTAAGCACAGTGCACAGTAGGGAAGAGGAGCTAAGATGACCTTGCGGGTGTACTATTGTTGTCGTTTATGTTGATAAATGTATAACTAGTATTAATGGCTTAATTGATTGTACTTACATGCTTTTAAGTCAGGGGGTATCCTCTGCAGATCGAGGTGACAGTGCGACAAGCCCACAACAGCTCACCTGCTAGGCTTCCAGTTCTTTCCCATGTTATGTAATAGAAACAACAGAATCCCAGTAGGAAAAAGTTGAGGTAGAGACTTAATGGCTGCTGAAGTACACAGCGGTGTTATCCCAGTACAACATCGCCACCTGCCTGATCCAGCAACCAAGTACACTCCCTTTTTTTAGTTGGCAGCTACTAACCTGCTACCAGGTTCTTGTAACTGAACTGACCCATGGAGGCTTTGTGATTTTCCAGACCCACACTGGGATGAGTCAACTCAAATCTGATGATGAGCACGGTGGGAAGGGCCCGACAGGGCTTGCTAGTCAAGTGGGAATGGTATATTCCAGAATATGTTCCAGAATGGCCCTAGGAGCACCTTGTTTTTACCACTACTTTATCACCCACTCTACTGCCTGAAGCAATGCCACTGGTTCTATAAGCCCCTGAATCGCAGAGTTTCCTTTAAATGCCTGATTGATGGTTTGGCTAAAATGAAAAGTGATGGTGTCCGCTGGCCCAGGGCAGCTGCACAGCACCAACAAAAACTGTGGATGGACAAATCTAAGGACCAGTCAACACAGCAGGATAATGGAAAGCTGTCACCTCTACTTTGAGGGGTCACTATAACTGTGGACCAATCATGCCCATTCATTTATGTATTATCTATGGATGTTTCTGCACTACAATGACAGAGGTAATACATGTAGAATGCAGAGTTATCTTACAATCTGGCCTTTTAAAGAAAACTCCTGCTTTAGACAAATACTCCAAAGGACTAGAACTGTTAATATTTATACCGAAACTTGTCATCTGCCGATGGCCTTGCCAATGGTCTGTTTGCCATGAAGTAGACTACATACTGGCAGATTGCAGATGTCCCTGTTTTAGGGCCATGAGCTGTGCAAGCAAATCATGGCTGGTAACTGAAGAATCTGGGTCACTAATGCCCAAGGTAAGAATCCACCCACTGATGAGAATGACTGGAATCAAGCCACTGATCAGGCCTGCTTTTTGCCCTGCCTTGTACAGTGATTTCCATCTAAATCCATCAATTATAAATCTTTGCCCCATCTATTATCCATTGTTTCATATCACTCAAAGTATACACGATGTCATAATTTAAAAGCATAAATATACTACAGGTGCTGGGGTTAGTTGCTGAACTATCTATTAGGACAATATAGTTGACAGGATTGCTCAGATATTTGCCCTTTTTTCCTTATTTGTCCTATCAAATGTTGAGAAAGTGTTATTAAACTCAGTTTTAGGTGCATAGACATTTAAATCCTTCTGATAATTTGACTTGAACATTATGAAATATCTCTGGTAACAGTCTTTGTCTTAACCTCTATTTTACTTGATATTAATATAGTCAAATTTTTAATATTCTTATGTTTATTATTTGCATGACATACCTTTTAACATGCTTTCACTACCATCATATTAAAGATTCAAAGAAAATCTTTAATAGATAACTTGTTCCTTTAGTTTGAAGTTCTTTAGATTGGAATATATTAAAATTTAATATAATTATTTATATGATTCAACTTTGATGTACCATTTAATGTTGTTTTCTGTTTATCCCCTCTGTTTCTTGTGCCTCTGCTCCTCCCTTTCTGCCTACTTTTGAATTAATTGAACATTTTTTAGAATTCCATTTTATATGAAGTTTTGTCTTTTTAGGTGTAGCCCATTGAACCTTGAAATAGTTCCTTGCTCCCACCAAAGCACCAATGGTCCATTATGCTATAGCTATATGCATTACATGTATACAATATAAACCTGAGAAAATGTTAAAATTTCTTACATATAAAAATTATTTTAACATTAAATTTTAACATTCCTACATATTTTAAATGAATTAAAAGAAAGAGAAAAAAGGCTCTCTAATAAGAAATTGATCATTTCTCACATACTTCATTACTTCCAAGATATCTAAGTTTGCTCTGGTATCATTTCCCTGTGCATGATTTCTAGTGTGGATGTGCAAGGTTTATTGCTCACTCCTTCATTCTTAAATGATACTTTTGCTGGATGGAGAATTTTTGATTACCAGTACTTTTTTCTCTCAGTCCTGTAAACATGTTATTCCACTGCCTTCTGACTTCCATAGTTTCTGATGAGAAGTCAACAGTTTGTTCAAATGTTATTTCTCTGTATGCAATGTGTTATTTTCCTCTGGCTACTTTCAAGATTTGCTTTGGTTTTCAGAAAGTTTACTATGACATTTTTGTTAAACTTGTGTTTTGTCATATTCAATATTTTTTTTCAATAAATTTGGAAAGTTTTCCATCTTTATTTCTTCTTCTTTTTTTCTGCCTCATTCTCTCTGTATCCTCTCCTTCTACACAGATTGAGAGGAATTTTGCTCCAGGGTGGATCATATGCAGAGTCTCAACCATAGCTGATTTGTATGATTTTGATGAGGAGATCTGAACTTTGGAGCTGATATTTTAAAGAAATTTTAGAGTTAGAGGAGATGTTGTAATGTGTTGAGATCTTCAGGGATGTTTATATGGAGTAAATACATTTTACACATGAAGTAATCCTGAATTTGAAGGGTCAGAGGGTAGACTGTAGTGAGGTAAAGAGTGGCTCTAAAAAAGACACATCCAGACAGATCCTAATCCCTGGAACCTACATACAGTACATTATAGACCCCAAGAGTGACTATTACCTTATATGACAAAATATGTGATTAATTTCTAGATCTGGAGAAGTTAACCTGGATTATCAGTGTTGACATTAAAAGGAATCACAGGTACCCTTATAAGATACAAGGAGGAAAAGACACAGAGAAGAGGAGGAGGAAATGAGACCATAGAGGCAGATACTGGAGTGACGTAGCCATAAGGCAAGAAATGCTGAGGGTCACCAGAAGCTGGAAAAGGCAAAGAACAGATTCTTTGTTAGAACTCTAGAGGGAGTGCAGCCTCACCAGCACCTTGATTTTGGACCTTTGCCTTCCAGGACTGTGAAAAAATAAATTTCTGTTATTTTAAGGCAATTTGGTTTTGTTCTGTTATTTTAAGGTAATTTGTTATGACAACCACAGGAAAGAAATGTGGAGTAAATCTGTATATCGTCCAGAACAATGTGAATTTAATGTTGTGGACTGCCTGTAACTGAGGTTGCTGGATAAGCTTATGTTAAGATTTTCATAAACTGCCAAACTATCTTCCAGAGTGGCAGCACCATTGTACATTCCCAACAGCACTGTACGGAAGATCGAGTTCCTCCACTCACTGACTTTTTGAGAGTTCCTTAAAATGTGTTGTAGATACCAGACAACTTGTATCTAATCCAAAGGGTTCCTCCTATGTTTTCTTCTAAAAGCTTTATAATTGTAGATTTTATATTTAAATGTGATCCAATTTCAGTTTATTTTTATATATGGGATGAGATATGGATTAACTTTTTTTTTTTTGGCACATCAATACCCAGACAGTCTATTACTACCATTGTTGACTAACTTGTCTCCACTTTGCACCTTTGTCAAAAATCAATTGTACATATGTATGGAAATGTTCCTGAATGTTATTTAGCTTTAATAAGTCTTATTATCAGGTAGTGGTAACCCTCCAACTTTGTTTTTATTTTTCACTATTATTTTGCCCAGTATAAGTCCTATGTACTTCCATATGAATTTGAGAATTAGCTTGTCAATTTCTATCCAAAAAATTTTTTTTTAAATCCTGCTGGGATTTTGATGGAGATTGCAATGAATATATAAATCAGTTTGGACAGAAATGATATTCTAACAATATTAAGTATTCCAGCCCAAGAATATGGTTTAACTCTTTTATTTATTCAGGTCCTTACTCTCAGCAATGTTTTATAGTTTTAGAATATAGTCTTGCACATGGAATAGTCACTATTTTAAAATTTTAACTAATTTTTTTTAAATCACCAATTATTTTTTCCTAGTATGTAGTACCCTGAAGCCTTGTTAAAATCACATATTAGTTCTAACTTTTTTTGTGGTATCCATTAGATTTTCTACATGTCATCTTTAAATAAACATAATTTTACTTCTTCCTTACTAGTATGATGTCGTCCTTCCTGTGGCTGCAGATTTCTCTGCAGATCTCAGGGGTCCTTTCTTTGCAGCTTTCATCTCTCTGGTGCTCTGTCCTGAGAACTCGATGATCTTTGTCTCCCTGGACTCTCATCAACAAAGGGAGTCTACTAGGCTCCATCTGGGTTCCCCCTTCCTGCATCATGGACTCTTTTTTCCTGAACTGATCATCAGCTACTATCAATTAATAATATTAAATAGCTAGATACTTTCCCCCTTGAGTATTAAACATACTAATCATACCATTTTGCAGGACTGCTCTGATAAAGTAAAAGTAACACGTATGCAGAGGTTTCAAAAGCAAGTTTACCATTTATCAAAATTAACATGTTAAGTACAAAAACTACTTGTGTCTGCTTCAGTAAGACTTTACAGAAGTATATTTTTAAAATATTGTAAGGTCTTACTATATACAACTTCATTGATGAAAACTAAGAATATTTTTCTAACTGCATATGTACTTTATGAGGAAAATTACTGTCAGATGCAGAGGATATCCCAAGTCACAGATCACAAAACAAGTTAATTCAACATAATTAGATCCACATATTTGATTTTTTTTCTTGCCTGATGAAAGTGCCCTCAGAATCCTTGGAAGATTCCAGAAGGACATGATTTTAAAATACTCAAAGACAGATAGATCACTTGCCATACAGATTTCAACATCGGTGTTAAATTTTATATATCATTTCAAAATTACTTTCAGTAGAAGTTTATAAAAATTAATTTTATGGTCATTAATTGAGTTTCCTTAGATCTTGATGTTTGATGTTTAAAATTTCCAGTCTCCTAAATTACAGGGTGTGAAATAGAAAAACATAATTTTAATAATGTCTATTTGGTTTTCCTACCTGTTAAACAGGAATAGCATTGTCACTAGCAAACATGATTACCTACAAACATTTGTCCATGTGCAGGGCACTGTTCTACAGATGAGAGACACCAAGAAGCTTAAGCAAGATCTCTATTTCCGGTTGGATATAAAGGTAATTTAAGTGACAAATAATTCTAATGCAAAAGAGGTATCAAAAATAGGTGTAAAATTTTTTTTAAAGGTGTGGGTGCTTAAAATAATTCTAGTAGATTGTAGCTGAGGTACAGCATATCAGTAAGTAGGGAGGGCAGGACAGGGATTAAAAAACCAGAGTTAAGAAATAAAATGTGCCCTGTATTGTACAACACAGGGAATATACCCAGTATTTTTAGTAACTATAAATGGAACATAACCTTCAAAAATTGTGAATCACTGTGTTGTAACATATAATATTGTACATCAACCATATTTCAACGAAAAAGAATTTTTTAAAAAGAAATAAAATGTGCCCAGCAGCATGTAGAAATAGTAAATCTTTACCTAAAATGCTCACCTAATTAAAAACTTCCATGCAAAAGAAACAGAAACAAATGGTTACTAAATAAGAGTAAGCAAGTTCATTGTACCAGAAAGTTAAGGACAATGTCAAAGAATAATGGAGATAGGTCAAAAGTACATAGATGTCAAGCTAATAGGCTCCAACTGGTCAAATCTGGGATATTTTGAGTATTAAAATAATTATTGAATGACTATAACTCATTTAATAAAGAACCTATTCAATCAAATGATAAATGTAAATAAAAGAAGTAATACAAAGCTTGATGAGGAATAGGATATTTACATAGTTTTAACTGACTTCCCTTAACCCACTATCCGCCCAGGGCACAGCATAGAGGCAGCAGACTAAAATGTCCTTCTCCCAATCTTCCCCTGAAAGAAGTACATTTGCATACTTTAAAGACCACTGCCAGCTTCCTATCAGTCTGCATCTAGGTGCTGAGACACACACCACACTAACAAAATGAAATATGATCATCCCAATAGATGCAGAAGAAACATTTGACACAATTCAACATCCATTCATAATAAAAACTCAATAACGTGGGTATAGAGAGAATGTACCTCAACATAATAAAGGCCATATATGACAAGCCCACATCTAACATCATACTCAATGGTGAAAAGCTGAAAGCTTTTGCTTTAAGATGTGGAGCAAGACAAGGGTGTCCATTTGTGATTCTTTTATTAAACACAGTACTGGAAGTACTAGCCAGAGCGCTTAGGCAAGAAAAAAATAAACAAATAAAAGGCATTCAAACTGGAATGGAAGAAATAAAACTGTCTCTATTTGAAGATGACATGATCTTACATATACAAAAACCCTAAACAATACACCAAAAAACTGATAAAACTAATAAACAAATTCAGTAAAACTACGGGATACAAAATCAGTTCTGTTTCTTCACACTAATAACGAACTATCAGAAAGAGAAATTAAGAAAGTAATCCCATTTACAATTGCATCAAAAAGAATAAAATACGTAGGAAAATTTAACCAATGAGGTGAAAGACCTGCACACTACAAACTATAAGACATTGATGAAACAAACTGAAGACACAAAAAAATGAAAAAATAATCCATGCTCATGAATTAGAAGAATACTGTTAAAATGTCCATACTACCCAAAGCAATCTACAGATCCAATGCAATCTCTATCAAAATTCAAATGGCATTTTTCACAGAACTAGAACAAAAAATCCTAGAATTTGTAGGAACTACCAAAGACCCCAAATAACAAAAGTGATCATGACAAAGAAGAACAAAGTTGGACGCATCAAGTTTCTGGATTTCAAACTATATTATAAAGCTAAAGTAATAAAAACATCATGGTATTGGGGTACAAACAGAAGCTAGCAGTACAGCAAAATAAGAAAGTAAAAAAAAGGAGGTATTATTAACAAAGAAAAGACTACAACTATCACTTGTATAGGTATACATTGTTTTAGAGTTCCGACCTAATGTAACAAGAAAAATAAAATTGAAAACAGTCAAAAGTTATCATAATTGTCAGAAAGTATGTTCTACTTATAAAATCCAAGAAAATGTTACAGAAGAAGTATTGGATCTTACAGTAGAGTCTAACAAAGCAGGAAGATACAAATTACAAATCTAATACAAAACAATCCATAGTTTATGATACCTCAGCAATAAATAACATTGGATGCAAAAATTCTACATTTAATGATGTGAATTCTAACTGTATTAAAATGTAATTTCAATGCAATCCAAATAAAAAACTTCAAAATATTCTTTATATAACTCAATAGGGTTACTCTAAAATGCATTTCAATGAGAAAATGCCAAAGAATAGCTGGGAAAGTTTTTGAAAATGAACAATAAATCTGCTAAAGTAAGTAAAACAGCATAATGTTGGTAAAAGGTACTGATTTATTTTTACTTTCTATTAGAGGAATTTTTTTGTTTTTTGGCCACGCTGCACAACTTATGGGATCTTAGTTCCCCAACCAGGGATCGAACCCAATCCCCCCGTGGTGAAAGTGCTGAGTCCTAACTACTGGGCCGCCAGGGAATTCCCTAGAAGAATTTCCTGATATACACTAAGTGCAGAGATTGCTTTAATGAACCACTAATATCAGCATCACCCAGCTTTGCATATTGTGCTCAATCTATCTCTTAGTTTGTTTTGTTTTACCAGAATATTCAAAGGCAAACTAGAGATATCATATCATATTGTTTCACCAATAACTACTTCAGCATGACTTCAGGTTATATGCCTAATAGATGAGGGCTTTAAAAAAAAAAGTAACACAATTACAGACCCAGCAAAATAAACTGGTTAAAATCATGTAACTCCCAGTTCAAGGTCAATTTTCTGTGTGTCAAAAATGTCTTTTTTATACCTTGTTTAAATCAGGCTCTAAACAAAGTTCACATATTGAATTTAGTTGGTAAATTGATATGTCTTTTAAGACTCTTGTAATCAATATAACCATATCCCTACTTGTCATGTATTTGTTCTTTTATCTAACCAACACTCCCTTATGTCTAGGTTATTTTAAAGCAAATTCCACACTCTTGTATGAATCACAAAAAAATAAGGATATTAAATTCCTTAATGGTATCTACTAAGCCAAATGTTCAGATCTCACCATTTGTATGAAAAATGTATTTTCATACTTGATTTGTATGAAACAGGATTCAAACAAGGTCCACACCTTCTACTTAGATATTATTCTCTAAAATTACTTCTAAGCCCTGCCACACAGCCTGGTTTTTGTAATGAACTTCCCACATTTTAGATTTCACTAGTTGCACTCTCATGGTATTTAACTTGTCCCTCTATCTATGTATTTTGTTTAATGTGCTAATTAACAAAATTAATTAGCCGGTTTGCAAGGCAGAAATAGAGACACAGATGTAGAGAATGAACGTATGGACACCAAGGGGAGAAAGTGGGATGGGGTGGTGGTGGGATGAATTGGGAGATTGGGATTGACATATATACACTAATATGTATCAAATAGATAACTAATAAGAACCTGCTGTATAAATAAATAAATAAATTTTTTTAAAGAAGTGCTCATTGTATCTAGTGGCTGAATTAAATTCAGGTTTAATTTCATAGATGATGTTGTATACATCCTAATTACATCATATTGGGAAGCACATGATATAGGTAAGACTGTTCCACATTGCTAACATTAAGACTCATTAGCCAAAACCACAGAGATGTTTGTTGCCTAGGTACATTGTTTCATTAGAAATAGCAACACAGTGATTCTTATATTTCTACCTTTTTTAAAAACTGAGGTACAACTGACAGTGACATTAGTTTCAGGTGCATACCATAATGACCAACAAAATAAGTCTAATTTCCAACATCTTTTATTCTGACATGCTTCAATAAGGAAAAACCTTCCCTCATCAACTACTTGGTCATCTTATTAAATTGATACAAGAAAGGCAGGGTACTTTCTCTTTAATTATCAATTTTTAGAATAATGAGTTTGCAAACAAGCAACATACAGTAATGTCCAATACCTTGTTTTTAAGTATCATTATAAATCATGGGTTTATATATATTAAAGATGTTTCATTCTATTATAGAAAATTTAATGCAAAGTCATGAAAAACAACATTTTAGACTACTGGGAAAGAATGGACTAGTCAATAAATGTTGCTGGGTCAATGAGCTATCTTTCAGAATAAACTATATACAGAAGTGTACTGGTATATGCATACCCACAGGCTCTGTGAAAGAGTATTTGGGATTTAAGGCTATTAAAAAACATCTCAGTATCTACCAAGTGATACTAAGAGTATTAAATACATGTAATACACTCGGCATGGTACTTAATTCAAATGCTCATTAAATTATATATATGGATGTGTGTGTATGCATGTGTGTGCGCATGCACGCGCATGCATATGTGAGCAGTGATGTGCTGGTAAATGTTAAAAACTGGCTCCCTAAAGAAAAAATAGCCCTGATTTTTAGTGTTGCTGATTTCCATTGCGTAACCACTCCTAACGTGGATGATTTCAATCTACCAATATAATGTCACTACATCCAGAATTGGGGCTAGATGTGCATAACTGATTCTCACTAGCAACTGTGAGCTGGCTCCAGCATACCACTGAATATTATGCATATAAGTTATATACATTATAAAACTCGATTATTTTCTGGTATATGTGAATATGTATGTATTTACATGTATGTGTGTGTGTATGTATGCATGTATAGAATCAAAATGCCTAGGAGAAGGTCTGGAGAGATGGCTATCATATGGATGACAGCGTTTCCTCTGAGGCTAGAAATGGTATTACGGTAGGGGGAGAAGGAAAAATGGAACTTCTGTCTTATCAACATTCATTGAATTGTTTACCTACTGCTTATATATTTACTGGATCAAAAAAGGATAAAAACTCTTAATTATCTGACCCAGTCCAAAGAACAATATGACCTCACTAACATTAACGTTAAGCTCCAATATGATACAAATAACCAGCTGGATTAGATGTCATATTACACAAAGAAAACATCTTCTGAAAAATATACAACTTACTTTGGCTTCAGTTTCTCCCCTGTGAAGAGTATACAGATGATGGACAGCACTTTGTGATGAGGACCAAGGATGAGTCAAAATTTGGAAGACATGGAAGTCATGGCCAAGGGTATCTGTCGTGACTAGAAGCATTCCTAAAGGACACACCAAAAAAGGGTAAAAATATAAACCATTATGTATGTGGATGAAATATTTTCACAAAGCATTAATCATGATTTAAAATATTACCAAAAGGAAAAAAATGACCAAATATATAAGAAACTTCCCAAAATAAAAAAATTAAAACGCAGGATCTTTTTCCTACGGGAATACAAAACCTAACACCACATCAGTATACAAGCATAGTGACATACTACATATCCAGGTTTTGTGATGTTCTCATACAACTGGTAGAGAAAAGTTTAAATGCCTGAATTTACAGAGTTCACAAGCATTTTCAGATAGCAAATCTGATAACAAAGAATGCAAAAGACTTTCCTCCATGGAATTAAACCCACTTCCACTTTTTCCATTTCTCAAAACCTGAATTATAAGTTCCAATTTATCTACTACTACAACTAGTAATATCCTACTCAATTCACCAGTTTAAAACTTGTTTCTACTCTAGCATAATATTTACCTAAATCCCTAACAGTGTCTTTCACAAAGCAAATTTTGATGAGATGTCATAGCTAAGAATTCTGTGCCCAACACAAGGTCACAAAAATTTTGTTTTCCTGTCCAATTTCTCAGTTTTGTATTTAACCTTTAGGTCTATCATCCATTTTGCGTTAAGTTTTGTATAAAGTGTGAGGTATAAGACAAATTAAATTTTTTTGCAAATAATGTCCAATTGTTTCAGCAGGATTACTTGAAGAGACTATTCTTTATCCATTAAATGTTTAATCTACTCTAAATCCACTGTCAACATGCCAAAGGTCAACTGGCTATATTTGTGTAGTTCTTTTTCCGGAAGTTCTATTCTGTTCCATTGATTTCTATGTCTATACTTTCATTAATACCACACTTTCTTATTTTACGGTAACTTTGAGGGAAACTTTGAAATCAAGTAAAGCAAGTCCTCGTTTTCTGACCTTTTTCAAGATTGTTTTAGCTATTCCAATTCCTTTGCCTTTCCAAACACCGATTTAGCTTTTTGATATCTACAATGGTGATAATGGACATCTTAACAATATTGATTCTTCTGATCTATGAACACCTCATACTTCTTTAATTTTTTAAAAATTTATTTTATTTATTTATTTTTGGCTGTGTTGGGTCTTCGTTGCTGTGCATGGGCTTTCTCTAGTTGTGGCAAGCAGGAGCCACTCTTCTTTGAGGTATGCAGGCTTCTCATTGCAGTGGCTTCTCTTGTTACAGAGCACGGGCTTTAGGCATGTAAGCTTCAGTAGTTGTGGCATGTGGGTTCAGTAGTTGTGGCTCGCAGGCTCTAGAATGCAGGCTCAGTAGTTGTGGTGCACGGGCTCCTTTGCTCCATGGCATGTGGGATCTTCCCAGACCAGGACCCGAACCCATGTCCCCTGCACTGGCAGGCGGATTCTTAACCACTGCACCACCAGGGAAGCCCCAACACCTCATTTTCTTGATATGTGTGTTCTCTGACTTCTTTTTTCTTGTTCAGCACATTGATTATAAATATATTTTCTTAGAGTTACTATAAATGGTACTCTATTTCAATTATCAATTTTTCCTTGTTAGTATATAGAGATATAATTGACATTTATATATACATGTGTGCATACCTATATAGTCTGCCAATTCTAGGAGTTTTTATGTAGATTACATGGAATTTTCTTTCCAAACATATAATATGTGAATAGACATAGTTTGATTTTTTTCCTTTCCAAACCGCACGCCTTTTTTTTCTTTTCCTCGACTTACTACATTTGCTGAGGTAAACAGGAATGGTGAGAAGCAATATTCATGCCTTGTTTCATATTTTAGGAGAAAGTATTCAATCTTTAAGTATGATGCCAGCTGTAGATTTTTTGTAAATGCCCTGTATCAAGTTAAGGACATTCTTTTCTACTTGTAATTTGTTGAGAGTTTTAAATAATGAACAGATGTCAAATTTTTCTAGTGCTTTTCTGCACCTATGAGATGATTACCTCGTTTTTCTTCTTTGGTCAATTAATATGGTAAATTTTAATAATGAAAAGTTATCAAGTGTGGAACAATCTTGCATTCCTGGGATAAACTCCACTTGGTCAAAATCCTTTATTATATGCTGCTGCACTGAATTAGCTAAAATTTTGTTGATTTTCGTGACTGTGTTCCTGAGGGATATTGATTTGTAGTTTTCTTTTCTAATAATGTGTTCGTCTATTTCTGGTATCAGGGTAAAGCTGGTCTTGTTGCAGAATGTTCCTTTTATTTTCTAGAAGAAATACTTAAATAAATTTCCAGTAGAATTTGCCAGTAAAACTATTTGGGCCTTTGTGTGTGTGTGTGTGAAGATTTTTAGATATTTATAATAATTTAATTTCTCTTTAATTTAAATTTTGTTAATTTAAAATGTAAAATGTAATTTTTCTTCTTGGAGTAATTACTCTCTATAACTCAAGGATACCGTCTGTAGGGTCTTTAGCACACTTTTTCATTCACGATATCGAAAATTTGTGTCCTTTCTCTTCTTTTCTTGGCAGTCTAGCTAGATCTTTTCAAGGAAACCATTTTGGTGTCATTGGTTTTCTCTTTTCCATTTCACTGATTTCTCTCATCTTCCTCCTTTTGCTATAATGAACTTCTACTACTATATCCTTCATTTTACTTGCTTGAGTTATATTTCCTCTTTCTTTTTTCAAGTTTCTTAAGGTTGAAGCTTAGATTACTGTGTCAGGAAGATATGTTTTTTAGTTTCCAAATGTTTGGGTATCTTCCAGGTATCATTCATATGTTGATTTCTAGTTTAATTCCATTACGACAAGAAATTAGTTTTATGTCTCAGAATGATATATCTTGGTAACTGTTCAATGTACACTTGAACACCTGGTGTGTCTTATCAGTGTCAATTTAATTTAATTGATAGTGTTATTTGGATCTTCAACATCCTTACTTATTGATTGCCGGCTTTCGTGTTCTATTACTGCGTAGAAGTCAACATCTCCAAGCATAATCATAAGTATGCTTTTTTTTTCCCAGTTATATAAGCTCCCTAAATATCAGACCTTTTTTTTTATATATAAATTTACTTATTTATTTATTTATGGCTGTGTTGGGTCTTTGTTGCTGAGCACAGGCTTTCTCTAGTTGCAGTGAGCGGGGGCTACTCTTGGTTGTGGTGCACGGGCTTCTCATTGTGGTGGCTTCTCTTGTGGCGGAGCACTAGGCTCTAGGCATGCAGGCTTCAGTAGTTGTGGCACGTGGGCTCAGTAGTTGTGGCTCGTGGGCTCTAGAGCACAGGCTCAGTAGTTGTGGCGCACGGGCTTAGTTGCTCCGCGGCACGTGGGATCTTCCAGGACCAGGGCTCAAACCTGTGTCCCCTGCATTGGCAGGCAGATTCTTAACCACTGTGCCACCAGGGAAGCCCCAGACCTACTTTTTTTTAAGTCCATACACACTTAGGATTATTATGAGTTCTTGGTGAATTACCTCTTTTATCATAATGTCCCATTTTAACCCTAATATTTCCCTTGTTCTGAAGTAAACTTTTTCTGATATTGATATCACCACTTCTGTTTTGCTTTGATTGGTATATGCATGGTATACACTTTTTAATTATTTTGCTTTCACAATCAATATATTATAAAATGACTGTGTTTTGGACAATCATCGGGATCTAGTTCTGGGTTTTTTTATTCCAATCTCAGACTTTTAATTGCTGTTTGTACATCATTCACATTTAGTGTGAATTATGGTTAGGGTTGAATTTACATCTACCATTTTGTTATTTTTTTATTGTACCCTTTTTTCTGATTACACCCTTGGTTTTTTTTCCTTTTTTAAAAATTTTTGTTTTATATTGGAGTATTGTTGATTCACAATGTTGTGTTAGTTTCAGGTGTACAGCAAAGTCATTCAGTTATACCTATATATGTATCTATTCTTTTTCAAGTTATTTTCCCATTTAAGTTATTACTGAATATCGAGCAGAGTTCCCTGTGCAATATATAGGTCCTTGTTGGTTATATATTTTAAGTTGTACCCTTGTTTTTGATTTTTGTTTATTTATCTGCTCTTGCTTCCTTCCCATTTTTGGATAATTTCACTGTTTTTAATATCCAATTTTAATTTGTCTATTGGTTTTTACTAGTTGTTCCAGAGATTATAATACACATATTTAAATTTGTGTGTGTTTGTTAATATTTTGTCCAGAATTTTTATTTGTTTTCTGTGGGAAACAGAAGCAGAATCATATTTTTTAATTCCTAAAACTTTTCTTTGCTGAAAGAAAAGATTATGAAAGAATATTAAGCACCTGTGGAAAGATAAAATAGGCATTTATATGGGAAGATGAAGTATATTTGAGTTTGCTATTTATTGGCTAATATAAGGTATAGCTCTAGTCACTACATTAGATTAAAACATAGCAATATTAGATGACAGTGTCTTGGCTATTTCCAAGAGAATACATTTTAGATGATGAAAGTGTCATTTATTGAGATTTACTTCAAATCTCTTTAACATTTTATATAACACTGCCACCCACTCTATGCCTAGCTATCATCATGAGGTCACTGACATACTTAATATTCTTTCCATATTGTTGTTGTTATTCAAACAATAAATTTCTAAGATGGGACATGTTCTTTTTTGTGGACAGTATTTGACTCCTACTTTTTGCTTAGTTACGGTAAGTTTGTATTATCACAATTCTACTGCTATGTTCCAATTCCATATTCCCACAAATTATTTTCTGCATATGACAAACAATTCAGTGGAAACATTCTAACAGCAAATGTGATGAACTTATATTTATATATTACTCATCTACTGAACATAAACTTCACTTGGTTTCTTTTATTAGCATATCAATATTTTACTCATAATTAGCATTCAAATAGTAGTCCCTATTAAGCAAATCAAAACTATTATTGTCTTGCATATGAAAAATAATCACAGATGGAAACTTTTCAACGTGCTCCTAGTTTTTCAAACTGACATCAATATCTGTTTGGTTTCTAATATGCAAAACAAATTGAAATTTTTAGAGAATTAGTCCTTTGAAAATTTATCCTTATTATCGCCTGTGTATCCTGTCTCAAAAGTTTTCTTTTTCCACTTCTCCATGCAAATGTGGCTTCTATAATCCAACAATGAGCTCACTTTTTTGACAAAACTTTAAAACAATTTTTTTTTAATTTTTAAAAAGTAGAGAGAAAAGGAAGAAATAGCTAGTATAGTACTATAACAATAACATGCTTTCTTTTAATTTATAATTTCCTCTTTTGCACATCTGCTGGGAGAAATGACAAGCTTCTTTTTTCTAGAAAACAAGTTAAAAAGCAGATATACATAAAAGGAAAGACTTGTACAGAGTAGACTGTGGCTTGAGAACTATTTATGCAGCATCAGAAGACTAAACCAGACTCTAGCCTGGCCATAAACTAAACCCACGCCCCAGATGAGGTGCCAAGCCACAAAAAGCATTTGCGTCATCTGGGAATACAAGGAAAAGAAGGACTTCTAATTATAGGGCCTGGAAGCGGAAGCCTAGAGTGATTAGCTGTTTAGGCGCTGCTGTATGTTTATCTGGAAGCTTCCTCTCCTTCACTCTCAGCCTTAAGTTTGATAGATGAGCGTTAGCATTAGAGGGTGGGGACTAAAGCTGCTGACGGTACATGGTGTTCTCCAAAATCTGAGGTAGCTGGAGACTGAACATTAAGGCTTTTGCGGCCTCATAAGAACATAAGTCTTTTCAACTGGGCGTCAGCTGGTTAACCCGAAAGGCAAAATTAAAGAGTAGCAAACCTTGACTGGGCATATGCTATAAAATCTTGGAAACATGAGTAGGGAAGCCTTTTTTGCTATATACTATTTATAACACCTACCTAATTGTACGGTTCTTTATCAAATACACACATATGAACTGGAAGACAAATTACGAGCTATTCACACTCTCTCCAAAAAGAGACATATGCTGGGTCATATAGAAATCTTTACAGGAATTCAGATTAATCACTCATAAAATAATTGTATGTTTTAGTATTAACTCTTGTGAATTTAATACTTCCCCATCAATACTTATACAGATGGAAACTTAAAAATTATTAAAGTTTGTAATCTTTAAGTGTCCTAACATCTTCATTTAAATAATTATTTTCTTCCTTTCATTTTGCATCATGAAATTGTTAAGCTTCTAAAGACATCTTTGGCCATATCCAATAGGTAAATATTCTAGTATTCATTACTTTCAACAGTTTATTCATCCAACAGACATAGAGGAAAAGTGGTAAATGTCTATGTATATCCTTACTGTTCCAAGTGGCTGGATATATTTCTTGTCACAAGCCAGAATAATTTTTAAACTGTATTAACCTTTATTAATGTGTAATTTATATAAAACACACTCATTTAAAGTGTACAGTTTGATGACTATGACAAGTATGTATACCTCTGCAGCTACTACCATAATCAAGATAGAGAACATGTGAAAAAATTCCCTTGTGTCCACTTGCAGTCCATCCCCTCCCCATTGCCTGGCCCCAGGCTACCACTGATTGGCTTTCTGTCATTATGAATTAATATTGCCTACTTGAGCATTTCATGTAATGGAATCATGTAATATTTTGCTAAACCTATTCACTACAAGTAAGAGTAGTCCGTGCACTTATTTATATTATTGAGTAGTGTTCCATTATATGGATATATGACAATTATATATCCATTAAGCAGTTGATTCTTGTTTTTGGCTGTTGTGGAGATTCAAGTACAAGTCACTCTGTGGACATATATTTTCATTTCTATTAGGTGAATATTTAGGAGGGGAATTGCTGGGTCATATGTACACTTAACTGTATAAGAAACTGGGAAAACGTTTTTCCAAAGCGGCTGTATCATCTTACCTCCCCATGAACTCCATAATTTTGCAACATTTGGTATTGCCACTCTTTTTAAATTTAATCACTTCAGTGAGCACTTGGTGGTTTCTTGTGGTTTACATACGCTATGTTCCTTGGTGATCAGTGATGTTGGGGTGCTAAGTGGCTATTTACATATTTTCTTTTGTGACATGATTGTTCAAATCTTTTGCCCATTTTAAATTGTTTGGTCTTTATTTTATATACATTTAAAGTATATTTATATTACATTATAAAATACATATAAACTTATATATGTGTATATTTATCTCAAATATTTTCTCCCAGTTTATGGCACCCCACTTCATTTGCTTAACCGTATGTATCCCAAAAGGTTTAATGAAGACCAATCTGACGGTTTGTTTTTTTGGTGTCCTATCTAAGAAACCTTCCCCTATCCCTCCTGGCACAATAATATAATCCTTCTGTTTTCTTTTTGAAGGTTTATAGTTTCAGGTTTTAAATTAAGTCTATGATTGATTTTGAGTTAAATTTTTGTGTATGGTGTTAAAGAAAAGTTTATTTTTTCCCAAATGGATATGCCAGGTGCTCTAGCACCATTTGTTGAGAAAACTATGCTATCCCTAACAAATTACGTGACGCTTTGGTCTAAAATCAAGTGACCATAAGTGTTTGATCAATTCCTGGATTCTATTCCATCCATCTATGACTATATTTACCCAAAACCATCTTTTCTACATTACTGTAGATTTATCAAGTAAGTGAGAAATTTAGGTAGTTTCAGTTTTTAAAATTTACTCATCTTTTTCAAGATTGATTTGACTATTTTAGATCCTCTGAATCTCCATATTATTTTAGAATAAGCTTCCATTGATTATTTTTGGTTTAAACATTCGCTTTTAATAAAGCTAACTATTAGTGAACAATATCAACACAAAACACTCACAGGATATCAAAGCACAACAGTGATAAAACATTTTTATGAAAACATGTTTTCTACCATAATTGAATTAATGAGTTTTCTCACCATATAATTAATTGTAACATCACAACATAGAAGGTCACTAGGATGGCAAAAATGTAAAATTTTTAGATAAAGCAGTTACCTTGGGAACATTCTTATGTACCAACACAATGCTACCATCCTCAAAGAAAAATTATATACACAGATACAGATAAACACACACGCGCACACACACACACAGCAATACTAAATTAATGTCACAGACAATCATTGCTACAAGTTCATAATAAAATACATTGCGAATTGAGGCTAATAGGATTTTGGTAGACAGATCAGTCTGCTTAGAAGACATATTTTATGTATTAAGCCTGTAAGATATAAATTGAAAGGTAAATTTGGAAATTTAGGAATTTCCAAAGGAATGCCATTTGATGTACTTCACAGATGTATGAAACAGAACTTTAAAATTTTCTGGTTGGAGTTTATGTGTGTGTGTGTGTAGATATATATATAGTTAGAAAATCACCAAGCTATACACTTAAGATTTGTACAATCTGTACCATATAACTACAGTTCAATAAAAATGAAGATGAACCAAAATAATAACAAGAGTGAGGAAACAAGATAACATTGGTGGTTTTATCTACAGTGAAAGAAGAGAGGGAAAAGATAAAGATGCTAAAGGGAGAAGTTAGAGAGTTAAAACACTAGCCCTATGGGGGAAAAAAAAAACACCAAAAAATAAAGAAAGAACATAGCAGTCATAGAGAGATGTATAAGAAATACAGATACATAGTGAGGAGTCAAGAAAGAGGTCTACAAGTCTCAGATGTTCAGCGTGGCCAAATGAGTGGTCAAAGCACCATTATTCATGAATTCCACTGTGTATATATGAAAATATAACAGATTTCATTCAGGGTTCTAACGGGAGATCAGAAACGATGTAACATAATGATTAGATGGAAGATAAAATTTGGTCATCACTTAACACTTTTATTTTGGGTATATTTGCAAACGTAGCAAATATTAGAAAATAGGTCTATATCTATATAGACAAATACAATGGCTTCTTAGCCCATCAAAAAGATATGACTTAAAAAAAAAAAAGATATGACTTGAAAAAAAGAGAGACCAATAACAAGAACAATAAAAAACCTCCCATGAAATAATGGAGGTATGGGATTGGGGGGAGTGAACTTAGTTCATTTTTAATTAAATAATAATTTTATTTTTTCTATGCTATTGGTAAGACTTTGTTAAGATTATATTTATTAATTTTGAATAGACTGCTGCTTTCACATTTTCCTTCTCTTCCTCCATTCCTGCACCCACTCCCATCCTTTCCCACAATAGGCACCCACCATACTGAATTTAATATATGTCCTTTGAAATATGCTTATCCTTGAAAAATACTTAAACTGTTTTCAGAGTACTGTTCAAAATGTTGAATAAAAAAATATTTAATATATGGCAAGAATATAGACCAATCTGAAAGAGGAAACTGAAACAAGCCCGAAGCTAGGGGAGGGCCAGAGCATTCTAGAAGAGTGGAAAGGAGAAGGGACAACAATATTCAAGTACTTTACTGTTTTAAAGTTGTCCTTTAAAAAGTTTAATTCAACCTTGGCTACTTTGCCTGTATGTACTTGGTTATAGATATCCTTCTTTACCTTCTTCAAAATTTAATACTGGGTCTATATTGTTGTTGTAGCTACAGTGTTACAGGCATATATATTTACTTCATGTTTTTACACAGTATGCCACTGTATGCATTCACATCTTTCATTAGTTCATTCAGTATTAATTGAGCATCTTTGCTGTGGCAGTGGTGGCAGTGAAGGAGCAGGGCCCCTCCTTACTAATGGACATGCAGGATTCCAAAGCTGGATTAGCACTTTCGTGGGCTCTGGACAATTTTACCTTCGTGGACCCCCCCAACCTCTCCAGGAAAAAAATATTTTATGACTACTGTTGTTGGTTTTAAATGTGTATTAAGGTATTCTATCAACCTAAAAGTTTATATATATATATATATATATATACATTTTTTTTTTGCATTTAAAAGGAATGAAACGTTTTGGTGGGACCCTAAAATTATTGTGGGCCCTAGGCATGGTGCCTACTGTACTTTATGGCACATCAAACCTGAAAAGTTTGACTCTCATACAAGCCTAGCACCACAATGAACAGAGCGAAGACAACAAATTCTCCAAGGAGCAATCCATTACATGAGTAAAAGACATCACTTCACAAGATGAAAAAACAGGAGAGTAACTACAGACCTCTAATGGAAACATCCCCTTGTTGGTGGGGGGGAGGGGTTGGCAATAAACTCTTCAAGCTGCTTTTGCATTGTTAATGATATAGTATGACTGACTAACAGTAATAAACCAAAGCTGTCACATGAGAGGAAAAATCTAAAGCCACATAATTCTATAAATCTACAAGGCATAGACGTTAACAAAAAATCAAGACAAGGTATTTTTCTGACAACTTGCTATGATCAATGGGGAAAACTGTGCAAAAAAGAAAAATCCAACTTTTTAAATGATTAACCCAAGACCACCATCACCTTTCAATATATACCATTTAAGTAACCAGAAAAATTTCAAGTCTGTTAAAGATGCAGTCAAGCATCCAAAGGGGTACATGTTTAATCTACTTTACTAGAGACCCAATGTTCATTTTCCTCTTATTAATGGATGGAGAAGCAATTTCCCTGCCAAGGAAGGGTAATTATTTTAAATGTAGATGTGGGGGCTTCCCTGGTGGCGCAGTGGTTGAGAGTCCGCCTGCCGATGCAGGGGACACAGGTTTGTGCCCCGGTCTGGGAAGATCCCACATGCTGCGGAGCGGCTGGGCCCGTGAGCCATGGCCGCTGAGCCTGCGCGTCCAGAGCCTGTGCTCTGCAACGGGAGAGGCCGCAACAGTGAGAGGCCCACGTACCACAAAGAAAAAATAAAGTAAATAAAATAAAATAAAATAAAATAAAATAAAATGTAGATGTGTTGCCCTTCACAGCTCTAGGCTACTCAGTGGGCAGAAGTAACGCCTCTGGAAGGCAGATCAATTATTTGCCGAATTAAAGACAACAGGTCTGTTTGAGAAACGTCAGGCTGATTGCAAGGAGTTGACAATTTCTTCCTTACATCTCTAGTTTCCAATTTAACTAATAAAGAAATACATATCTTCTTTGGTGTCAAATGCCATAAAATTAATAATATGCCAATCTAGCGTACCAAGTCTCACAAATATGATGTAGTTTCCGCAAGATATTTTAAATTTAATTTCAATATTAATTACATGTGATATGCATCTGCATTTAATATAACTGGCATCATGGAATAATCCCACAATTGAGGGAGGGAGACAATTCTTGATCAAATCACAAATTGGAAGTAAGTTGGTTTTATTCAACAAATGACTAATTACATTAAATTAATGCCTTATCTCTGCCCTGCCAGAGTTTTCCCATAATTACTATGATAGAAAAAGACAATTAATTAATGTAATTATTCAATGTGTACTTACTCACTATCAACTATGTGAAAATTACCAGGCTAATAATACCTGGGGACGAAATAAAAGTTTACCTCTAACAGAAAACATGTTGAAAGGATACTCTTGATGGATATAAATAAAAACTAGGATGAGGGAGGTTAATAATAATGAAAACAACAACAACTGAGACTTCAATAAATGTCTCAGTATATTTTAAGTATTGTTTAAGATGCCAGTATAGCCTTCATTCTACTGATGAGGAAATGGAAGTACTGTGAGTGATCCAAGCAGATTAAGTAGCTTGCCTTATTAAGTAGCAGGATGAAGGGGTGACATGGTATTTTACATAGGGTCAGGTAAGTCTTCCCAAAGTGATACTTAAGATGGGGTTCAACAGATAAATAAGAGCCAGGGAAAAGAAGCTTCCAGGCAGAGGTAAAATGATGTAACATGTTTAAGGAGCTGAAAAATAACTAGAATGGCCAAATATGGGAAGAAAAATGTTGATCAGGTTGAAGCAGTAAACTTGTACCAGGCTGTAATACTTTTCGACAATACACTCAATAATAAGGAAGTTGCTGAAAGACGGAAGTATCATTAACATTTAACATTTCTTATAAAATATGTGAATATCTTAAAATGGAAGTAAACATGGAGTATGATACAACAATCACAGTTGAACAGAATAACCTAGAACTGGGCTGTGATCAAACAAGACTTACTAAAAACAAGAATAACTGAACGATTCTCATACATACTGTTATAGACTAAATGTCTGTACAGCCCCCAAATTCCTATATTGAAATGCTAAAAGCCCAGTGTGGCTATATGTGGAATAGGGGGTGTGGGGGGGTGGTCTCTGTGGAAGTAACTAAGTTTAAATGAGGTCATAAGGGTGAGGCCCTGATCTGATAGTATTAGTATCCTGGTAAGAAGAGACACCACAGAGATCGCTCTCTCTCTCTCTCTCTCTCTCTCTCTCTCCCTCCCTGCTCCCTTGTACCAAGGAAAGGCCATGTGATGACACATCGAGAAGGTGACTATTTCTTAGCCAGGAAGAAACACCTCAGTAGAAACCATCAGCTGGAAACTTGATCTTGGACTTCCTGCCTCAATCACTGTGGGAAAAGAAATTTCTGTTGTTTAAGCCACCGAGCCTATGGTATTGCATTCTGGCAGCCTGAGATGACTAATACATGTACACAGGTTATTGTCTAAACCTAGTATCATAGAGAACATTTTACATGTCAAATGACCAGTGAGCAGGATTTTGGGATGGATTTATAAAATCAAAAGAGGCTATTGTTCTTGCTCTATAACAAACCAATGAAGAACATAATAAAGTTGTAAAAAATACTATTTGAAAGTTCAATAAGTAAAACTAGCTGCCCTCACCTTGAGCAGAACAGCAGGAGGAAGAGGGGTCCAAGATACGTGAGGATAAGGAGAACTCAGCAACCTTTTGAAAAATTTTCAAGGGCTCAATTTGAGCTGACGCGACAGATTAGAATACCACCCCCACAAAAGTACAACTCTGTACCCAACTAATCAAGAGGATTAAGATTAATAATGTCAAAAGCTGTGAATAAAGAAAGAGAGCTGACAGTTGCTGAAAGAAAAAATAACCACTGAACTAAACTATCATATCTAGTTGACATATTCCTCAAAATTATGAGCAAAATACAGATACTTTCAATCAAAAAAATGCTTTAAAAAAGTAATCTTTATCAGAGAAAGCAGAAATAGCCAACAGAAGTATGTTATTGAGGAAAGTACAAAAGCAATTCAATGGGCTTCCCTGGTGGCGCAGTGGTTGAGAGTCCGCCTGCCGATGTGGAGGACTCGAGTTCGTGCCCTGGTCTGGGAAGATCCCACATGCCGTGGAGCGGCTGGGCCCGTGAGCCATGGCCGCTGAGCCTGCGCATTCAGAGCCTGTGCTCCGCAACAGGAGAGGCCACAACAGTGAGAGGCCCGCGTACCGCAAAAAAAAAAAAAAAAAAAAAGGGAAAAAAGAAAAAAGCAATTCAATGGAGGAAGGATAGTATCTTGAAAAAATTATGAAGTAGCAAAGAATAGGGGAAAATCATGACCTAAACCTGGTCATAAACCTAAAATAACACAAAGGGGATCATAAATTTAAATATAAACACAGAGACTTCCCTGGTGGTCCAGTGGTTAAGAATCCGCCTTCCAATGCAGGAGACACAGGTTTGATCCCTGGTGAGGGAACTAAGATCCCACATGCCACAGGGCAACTAAGCCCATGTGCCACAACTACTGAGCCCATGCGCAACAACTAGAGAGGCTGCATGCCCCAACTACTGAGCACGCACACTCTGGAGTCCACACACCACAATTAGAGAGAGCCCTCACCACAACAAAGCCCTCATCCCACATGCTGCAACAAAGATCTTGAGTGCTGCAACTAAGACCCGACACAGCCAGGTAAATAAAATTAAAAATAAAAAAAAAAAGAATGGGCTTCCCTGGTGGCGCAGTGGTTGAGTCCGCCTGCCGATGCAGGGGACATGGGTTTGTGCCCCGGTCCGGGAAGATCCCACATGCTGCGGAGCGGCTGGGCCCGTGAGCCATGGCTGCTGAGCCTGCGCGTCCGAAGCCTGTGCTCTGCAACGGGAGAGGCCACAGCAGTGACAGCCCCGCGTACCGAAAAAAAATAAATAAATAAATAATAATAATAATAAAAGTTCACAAATGTATAGCACAATCCCAAATTTACGAATAAAAAATTATTTTAAAAATTGAGCTTCCCTGATGGTTCAATGGTTAAGAATCCGCCTGCCAATGCAAAGGACACGGGATCAAGCCCTGGTCTGGGAAGATCCCACATGCCGCGGAGCAACTAAGCCGTGCACCACAACTACTGAGCCTACGCTCTAGAGCCCGCGAGACACAACTACTGAGCCCGTGTGCCACAACTACGGAAGCCCACGTGCCCTAGAGCCCATGCTCCACAACAATAGAAGCCACCGCAATGAGAGGCCCACACACCACATTGAAGAGTAGCCCCCACTCGCCACAACTAGAGAAAGCCCGTGCTCAGCAGTGAAGACCCAACACAGTCATAAATAAATAAATAAATAGATAAATAAATAGGAAAAAATGGATTTCACAAAAAGTAAAGAATTTTGCTCTGCAAAGGACCCTATTAAAAATACAAAAGGAAAAACTTGTTACTGGGAAAAAAGATTTCCATATCACATATCTTACAGAGGGCCTATATCTAGTGTATATATATATATACAAAATAGAAAATGATGAGACTACCAAATGCTAGCAAGGATACAGAGAAACCATGTCTAGAGGATTAAAGGGAAGTATGAGAATGTCTCACCAAGTAGGGAAAATCAGTAAAGAGATAACATTATAAAAAGAAACAAATAGAAATCTGGAGTAGAAAAGTATTTACAATAACTGAAATGAAAAATTCAATAGAGGGGCTGGCTCGAAAAGGAGATTTAAACAGCAGAAGAAATCAATTGAGAGTATCCAGCTTGACAAAAAAAGAACGAGGAAAAATTAAGAGCCTCTGAGATCTGTGGGATACTATCGAGGAGGTGAATCTACAGGAGTCCAAGAAGGAAAGAAGAGGGGAAAAGAGGCAGAAATAATGACTGAGAAGTCTCAAATTTCATGAAAAACATTAAGGGCAGTGAAACTACTTTGTATGATACTATAATGGTGAGTACATGTTCATATTAATTTGTTAAAACCCATAGAAATTACACCACCAAGAGTGAACCCTAATGTAAACTGTGGACTTTGGATGATAATAATGTGTCAACATGGGTTCATCAACTGTAAGAAAATGATCAATGTGGTGTGGAATGCTGTTAGCGTGGGAGGTTCTTGGTGTGGGTCTGAGGGGTGGGGGGGATGGGAGAAAGGTGGAATACGAGAGCTCTCTGCACTTTCCATTCACTTTTGCTGTGAACCTAAAACTGCTCTAAAAAATAGTTTATTAATTTTAAAAGAAGTTCCCTAGAAAAGGTTGAAAATACAATAGAAAATATACTCATCGTGTATCTAAATAATTGAAAGCAACAAACTTATACCACCCATACTGAATCTGCCTAGATCTAAGCATGATGTCTCCCCGGTTCTTCTAACCAAATCATAAATGTTGCCATTAAAATATTTATTTTAATTCAGGACTCACTCATAGCTAATAAACAAGAATGGGAAGGAGAAATTGAAAAACAAACTGAATGCAGCTGCTGAACTGAAAGTTTCACAGCTCTATTTAATGGTACCCCTTAATTTCTTTTCTGAATAGGTCCCATACAAGGCTGAACTGCATGCCACTCAGTCAAACAACCTACATTTTCTCCTTAATTCACTTTGCAGTGCTATTCCATCATGTACATTGTTTTTAAAATTTCTCAGGAGATGGACAGCATTCCTGGTTTGTTCTTGAATTTTGATATACAGGACATGGTAATAATTCTGGCAGTTAAAAATAGGCCTCTCTAAATAAAAGTATAACAGTGACACATATATACAGGGAAACCAGTTAGAGAAAATCAGGTTTAAAAACAAAAATAGGCAATCAACTTTTCTTATATGTTTTGTTAAACTTATTTTTTTAAGTGAACTTCCCTATGCCCATTAAGAGTACTTCAACAAGCACTATTGTTATTATTGGCCACATTACATACCAAATGAAAATGCCTTTAACCAAATAGAGAATTATTAGAGGGTTAGTTAAAACTTGAATATAAATAAATTTTGAAATATATATTGGATACATGTAAGGAAAAACTGGGGTATTACTAGAGGATTTACAAAGTTACATTTTGAAAAGGTACTATTTAAACAACAACAAAACAAGTGTTATGGCAAGGGCCTTTTAAATTAGATGCCTTTGTACAAAATAGCAATTAATGAAAGTTCAGAAGCTAACAGAAATAACTTAGCCAGAGAACAGAAAAGTGCCTCATCTTATAAGTAAATTCACAGAGAACTTAAATTTTGATAGAAAATACATTTGATCTCTCCAAAATATTTTTAAGTATTACATAAAAAATTACAAGGAAAAAAAATAACTACTACGGTATTCATGCATTTACAAACGGCAAAGAAGCCTCTTGCCTCAAATATTTCATATGTCTGTGTGTATGTCTGAATCCGAGAATGTTAGGATAAAACGAGAAACGTGATACAGAAACTAGACAAGCAAAATAAAATGTCACCTAGTGATAGGAGCTGGATAATAGTTAGCAGCCATAGCTGAGCGCAATACCTTTCTCTAAGACGTTGTGCAGCTACTGAATAGCTAAAATTAAATCAAGGTTTTCAAATCATTGAGAATTGAATATTTTATGTACATACTTGTTCATACTCAAACAATAAAAGTCATATTCTGAATGGCAAAAATACTCAGAGATGAACAGTAAATAACTAAGATGAATTGTAAGCAACTGCACTAAATCTGTGTCTACCAGCTTCTATAAAAGATTTTGCAAACCAATTTTGTGAGTGCTTGCTGAATTATGAACCCTCCATTTAATTCAAATTTTTACAGAGATACAAAGCATTTTATAAAATTTCGCAGAAATGTTGACACATTGAAAAATAAATCTGCCACATAACAAACTGATGAGTCCACTGTATAGCCTCTGCTTCAAAATCTATGTCAAATGTGCCATATTTTTTTTGCCTCATTCATTCAACTAATATTAATTTATATACCAGGCACTGAATCATTATTTCCTAATCATCTTTTGGTTCCAATTTAGAACTGACTTCCTTTTTAAGAACTTTCTCCAAAAGCAGAAGACCAAGTTAACATTCACCTCCTAGCACTCTGTCCTTACTCCCCAAAGGATTTATCTTCCTTTTTTAAAAAAAGTCCCTATGCCACCAGCAGACTCCATGGGTACGGACTGAACCAGGCACTGTGAATGAAGTCTAGCTTCCAATGTGTTTAGTTTAAACAGGTGAAATCACACCAAGCATGAATGGGCTCATAAACATTTTAGTGCCATGAACCTTTTCGGCAACATGGTGAAGCCTAGGAACCTCTTTCTCAGAATAATATTTTTTTAAAGACAAAGTAAAATACTTAGGGTTATAAAAATTGACATATGGTAGAATATGTTTTTATTTATATATTAAAATATAGGCTCTACCATGATTTTGAACCATAAGCATTATTTAGAGAATTATATAAATAACATCAAAATGATATGAAAATATCCATTATTTCTATAACTCACAAACTCACCAGCAAGCAAGTATTTCAGTGGTTTATTGTACATATTCATAAGTGAAAGAAATTTTCACTACAGGTTAAAGAAAATAAAGATGAATTTTTTTCTTTCTAGGTTCACATACTGTCTAAATATTACCCATGGACCTCTCAGACCCAGGTTAAGAAGCTCTATTTTAGATTCAAGAAGAACTGTAAGAGATCCTAAAACTCATAAAATAGTTCTCATAAAATTCTCTTCCCTCCAAGAAATTATAAGATTTGGTGTGAGACCAAATTAAGAATACAACAGTACAAGAATGTCAATTTATATGTATCGAACTGTTACATAACACACCAAAGGAAAGATCCATCAAAGAAATAATTGATAAGTTGGATTTCATTAAAATTAAATACTTTGATTTTCAGAAATTTTCAAGAGAATGAGAAGACAAATCACAGACTGGGAGAAAATATGTACAAAACACATATTTGATACAGGAGTGTTATCCAAAATATACAAAGAACTCTTAAAACTCAACAATCAAAAAATGAACAAACCAATTAAAAAGTGGATGAAAGATACAGACAGCTCAATAAATAATATATACAGATGGTAAATAATGTATGATACATCCATACAATAGAATATTATTCAGTGCTAAAAAGAAATGAGCAATCAAGGCATGAAAAGACACAGAGGAGATTTAAATACCTGCATATTAGTAAGTGAAAGAAGCCAATCTGAAATGGCTACATACTGTAATATTCCAACTATATGACATTCTGAAACTATGAAAACTGGGACACAATGATAGAAGTAACTAAAACATTCTTTAAGTTATATAAGATGTTCTGGTAACAATGGAAATTCATAGACAGGAGAAAATACAGCTTCAGACTTCTGCAGCACCCTAACTATGGCAATATGAAATATACATTAATACAAAGGAGATCTGACATAACAGATGGACCATCAAAATGAGTCAGGCTGGTTACTCCAAGTAGAGTGCTATAAGTGACATAACTTCCGGACTGTTTCTTCAAATTTAACTAAATTCCCACAACATTCAGATCATTTCAATAAATCTTTGTCTTCATTAATTAAATCAATCCTAATGATCAACAATTACTACAAAATCTTCCTCTCTATTGAAAATACCTAAGATAATCAGAGGAAAATTATTCAAAATACTTTATATTATCCTCTTACCATCATTCTTTATCTGAAAAGATGAAAAGAAGGGGGAAAAGATGGGCCTTTCCATCAATTTTACCTAATATTCTGCAGAATAAGATAAAAATGGCAGTCTCTTCAGACCCACCAAGCAAGGAAAAGATTGCAAACTTACGTAGATTGTTTCACCTCTGAAAGCATAAGAGCAATTTTATCTTCTATTCATAATCAAAGTATTTTAAAAATAAGTCCACTGAAGTGGAATTCCACCACTGGACGTATTAAACCAATTCCTAACTATGAAAATTGGTAAAGAGAAAGTATTACATTTTTGCCCTGTTTTTTGCATACAGGAGAACTATGGTTCATTTATGGTTGATGAGAGAAAAATCTTTTTTAAAATACAGCAGTTAATCAATACAGAAAATATGATAGAATTAGAAAAACCACCATTCTATAGCCTTCAATGTAACAAAACTATTTAGTAAAAAGTTGTTTCAGAAATGAGGCCAAAATAACACTCTGCACTTGCTAATCTCCACAAGACAACCTATTTGCAAAATGTAGATGTCTGATGGGTCACTAACTTATTCTTGTGATCAAACATAGTATCATAAATTGCAAGAGAGCCTGATATAATGTGTCTCCTGCTGGGATGAAATGATGTAGACAGCAATTCTTAGGAAGTTTAAAAAAAAATCTTTAGGTCTGAATGTATCTAAAAGCCTTTTAGGGAATAAGGAAAACATTATTATAATGAAAAAAATATGTGACAAATGCAGAGTTTGGATAAGATAACTGCTCTGGACACTGAAATTTAGGGGGAAAAAGGTGAAAGTAATAAATTGGATTAAAAGGAGCTAAAGAGACATAAAATGTAAGGAGTAAACTTTAATTAGACCTTGATTTGAAGCAGTTAGAGAACCCATTTTTGAGACAATTGGGAAATTTTAAATTATGACTTGGATATTAGATAACATAATGTGTTACTTTTCTGAATATAATATAATATTTGCCTATAAAGTACAAGAAGGGCCTTACTCTTAGAAAATGCATGCTTAATTCATAATGGGTGAAATGTCATCACGTATGTAACTTACATTCAAACAGTTCAGCAAAATACAAACACACACACACACTATATTAAAATGTGAAGACCTGTTTAATCAGGGTGACAGTACATCTGTCACTGTATTGCTAAAAAGAAACTTGAAGTTACAGAGAAAATGCCATTGACATACATATGTAGTTTCGAATATTGAAGTCCTTGCCTTACTAATAATACAGAAATTAATGCAGTTCAACAGCACTGTTTATCTACTATTATTTATCTACTGCTACTACTTAATCACAACTTTGCTCAGAGTAAAACTAATCTTTAGGGAGTTTCTAAATTTTTATTATAAATTCATTCATTCAATAATCACTTACTGAAAACTATTTACTTATCTCACATACACTAACACATATATTTCATATTTTCCATTTCCAAAAAATTGGTTGGAAAACCCATAACATAAATGGGGGGTGAAGGGGAGGGAAGGACATACCGCTTGTATTAAAAGCCATACAGCACACTGGTTTTTCATGAGCAGGGAAATGGGCCACGATGCCATCACTGTCAGAATCCTCACTCACAAGCACCTTTACAAAAAGGAAGAAGGCAAATGGAAGTTAACCAACTACTGAGCCTGAAGATACACAGATACATCACTGCATCCCTGACCAAATAACATGTTTCCACTACATTTGAAGATTATTCTTGGCAAAGAAGGTGAGAATGTCACTTCAGAAATAGGAAAAGATGTAACATGTCCCCAGCAGATCAATCATATAACCTCTAAAAACAGTTGGTTGACTTGACTGTACATGAAAGAGACAATAATTTCTTGACACGTAGATTCAGAAAAAAATGAAAAGCATAAAATCAGCTATGCAGAGCTTCATCTAAGAACAGGAGCAAGAGTTCTTATTGTGTTATGGCCTGCTGAAAAACTCTTGGCCATGACTGGAACAGAACAGTGAAAAACAACATAAGTTAAATACAAACAAACAGCCATATATTAGAGGAATTATCGAAATATTTTTTACTTAAAGTACAAAAGTTATGGTCTTTTGTACTTTAATCTAACTCCTAGATTTTAGATGGACACATCACTTCTTTGAAAATATTACCAAGCAAAAGTATATTGGAACAGGCAGTTTTGTATCTCAAATTTATTCCCCTTAATTTTCTTACTAAGCATATTGAAATACAATTTACATTCCATACAATTTGCCCATTGTGAGTACACTGTTCAATGATCTCTAAGGAAAAAAGTTTTAAAATAACATGTATTCGTTTTACAAAGCAAGTAATTAACTCAAGAAACAAAAAAGTTTCACATATCTCATGTTGCAAAGGAAAAACCTACTGTACCAATATTGGATCATGATCGACATAAAGAATTTAATCTGAAGTAATCCAGGAAGTAGTCCTACACTGGCAAAGTTAATTTTTCTTTTAGAGTAAAAAGCTTTACAGAGGTGTAATTTACGTTCCATAAAAGTCACTTATTTTATGTTTACAATTCAATGATTTTATACAGTACTACAACCATTACAACAATCCATTATATAGAAACATCTGATTTGTCACCCTTTCCTATCTTAATGCTTTAATCTTCTTGCCTTATTGTTCTGGCTAGAACCTGCAATTCAGTTAAGCTGCAGACTGATCATTTTTCTGTCTGTAGATTTTTTTCATTACCACTTAAACCATTTTTAAGTATTCACTTCAGTTCTGTTAAGTATACTCATATTGTTATCTAACAGATTTCTAGAACTTTTTCATCTTGCAAAACTTAAATTCTATACACACTGAACACTAATTCTTCCTCTTCCCTCCTCCCACCCTTAGTAACCACCTTTTAATTTTGTTTCCATGATTTTGACTACTCTAGATATTCAAAATAAAAGGACGAATTTAGTATTTGTACTTTTGTGACTGGCTATTTCCCTTAGCACAATGTCCTCAAGGTTCATCCACATTGTAACATGTAAAAAGATTTCCTTCTTTCCTAAGGTTGTGTAATATTATTACATTGTATGTATATACCACATTTCTCTTTATCCATTTATCTGGCAATGGACATTTGGATTGCTTCCACCTCCCGGGTACCGTGAATAACACTGCAAAGAACAGGAGTGTGTAAATATCTCTTCAAGATCCTGATTTGAATTATTCTGCATATAAATGCCGAAGTGGGATTACTGGATCACATGGTAATTCTATTTTTAATATTTTGAGAAACTTTCATACTGATTTCCATAATGGCTGCATCATTTTACATTCCCACCAAAAGTTCACAAGGGTTCCAACTTCGCCCCATCTTCTGTCAACACTGTTAAATTCTGTTCTGTTGATAGTGGTCATCCTGATAGGTAGGAGGTGGTATTTCACTGTGGTTTTGATTTGCTAATGATTAGTGATGTTGAGCATCTTTTCATATGCTTATTGGACATCCCTACATCCTCTTTGGAGAAGTTTCTATTCAAGTCCTATGCCCATTTGTTAATCGGGTTATTTTTTTTATTATTATTATTGTTGAGTTGTAGAAACTCCTTATTCATACTATATATTAATTCCTTATGAGCCATATGATTTACAATGATCTTCTCCCACTCCATAGGGTGCCTTTTCACTTGGTTGATTTATTCCATTTAGACACAGAAGTTTTAAAGTTTGGTGTAGCTCCATTTGTCTATTTTTTATTTTGTTACCTGTGCTTTTGGTTTAATATCTAAGAAATCATTGCCTGATCCAATGTCCTAAAGATTTTCTCCTATGTTTTCTTGTAGGAGTTTAATAGTTTCCAGTCTAATGGCTGGGTCTATAATCTATAATCATTTTTGTATATGGAATAAGGTAAGGGTCCAACTTCATTCTTTTGCATGTAGCTATCCAGTTTTCCAAACCTCATTTGTTGAAGAGACTGCCGTTTCCCCACTGTGAGCTTTTTCCAACCTTGTCAAAAATCTTTTGGATGCATATGCATGGTGTTATTTCTGCACTCTCTATTCTGTTCCATTGGTCTACATATCTATCTTTACACCACTAGCACATCATCTTAATTACCATTGCTTTGCAATATGATTTGAAATGAGGCAGAGTTGTGTTGTTTTTCTTTTTCCAAGATTATTTCGGCTTTTCAGGGTCCCTTCAGATTCCATAAAAATATTAGGATGGTTTTTTCTATTACTGCCACAAAATGTCATAGAGATTTTCATAGATATTGTATTTAATATCACATTACGTGCTATGGATATTTTAACAACATTGTCTTCAAATCCACAAGCACGAGATGTTTTTCCCATTTTTTGTATCTTCTTTCACTTCTTTTAACAATGTATTATAGTTTTCAGTGTACAAGTCTTTCACCTCGTTTTCGTTTATCCCTAAGAGTTTGCTTTTTTTAAAAAATAATCAACAAAATTGACAGCCCTTAATTAGACTAACAAAAAAAGAGAGAAAATTCAAATAGCTAAAATTAGAAATGATTATTTAGTAACGTATTGTTTAGCTTCCATGTGTTTGCGTTTTTTACATTTTTTTCCCCTGTAACTGATTTCTAATCTCATAGCGTTGTGGTCAGAAAAGATGCTTGATATGACTTCAATTTTCTTAAATTTACTGAGGCTTGATTTGTGAACTAAGAAGTGATCTATCCTGGAGAATGTTCCATGCACACTTGAGAAGAAAGTGTAATCTGCTGTTTTTTGGATGGAATGTCCTATAAATATCAATTAAGTCTATCTGGTCTACTGTGTCATTTAAAGCTTGTGTATCCTTATTAATTTTCTGTTTGGATGATCTGTCCATTGGTGTAAGTGAGGTTTTAAAGTCCCCCACTATTATTGTGTTACTGTAGATTTCCTCTTTTAGAGCTGTTAGCGGTTGCCTTATGTATTGAGGCGCTCCTATGTTGGGTGCATATATATTTATAATTGTTATATCTTCTTCTTGGATTGATCCCTTGATCATTATGTAGTGTCCTTCCTTGTCTCTTGTAACATTCTTTATTTTAAAGTCTATTTTACCTGATATGAGTATTGCTACTCCAGCTTTCTTTTGATTTCCATTTGCATGGAATATCTTTTTCCATCCCCTCCCCTTCAGAATGGCCATCATCAAAAAATCTACAAACAATAAATGCTGGAGAGAGTGTGGAGAGGGAACCCTCCTGAACTGTTGGTAGGAATGTAAATTGATTCAGCTATGGAGAACAGTATGGAGGTTCCTTAAAAAACTAAAAATAGAATTACCATATGACCCAGCAATCCCACTACTGGGCATATACCCAGAGAAAACCATAATTCAAAAAAGACACATGCACCCCAATGTTCACTGCAGCGTTATTTACAATAGCCAGGTCATGGAAGCAACCTAAATGCCCATCGACAGACGAATGGATAAAGATGTGGTACATATACACAATGGAATATTACTCAGCCATACAAAGGAACGAAATTGGGTCATTTGTAGAGACGTGGATGGATCTAGAGACTGTCATACAGAGTGAAGTAAGTCAGAAAGAGAAAAACAAATATCATATATTAATGCATATATGTGGAACCTAAAAAATGGTACAGATGAACCGGTTTGCAGGACAGAAATAGAGACACAGATGTAGAGAACGTATGGACACCAAGGGGGGAAAGTGGTGGGGGTGTGTGCATGTGTGTGATGAATTGGGAGATTGGGATTGACATATATACACTAATATATATAAAATGGATAACTAATAAGAACCTGCTGTATAAAAAATAAATAAAATTCAAAAATTCAAATAAAATAAAAATAGAAATGAAACAAGAGCCATTAAAACTGATGTCACAGAAATAAAAAGGATTATAAGATATATCTATGAGGCCCTCATTGTCCTGAGACCAAAACAAGAGAAAGACAAAAAGAAAACTACAAATCAATATCCCTGATGAATAATGATGCAAAAATCTAAAAGAAAACAGGATCAAACAAAATTCAACACATTAAAAGGATCATACACCAAGAAAAGGGAGACTTACACTTGGAATGTAAGGGTGGTTTAACATACAAAAATCAATTAATATAATATACCACATTAACAAACTGAAGAACAAAGGATGATTGATTGATCATCTCAATCAATGCAGAAAAATAATTTGACAAAATTCAACCACTTTCATGATAAAACCACTCAACAAACTAGGAATACATGGAAACTACCTCAATACAATAAAAGTTACATATGCAGAGACCAAAGCTAATATTACACACAATGGGCAAGACTGAAAGATTTTCCTCTAAGATCAGTAAAAAGGCAAGGATGCCAACTCTCAGTACTACTATTCAACATAGTACTATAAGGTCTAGCCATAGCAACCAGACCAAAAGGGGGGGAAAAAGAAAAAGAAAGAAATACAAGGCATACAAATTGGAAAAGAAAGAAAATTACCTCTGTAATAGATTTTACAGATTACACACACACATACACACACACACACATACACACAAAATTCAACAAAGTTGCAGGATATAAAATTAGCACTCACAATCAGTTTCATTTCTATACACTAACAAAGACCAAATTAAAAAGGAAATTAAGAAAACAATCCCATTTGCTATATCATCAGATTTATCAACTTTGTTAATCTTTTCAAAGAACCAGTTTTGGACTTTCACTGTTTGTTATTTTGTTGACTGCTGGTCATATTTCTATTATTTACTTCATTTGTCTTGCTTTGGTTATAATTTGCTGTTTTTGAAATCTCTTAATGGAGAGCTAAGATTATTAATTTAGGACCACTTTTCTACTATAACCATTTAAAGTAATTTTCCCATTATTCAATAATATAGCTGCAATTATAATTTCTGATATGTTCTATTTCTATGTTCATTGCATTCAAAATATTTTCTAATTTACTTGAGACTTTCATTTCATAATTTCATTCTATTATTGATTTCCATTCTTTAGATTTGTTTTATGGCCAATCATATGGTCTATCTTGGAAAATGTTCCAGATGTTCTTGAAAACAATCTTACGTCTGTAGGTTTTGGGAGAAGATTTAGGTCATGTTGGTTGACAGTCTTAATCAAGTCTTCTGAATCTTTAAAAATTTTCTGTATAATTTTTCCATCAATTATTGAAAGCACAGTATTTAAATCTCAAACTGTAAATGTTAGCTAGAATTTCTTCTTTCAATCTGTCAGATTTTGTTTAATGCTTGCTGCACTATGTTGTTAGGTGTTTACACATTATTAATTGTTTTATCTAGCTATTACATTGACTCTCTTATCATTATGAAGCGTCCCTCTTTTCCCCTGGCAATATTTCTTGACTTAAAGTCTTTTATCAGATATTAATATAGCCATTCTAATTCTATTATGGTTATTGTTTGCATGGTACATTTCTTCCATCCTTTTACTTGAAACAATTATGTCTTTGAATCTAAAGTGATGCTGGTCTGACAATCACTGTCTTTTAACTTGAGTCCATTTATAGTTAATAAAATTACACATATAATTGGATTTAGGTCTGCCATTTTCCATTTATTTTTATGTCTCAGGTGTTTGTTGTTGCTCTGATCCTCTTCCTTTGTGTTAAACAATTATTTTTAATGTTTACTATTTTTATCTTCTGTTAATTCTTTGGATTAATTTCTTAAGTGGTTACTGTACAGGCTATATAAGGTGCTGTATAGACAACAAGATTACATGTTAATTCCACACTTAATTGCAATAAATTATAGCTCCTTGCTCCAGTGTAGCTCCATTTCCTCCCCATTCCTTTGTGCTATTATTATCATGGGAATTATCAACTGAGAAACCTCATTATTCCCTAAAACAATCTTCCAATTACATATATGTTGACATGTTTAATGTTGCCCCAAAGGCCTCTGAGACTCTATTTTTTTTTTAACTTTTTATTTTCTATTGGATATAACAGATTAACAATGTTGTATTAGTTTCAGGTGTACAGCAAAATGATCTGGTTATACATATACATGTATCTATTATTTTTCAAATTCTTCTCCCATTTAGGTTGTTACATAATATTAAACAGAGCTCCCTGTGCTATACAGTAGGTCCTGTTGGTTGTCCATATTAAATATAGCAGTGTGTACAGGTCAATCCCAAACTCCCTAACTATCCCTCCCCCCGACACTTCCCCCGTGGTAACCATAAGTTCGTTCTCTAAGTCTGCGAGTCTGTGTCTGTTTTGTAAATAAGTTCATCTGTATCATTTTTTTTTAGCTTCCACATATAAGCTATATCATACGATGTTTCTCCTTCTCTGACTTACTTCACTCAGTATGACAATTCTGTCCAGTAATGTACTTATTTTCTGGGGAAAAGATTTGCTTATCTCTTCACTTCATCATAGCTGGGAGTCATTCCCCAATGACCACAAAATTCATACATACAAATCACCCCATATAAGTAGATAATGCTTAGTAAATTTATACAGTTGTATAACCATTACCACATTCTAGATTTAGAATACTTCCAACACCCCCCAAATTTCTTCATGATGACTTTACAACACCAACCACAAGCCCCAGACAATCCCTAGTGTATATTTCATCTCATCTGCCTTTTCTAAAATTTTTCAAAATATTTCAAATAAATAGAATCATGCGATTTATCTTCCATTTCTTTCTAAATATATAAATTTTTTGTTCAATCATATTGCTTCAGGTATCATTCATTTCTTTGTATTGCTTACGTGTATTCCACTGTATGGAGGGACCACAACATGTGGGTTCACCAAACAATTCTTGGCAATTTGGATTATTTCCAATTGATTGCTATTATGCATAACGCTGTTATGAGTATCTGCACACACATCTTTTTTGTGAAACATGTTTTTATTTCTCTTGGGGAGATACCTAGAAGTGGATTTGCTCAGTCATATGGTAAATATATACTGAACTTTTTAAGAAATAGGAAAAACTGTTTTCCAAAGTATAGATACTTTCATATGTCCACCAGTAGAGTATAAGGTTTCATCTCTCCACATCCTTTTCAACAGTTTATACTGTATGTCTTTTTAATGAAGGGCAATCTATTGGAGACAGAAATTAGAATGGTGGTCAACAGGGAGTGTGAGAACAGGGGGATGGGGAGTTACTGTTTAATGGGTACAGATGATGAAAAGTTCTGGACATGGATAATGGCAATGGTTGTACAACATTGTGAATGTACTTAATATCACTGAATTGTAAACTTAAAAATGGCTGAATGGCAAATTTTATGTTATATATATTTTACCACAAGTGGGGGGAAACATGGGTTATAAATTATTTCTCTCATCTCTCTTTTCCATTCTTCCATTTGACTTTCAAAAATGTTAGGTAAGGAAAACAAGAAAAAGAGAAGAAGCTTATAGGAGCAGTCTCCAGGAAAGTGTGTTAAACTAAGTCTGCTAAATAACTGATAGATTGCTTTAGGAAATATGGTATATATACAGGGTTGTGCAACCATTATGACAATCAAATTTCGAACACTTTCATCACCCAAAAGAAACTTCATAACCATTAACAGTCACTCCCCACCTGATTCCCTCCAAACTCCAAGCCCTAGGCAACCAATCTATTTCCTCTCTATGTAGATTTCCCTATTCTGGACATTTCATATAAATAGATTCATACAATATGTATTCTTTTGCGACTGGCTTCTTCCACTAAGCGTAAGATTTTCAAGGTTCATTCATTTTGTAGCATGAATCACTACTTCACTTCTTCTTACTGCTAAATAATATTACACTGTATGTATATACCACATTTTATTTAACCATCCATCAATCAGTTGATGTACATTTGGGCTGCTCCTATTTTTTGGCTATTACAAATCATGCTGCTACGAACATTCATGTACAAGTTTTTACATGAAAATATATTTTCATTTCTTTTGGTAATATATCTCCTAAGAGCAAATCTCTTCAGAGACAAATTGCTGAGTCAAATGGTAATAACTCCTTTCCGAAGCGGCTGTACAATTTTACGTTCCCACCAGCAGTGTACCAGGGCTCTCATTTCTGCTTACTGGCCACTGGCATATCATATTTGGAAAGATGGCTATTCAAATCCTTTGCTCATTTCAAAATAAGCCTATTTATCTTTTTATTATTCAGTTATAGGAGTTCTTTCAATATTCTGGATACACACACAAATGAATGCAAGCAAAACAAATGGTGAGAGCTGAATATGGTCTGTAGTCTAGTTAACAGTAAAGCGTCACTGTCAATATCCTGGTTTTGATATTTTACGACAGTTATATAAGATGTCACAGTTTGGGGAAACTATCTTCAACTTACTGTGAGTCTACAATTATTTCAAAATGAAAAGTTAAAAATGTAGAGCAGGGACTTCCCCGGTGATCCAATGGCTAAGACTCCACGCTCCCAATGCAGGGGGGCCTGGGTTTGATCCCTGGTCAGGGAACTAGATCCCACATGCTGCAACTAAAGATCCCGTGTGCCACAACTAAAACAAGATCCTGCATGCCGCAACTAATAAAAGATCCCACATGCCACAACTAAAAAGATCCCGCATGCCAGGCACAGCCAAATAAATAATAAGTAAATATATTCTTTTAAAAGAGTATTAAAAAATGTAGAGTATACTGCAAGCTTTTTGATTTCTTTCATGCTGATAGGTGACAAGTGGTATCTTAGGGTAGTTTTGTCTTTCTCTTATAACAAGTCAAGTCTAAAGATTTTACACCATTTGTAAGTATTTTATTTTTTCACTGAAATATTTTGTCCTTTGCCCACTTTTCTATTTTAACTCAATCTTATGATTCCCTTTCCTTTCATATATTATAACCCTATACCTCTCCTTCCAATACAATTAGCACTGAGTACTCTACTTGATGGTACTAATACAGAAGCCATCCAGCAAAAAGGCTCATTAATCTTGGTGAATACCAAAACTTCATGCCACTATATAGGATTCTTTGAATGTTCTCTTTATGAACTTCACAAATATAACAACCAGATACTTTTGTACAGATTCTCTCCACTGCATCATCATCTTGCCTAAAATATCAAATCAATACGAGCGATATCCCAATACAGTTGTCCTGAGACATTTAATTTTTACTCACTACTTAACTAAACAGGCTAAACCCCCAAGTATACGTAGCAACAACTTGCGTTTGTTAAAACAAAGCAAAGCAAGGTGGATACAAGGTGGATAAGGCTTTATCATATGAACAAAAAGATAGACAAACACCACAGGAACCATCAAATTACTATGAATAACACTTTTATTTGCAACCAGGGCAAGAAATAGCTCTAGTTTATGTTATCATTCTGGAGCATTTTTCTTTGATTAGAGACTTTGCCGCCTTTTTAACTAAAATTATATAAATTTATAAAGGCAAATTATATCGCTTAACTTATCCTAGCCACGAAATGCTTTTAAATAAAACATGAAAGTAACACAGACAGAAATGGACAAAGTCAAGCAAATACATTCCCCTTTAATGCAGGTACCATACAGTGATCCTGTCACCATCAAATCAAACTAATCAATTCAGCATCAGAAAGATGGTGAATCAAATTTTATACACTATCCCTGTAAACATGAAAATATATTTATTAAAGGCTCAATGGCTTTAAACAGCAAAAGTGCACATAATGTCAGCTTTAGTTCCTGATATGTATAGGGACAAGAAGAAACACTACAGCTAAGGTCAAACTGATCAGTGGGAAAGGGCTAAAAGTGATAAATCCATGACATTAACCACTGCAGTCTTTCTAATACAATCCAGCATAACCTAAAAACAGCTTTGTACTTCAACTGAACTATTTATTAGAGACAAAAATGTCTTCCTGACAAAAAACAGATTCACATTAATAAAAGAAGACAGTATTATATTGAGGAAATCTTATTGCTTAAAAAATATTTATAATTCCTTAAAAATGCACATAGCAACTTATTATTTATTTCCTGTCTTTTAATAGAATTTTTAAATCAATCAAAATTGCAGAATATGTTATAAGTAGGAATGAAAAGAGATTATGCTCCCAACAAATAATAGAAAAGATAAAACTTTTCAGGTTGAGCAACACTTTCACTTTTTTAACTTTTAAAAGCTAACATTTTATGATTCTTATTTCCTAATGAACAACTTTACTTGTTTCCAGGGTTAACAATGCACTTATACAGAAAAATGAACTTTTGTACAATCTACTGTTCACTTCCATATTCCAAATGTGAGAATTCCAATTTAAAGTTATAAAAAGTTAACAAAGAACTAGGGGGAAAAAAAACCCAAAGAAACCACATGTGAAAACACAAGACCAAATGCTATGCTTTTCGTATAAATTAAATTTTTCTTTTTACTCATTACATAAATTAATGAGTTATAGCTCTATTTCATCAAAAATAATAAGAGATAACATTTTCAACTTTTAAATTACCACAAATCAGTCTGTCAACAAATGCTAGATGCTTAACAGATTTAAATCTACTCACCAAACTAGACAGTGTTGAGGAGGGTTGTTACTACTTAGTAAATGTGGGTGGCCTTGGAGGTGAATTAATTAAGAATCGAAGGACAAAAGAAAATATTTTTTACTTTAACACTCATAAAACACTAAGGGTTTATATATTTAATTCCAATTTAAAAAGAGAACATCTGTATGTGTCTATCAACTTGAGCTAATTAACACAACTTAAAAAAAAAAGTCATTACAGTCAACTGAAAAGTTTGCTAGCACTTCATTAAAATGAGTTTTAAACAGGAATACAAGTCTGTAACATATCTGATTAACCACAAAGTTAAGATGGGAAAGGCAGAGAATTATATTATTCAGATTTTAAATAAAATATAATAGCCAGATTCAATAACCCAGAAATTCAAAGATTTTTGGGGGTGTTTTAATTGCAGCACAGTCCATATTTTTTTGAAATGCCACTTGATCTTACTATAGGAATTAGTATATGAGTACCAGCCAAATGTAATCTTTCATCAAGATGCAGAACCACATATACTGGAAGCAGATTTTCTCAAAAGAACATGCAATATTTAGGGTTAATATTTTAATGGCTCACATAATTATGTTCTGAAAATGGAATTAAATATAAATTCTATATAAAATTAAAATAATTTCTATTTCCAAATCTTGCTCTACTCCTATCTCATTCTAGTAATCAGGTTTACATTGTGTATTTATAGCAAGGATCACAAACCATGAAAATTACCTTCCTTTCAGAAATGTATTTTAAAATTCATGACTATGATTCAAAAGAAAATACTGTCTATGAATGTATGAGGGAGAAAAACAAAACCCAACTGGTTTCTTTCTAGCAAGACTTACGTAAGCATAACGTATTTCTCCATGTTTATAATCACTCCTAAATGTTTCTGAACATAGGCTGTAAAAATCTATTTTATGTGAAGATATAAGATCTTATAATAAGTTATTACCATTTATATATTCTAATACACTCTTTGAGATTTTTTTGTATTTTTTCATATTTATAAGGAGGTATCTGTAATAAAATTTGTAATAAAATTTATTAATATTATTGTAATTTATTACCACCATAATTAGTCATAATTAGTCTAAGTTATAACAAGTGTCATTAAAAAAAAGAAACAGTACTAAACAGTATAAATGAGATATATAATTATTTATTTATGGAACAAATGTCCTGATGACGAGATAGCAAGAGAATTCTATAGAACCTCAATTTTACCTTCAGGTTTGATACATTAACAATGTCTGAAATAATAGGTTTTAACATGTTACTCATCATTTTTTAAAAGGGTCTACACCATTTATAGTTTTTATAAAATACTGGCTATATTCCCTGTGTTGTACAATAATTACTCATCATTTTTTGAAAAAAACAAAATTCTAACCTGAGATAACCTTAATTTTCTACAATTCCAAATTAACACATCTCCAAATACATTTTGTATGATCTTGATCCCAAATGATATTGTTAGTTACTCCATCCTCTGCACAAAATGAACATTACATGCACCACATGTTCTTACCTGGCCCTCTCCAACTGTCTCAGTGTCAATTACTGTGATGATGCCTGGGACCAGAGGACTCCGCCTTGAATTACTATGGATGGCAACATCATCTTCTGTCACACCTGAAGGCAGCGTGCCTGTTAGCTGAGTCACCACCTTCCCAACCATTGTCAGGCCAGTTTTCAATGTCTATACAATGAAAGGTAAAATGTATGACTTCACATCAGTATTTGGATTCTAAATAGTAATACATGTTTTGTTAATTCACATTAAATTCTTTATTCTCCAACAAGCTTATATATAGCAGTGCACTGTCACAGAAATTCAGTCTGATTTTTATACAATCTTAAATTTTAGTTAGAAAATTGGTATTAGATTGAGTGAATCAGTAGATTCCCCAAAGCCAGCATGGTGAGAATAAAGCTATAGGTAAATAATTAAAGAGTTTGTTTCACATGAGGATACAATTATACTTTTATTAACAATATTTATTTTTCCCCTCTCCTCAATGCATATAACTTAAAATATGTGAAATATTAAGAAGTAGCAACTATGTGATGTTCTATTTTTTAAACAGTATAAATCTAATACTGAGTCAACTTTTTAGCAGGAAAAAGACTGAGATACTGGTAGAATTCATATGTGAAAACAACTTTGATTCCAAAGTAAATCTATAATATGATGTTATATAATATTGTACATCAAGATTTGGCATGTAGAAAATACAGTCTCCATCTAAGATACTTTTTACTAGATGAATGAAATGTCATATAAAATTAACCAAGAAGGTTCTTTTCTCTTTGCTAACAGAAAACAATTTAATGTAATGATCCTAATATATTATTTCAATTAAAGACAACTTAAGACGTTTCAGAATTACATTTTAGTTCCATTTCATTGAAAACAAAGAGATGAAACTAACTCATGTGCATGTTTTCTTTTATGTGAATCTCATCTGATTATTCTCATAACCATTAACAAACAATCATGTTAAGTAATGGGGTTTTCTCTTTTTGTCCGAAAGGGAAGAAAGTGAAAACAAAGAGAAAATTATGTGATTCATAAACACATTAACATATCTAATCATTAGAGCCAAAATAAGTTGTTTAGATTACATGGACATATCAGAAATTATGTATGATACAACAGACACATATCCTCATACTGTGAGGAAAAGCTTTTATTAAAATACTTCAAATTAATCTTCAATACCGTGACTTGCTCTTTTTAAAATAATTATGGACCTATATTCTGGCATATGCTACAGCTAAATTTTAAAATGTATATTATATATACAGCATTTCAAATATTAATTTATAAATGCTACTAGGCAAAAAAAGGTTGTTTATAAAGGCCTAAATGTAATTTAAACAACAACCAGATGGAACTAAAAAAAAAAAA
>NW_021703786.1:9819982-9821766 GCF_005190385.1 Monodon monoceros
ACAAAAAAAAAAAAAAAAAAAAAAAAGAAACACACATAATATATGTATTATTTTACTGTAGCTACGTTCCATGGAAACTTGATTATGAACTCAGAAATGGTTAAGGCTCTTTAACAAAAATGATCTGGATAGATATCCTCAAACACCTCTACTCTTTAAAGAAGAGAAAATTGAGGCTACAGAAGTTAAAGAAAATGGCAGTTCAAACAGCCAGCCAGCGACAAAGCCAGAACTCAACACTAGGACTATCTCTCCAAACCACTATCCAGTATTGCCTTGTAATCTATTCCTGTTACTACCTGTGATCTCACACACTTCATGAATTCAGTACACAAATGCATACTGGGAAGGAGAAATGAAAACCGTAATAGTGTATCCTAATAAATACTTAAATAAAATAACCAGCAAAGCCATTTGCTGAATTCAAGCAAAATGATATAACTTACAGCTGACTGAAACCAAGAAAAAGCCACAAATCAATTGTAACTGTTTTGTTTAGTGCTAAAAACTCAAACTGCAGTGATTATAAAACACATTAGTGCTCCTCAATTAGCAGCCAAACATTTGTTTCAATAATTCACAAGAAATGACTTACACAAAGTCTGTTAGAGTGTTGTCAAGAAAGCCTTTGAAGGACCAACAAAACCAGGCGCCACAGTATATTGATGTCAAAAGCGGGCCAGGAAGCCTGATTAACCTCTGAGATGCTTCAGCTGATGTACTTACTCCATTAATGCTAATGGAGATGCTCCCACTTAAACGGAGCTATCCCTTTATTAAAGGAATGCCTTTCAGGTTTAAAGTCTTTAATTGTTTATCCTCCCTGTTTGCCCTTGAGCTTATTATTTCATGCTCTTATACCAATGAAAAGGAATAAAACTAAAATAACTGGAGCACACAGAAAGTGGAAGTAATGTACCAAAGCAAACCACAAGATTAAGGGAAAAATTAATAGAAGAGAACTAGGAAAAAAACTCCAGAAAGAGGGGGAAAAGAGTAGTATATTTCAGCGTTAAAGGCTAATATTACAGAAAGAGTTAATGATGCTTCTAAAAAAAAAACAACTTAGGACTATTGGTTGGGTCTTCTTATCAGTGGACAAAAAATTAAACCCAAAATTTAACAGTCATCAAATCTTTACTTTGTATAGTAAGTAACATGACAGTACTATCTATCATAGCTCATTAACTTTCAAAATAAGGTCTAATGCAGGGTGTGAGAGAGGGGTGCTGGAAGCTTTCTACATTAGTAAAGACCTTTGCCTCTAGGAGAAATTTGTTTCCATGTTAGAGTCATATCAGCGAGCACTAGTGTCCTCACAATCTGAAGAATATTACAAGAATATTCACATAACTAATCTGTACTGTAAAGTGCTGAACATAAGACTATAACGAATGTGTCAGGTAATCTACTGTGACCAAAAATTCAAATGAACGTGGTTCTTATTCTGTTCTGTTGCAGACAGATTTGCCAAAGGGTCACTAGTCATCTTTAACCTTTCTCAGGCCATATCAGTTGTCCTCCCTATCCATTAGGACTAATGGTGCTGCTTTCACAAAAGCTGTTAGTTGTCATTAAGAAGTTATCAGATAACAGGAGAAAACAGAGGCATTTTTATTAAATCAATTTACAACGCTGGGGTTAAAACACATTAAAAGGAAAAATCAAATAAAACAGTTATAAGGTAACTAGAATATATGGACCAATATTTAATAAATATTTCAAAATAATCCAATTTGAACAATTTCAATATTAAACTTCTTCCTTCAATACGACCTCAGAGA
>NW_021703786.1:9821776-9871231 GCF_005190385.1 Monodon monoceros
AAGCCAAATTATTTGGAAAGATGAATTTTAAGTGCTATTTGAAAATCCAGGAAATAAAAAAGATTATTTCCTCTAAAGAGATCCAAACACATATACAATTAATATAATTTATACTTACAATTGTAATGTAAGACATAAAAGAGAATTAAAAATTTAATAATTATTCCTTCTATATAACAATGTGGTTAACCTATATGAAGCCACATGAGAAGTTATCAGAAAGAGAACAATATTAATGATTACTCTGTCAAAGGAAGTGTAGCATTCTTTTTTTTTCCAAATTCATTATTACATTTATTCCATTATTGAATTCATTTATCCATTATTGAATTCATTTATTGACTGCTACATATTGGGTTTACAGAAATGAACAAAATATAGTCCCCGACCTCAAGGAATTCACCATCTAGTGGGAGAGACTAATAAACTGACAATCATAAACAATTATACACACACACATGTTACCAAACCAGGTTCATCTTGCCCAACACACAGCAAGCCAAAAAGCTGAGACATCGAGGTTTGTAGCAAAGAGAAGTTTTCTTCACAACATAGCCAAGCAAGAAGACAGGAGAACAAATCTCAAATGCACCTCCCTGAAGGCAAGAGGCTCAGGGTATTTATGTGATAAAGAATAAAGAAGCAGGGCGGTCTGAGGTGTGGGGAGTGTGGGAAGCGTGGGGGAAAATGATTGGGAAAAAATGTACAGGCATAACAAAGCTACAGGTCTCTGCACATTCAAAAGGTCATGGAGCAGACCCCTGCACAGGCCCAGGTGAAGGGTAAGTGGCCCCATCCAGTCTTTTGTTCTTTTTCAATAAAAGGGTTTCTTTCATTTTTTTTAACTTTACTTTTTTTATACAGCTGGTTCTTATTAGTTATCTATTTTATACATATTAGTGTATACATGTCAATCCCAATCTCCCAATTCACACCACCACCTCCCCACCCCACTATCCCCGTGTGGTGTCCATCAGTTTTTTCTCTACATCTGTGTCTCTAATTCTGCCTTGCAAACTGGTTCATTTGTACCATTTTTCTAGATTCCACATATATGTATTAATATATTTGTTTTCCTCTTTCTGACTTCACTCTGTATGACAGTCTCTAGATCCATCCACGTCTCTACAAATGACCCAATTTCGTTCCTTTCTATGGCTGAGTAATATTCCATTGTATATATGTACCACATCTTCTTTATCTATTCATCTGTCGATGGACACTTACATTGCTTCCATGACCTGGGTATTGTAAATAGTGCTGCAATGTACATTGGGGTGCATATGTCTTTTTGAATTATGGTTTTCTCTGGGTATATGCCCAGCAGTGGGATTTCTGGGGCATATGGTAATTCTATTTTTAGTTTTTTAAGGAACCTCCATACTGTTCTCCATAGTGGCTGTATCAATTTACATTCCCACCAACAGTGCAAGAGGGTTCCCTTTTCTCCACACCCTCTCCAGCATTTGTTGTTTGTAGATTTTCTGATGATGCCCATTCTAACCGGTGTGAGGTGATACCTCATTGTAGTTTTGATTTGCATTTCTCTAATAATTAGTGATGTTGAGCAGCTTTTCATGTGCTTCTTGGCCATCTGTATGTCTTCTTTGGAGAAATGTCTATGTAGGTCTTCTGCCCATTTTTTGATTGGGTTGTTTGTTTTTTTAACATTGAGCTGCATAAGCTGTTTATATATTTTAGAGATTAATCCTTTGTCTACTGATTCATTTGCAAATATTTTCTCACATTCTGAGGGTTGTTTTTTCATATTGTTTATAGTTTCCTTTGCTGTGCAAAAACTTTTAAGTTTCATTAGGTCTGTTTGTCCATTTCCATTGTTTATTTTTGTTTTTATTTCCATTACTCAAGGAGGTGGATCAAAAAAGATCTTGCTGTGATTTATGTCAAAGAGTGTTCTTCCTATGCTTTCCTCTAAGGGTTTTATAGTGTCTGGTCTTACATTTAGGTCTTTAATCCATTTGGAGTTTATTTTTGTGTATGGTGTTAGGAAGTGTTCTAATTTCATTCTTTTACATGTAGCTGTCCAGATTTCCCAGCACCACTTATTGAAGAGGCTGTCTTTTCTCTATTGTATATCCTTGCCTCCTTTACTGAATATAAGGCGACCATACGTGTGTAGGTTTATCTCTGGGCTTTCTATCCTGTTCCATCGATCTGTATTTATGTTTTTATGCCAGTACCATATTGTCTTGCTTACTGTGGCTTTGTAGTATAGTCTGAAGTCAGGGAGTCTGATTCCTCCAGCTCCGTTTTTTTCCCTCAAAATTACTTTGGCTATTCAGGGTCTTTTGAGTCTCCATACAAATTTTAAGATTTTTTGTTCTAGTTCTGTAAAAAATGCCATTGGTAATTTGATAGGGATTGCACTGACTCCATAGATTGCTTTGGGTAGAACAGTCATTTTCACAATATTGATTCTTCCAATCCAAGAACATGGTATATCTCTCCACCTGTTTGTATCATCTTTGATTTCTTTCACCAGTGTCTTATAGTTTTCTGAGTACAGGTCTTTTACCTCCTTAGGTAGGTTTATTCCTAGGTATTTTATTCTTTTTGTTGCAATGGTGAATGGGACTGTCTCCTTAATTTCTCTTTCTGATCTTTCGTTGTCAGTGTATAGGAATGCAAGAGATCTCTGTGCATTAATTCTGTATCCTGCAACTTTACCAAATTCATTGATTAGCTCTAGCAGCTTTCTGGTGGCATCTTTAGGATTCTCTATGTATAGTATCATGTCATCTGCAAACAGTGACAGTTTTACTTCTTCTTTTCCAATTTGTAGTCCTTTTATTTCTCTTTCTTCTCTAATTGCCATGACTAGGACTTCTAAAACTATGTTGAATAACAGTGGCAAGAGTGGACATCTTTGTCTTGTTCCTGATCTTAGAGGAAATGCTTTCAGTTTTTCACCACTGAGAATGATGTTTGCTGTGGGTTTGTCGTATATGGGCCTTTATTATGTTGAGGTAGGTTCCCTCTGCGCCCCTTTTCTGGAGAGTTTTTATCATAAATAGGTGTTGAACTTTGTCAAAAGCTTTTTCTGCATCTATTGAGATGATCATATGGCTCTTATTCTTCAATTTATTAATATGGTATATCACACTGATTGATTTGCATATATTTAAGAATCCTTGCATCCCTGGGATAAATCCCACTTGACCATGGTGTATGATCCTTTTAATGTGTTGTTGGATTCTGTTTGCTAGTATTTTGTTGAGGATTTTTGCACCTATATTCATCCGTGATATTGGTCTGTAATTTTTTTTGTTGTACCTTTTTCTGGTTTTGGTATCAGGGTGATGGTGGCCTAGTAGAATGAGTTTGGGAGTGTTTTAATAAATGTTTCAAAATAATCCAATATGAACAATTTCAATATTAAACTTCTTCCTTCAATACGACCTCAGAGAATTTTTCACTATTATATTCTTTATAAGGAAAGCCAAATTATTTGGAAAGATGAATTTTAAGTGCTATTTGAAAATCTGGGGTGGGCAAAAAAGATTATTTCCTTGAAGGAGATCCAAGCACATATATAATTAACATAATTTATACTTACAATTGTAATGTGAGACATAAAAAAGAATTAAAAATTTAATAATTAATCCTTCTGTATAACAAAGTGGTTAACCTATATGAAGCCCCATGAGAAGCAGTCGTCAGAGAGAGAAAAATATTAATGATTACTCTGTCAAAGAAAGTGTAGTATTCTCTTAAGGAGCACATACTACATGGCTTTTTAAATATTCTCCATGTTATATATCTCATGGTAATATATCATATTACCTAGAAATTATTAAAATGCTAAGAAATAATAAGAAGAAATTTTATTTTCTATTTTCAATAATGACAGGCTAGGTAAATCAGATCAATGCTACCAATGAAAACAAGTAGGAAAACCGGGGAGTTTATTTTTCTTTAATTCTGCTTGAAGTTACTGAATATTGAACAAAATAGTGATGAGTTACTAGGTCAAAATCCAAGAGAACAAGGAAATCCAGACATGTGAGCTGGTATTTAGGCGTAAATGCACAGGATGATTCTAGAGGGGGCTTCTAAGAGACTGAGTAGTGCTTTTGATAGACTTGTGGAACTAGGTAGTCATGTTCAAGGGGGTCTACTTTCCCTGCATGCTTTGGGTTGAAACATAAAGGGACATACAATAGAAATAAGAGTGAACCTGTAGTAATCAGGATCTTACAGCTATTTCAGGTGACCTTTATTTAAATAATTTAAGTAATCTCAATCTGTGAAATTGGATTAAGATGATCCAAGCCTAGATCTCAAACTCACATCTGTTTCTACAAATCTTTTTTAAAAATTCTAGCAAACAAGGAGTCAAGACATCATAAATTGAGAACAGTAAACAACAAAAACAAAACTAAAAGGGAGCCAGACAGTGAAATGATCAGAAACAGACCATGTCTACTATGTTTAAATAGTTTGGCAATTTGAGAAAAACTGAATTCTAGAGAACCAGAAACTATCACTATTTACTAAAATGTTTTATCAATGCATATATGTTCAATTTTATCAAACACTTTTGGTGCATGTATTGAGATAATTTGTATCATTTTCTCCTTTATTCTGCTAATGTGGCAAATTACATTCACTGATTTTGAGTAGTAAACCAGCCTTAATTGTGGAATTATCCCAAATGGATTATGACACATTATCCCTCTGTGTATTTTTTTTTTCTGCTAGTATTTTGTTTAGGATTTTTCCTATCTATGTTAATGAGCAAGACAGGACTATAGCTTTCCTTTTTCATAATGCTCTTGTTAAGTTTCAATATCAAGGTGATCTTAAATCATGAAACAAGATGAGGCATAACCTGACCTTTTTATTCTATAGAAGAGTTTTTGTAATATTGCCATTGTTTATTCTTTTTTTTTAACTGAATTATAGTTGATTTACAAGATTGTGTTAGTTTCAGGTGTATGGCAAAGTGATTCCACTACATATTTTTTTTCAGATTATTTTCCATTATAGGTTATTACAAGATATTGAATATAGTTCCCTGTGCTATACAGTAAATCCTTATTGTTTATCTATGCCATTGTTTATTCATAAACATTAGATAGAATTCTCTGGAGAAGGTATCTAAATATGACAGTATCTTTGTGAGATTTTTCTTTCCTTAGCAAAGTTTTATATCCACTTAGACAACAAAGTACAGGAATTATAAGTGTACACCATGATAAATTTTCACAAGTGAACATACTAACATAACAGGAGTGTAATCTATAATATAACAGTAAAAATTATAAAGTAATATATTTATAACTACACTACTTAATTATAGAAGTCATTTTTATGTTCTTATCATGGAAAACTGGAACTAAGTCGGCTAAATAACACTGATGCTGCCTAATTACTCTGTTTCAGATTTCTCTTCACTGAAATAACCATAATTTTTTCATACAGAGGAGAAAAGTAAACCATTCTTATAAAGATTCTGAAATCTAAAATATATGGGGCTGTAAGCAAAAAGCCATTCAATAATTCCCTTTGAATGAAAAATATGTAATGCTTCTCTCATCAAACCACATCATGTAAGCATTTGTGATCAGTCTTGAAGTATTTTTGTATTTGTTTTACATAAAACAGTGTGACCTTTGATTCCCTCCCTGTGGTTTGTTTTAAACTGTTGTTCTTTTCTGAATAGTTGTGCTTTCTATTACATGCTGTCATTTAGATTCACTATGTCATCCCTATTATTAGAATTGTTTTGTTGTATACTTCACAATTCAAAAGGATGGTGATTATAAGGATACCTTATAATCAGCATAAAGTTTACGAGCCATCATCATAATTAACCCTCGCACATACACAAAAAGAACTCACTTGACAAACACGCAGGGGGCAGCTCTGTGACATGAAAGAATCTTTGAATGTGCCAGGGATTTCCCTCAAGTTTTGTTAAGGAATAATATTTTTTTTATGTCAAGAAGATTCATAAATGTTCAAAAATGCAAAGGGATGTCAGTATAGGTAGAATGATGCAAATCACACACATACACACACACACACACACAAATCCAGAAGTTACTACTTAAAACATGTAAAGCTTCTTTCCAAAGTAATTAGATTACAGACTTTGACCTAGCTAACAGACTTAAATATTTTAAACTGGATAAATACAAACCTTATAATCATTACAATAGAATATAAAGTATGATTTAGGAAACTTAAGAGATTAAATACCTAATCATTTTAAGTCACCAGTTCTCTTGAGTGACAAAATAATTCTGACTTACTTAAGTTTGTTCGACCTTTGCAAATGAAAAGGGAACGTGATAATTACTCCACAAAATCGTACCTCCTAGAGACTACTGGATACTTACTTTAGCAGCACTAATGACTGTGGCAGTATAAGACTGAATGTTGTCTCCACAGGCTCCACCACGGGACTGATGACATCGAATCAACTGGAAAGAGAGAGAATGACCAGAAAGTTATTTCTATTAAACTGTTTAACTCTACAGGCTCTTAAGATAGAGCTTATTTACCATGCAGAATGATGGTGGTGGGTGGGAATGTTTGCATGAGTGTTTTCCAGACAAACAGCTAAAAGCCCTGCTGAGACACTTTTACCCCTTTTTATAATCTACTGGTGCCACTCAAGCAGTTTCATGCTCAAATACGATTTTTAATTACAAGATGAATAGTCTTTAAGAATTCATAAACTCTGAAATGGTAGGATTTGAGATCTGGCAGGCTTTCCACAAATAAATTTTAGAAACATAATCAAAGGACTTAGCCATTACTTCCTAACATTAAATATTTAACATGCTAACAAATTGGAGGTTTTGTCCTCTTAATTCCTACATAAAGATTGTAAAAGGAAACTTTAAAAAATAGACAAAAGAATGTGCCGTATTTCCATTTTCAATTGTGTTTGTGGGGAAGTGGCACAAATTATGCATAAATCAACTATGACACATAATAGCTGTCCACTTCAGAGGGCTCACCAGTTTTAACATTAGAATGAAAAAGACATGCCCTTATTCATAAATAAGTAAATCAAACTGTCAATTTCCAAAGTGAATCAGCAGTTTGACATGCATGATTCTCTCATGTGCTGAGCAATTAACCAAGACTAAATTCTCCACTGCTCCTACACTTCTAAATTTAAAGAAAAAATAGAAAGAAAAAGAAAGAAAAGAAGAAAGAGAAAGAACGAAAGGGAAATTAAAAAATCATTAGCCAGATTTTTACACTTAAAATTTTCAATAAAATGGCAATAGTAGACTATTAGAACAGCTCCACATTGTGATATGAATTATTAAAAGCCTTCAGAATTCAGAACAAATCTTCCTCTCCCAAAATATAAAAACAAAAAAAATGTTCTATATAATTTAAAACCAGGTCACTTGATAAAGATTAATATGTGAAACTTTTATTCTTTTATTATAAAATCAAACTTTTCTTCATCACTGATTTGTATTTTTTAAAAAAATCCCTTAAGACAATAGTGCTGTGGAATTTTCCAAATCGCAGGTGACTGGCAAATGTAGTTTCACACGGGAAAAGAGGGAGCTTGAAAAGTGATCATTTTAGCTAATAAAAAGAATCTCTCTCACTTACTCACCCAGTCACTCATTCATTCATTCACAAATACACATTTGAAGAATTATGAAAATTATCCCCTCTGCTGCCTTCTGAAGCATGTGCAAGGAAAGACATATCCTAGAAACACTATCTTTTCCCTGCTTCAGGTAATTAAAATAACCAAGGAAAACAAGCAATACTATCACCTTTTCAATTCATCTAAATCTGAGTCAGCATTTCTACATAAACATAACTAAGCCAGAAATTTCTTTAAAACTTAGACTCATTACAAAAGTTATATTTGCATCTCAGTACATCAAAATAAAAGACAAAGCAGAAATTTCCGTAGTGCAAAAATCTATCATGCCCAAATCCCAGGAAATATTGGTAAGTGAAAAAAGCGACGTATAAAAGACCATGTATATAATGTTATCTTTGGGGAAATAAAGGGAAATATAAATATATCTATATAACATATGAGAAAATATATACGCATATAAATATAAAGACAAATGTATACAATTATGTATCAAATGAAAACTGTAACAATGAAGGAAGGCAGAAAAAGGGGGATAAAGGACAAACTAACTAAAATAACCTATGAACACAGTATTTGATTGCATACCTTCCATTTTAGGCAGTAATGAAAGCAGAGAAAATTGCAAGAAAATCCTGAACTCTTTGTAGTTGGTTTGATTTTTGCAGTGGTATGAGCAAGCAACTCTGTAATTACTTTTTGGCATTATAGGATTGAAGAAATGAAGAAAACGTGCTGACGTCATGGTCTCCTATCCAAAACAAAGGACATACAAATAGGAAACGGGGGACAAAAAGAGAGAATCCTGTGGAAATACCAATGTGACCTCTTGATTTCCAAAATGTACATGTGTATATGGGTATACATGGGTGCACAAATATGCATATATGTATATTTGCCTCTTCATGTGTATAATAAGAAGTGTGTGTGGATATATAACATGCATATTTCTAAACTTTGTCCACTGAAAGAGTCTAGAAGCAAAAATACGCCAGTAACAATGAACACATCTACTGGACAAAAGCTTAGTATCTAATACCATTGCCCATTAAAAAGAAACAGTAAAATCAGAAGAAGATGATTCCAGGGCTGAGACAAGGCAAGAACAAGATGGACCTGGACTTATTCTTATGATAGCAAGTGAGGAAATTTTTTTTTTTTAATTTTGATGAAGCCACAACACAATGTCACAAGAAGCAGACTAAAGGGGCTCTCATTGGTCAACTCTGGCATAATTTGAAAACCAAAATAATTAAAGACAGAAAAAAGTTAAAAACTACTTAAAAAATAGGAATCATTAACCCCTATCAAAAATATAGATACAGGAAGATTTAAAAAGAAGGGAAAGTTCTTGATTATGATAGAAAGCCAAATGCCTACAGGTAAATGTGTAGTGGGAAGTGGAAAACCATTAATTTGCAATCCTCATAGTAAAGACTGGTTCAGGCAGGAATCATCAATGGATGCTAAAATTAGGTAGGCTAAGATTTCGATAAAACGCAGGATATAAGCATGCTCTTTCCAAATTATTAGTTACAAGAGGAAAAAATAGTACTTATTCAGTAGAGAAACTGGACAAGACCTTGACAAAATTAGCATCACCAATAAAGGACAGACATATACCATGTGCCTCCAGATGTGACGCTGTGGGAAGTCCAGAACAGCACTCATACAATACTACAGTATTCCAGACAGAAATACATAACCCGAATATAATCAAGAGAAAACATCAAAACACTGAAAATAAAAAGCATTCTACTAAAAAGAATAAGGGGTAGATGTAGGGGGCTGTAGTCTTCAAAATTACCAATCCTGTAAAAGATAAAAAAAGAAAGGGACACTCCTACAAGATATAATACCTGATCCTAGACTGGATCTGCACTATAGGAAAAAATTTTCTACAAATGATATGATAGGGTTAATTGACAAAATTGGAACATGGATGCTATAATAGATAAAAGTAGCTTATCAATATTAAATTGGTAGACTTCCCTGGTGGCACAGTGGTTAAGAATCCGCCTGCCAATGCAGGGGACACAGGTTCAAGCCCTGGTCCGGGAAGACCCCACATGCTGCGGAGCAACTACGCCCATGCGCCACAACTACTGAGCCTGCACTTTAGAGCCCGCGAGCCACAACTACTGAGCCCACATGCCACAACTACTGAAGTCCACGTGCCTAGAGCCTGTGCTCTGCAACAAGAGAAGCCACTGCAATGAGAAGCCCACGCACCACAACGAAGAGCAGTCCCTGCTCACAACTAGAGAAAGCCCGCGCGCAGCAACGAAGACCCAACGCAGCCAAAAATAAAATAAATAAAATAAATAAATTTTTTAAAAATTAAATTGGCTGATAACTTAAGTATTCTGGGGTAATGTGATATATGCAACTTACTCTGAGATTGTTCAGAGGTCAACCTAAGTAAAGAGTACATGGGTGTACTTTATAACATTTGTACTCTATTAATTCTTGCAGGTTTTCTGCAAGTCTTCCAAGTTAAAAGTACACTTAAAAATAGGCACTGAAAAACAAACCCAATCAAGATAATATGGCCTCTTGGTTAAAACTGTAGTCAAAGAGCATTTTCACTGAAAGAAACTGTTGCTCCAAAATTTAATTTCTGCAGATCCACACTCAGCCCAAATGCTACTACAATCAGAAACTGTTAACAAATACTAGCTCTTATGTAAATACCATGGAAACACATTTATCTGGAAATATTTCTTCCAAAGGATGGTACAACCATCTGATTAGTAAACTCCTTGTGAATGCCACTACAGGTCCTGGTCTCCGTATATAACACTAGATATTACTGACACGTATCTCTACAAAGGCAAAGGCAAGACAAAGGCAAGACAACTGGCACACTTTGATGCTATGCATCTATGATGGAAGTTTTATCCATAAGAAAATAATATGTAACTATTTGCATAATACCTACAATCCTAAATGAGTAGTTTCCCACACATCACAATAAATCTGCAAGAGCCAAGGGACAATGTATATATCTTCCTCTTGGAAGTCTTGGATGTCTCCGGCACTCAAAGAAATTTCCTACAGACGTAATCATTAGAAGATACCATGATGTCAGCACACTGAATTGTATGCCTCTTGTCTTATTTGAAAAGAATGAATGTGAAAAGTGATATACTGGATAATCCAGAGAAAGAAGAGGGTAGAGTATAAATACAGCATTCACTAAAATGCAAAATACCTATATGTAGCGGACAGAATTCTGGAAAAAGCATCAAGGGATTCATCCAGAAAAATAAATTCCTCCAGTAGTTTCTTGATTTTATGAATTCCAGAGGCTAGAGATACACTGTAGTTTCACCAAATAATTGTTGTACTTACCATATCCAGACTTGTGTCAAGAACTCTTCAATACATATTATTTCATATTATTCTCAATATACAGTAACCATACAAACAAGCAAAAATTGAACAAAAAACGATCTTCTTTGAAGTCTGTAATTTTTTTTAGGTTTCGTTCTATATTCATATGCAGGGCACTAAATGGCATAAAAAGGGATTTGCCCTTTGCTTTGAACTAGACATAAAAAAAGTTTCAATGTATAAATATAATATCTTCATTTACTATGATGACCTTAAGAGATAAGTGAGATTGATAAATAACAACAAATGGCAGAACTCTTGTTTAGATTTAAATGTACACATACAGTTAAAGTCCATTAAATTATTCTATGCCTCAGGTTCCCAACCTACTACTAAAGACAGAAGTCATTCCTGCCTCCTGATTTCTAGCTCCACAGAAACTCCTGTGATGATATCAATGCTGTGATTTAAAATTAATGGAGTAAAGTTCTCTATATAAAACTGAGCCTGGAAAAGTAAGGCTGAGTCCAAATATTGATCCTGAGCAATAAGATCAGACAACTGGGTGCCCAATTAAAACAAAAACCAAACCAGAGAAAACAAACTAGTAAGTTAAACATTCATTATTGGTTGTTAATTACCTTTGGAAAACTCTTCAACACTTGCTCCATTACAAACATTCCAACACAGCCCCGCTTACCTTGTTTTCTGCATAAGCAAGCCAGCGGCTCCCAAGAGCAATAGGATTCATGTTGGGCCCAGGACAAGGGTAGCAGCCTGAAAATTTTCAAATGGCAATGTAAGAAATTTAATAATTTCCGTTGGTGCATCATATTTTGATGCCATAAAAACAGAATAATCAAATGCTTTTATTTTTTCAAGTCTCACATAAAATTCCCATAACCTAGTCATTATTTTAATAGCTAAAAGAGGTTCATTTTTTTCTCCTCTACAGTTTCCTTTGGGTTTTGACTCTGTTCCAATAAGAAATAAATCTGGGAAGAACTGGTATTCACTTTTCGCAAAAATTGGGCATTTTATACAGTTATTCCTGGAACAAGAGAGAGAAGCCAAGAAGAATCATTTAAAGATCATAAGCCTACAATTTCATAAGTCTAGCAAAACTGTTTAGAGAAGAAAGAGAAAGGATACAATTGGCTCAGGAATTTAAGGGCAAAGATAAGAAAGACATAACCCTAAAAAAAAATGACAATAACAGGGGCAGGGTAGAACAAGTAATTTAGGTGTGGAGCTAATGGGGAGAAGTAATCCACAAAGGGTGCATCAGGAGATGTTGGGGAACTAATTTACATAATCCTATGCATTTACATTAAGCATTCAATTTCATTCTTCTTACTTTCAGCCCAGCCAAAAACAATCTAGTAGGTAGGATTATTTTGTGGTTCTCCAATTTCAAAAAAAATATCACACATTCCTGACAGTGGTCACCAACACCATGGAAACACCAATGCCATCTTCCCGAACTCCACTAAACAAGACACAACACAATTCAGTCAAGTAAGTGATATCTGTCATCCGTGAGGGTCTCATCTCCCCTTCTGACTATACCAATAAGGTCTCTGAGTATAATGTCCTCATCTGTCAGCTACACAAAATGATATTACACGGTTTCACGAAACTGCTTTTAAGGGACTACTCAAAGGAGACTGCAGAATCAAAGAACACAAAAAGCCTAACCTAAAGAATTCCTTGTTTATCATTCCACAAGTATCTGGTTAATATTTTCACAAATGTTTTTCCCCAAAATGTACACTAGTGGATCAAACTGAGGTTATCTATTTCATAGCTTAGGTCTCAATTTGGAATCTAAACTTATACGAGACAGGTTTTTATAAAAATAACCTTTTCTTCCCATGACAAAAAACAAAACAATACAAACAAAGAAAAACAGCCAAATTGCATGAAACACATAAGCGTACCAGGAAAAAATAGCATAATCTGAATAGCATGAACAGCACACCTGAAAATACCTTACCCAGCAGAAAGTCTCAGTCTAGTGCTGATCCTAATAGGAATAGAGTTATCAATGAATGAATAATTAACTACTTTGACAAGTACTGTCAAAAATAAAAATAGGCTTCCCTGGTGGCGCAGTGGTTGAGTGTCCGCCTGCTGATGCAGGGGACACAGGTTCGAGCCCTGGTCCGGGAAGATCCCACATGCCGCGGAGTGGCTAGGCCCGTGAGCCATGGTCGCTGAGCCTGCACGTCCGGAGCCTGTGCTCCACAACGGGAGAGGCCACAACAGTGAGAGGCCTGCGTACCGCAAAAATAAATAAATAAATAAATAAAATAAAAAATAAAAATAATTTTATATGTTCTGTAATATATTTATTTATCTTTTTGCTTCTTTATTTTCTGTCTTCCTCCCACTTGATTAAGGTCGTGTTTGTGTCTTTTGTTCACAGCTAAATCTATACTTAGAATAATACCTGAAAAATAGCTTAATAAATGTTTGAATAAATTAAACAATGCACCTAAATTAATCAAAGCATATGTATAAGACACACTTGCAAAAAAAAAAGTCATCTACAGAAGAAAAATTTTCAAATATTTTTCAAATATTGTGCTTGCCTATTCTTTAGGTTAGGCTTTTTGTGTTCATTTTAAAGCCATTTTTTAATAGAAATCTTCCTTAGTTGTACATACATGCTTGCCTGAATTCAGAAAGCCTTTGAGTAGCAATCGTGGTGATTCTGAAATGGTAATGCCGTTGTGTTCACAGCCACTAGAGAAGTGCAAGTCGCTGTTGCTTTTGTTACTGCTAGTTTTCATTTCAGCTCCTTCAACTCCATCTACTTTGAGTTTTCTTTTTTCTTTGTTTTTTCGCCACACCGAGCAACCTGTGGGATCTTGGTTCCCTGACCAGGGACTGAACCTGGACCCTCGGCACGGAGTCCTAACCACTAGACCGCCAGGGAATTCCCTGAGTGTTCATTTTTAAAGAAGATGAAGATAATAATCCTAAGAGAAAATCCATATGTCATACAAAATATAAGATATAAGTTTTCTAATGTTTCACTCATTGTTTAAAAACTTTTTTTGTATTTCAGGGTTTAAAGTGGTGTGTTTGGAATGTTTGGATTTCTGGAAAATCAGCTTCTGGGTAACTGTGATGTTACTGTAATCACTGAAGGCATATTATGGACACATATTATGGACATATACGTAGAAAAAAAGGTCCACTAATATAATACAAAGACAACACACCCTAATATATATATCACACAATATTTACATAATAGATTTCATTATGACATCCACACCTAAATGTACTTTTTTCACACCAAAATGTACTTTTATGTAAGTGTATATACATAGACCATATATACTTTCAGAACTGGAGAAATGAGCATAAACACTGTCTATAAGAAAATTTCCCCTTTTAAAATGTCATGAAAAAAAATAACCAAAAAAAAACCAGAAATAAATACCTGTGAATTGTGGCATTACATTAGAGGCAGCTAATCTCCTGAACTTTAAAGTCAACATAATCTAACTCAACCAACTCCGATAACTATTTTGCCTCAACAGATCCTAATAAGTATACCTACCTTCCAAATACTAAAGAATACTAAGAAAAGATGTAGTTTACAATTCTTCATTTCACTTTTTGAGTCAATGTTTTTAGAAAGCTAGTGGATCTCAAGAATTATAGTGTATTGGAATGAAAGCAAATTGTTTTTCTGCTCTCCAAAGAACATTTTACAGCTGGAATCAGCAGACCATCAGCCTCTCAGCACTATCCCAACTTTATAAGCATGACTCCTTTAAAGATTAACCATTGCCTCCAGCTAAACTCTGAAAACAAGTGAAGAAAAAAGAAACAAAAAACAAAAAAAAAAACACAACCCAAACCTCTATAATACTGGGACTAATTCTAACAAGGTTACAGTGTTTGTGAACAAAGTAAAAGAGAACTGGATATTTAAAAATATCAGGTTTCCAAATTTAAATAAAGGTAAAATCCACAAAAAGCATGCTACATGAAGATGATTCCATAACTAAAAGATTCATGAGACTGATGCAATTTTACATGGCATCCTCCCAGAATGTTGGTCCTAGTGGGGAGAAGACCTGAACTCATTTTGAAAAACAAAGGATTTAACTACTCTCTGTAACACCCTGCCTTATTTTTCTTGGAAAAGACAACTCAAAAGATTTCAGACCTTTTTCGAAAAAACAGATGTCTGCATTTATGGTCAATTGGCTTTCAACAACGCTACCAAGACAAGTCAATGGGGAAAGAATAATCCTTTCAACGAATGATGATAGGTCAACTGATATCCGCATGCAAACGAATGAAACTGAACCCTGGCCTCACACTACATACAAAGTCGAAATGAATCAAAGACTAAAGCTAATGTATTAACCTCTTGGAACAAACCATGGTAAACCTTCATAACCATAGGCAATGCTTTCTTAGATATGACACCAAAAGTACAAATGATAAAAGAAAAAAATAGATAAACTTCATCAAAACTAAAATCTTTGTGCTTCAAAGGACACCACCAAGAAAGAGAAAAGACAACTCAGAGAATGGGAGTTGGGCAAAACATATATCTGATAACTGACTTGTATCTAAAATATAAACAGAACTAGTATAACTCAATAAAGACAAATAAATCAATGTAAAATTTGACAAAGAAGATAGAAGATGAGCATATGAAAAGATACTCAGCATCATTAGCCATAAGGAAATGCAAATAAAAAAAAATGGTACTGATGAACCTAGTTGCAGGGCAGGAATAAAGAGGTAGATGTAGAGAATGGACTTGAGGACATGGGGTGGGAGGGCTAAGCTGGGGTGAAGTGAGAGTAGCACCGACATATATACACTACAGAATGTAGAACAGTTGGCTGGTGGGAAGCAGCAGCATAGCACAGGAAAATCGGCTAGGTGCTGTGCGATGACCAAGAGGGGTGGGATAGGGAGGATGAGAGGGAGGCTCAAGAGGGAGGGGATATGGGGACACGTGTATGCAGATGGCCGATTCGCTTTGTTGTGCAACAGAAGCTAACACAGTATTGTGAAGCAATTATACTCCAATAAAGATCTATCAAAAAAAAGTATAAGGGACACTCTTGCACTGCTGGTGGGAATGTAAATTGATATAGCCACTATGGAGAACAGTATGGAGGTTCCTTAAAAAACTACAAACAGAACTACCATACGACCCAGCAATCCCACTACTGGGCATATACCCTGAGAAAACCATAATTCAAAAAGAGTCATGTACCAAAATGTTCATTGCAGCTCTATTTACAATAGCCAGGACACGGAAGGAACCTAAGTGTCCATCAACAGATGAATGGATAAAGAAGATGTGGCACATATATACAATGGAATATTACTCAGCCATAAAAAGAAACGAAACTGAGTTATTTGTAGTGAGGTGGATGGACCTAGAGTCTGTCATACAGAGTGAAGTCAAAAAGAGAAAAACAAATATTGTATGCTAACACATATATATGGAATCTAAGAAAAAAAAAAGGGCATGAAGAACCTAGGGGTACGACGGGAATAAAGACACAGATCTACTAGAGAATGGACTTGAGGATATGGGGAGGGGGAAGGGTAAGCTGTGACAAAGTGAGAGAGTAGCATGGACATATATACACTACCAAACGTAAAATAGCTAGCTAGTGGGAAGCAGCCGCATAGCACAGGGAGATCAGCTCGGTGCTTTGTGACCCACCTAGAGGGGTGGGATAGGGAGGGTGGGAGGGAGGGAGACGCAAGAGGGAAGAGATATGGCAACATATGTATATGTATAACTGATTCACTTTGTTATAAAGCAGAAACTAACATACCATTGTAAAGCAATTATACTCCAATAAAGATAAAAAAAAAGTATAATCAGATACTACTTTGTGAGATACCAACAGGATGGCTATATAATCTTATTAACAATCATTGGTGAGAAACTGGAACCCTCATACACTGCTGGTAGGAATGTAAAATGTGCAGTCACTGTGCCCAACAGCTCTTCAAATAGTTAAGGATAGAATTACCATATGAGGCAGTAATTTGACTCCTGGGTACATACCCAAGAGAAACGAAAACATATCCACACAAATACTTATATCCAAGAGAATCAAAAATAGATGTCCCCATAAAAACCTTTCATTTATGAAAGCATTATTCATAAAACCCCCAAAATGGAAACAAACTAAATGGCCAGCAATAAAAAGAAATGACGTATAATATTCCACTGTCAGGATACACCACAGTTTATCCATTCACACACTGAAGGACACTTTGGTTGCTTCCACTTTTGGCAATGTGAATAAAGCTGCTATAAATATCTGTGTGAAGGCTGTGTGAACATAGTTTTCAACTCCTTTGGTTAAATAACAAGAAGTGAGATTGCTGGACTGTATACTAAGAGTAGGTCTAGTTTTGTAAGAAACTGTCAAATTGTATTCCAAAAGTGGCTGCACCATTTTGCCTGCCCACCAGCAATGAGAGTTCCTGTTGTTCCACAACTCTGACAGCACTGGTGTTCTCAGTGTTTTGGATTTTAGACGTGTGATGGTTATCTCACTGTTTTAATTTGCATTTCTCTGATGACATATAATGTGGAGTATCATATCATATGCTTATTATTCTTTGGTGAGGTGCCTGTCAGAGTCACTGGCCCATTTTTTAATCAGGTTATTTTGTTCTTGCTGAATTTTAAGAGTTCTTTGTATATTTTGGATAACAGCCCATTATTAGGTTTGTCCTCTTTTTTTTTTTTTTTTTTTTTGGAGTATAGTTGATTTACAATGTTGTGTTAGTTTCAGGTGTACAGCAAAGTGAATCAGTTATACATACATATAACCACTCTTTTTTTAGATTCTTTTCCCATATAGGCCATTACAGAGTATTGAGTAGAGTTCCCTGTTCTACTGTGTTGTACAGTAGGTTCTTATTAGTTACCTATTTTATTTTATTTTTGGCTGCGTTGGGTCTTGGTTGCTGTGCATGGGCTTCCTCTAGTTGAGGCGAGCAGGGGCTACTCTTCGTTGCAGTGTGTGGGCTTCTCATTGCGGTGGCTTCTCTTGTTGCGGAACACAGGCTCTAGATGTGCGGGCTTCAGTAGTTGTGGCTCGCGGACTCTAGAGCACAAGCTCAGTAGTTGTGGCACATGGGCCCAGTTGCTCCGTGACATGTGGGACCTTCCCGGACCAGGGCTCGAACCCGTGTCCCCTACATTGGCAGGAGGATTCTTAACCACTGCACCACTAGGGAAGTCCTAGTTATCTATTTTATATATAGTAGTGTATATATGTCAATCCCTATCTCCCAATTTATCCCTGCCCACCTTATCCCGTTAACCATAAGTCTGTCTTCTACATCTGTGACTCTACTTCTGTTTTGTAGAGAAGGTAAGTTCATCTGTACCCCTTTTTTCAGATTCCACATATAAGCAATATCATGATATTTGTCTGTGTCTGACTTAACTTCACTCAGTATGATAATCTCCAGGTCCATCCATGTTGCTGCAAATGGTATTATTTTGTTCTTTTTTTATGGCTGAGTGATACTCCATTGTATATATGTACCACATCTTCTTTATTCCTCTGTTGATGGACATTTAGGTTGCTTCCATGTCCTGCCTATTGTAAATACTGCTACAGTGAACACTGAGGTGCATGTATCTTTTCGAATTATGGTTTTCTCCAGGTATATGCTAGGAGTGGGATTCCTGGGTCATATGGTAGTTCTATTTTTAGTTTTTTAAGGAACCTCCATAGTGGCTGTACCAGTTTACATTCCCACCAAGAGTGTAGGAGGGTTCCCTTTTCTCCACACCCTCTCCAGCATTTATTGTTTGTAGATTTTTTTGATGATGGCCATCGTGACTGGTGTGAGGTGACACCTCATTGTAGTTTTGATTTGCATTTCTCTAATAATTAGCAATGTTGAGCATCTTTTCATGTGCTTTTTGGCATTCTGTATGTCTTCTTTGGAGAAATGTCTATTTAGATCTTCCACCCATTTTTTGATTGGTTTGTTTGTTTTTTTGATATTGAGCTGCATGAGCTGTTTGTATATTTTGGAGATTAATCCCTTGTCAGTTGCTTCGTTGGCAAATATTAATTTGTCTATTACAAATATTTTCTCTCAGTCTGTGGCCTTTCTTCTCATTTTCTTGACATTGTCTTTTGCAGAGCATAAGTTTTGAATTTTAGTGAAGCCCACTTTATCAGTTATTTCTTTTGTGCCTGTGGTGTTGTATCTAAAAAGTCATCACCATACCCAAGGTCATCTAGGTTTACACCTATGTTATCTTCTATAAATCTTATACTTTATGTATTACATTTAGGCCTGTGATATTTTTTGAGTTAATTTTTGTGAAGGATGTATAGTCTGTGTCTAAATTCAGTTTTATGCCCGTGAATGTCCAGTTGTTCAGTACCATTTGTTAAAGAGACTATCTCTGCTCCATCGTGCTACCTCTGCTTCTTCATCAAAGATTTATTTCTGGGCTCTCTATTCTGTTTGTCTATTCTTTTGCCAATGTCACACTGTCTTGATTACTGTAGCTTTATAGTAAATCTTGAAGTTGGGTAACAACATGGAGGAAACATGATATTATTCATTGAAAGAAGCCAATCAGAGAAGGCTACATACTATGATTCCAACTATATGACATTCTAGGAAATGCCATGGTTGCTGGGGGAAACGGGAGGGCAGAGATGAACAGGCAAAGCACAGAAGATTTTTAGGGCAGTGAAAATACTCTGTATGATATTACAATGATGGATATATGTCATTATACATTTACCCAAGCCCACTGATGTACAACACCAAGAGGGAATCCTAAGATAAACAATGGACTCTGAGCGATAATTATGTGTCAGTGTAGGTTCATCAAGTGTAACAAATGTACTACTCTGGTGAGGGATGCTGATAATGGGGGAGAGGGAGACCATGTATGTGTGGGGCTGGGGTGATATGGGAAATTTCTGTGCCTTCTGATTAATTTTGCTGTGAACCTAAAACTGCTCTAAAAAGTATAATCTTCTACTATGTTCAGTGAAAGACACAAGTCACAAAAGACCACACACTGAATGAAGTTCAGAAAGGACTATGAAACCCTCTCCAGAAAGAATAAGCACATAAAATATTAAATATCATTTCAGAGATTTATTTGACCATCTTACTCCTGATTAATGACCCTCTTAAGGTTCCATGAGCTTTGAATTTAAAACTTGATTTTATTTTTGCTTTATTTTTTATGTATATGAAACAGAGTAATGCCATTCAAAGGCTCAAGGGGTTCAATGGGTGGGAATTATGTGCAGAAAATATGAAAATCACGTTAGTTCATGGCATACATGTTATTTAGAGTCCACTTTATACTGAACACCTGCCTGGGCTATGAAAACACCACGGCAGCCTAGTCTGTTGTATATAGATGGGAAACCAAAAGAACAGGGTTTTAACTTGAACTGGTCTTAGATGCCACATTAACCTGCCAATCTCTTCTTATCAATGTTACAAGCTTGCTTAGAAACATAAAAAGAAAGGTTCCTCTTCCCAAAATTAAAAATAATTTTAAAGATCCTTAAAATACATTCCTTATTTGTAATTCACCATTAACATAAATGAAAAATACACATTCTAACCCTAAGACATAACATTAGGATTGTAAGGAATAAATTTTCCTCCTCAAAGTAAAAACAGAAGCCAGTGGAAAGAGTTACTTCCTATGCAATCCTTTGGTCTCTCTGGAGACTTCATATCTGCATTTAAGCTTAAGCACACTGGAAATGACTGCTAATGACATCTATCAGTCTTGGTCTTTTGTTTTCTTAATCATACGTGGGTTTTGGATTTCCACATCAGACAGCTGCTCAAGGCCACCTTTTCTGTACAGCCAAATACGAAGGTGTCTCCTTTCTCATCATATTGGCTGTGTTCCCTTTCCAGTTCTCTATCAGCTCTCTTTACCTGACCCTTCCACCCTTTGGCACAAATTCCCATGGTGCTTTCTCTGATGGACACAGCTGTCTCTACTTATTTTACAGTCTCATCATTGTATTCATACACAACTTAGGCAATCATGATTGTATTACACAAGAGCTTTTCAAACTCTTTTAGAAATTAAATGCTTGCATGAACAAAACAATATCCTCATTAAGAATCTGTCATTCTACATGGGCTTTAGTACTAATTCTTTAATAACTAGAAACCAATCAATGGGGGAAAAAAACTAAATGGGCTACCACGAATGCTATTCTCAGTATGCCTATCAGCTCCCCTGTCCTCCAATCCCTATATCCTGTACTTCTCACTGTCCCAAGCAAAACTGGCTTACAAGCATGGAATAACCCAAATTCAGAGAAACACACATAACCTGTACCATGCTTCTTTCCACCTGCCAAAAGTTTCAGTCTGTTTAAAGGAATGGGGGTGGGGGATGGGGGTGGGGGTTGCAAAAATTAGGGAAAAATAAGCTTATTTAAAGTTAGGAAATGGCTCCATGTGTTCCTTGATTTTAAATATTAAGTCTTGCTCAATTTTGTTTAAAATGTTGATAAAAATCCCTTAAGGTGAAGTTGTATTTCAAAGAAAAGAAGTTAAATTTCTTCATACAAACATGTGTTAAATATCATCAATATCACAAACCTAATAACCCTTGAATAAATCTGGTCTATAGGGTTTTCAAGTAAAGTAAAATAATATGTAACTAAGAATGGTGAGAAAATGGAAGTATGAAATGAGATATATAACTACTATTGGCCAGAGTATTATAGATGAAGGGTTTGGGGAGATCTGCTGTGAAATGCTACAATGAACGGCATTCAGAGTGTGAGGAGAGAAATCACAACTTTTGTTGTTCTTGATGCTTTCTGGACTCTTTTTTTAATGTAAACTATGTATTTAAATATAATATAGATAAAGAAGTACCCAAGTCAACAAAGTAAACATATGCGTGCATAAAAGCAGCACCCAAAACAAAAAACAGGACATTATAGAATCCCAAAAGCCCCTTCTCATACCCCCTTCCAGGTTACGCAGGTGTGTTCTGACAACGATACTAGACATCTATCTTCAAAAGATATTGCTGGATTCTAACACATAGTTTATTACACTTATTTCCATCATTTATCACCAAGAAATGACAGTTGTACTTTTATACTACCCCATTTTTCAACATTTAACATACATTTCAGACTTAAAGAAATCCATACTAAACAGACTTCATGGCATCCTCAAGCCACGAGACCCATTTTACAAGCAGTACAGTCACAGAATAAGTGATAATCCTAATGAATCAGAAATTACTGAAAATTCACTACTGTGGGCTCCACTCCACTTGACCAGGACTTGCTGCATGCCACTTATAAAGCTCCTGACTGCAACACTAGACACACTAGTGATCCTTCCAGATCTCTTCTTCCTATCATGAACAATTCACACAATATGAGGCTAATATTTTAATAATACTTGTTTCAACTGTTCAGTAGTCCAGCAATACAGAGGGAAGCATTTGGGACTATATGGCAAAGATCCTAAAACAATATTAACGTTAAAAAAAAAAAAAAAGCGCACTCATTTTTATCAAACTCAACTGATATTTTGTGCTTCCTAAAGGCTTATAAAACAGAAGCTCCTGCTCCTGAAAGGGGAAACAATACTCCAGATACTGGAGAGATACTCAAGAGCTGATCACTACAAAGGTGTAATTTTCAAATAAACTCATACTTCAGAAAATCTGTGTACTTAACTCCAACATGAGAAAGAAACTTTGTTCATATATGCATTCATATAGTCATTCCTTTAAATACCCACCAAATTTATAATTCCCAGTTTAAACCTATATCACTTTCTCTAGAGATGACTACTGATCCTATATGAATAACTTCCTTCCTTATCTGATAACTTTTGATAGAGTTGTACTACATTCTCAACGCTTTTGGCTAGCTAAACATCTTGGAAAAGAACCACTGATGCTTTGAAAGTAGAAATAGTTGTGATAAATGTTTTCATCTTTAGCAAATTGAGTTTTATTATTGTAAGAACCAAAAATAAGCATCAGAAATATTTTTAAGTTAGCTAGAACAAATGGATATATTATACCTTGCATGACGGACCTACTTCCTTAATCCAAGTCAAGATGAATAACTTCGCTCTCAAGGAAATTACTATATAGCAGCAAAGATAGAACAAGTAGACAGAAGACACATACAATAACATAGAAATTAAGCGTCTTAACAGAGGGAAAAATTACACTATAAAAGCATTCCCAAAGGGTATTGGGTAAAAAAAGAGGTCTGTAATCTAATAAATCTAGGAAATATTGAAATATAGTAAATAAATTTAAACAGATTAAAATGCTAATCACCACTGGCATCCTCCAATAGAAGGCAGCATTTCCTAAGTTTATTTGACCAGGGCATCCTGATTTACACAGCATGTTGAAGGTCTACTGTTCTGTGGATAGATTTTGGGAATTGCTATCTTTGGGGATTTAGAAGAAGGAGAGGCTTCCTTAAACTAAGGGGATCAGGAAATACATCATATAAGAACTAACATCTACACTGGGGCTAGAAAGACATGTTGGATTAAGTCACTCTGGAAAGAGAGACTGCTAGTGAAAAGGCCATTTCAGGCAGGAAAACAGAGCCCTTGCAAAGAACTGAGATTTATGAGTGGCTCAAAGAAAATGTAGCATAAGCAGCATGAAAATGGGTTGTAGAAATAAAGATTTAGCAAGGACACTGGATTTTGATAAAGAAGGTTTTGTATGCCAAAAACCTTGAGAGTTCAGTTGGAAGGAATGTACAAGTTTACATTTGTTGACCACAGTTACATCAAGTAAGGCCTTTGTTCCAATCAAAAGACCTCAGAGTTTAGACGATAAATTATTTGATCAATTGGTAATACAGAAATAATGATTTTGTAAGTTCTTATCATTTAAATATAGATAATAGATTAAATTATATGTCAGGGATATGCTTCAAAATAATTTGGGAAGGGTATAAATGAAAAAGATTGTCCACGAGTTGGTATTTATTGAAACTAGATGATAAATACATGGTGGTTCATTATACTACCGTCTTTAAATAATTGTATATATTTCCGCAAATAATTTTTTTTTAAAAAATAACATTTAGGGACTGTCCTGGTGGCACAGTGGTTAAGAATCCGCCTGTCAATGCGGGAGACACGGGTTCGAGCCCTGGTCCAGGAAGATCCCACATGCCATGGAGCAACTAAGCCCGTGAGCCAAAGCTACTGAGCCCACGTGCCACAACTACTGAAGCCCGCGCGCCTAGAACCCATGCTCCACAACAAGGGTAGACCCCGCCTGCCGCAAACAGAGAAAGCCCGTGTGCAGAAACGAAGACCCAACGCAGCCAATAAATTTTTTTTAAAAAAGAAAAAAGGCATCACAAAAATAACACTCATAGGAAATAAAATGGTATATCTATGGCTTTAGTAATTTAATAAAATGCAATATTTTTGCCATATCACTAAATGACTAATGTTTATCAAATAAGCAAAATGATTGAAAATCAAAGGTTCATTTCACCATTTTAACGTGACTAAAAATTCACCTTTCTACAAGAACTTCAAGATTTCAAGTAAGACTGAAAAGTAAGAAGAATACATACTATAGTCTCTCTTCTTCTGCTTAAAGGTATTTTCACTCTTATTTCCACTATAAATGGTTTAATTGAGAAAGTACAGTAAAATCCCATGAAAATATGAAATTTCTGTAATGTGCCAGTTTCTATATTGATCCTGCCAATTGACTCAAGGGCTTTAGGTACTTTCTGTAAGTTAACCCAAGTCAGGACATTCCAAAAACAAATTCTTCTATTGCAAAATCTCAGACTGCAAAATACTCTCCCAGAAAAGCTGCAAAATCATCAATGTGCAAAAACAAAACTCTCTTAAAAAATAAATTGTAATTATAGCCTACAGTGCATAGGGTTTTGTTTAAATCTTATTTGTAGGTCTTTATTTGAAACAAATATATTTCTATCACCCATTAGTTAAATAACAGACATGCTGGTTGAGACAAATTTCACTCATACATAGATATAAACAATTAAAGATACAGGTTATATCTACATGATTTTATGCAAAATTTAATTAGATCATCTAAGCTTAAAAATTACTATTATAATATAAATATAATATTTACTATTATAATATAAATAATACATTGCCCATTTTCTCCAACCAGAGTATTGTGAAAAGCCTATTTTGATTCCAATGTATCAAAATTATTACAAAGCCTATGTCCTTTGACTCTAACTATGAAATACACAAATCTAATTATTTTAATTCTTTCTTTATAATAAAGTTTAATTTTTTCTTTTAAAATTCTATAGTGGGTATTAATCAATGAAAAATCTATAAGGTTTATTTATCCACTAAAAAAAAACTAGCATTATTATTTATGCTAGTTTTTTTTTAGTGGATAAAGAATAATAATAGTATTATTAACTCTCCATTAGTAACTTACTTACATATATTAACTTCTCTTTAGTAGCTGTGACAACTGACTTTATACCCTACCATTTATTACAGAGAAGAAAACTGAAATCTATTGGCAAGTGTAATATTACTTTCAACATGCACAGCGCAGTAGAGCCCAGTGTTTAAATAAGGTTTAAATTTCAAAACACATATTGTCATTTAAATAAACTATCTTAACAAATAATGATTTGAGAGTTCTCCCCAATTTAACACTCAGCTGAGGCAGCAAGAGCTATCTGTGAGTATAAAATTAAAATGGACCTGCAACAGAGATGTCTAACTTTGCAGAAGCCAACACACACATATCTTTGATTAACGATAAACAACAGAAGACTACTGATAAGATGTAAAGACAAATACTCAGGAAAAACTGGCATCTAAATCTGGCTGAAATATTCATACTCTGTTCTAATTCACTCCTCTGTAGCTCACACACCTGGAAGAAATGGAAAGACTCATACATGATTCCTCTATTTCTCTACTTGTTTCAATTTTAATAGTGAGTGATATAATTATAAGGTAATATATTAATGCATAAGATCTGTAAGAATTAATATGCTAAAACAGGCCATGTAATTTTCAAAGCTTACTATATTATATATATACTACATTTTTGAATGAAGATGTTATTAACAAATGTATGCTCCCCCAAAACTTTTAATTTATAGATAAAACAATAAAAGATCCTTCCTGGTAATCTATATTTAATCATTATTAAAACATCAGTAAATTTCTGATCAGTATGAAATAACTGACTGATAAGTGGGTTAATGTACTCAGTCATTCAAGAAATAGTTAATGAGAGCCTACATTGTGCCAGCCAATGTCCTAGGTGCTAGAGATACTAATGTAAATTTGTAAACGGTGTAAACTTGTGATAAAACAAAAATATATCAATGGACATGATCTCCATTATTATCTCTGTACATCTCTGAGAGAAAAGATTACAAGATCAAGGAGGTGAGTTGTATTCTTCTTCATAGGCTACAAAATGATAAACTATATATTACAATGAATTATTCATGTGTTATATATAGTATAGTATATATTATATAATGTATGCAATAACATATAGACTGCAAGATATTAACAAGAACATGAGCTCTAACCAGAAAGGAATAATGTCTCCTACTCAGAGCTTAATACATGGATTAACATCTGATGAGTAAGTGTGTAAATAGTTCTGATATTTCAGGAGATGCAACAGTATGATTGGGATTCCCTACACATAACAAAAATGAGCTCTGTTCCAACAGAACTATTTCTGCAGCATACACATAACAGATTCTCTGAAAAAACAGCAATAGCTTTGATGGTGAGTGTTAAGAGTTAAAATACGAAAGAGTGAAAACTATTGTTGTACTAGGCTGTAGTAAAAAAGAAAAAATCTAACTCCAGACAAGGCCCCTGTTGGAATTTCCAGCTTGCTGGACTGCCTTGCAAATCTTGGACTTGCCAGCTCCCACAACTGCATGGGCCAATTTTTTAAAAAATAGATCAACTGATCAAACACTCACTCTCTCTGTATGACTGTGTCTGTGTCTGTGTGTGTGTGTGTGTGTGTGTGTGTGTGTGTGTTTGGATCCAGAATCTAGGCTTATTTCTGCAAATCCAGGCAGAGTTGTGACAGGTGGGGGAAAGAAGGAGTGAAAGACTGACATATTTCCCTCATGAATAATAATCCAGTTATGTCCACAAGTATGTTATGTTAATTAAGTAATTTAACAACGTAGCTACACAAATCTAAATTAATCACGACTCAAGGAAAATATATAAGGAAAAGCTGAGGTATACAACAAGGCTTCCACAGTAATGTGAAGAAAATGCACTGTGGGTTGAACACATATACCATAAAATTATATTACTAAATAAGACATCACAGAAACATAAAAATACAGTAACTGAATAAGCATGAAATACTGATGTTATGATTCCAATTAGTCTGCTGATTCTATCAAGTAAGTAGTATAAACTCAATGCATATGATAGGAAATAAATCAAGTTGATACGTACTTGTGACAAAAAATTTTTTTGTGAAAGTACAGCTATCAAAGGCAGCAATTTTCTCCTGCAATACTACGACAAGGATCCTAAAATTAGAGGGAAAAAACCACAAAAGAAAATGTTAATGTGTAATTCTGTAAACTGAACTATAAATAAGTTAAATCATCTAGATTTAAGTAAGTATGTACCAAAGGAATTTTTAAAAATCAAATGCTTCTTAAAGCATATAGGCTAGAAACATCTGCTTCTTAAATGTCAAAATACAGTCACAAAATCCTTAATATGATCAAGATAGACAAGATGAAAGGAAGAAAAGTCACAGGAGAACTACACCTCAAAATAAAATTTCATTTTCATTCATTATAAATCAAATGAACCTACCTTCATTAAGAATGTATGAGATCAATAAACTGCTGGCTATTTACTAAAAGTGTTTTTCCAGTGCTGGCTCAAAGTCATGGAATTAAACATAAAATGGATTTATACAACCTGGCACTTAAAATGATTGCTGAATTTCCCAACACAAGAGCCAAAATGAGAGAGGGAGGGAGGGAGAAAGGGAGAAAGGGAGGGAGGAAGGGAGGGAGGGAGGGAGGGAGGGAGAAAGGAAGCTCAGATAACTATTATTCAACGTAAATGAGACATTTCTGATTATTGAAATATTAAAATTAATCAGAATCTGTATTTCTCCCAAAGTTCAAGATTTATAAATAATTAGGGAAAAGTTATACATTTTCAAAATTAAAATGTATCTGAAATGAAGTTATTTTATAAACTACATTTTAGAGTATTGCTCCTTACAACTGTTGTTAAATATTTAACTACTAGATCCACCCATTTAAAAATGTTGATTTTTAAAATTTATTTAATTAATTAATGTATTTATTTTTGGCTGCATTGGGTCTTCGTTGCTACACATGGCTTTCTCTAGTTGCGGCGAGCCGGGGCTACTCTTCATTGCGGTGCTCGGGCTTCTCACTGCAGTGGCTTCTATTCTTGCAGAGCAAGGGCTCTAGGCACACGGGCTTAAGTAGTTGTGGCTCGTGGGCTCTAGAGCACAGGCTCAGTAGTTGTGGCGCATGGGCTTAGTTGCTCCGCGGCATGTGGATCTTCCTGGACCAGGGCTCAAACCCATGTCTGCTGCACTGGCAGGCGGATTCTTAACCACTGTGCCACCAGGGAAGCCCAAAAATGTTAACTTTTAATAATTTAATATATCACTGGATAATTACATTATCCCAGAAATAACATGAGTATACCTCCTATGTCATATATAATTTTGTTTGATGTTAAGTTTAAATATACATAATAACTAGATCTTCATTATGAATTACACACTATCACTGAACTTTTCTTTGTCCTATTTCATATTTTTGTACTGAATTCAAATATTTTTATCATTAATATCAAAGTCTTGGTCTTTTAGTTTGTATTTGTCAGGTAGTATTTACCCTTCCTTTTACATTCAAACTTTGAGTCACTTTTGAAATATCTCTTTAAAATCTAACCTGAGAGTCTTTTATTATAAAATTTATTTTTTGTTTTCCATGTTCCATGTGTTTGCTCTTTAATGAGATTAATAATTTGCAGCCATGACCTTGATAAGACATTTAGCATCATGGGGCTAGGAAAAATCTAGCTGGTCCCTCTTTTAGCTCCATTGTGAAGTGCAAAAAACTAAGAATATTTAAAAGCCTTTTTTACATTTCAGAAATAAGCTTTGTTTTGATGAATGCTAACAGGAAAATTACATTTCCCATCATAAACCAGTAAACATATAGAAGTACATATATTAAACAAAAAGTTATATATAAAATGTTATGTTATACATATAAAAAGGTTCCTCAAAGCAATATTTAACCTTCATATGTTTGCTCAGGCACTTTTATTCTTTTCCATTTCATTATTTCACTAATGGGTCAAGACAAAAAGTTTGAAAACATTAAGAAATCTTAAGAGCTACTTATATTTGGCAGAATTCCGAAGACATATTTGTGACTTTTTTATTATTATTATATCAAAGTCAATGATAATGGAAATGCACTACGTGCACAGGAGGTATGTTATCTTGCACAAGAAACACCTGAAAAATTGCTTACCTTTTGTTGCAATGGAGATCATAGATAGGTGTTTTAAACTGAATGGACTTGACCATCTCCCCAGTACGAAGTGAATATAAATCCACACAACAGTAAGGTGGACTTGTGCTAAAAAAAAAAAAAAAACCAAAAATATACATACATACATAAATAAACAAATAAATAAAGACAAAAGCCATTATGTTTTAACAGGTGGGAGGGGCAATAAATTTTCTTACTAACATAATACAAGCAAATTGATTTGGACTTTAATCAACAAAATTAGCAATTGCATAATGATGAAATACTGAAAGCTTTCACCCTAAAATCAGGGATTAGAGAAGAACACTTGAAGAATATGGCCACTCTACTCAACACAGTATAGAAGGTATGTGCATAAGAAATTACTACAAGAAAGAAATAAAGCTACAGTTATTTGTGAGAATTTGATTGTATAAGTATAAAACCTAGTAACACAAATTGCAATATATACACAGACAAACCCATAATAAAAGACAAACCATTAATATAAGGGTTAATATGTAGATTGATACAGTTCAACCCTAATCAAGAATCTATCAGAAACGAGACCTCGTTCTAAAATGTACATAAATACGCATTCTAAATGATAAGATTTAAATTATAAAGACATGTGTTCCTTCATACTAGAACAGATGAAGAGATCAATGTTTTCACCTTAAGAAAGTAGGAAAAGAGCAAGTTAAATCAAATGAAAGTGGAATGAGGGAATGAATAAAATACAACAAATCAATGAAACAAAACTTGAGTAAGCAAAAGAAAAAAATAAAAGTAAACCCAATTCCTTGAAATAGATAATTTGAATATTCCAGTATCTATAAAAGAAACCAAACTCATAATTTAAAACTTCTTACAAAGAAATCCTTAAAAATGGCTTCATTTGTAAATTCTACTAATCATTTAAACAAAAAAGTTTAGATATTCTACACAAACTCTTTTATAAGATAGGAGTCACCAACTTATTTTATGAGGCCAGTAACACATGATCCCAAAAATAAATACCTCACAAGAAACTACCGATATATTTATATGTCTCATGAATATACATTAAAAAATCCTCAACAAAAACATTAACAAGTTGGGACTGCCCTGGTGGCGCAGTGGTTAAGAATACACCTGCCGATGCAAGGGACACAGGTTTGAGCCCTGGACCAGGAAGATCCCACGTGCCACAGAGCAACTAAGCCCGTGCACCACAGCTACTGAGCCTGCGCTCTAGAGCCTGCAAGCCACAACTACTGAAGCCTGCGCACCTAGAGCCTGAGCTCCGCCACAAGAGAAGCCACCACAATGAGAAGCCCGTGCACCGCAAAGAAGAATATAGCCCTCGCTCGCTGCAACTAGAGAAGAAAGCCCGCGCGCAGCAATGAAGACTCAACACAGCCAAAAAAAATAAATAGGAAGCAGATCAGGGACCAGGGACCAGAAAAGGAGAGAAGCTACAGAGTACAAAGTGGCATGATGGGTGCCACTTTTAGGGCGATAGAAATGTTGCTGTGTCTTGATTGTGCTAGGGACTTAACACAAGTGCATACAATTGGTGAAAGTGGAGATGGGAGAGAATCTAGTAAAACTTGAACTTGAACTTCAACCTCTAAAATTGACACAAGGCAAAAATTCTTTTCTTAATGTTCCCAACTAATTAATCCAGTCCTCTGCTGAGAAGCAATGAGTTAATAATGAACGAAATCTAACATTTTGCCAGACCAACTGGGAAGGAAAAAACAGCTTGTCACCTTCAATTAGCAGCTCATTATAGCCACGGTACACTAGAAACTTGAATTCTGATCATTTCACTGGCATCCATACAATGTCACAACTGAGATTCTTCCTGCAGAGAGCCTTCAATAGAAGTAGACAAAACAAATGCTGTGAAGGCTCAGTTTAGAATTGAATGAACAAGATTTGGTAGATCTAAAAAGTCTATTTATATATGGAAAAAACCTCTTATTCAATGCCTAATAGAAAAAGATAATTCTTTTAAAATCAGAATTTTCAGAAAGTCACACATTCATAAAGGAGTCATGCTATCTGCCAATAACACAGTTGTGTACACGCCTGACATATCCTTTTGTTCTCTATTTTCTCTTTTTAAAAGCCTTGACTATTTCCCTGGGACACAGCAAGACAATCTTAATTTTCCTCATGGGTAGGCTGATGAGAAAGCTTTCTATAACATCAGCAGAATGCATGCCCCATAACAGAAAGGACGTGTGTTATTCTAAAATATAGAAACAAGCTTTTACTTTGTACTCTAGTATACACCAAGCAGTGTCAAAAGCTGTATACAGAAGTCTTCATTAGATTTCTAGAGCTCAAATGGATTAACATTTTTACAGGTTTGCGCCTGACATTTAAACCTAAAATTGTGACTTCACTTTAAGATAAAACCTAATTAATACTTTAAGGAAAAAAAGTTCACATAGAAATGTAGAGAATCTAATTTAGAATGTAACTGAATCTACTGCAAGCAAAACCAGAGTTGGAAAGAAAAGCAGAAATGACGTAATTTGTATTATTAAATCGTTGGTTAAAGGACTCTAAACTGTGCCCAGGCACCACTGCCTTTCCAACACATAAATATCAACAGGGGTAATATAAAGTTATTTAGTACTTTTAACGATAAATATATAATAGAAATGAATGCAAATTCTCCTTAACTGACCTTCCCTTTACCTATGTAACTTGTTTTATAGTGAGGAACCAGGACATATATTGAAAATTTTTGCATTGCAGCAATCTGTTACCTGCTGTATACATAACCTATACACATAAAGGAAGTTATAAAGCTTTTATTAGCAAAGGACTAATCCTCCCAGATCCAAAGGTATGGAATTTACAGTTCATTTCCGTGAAGAGAGTTGACTACAATTATTTAAAGAGTAAAAAATTTTAAAACTTCCATTACTGAAAGTGAAAAGGTTAAATTAAATATAAAACAAAATAGTTAAACTGGGTTTCCTAAAAGCAAATCCTGAAACTATAGTATAGAAGATAAACCCAAGAAGAAAACACTAAATGTTTTCATCTAAGTATGTTGCCTATTTCATTATTTCTTACTTTCTCTGTAATCCTTCCCATCACATTTTAAAAAAAGTTTTAATATGCTTTATTTTTTAGAGCAGTTTTTGGTTCACAACAAAATTGAGAGGAAGGTACAAAGGTTTTCCATATAGCCTCTGCCCCCATTCATGCACAGTCTACCCCATTATCAACGTCCCCTACCAAAGTGGAACATTTGCTACAACCTATAATGACACAATATAATCACCCAAACTCCATAGTTTTCATTATGGTTCACTCTTGGTGTTGTACATCGTATGGGTTTTGGACAAATTTATAACGACATATATCCAACATTACAGTAGCATACAGAATAGTCAGTCTCACTGCCCTAAAAATCCTTTGTTCTCTGCCTGTGCATCCCTCCTGGCGAACTCTGATCTTCTTACTGTCTTACTGTATTGCCTTTTCCAGAATGTTGTTTGGTTGGAATCATACAGTATGTATACTTTTCAGATTGGCTTCTTTCACTTAGTAATACACGGGGGTTTTTTTTGTTTTTTTTTGTTTTTTTTTTGCGGTACGCGGGCCTCTCACTGTTGTGGCCTCTCCCATCGCGGAGCACAGGCTCCGGACGCGCAGGCTCAGAGGCCATGGCTCACGGGCCCAGCCGCTCCGCGGCATGCGGGATCCTCCCAGACCGGGGCACGAACCCGTGTCCCCTGCACCGGCGGGTGGACTCCCAACCACTGCGCCACCAGGGAAGCCCAGTAATACACTTTTAAAGTTTCCCCCCTTTCTTTTCATGGCTTGATAGCTTTTAGTCCGGAATAGTATTCCATTATCTGGATGTACCACATTTTATTTATCCATTCACCTACTGAAGGACATCTTGGTTACTTCCAAATTCTGGCAATTCTGGATAAAGCTGATATAAACACCTGTGTGCAGTTTTTTGGGCAGACATAACCCCTTCGGGTAAATACTATGCAGGACAATTGTTTGACTATGGTAAAAGTATGTTTAGTTTTGAACAAAACTGCCAAACTGTCTTCCAAAGTGGTTTTACCATTTTGCATTCCTACCAGAAATTAATGAGAGCTCCTGTTGCTCCACTTTACCAGCATTTGATGTATTCAGTGAACTGAATTTTGGCCAGGGGTGTAGTAGTATGTCCTTGTTGTTTCCCTGATGACATATGATATGGAGCACCTTTTCATATGTTTACTTGACATCTGTATATTGTCTTTGAGGTGAGGTCTTTTGCCCAATTTTTAATCAGGTTGTTCATTTTCTTATTTTTGATTTTTAAGAGCTTTGTGTATTTTGGATAACAGTCCTTTATCAGATATGTGTTTTGCAAGTGTTTTCTCCCATCCCAGTCTGTGTTTTTGAAGAGTGGGAGTATGTAATTTTAATGAAGTCCAAGTTTTATTCAGAAAATTGAATCTGTATAGGACAAACCTCAGAAAAATTTCCAGAATGAAGAAGAAATAAGAGATGAAATGAAAGATAGCAGATTAAAAAACTGAATATAGAGATTCAATTTATAAAAATTCATAATCCTGAAGAAATTCTACCTCAAGACTGCAGTATCAGTCTCTACCTGACAGTTTCCAGCCTGCTAGCCTACTCTACTTCTTACCTGCCAGCCCAGTCACATAAGCCAATTCCTTGAAATGAAAATCACATGTGTGTTTCTGTATATGCGTGTGTGTACACTGAGTGATATACCAGGGAATCTAGAATACAGCACACATGCCCAGAGCCAATGCCGGCTCAACAAAGAACTGTGAAGACATTAGTCTTGCATCTCTGGCTGAGCTTTTGACTGCACAAGCCAGAGGTAAAGGCTAGAGCAGAGCTGTAGATGGTATCACTACACACTCAAAGGAGTGTCCCAAACATAGTCTTTACAAAAAGAGTTTGAAAAAGTCAATAAACAGTGTGGGGCTGCAGACCTCAACAAGCAAAACAGCAAACCCTGGGGAGGGGAGGACAATATGACGTTCAGAGTTGCCACATTATGATATTCAAAATGTCCACCAGGGCTTCCCTGGTGGCGCAGTGGTTGGGGGTCCGCCTGCCGATGCAGGGGACACGGGTTCGAGCCCCGGTCTGGGAAGATCCCATATGCCGTGGAGCGGCTGGGCCCGTGAGCCATGTCTGCTGAGCCTGCGCGTCCGGAGCCTGTGCTCCGCAACGGGAGAGGCACAACAGTGAGAGACCCGCGTACTGCAAAAAAAAAAAAAAAAATGTTCACCATTCAACAAAAAATCGCAAGGCACACAAAGAAACAGGAAGGTATAGCCCATACAAAGAACAAAAATAAACTGAGAGAAACTGACACTGAAGAACCTATACAAAGAATTTAAATCAACTTGTCTTATATATGCTCAAAAAGCTAAAAGAAATTATAGACAAAGAAATAAGGGGGAAAGATGAATTCACAAATTGAAAATATCAATAAAGATACTGGTTCCTTATGAAAAAGGAACCACATAGAAATAACAGAACAGTACAATAACTAAAATGAAAAAGGCACTAAAGGTTTCAAAAGTCTATCTGAATATCAGAATAGACCAAAGAAAGAATTCACAAACTTGAAAATAAGATGAGTGAAATTACATATCAGAGTAGCAGAATGAAAAAAATGAAAGAAAAAAAAATGAACACAGCTTAAGATTAACAATATAAATCAACTAAACTCAACAAGCCTATAGAAGACTCTACCCAATAATGGCAGAATACACATTCTTCTTCTACGTTAGCCACAAAACAAGTCTCACTAAATTTAAAAACAATGAAGACAATCTCTCTAACCAAGCTGGAATGACATTACAAATCAAAAGCAGAAGGAAAACTGTAAATTCATGAATATGTGATATTAAACATAGCATATCAAATAATCACCATGTCACAAATATGTGGAATTAAATAATAAACTCTTAACAGTCAACATCACATTAACAGAATGAAAGGGGGAGAAAACAACATGATCATCTCAACCAATACAGAAAAAGCATCTGCCAAAATTCAACACCCTTTCATAATTAAAAAAAAAAAAAAAAAAAAACCACAGCAACAACAAAAAAATACAGGAAACTAGGAACAGAAGGGAACTTCCAAATATGATAAAGGGCATTTGCAAAACACTATACTAAGTGACAAAAGACTGAATGTTTTTCCGCTAATATCTGAAACAAGACAAAGATGCCTACAGTCAACACTGTGTTGAAAGATCTAACCAAAGCAATTAGGCAAGAAAAAGAAACTGAAAACTTCTAAATTGGAAAAGAAATAAAACTATCTCTATTCACAGACAACATGATGCTATATATAGAAAATTCCAAAGAATTCATAAAATAGTACTAGAACTGATAAATTCAGGAAAATTTCAGGGTACAAGATCAACATACATAAACCAGCAATTATCAATCCAAAATAAAAAGTTAAGAAAGCAGTTCTAGTTACAATAGCAATGCAATCTCTATCAACATTCCAATGGCTTTTGCAGAAGTGAAAAGCCAACCTAAAAACAAATGAAGTTGTAAGAGGTCCCAAATAAAAAAGAATTGGAGGACTCACATTACCTGATTTCAAAAATTACAACAAAGCTACATTAATCAAAATACTGTGTTACTGACATCAGACATATAAACCAATGGAATAAAATTCAGAGTCCAGAAATAAACCCATACATCTATGATCAATTAATTTTTGAAAAAGGTACCAAGTATCTTCAACAAATGGTACTGGGAAAACTGAAGTCCACATGCAAAAAAGTTGGACTACTATCTTAAATCATATATAAAAATTAACTCAAAATGTATTAAAGACCTAAATATAAGAGCTAAAACTATACAAGACGAACATATAGGGGTAAATCTTCATGATCTTGGATTTGACAATATTTTCAGATGTGACACCAAAAGCACAAGCAACAGAAGAAAAAAAATTATATTACATCAATATTTAAAACTGTTGTGTGTCAAAGGGCATTATTTTAAAAAGCTAAAAGACAATCAAAAAATAGAAAATATTTGTAAATCATATATCAGATAAGGATCTAGTATCCAAAGTATATTGAGAACTCTTACTATTCAACATCTAGAAGATAAACAACCCAATTACAAAATGAGCACAGGATGTGAATAGACATTTCTCCAAAGAAGATATACAGATGGCCAACAAGTATATGAAAAGATTATCAAAATCACTGATCAGTGTTGAAATGCAAATCAAAACCACAGTGAGATACTACTTCACACCCACTAGGTTTGTTATAACAAAACAATTGAAAAGGAGCATGTATTTGCAAGGATACAGAAAAAGTAAAACCCTGATCCATTACTGGTGGGAATGTAAAATGGTGCAGCTACTGTGAAAAACAGTCTGGCAGTTCCTCAAAAAGCTAAAGATAGAATTACCATATGATCCAGCAATTCCACTCCTAGATGTATACCAAGAAATGAAAGCATGGGGCTTCCCTGGTGGCACAGTGGTTGAGGCTCCGTCTGCCGATGCAGGGGACACGGGTTCGTGCCCCAGTCCGGGAAGATCCCACATGCCACCGAGCGGTTAGGCCCATGAGCCGTGGCCGCTGAGCCTGTGCATCTGGAGCCTGTGCTCCGTAATGGGAGAGGCTACAACGGTGAGAGGCCCATGTACCGCCAAAAAAAAAAAAAAGAAATGAAAGCATATGTCGACAGAAAAACATGTACATGAATATTCATATCAGCATTATTCATAATAACCACAAAGTGGAAACAACCCTATGTCCTTTTTTTTTTTTTTTATTTTTATTTATTTTTTTTTTTGCGGCACGCGGGCCCCTCACCGCTGCGGCCCCTCCCGCCGCGGAGCACAGGCTCCGGACACACAGGCCCAGCAGCCATGGCCCACGGGCCCAGCCGCTCCGCGGCACGCGGGACCCTCCCGGACCGGGGTACGAACCCGCGTCCCCCGCATCGGCAGGCGGACCCCCAACCACTGCGCCACCAGGGAAGCCCCATATGTCCTTTTAAATGATGAATGCATAAACAAACTGTCGTATACACATACAATGTAATATTATTTTGCCTTAAAAAGAAATAAGTTCCAACAATATGGTGTTCTGGAAAAGCAAATCTATAGAGACAGTAAAAAGATCTACTACTACTTCAATAGCATTCAGTTGCCTTTTCACTTACTTATTTGAATATTAAATTTCAGCAGTGTATCTAGAGTCATGATTTACTGCTTACTCTCTCAATCTATCAAACTAATTTCTTTCCTTTAAGTACTATATAGACAATTATGTTAAACTAATACACTTTTAAATAAATTTTTACTATTATAAACTATTCTGAAACAAATGTGAGTGGGCTTCCATTTCTCAGGTTCTTCTGTAACACACTAAAACTGTTGATAACCTTTTATTAAGCCAACATACTTTTATTAGGACAACAGAGAGTCTCCAAATAATAAAACTTTTAAAATGCTAAGCATTAAGTACTTTTAATCAAAAGTTATTTTAATTTTCATTATTTATACCAGTAATTTTTTCTTAATAGGGGTTACACAGTGAAAAGATTTGACCAAAAATACATAACCACATAATTTGGTTGAGTGACTGTCAGAACTCTCAATCCATGACTTCAGTTAGTTTTATATACAGATAATACTATACATGTTGTAAACATTGGGAAATATTCTGACAGTGTGTTTCAGATCCAACAATTACTATTTAAGGGAAGAGTCAGCAATACAGTGAGACCTAATCAAATGAACCACTAAATGGAGCAAGGAGCATGAAATGGTCAAAGAATAGAAATTAAATAAGATCTTTAGGTATGTGCAGTTAAGTATTCCTATTGAAGTACATCTTTCCATAGAAGATGCAATAATCCCTTTTCTAATGTCAAACGCTAGGTTATTAGCATGTAGAAAATGAGGAATGACCTAGGTATCTTGGGCTTTTTGTGAAGACTTAGAATAATGGAAGAATGATGATGGTGACCTTACACTTTATCTTTGAAATTTAAACACTGATTGAAAATGTTGTATTAGATAGGTGCAAACTATCTTTTATGCCTGATAGAAAACAAGAATCACAAATAATATATATTAATCCCCTAAACTTATAACTTTCTATCACAGAGTCACAGAGTCTACTTTTAATTTTTATACTAATTTTTTTCTTAATATTCATATATTTTATTAGAATCATAGCCATTTCTTACCCTAGACAATGTTTTCAAAATAGTTTTTGGGGGGACTTTCCTGGTGGCACAGTGGTTAAGAATCCACCTGCCAATGCAGGGGACACAGGTTCGATCCCTGGTCCGGAAGATCCCATACGCCATGGAGCAACTAAGCTCGTGCGCCACAACTACTGAGCCTGTGCTCTAAAGCCCGCGTGCCACAACTACTGAGCCTGTGCACCACAGCTACTGAAGCCTACAAGCCTAGAGTCCGTGCTCCGCAACATGAGAAGCCACCGCAGTGAGAAGCCCGTGCACCACAGCGAAGAGTAGCCCCCGATCACCACAACTAGAAAGCCTGCACGCAGCAACGAAGACCCAACACAGCCATAAATAAATAAATAAATTGAAAAAAAAAAGTTTTTTTGTAATGCAATACAATAAGCATCACGTTAAAGCAATGTGAGATATGGCTTTTATGACTTGAAAATTCTAAACATTAATAACATTTTCCTTTACAAAGACTTTTATTATTTTTATTCATGATATTTAACAGATTGAACCAAAATTAGGAAAAGCGGAACAAAGTATTTGAGAAAGTGACATTTTCCAAGAATATGCATGTATAAGTGAAACACAAAATAGCAAAGACATCTTAAATCTACCACAAATTGCAAGAAGCATGGAAACACTTATTTTTAAATGGGAAAAAGCTGCACAACCTTCAACATGTGTTACTGAAGCTAATCCTTTAAATATAAGAGGAAACTTTTTGATAGTATTACATTATTTGTATTCTTATCCAGCTGCTAAAGAACAAAAGCCAGTTGGTGGCGTTTTTTTATTAAGTAATTAAAAAGAAAAAGCCAAGAAAATGGAAACTTAACCATATTAAAGACTAAATTTGTGATTAGCCCAGTTAATAATAACATTTTTCTTTTGCAAAGTTCAGAATAAACGCTGGGTATTTAAACCTTCCAACACCACTACAAGTTGAGAGAGTGGTACTAACAATGCTTTTACATGGGGAGGTAACCAGGCAAGAAGTAAAGTCTCCACATGAAAACAGGAGGTAATGTAAAATTGAGGGTGGAATCAGGTGTTCTTCAATAGGGTCATATACTACATAAGAAGTAAAGAGGTAATACACTGTATTTTTTTTATGTAAGATTCTATTATTTGCAATCAAATATGAAGATGAGTTAGAAATATTCTACCTTCATGGAGATTTCAAAAAATATTAGTTTTTTTTTTTTTAAGGATAGAGAATAAAGTTATAATACAAGTATGTTTAATACACCACAGTGAAGGGCTTCCCTAGTGGCGCAGTGGTTCAGAGTCTGCCTGCCGATGCAGGGGACACGGGTTCGTGCCCCGGTCCGGGAAGATCCCACATGCCGCGGAGCGGCTAGACCCGTGAGCCATGGCCGCTGAGCCTGCGTGTCCGGAGCCTGTGCTCTGCAACGGGAGAGGCCACAACAGTGAGAGGCCCGTGTACAGCAAAAAAAAAAAAAAAAAAAAAAATACCACAGCGAAAAACAAATGCAATGGAAATTCAAATTATGGAAGAGATGTTACAGGGAACAAAAAAAGTCTGCAGGTTAGTTCATATATCCATATATAAACAATATAAACATTACACAGTTTATACATTTATGATACTGTTTTTCATTTATGCCTAAATAATCTTTGTCCACTAAAAACTATTCCTAAATACAATAGTTAAAATTTTAAGGGGCTTCCCTGGTGGCGCAGTGGTTAAGAATCCGCCTGCCAATGCAGGGGACACGGGTTCGAGCCCTGATCCGGGAAGATCCCACATGCCACGGAGCAACTAAGCCCGTGCACCACAACTACTGAGCCTGCACTCTAGAGCCTGCCAGCCACAACTACTAAAGCCCGCACACCTAGAGCCTATGCTCCCAACAAGAGAAGGCACCACAATGAGAAGCCTGCCCACCACTACAAAGAGTAGCCCCTGCTCACCGCAACCAGAGAAAAGCCCATGGTGCAGCAACGAAGACCCAACGCAGCCAAAAATAAAATAAAATAAAATAAACTTATTAAAAAAAAATTTAAGAAAAATTTTCAAAAACTTTAGGGTATGGTAGAGATCAGCAAACTATGTCCCAAATCCAACACCAACTGCCAGTTTCACTGGAATATAGCCACACCCACTTATTTATTTTCTATGGTTGAGTTGAGTAGTTGCCACAGAGACCATATAGTCCGCTGAGCATTTCATACATGGCAAAACCAAACCAAACCAAACCAAAACAAAACACCTTTGGGGCTTCCCTGGTGGCGCAGTGGTTGAGAGTCCGCCTGCCGATGCAGGGGACACGGGTTCGTGCCCCGGTCCGGGAAGATCCCACGTGCCGCGAAGCGGCTGGGCCCGTGAGCCATGGCCGCTGAGCCTGCGCGTCCGGAGCCTGTGCTCCGCAACGGGGGGAGAGGCCACAACAGTGAGAGGCCCGCGTACCGGAAAAAAAAAACACCTTTACGTGTTGAGGAAAGTACAAAAGTAATTCAACAGATTAAGGCTAATATCTTGAAAAAATGATGAAGTAGCAAAGAATAGGGAAAAACCATGACCTAAACCTGATACATTATACGAAAAATAACACAAAGGGGATCATAAATTTAAATATGAATGTACGGACGTCCCTGCTGGTTCAGTGGTTAAGAATCCGCCTTCCAACGCAGGGGACATGGGTACGATTCCTGGTCGGGGAACTAAGATCCCACATGCCGTGGGGCAACTAAGCCCACGCGTCACAACTAGAGAGCCCACATGCCGCAACTACTGAGCCGACGTGCCACAGCTAGAGAGAAGCCTGCATGCTGCAACGAAGAGTCCACGTGCCACAACTAAGACCCGACACAGCCAAATTAATTAATTTAAAAGGGGGCGGGGGGAGACACCTTTACTGACCCCTGAAGTATAGTTCTCCATTTCTAGTGTAACTGGGTTGCTTTACACTGTCTTTCTCAGGGGTCTTTTAGGTATGTGCTTCAGTTGAGGCAGATATGAAGTGAGCCTGAGTTCCTGAAATATAGGAACTCTACAACAATATATCTTGGGATTAAACATTCTGATGTTTGACATTTCCTCCACTGCATTACTTTGCTTCTCTTATTTGGGAAATATGCAAATGTTCTAATTTTCTTCCCATTTTGCTCAAGCTCTCATTTTATTCAGTTTTCTGTCTAGTCTTCCTTCTCCACCTTCTAACTTCTTTGTCAGTTCTACGATGAATTTGTGGAGCTATGTCCTTCTGGTTCTTCCCATAGGTCATGTCTCTCATATTATCTCACCCTGTCTTCCCTAAGTTCTTGTATGTCTGTTTTGTACTCTTTCTTTATAGAAATAATTGTGAAATATCTATTTACAATTATGAACTACTCCATGGCAATATTATTCTACTGACTGGTCTTTACTTACCAATAACTTTTCACTAAGTTATTTTCCATCTGTCCATTTCATGTAAGCTTTCAAAGATAAAGGTGATCCTGATATTGCTTACTATCTTTAATGACCATAAGATCTGTAGTAATGCCCACTCTTAATATTGGTGATTTGTGTGGTTTTCAACCAGTCCTACTAATGATGTTTTCAAAGAACTAGTTTTTGACGTAACTGATTTTCTCCGTTGTTTGTCCATTTCCTTTCATTAATTTCCATTTATTATTTTCTTCCTTTTACTTATTTTAGGTAAACTTGCTCCTCTTTTTTAGATGCTTAAGGTGAAAGGTTTTAGACCTTCCTTCTTCCAAACATGAGCATTTAGCGCTATAAACATCCCCTGTCTCTGCTTTAGTTACATTCCATTTTTCATATGCTGTGTTTTTTCAGTCTTTCAATTCAAAATCTGCTCTATTTTCTCTTGAGCTCTGCTTTACCCATTGTTTAATTTCCAAACACTGTACAGGTTTTACAGAGAGATGTTTATTACTGAATTCTAACTTAACTGCACTGTGGTTATAAAACATACTCTGTTTTTGAGACTTGCTTTATCACCCAGCATATGGTCAGTCTTGGTCAATGCTGTATGTACAGTATGTAGATATAGTATTCTATAAATATCAGGTGAGTCAAAATGATGCTGTAGTTGATATCTTCTATATCCTGACTGATTTCCTATCTCCTAGTTGCATCATTTACTAAAAGAGGATTCCTCATCTCTAACTTTAATTGTTGATTTCTCTATTTTCCTTTCAGCTGTAATAGTGCTTCATGTATTTTTAAAATTCATATTTTTTCAACATATTCGAATAGTCATTTTTTAAAAGACTGAACATATTCAAGGAAGAACAAATGTCTGCCAGTCATCTCCCCTAAAGAAATAAATATTAAATAATAAAATACCCATTACACATGAGTAGGTATTTTTATAATATATAAGTATGGTTATCTAAGACAATTCCAAATAAATTGGATTAAAGTTCCAGTGAAGTAGGAGGTATGGTACTCTGCTGGAAATAAAAGAGCTTTAAACAAAGTTATGAATGTTTGGAACAGCTAATCTGTCATCTTCTACTCCATCTGTTTATTAAATATATACGCCTTCTAATACGAGTTTACCATCCAAATCTAAATAGTTCAACTATTCTGACTTCTGCTAAGAAAAGTAAAATTTTCAGTAGATAAAAGGTCAAAGTGCAATCATTCAAGAATAGAGCAAAATCCTCTGAATCTCCAAGAGATGAGATGATCAAGCCTCATTTCCCAATAACACAAAGGACAAGTTTGTCAACCTGTCAAATATCTCTTCAAAATTCAAAATCTAAGGATCTACCTCCCCCAAAAATAAATATCAATAAGAATTAGAACATTTTAAAACCTCTCAACTGGTTTTAACTAGACTAATGAGGTACAAGTGAAATATATTCTAATTACCATTCTACATAACATGATCTAACACGAAGTAGCATATAACTATGCTGAGGTTACAAAAACCTAAAACCCTAACATATAGGCAACATTTTATTTCAAACTCCAAAAATAATACAACACAATTCATAATTATATACATGTGAGATATTTATAAGTAACCATGAACCATATTAATAAATTCCAACTAGTCCAAGGACAATGACAATAACATTAAAAAACATATAATGAGTTTATTCTAACGAATAAGGAAAAGAACTGCCCACTAATCCTGCCAGAATATTTCCCGTGATTTTTAAAAATCATTTGGAGATACTAAACCATTCTTAATGAAGGAATGCAAACAAAGGTACTAAACAAATCTAGTAATGTCATCTACACATTTCACAAACTTACACGCCCTTTCAATCAAAAGAACTAGAAGCTTCCAGAAGGCAGAGACTACACTGTGTTTACTGTTGTAATACGTTGAACATAACATTATTTGTTAAAAGAATCTATTAAAAATTGAGAAAAGAATTGATGTTAACTACTTGTTATCAATTAACAACTCTCTACGATATGATAATGGTGTATACATGTTTGTCTAAAACCACAGAATGTATGTTTGTCCAAATATATATACATATATAAATAAATACATGTTTGTCCCAAACCATAGAATGTACAAGACTGAATGAACTGAAGAGGGAGATACTTGGCAAAATTCCATTTATGAAGTAAAGATATGAAAATGTTTGACATTCTACCTTTTGAATCTCACTTATCTAATAATAAGTCCCACGACTGTGGCTGCTCTATAATTTTGATTATTGTGCATTTGATAAATACCAGCCATTGTTATAAAGACACTATATGTATTATTTCATTTAACCCTTATGTGATCTATTTACAGAGGAAAGCTTTTCATTAAGCATTTTCAGCAATGGAATATCATAGGAAAATGTTTCTATCAACAGCAAGGGCTTCAAATATTGAATATTTAATATTTTAAATTGCTGATATTCATTTACTAATTGATTAGGAAAATGATTTATAGACATAGAAGACAAAGACAGAAAACACAGAAAACGAAGATTGAAAGCTGTAAACTCGCCTTCACTAGCATCATGTTTCCAAATAATCAAAAAGAAAACAAATAAATCTGCCTCTGCTATTCACAAAGTAAATATTATAATTAGCCATAATTACAGTACAACTGTTATACTGTATTCTTTGAAATTAATACTTCAGGATACTAAAATGTTACTTTGGGATTGGGGGAGGGAAAGATTGGGAGTTTAGGATTAGCAGATGGAAACTGTTATATTTGGACGGATAAACAAGGTCCTGCTATACAGCACAGGGAACTAGATTCAATATCCTGTGATAAATCATGATGAAAAAGAAATATGTATAACTGAATAACTTTGCTGTACAGCAGAAATTAACACAACATTGTAAATCACTACACTTCAATAAAATTTTTAAAAAATAAATAAAATCTTACTTTGTAATTCCCAATGTAAAAGAAGATCAGTTTTTCTTAATAGCAGAAAATTAATAAATTGTTCACTATTTTATAATTTTTGAAGATATATGAATTTAGGGAGTCTAAATTCTACTACAACCTGTTGTTTCCTTTTCGTGGACAACATACTCCTCTTGGGAAACCACTGGCAGAGGGATACCGAAAAACAGAGGCAAAAAAGTTAAGTTAAAAATTAAAATTTTACTTAATGGTTAAGAAATGGATCATAAATACAGTTCCCTAAAAATAAAAAGTTAATTTTGAGTCATGATATTATAAAGAAACTTTGAAAACTAAAATAATATAGTAAGAAAAATTTGTGTATTCTTTAAGGCAGAAGCAATAACACTCCAAATAAAAACAAAGCAAAATCTTGCTTGAATTTATTTCCCTAGAAAGCAAGCTAATTTGTGAAATGCTTATCTGTCATGATAAACAAAGTATATACAGAATCATTTGCATATTAACAGATAAATATAACCATAAGTTTAACTGAAAAACATGGGACACTGGAAATGAGAGCACTAAGTCTGGTTCAATTCACGAAAAAGATGTTAATTATACCAACTTCTGCCAAGCAAGCACAGACATCAAATATGCTCTACTGCGTAAAAGCGTACCTGGTTTTATTATTCCAGTGTTACCCTAAAACTTTACCAATGTGCGTGAAGTCTGCGTATGAAATCAATACAAACCAACATATTAAACATGTCAAAGAAGCCAACAGATCATTACAGCATTTGAGACACAGTGAGAAATTTCAACAAGCTAAAGCTAATAGATTATATGCAATCTATTTCTCAAAATCAAGGAATACCAAAACTTACCAAAAGACATTTTAGAAAAGGATATGTGTAAAAACTTATTACTTCTGATATTTCCCTTCTTCATACTTAAAATGACAACAGAAAATCTGAGCCCTTGCATTTATATATTTTTTAGAAGGTGCCTATATTGTTCTAAATCAATTCTTCTAATTTGACTTACTAAAGCACAAGAAAATCATTATTTGTACACTGTAGAGTATGTCTGTTTGAAACTTGTGAGGAATATTTACATTCCATAATACCTGATACAGCCACATGATTGTCCTTTCTTTTTCCTGTGATATCAGGTTTAGAAAAAAAAGCAGATGACCCTTTAAATACTTATAATAATATGCAAGGTTATTTTATAGTGAGGTATAAACTGAACTGCAACAACTCCAAATGCCATATAGATATGGTTAAAACTTAAAAGTCATCTTCCAGTTTGAACAGTATCATTACTATGAAAGATTACTTTTCTTAGTAGTTAAAACAAAAACGTTTTTCTAATTTGACTGCTCTTATAAAGGTAGGTGGAATGGGGCAGGGGGTGGGGGGATGAGAGGAATCAAACAACAAACAAAAGTTGTGAAATACACATATTACATCCAAAGTGGCTAATTATAATTTTGAAACAATATGTTAGAAGTTCTTATAAAAATATTTAGGGGAAGAAAGTGAAAATAAATTATTTGTAACATAATTTTGAAACGTTGGTAATTCAAAGAAATAATCCTCATTCACAATTCACAAATAAAACTACTATATGAATGGTCACAGAGGCAGATATACAAAATGCAAAATACTAAGGTTATACTGGAGCAATTTGTAACCACAGCTTAACCACAGCAAGATGTGAATTTTTGATCCAACCCTGTAAGAAATTTTGTATTTCATTATAAGGAATAAAAATTCTCTTTCTTGCCCAGGATCAAGAAAACTAACAACATACTAATTAAAGCTATCTATTCAATACCTAAATAAAAGACTGCCTAAATAAATTTCTTCCCAAGTGAAACCACGAGTATATTTGCCTTACAAAACAATAGTGCATAATTGTGTTTTTCAAGAATTATATAAAAGGTTTTAAGAAGATTAGTAAAGGGCTGGAACTGGAGATACAAGTTAGTACAGACGTTCATATGACATAAGGGCAGACTAATTGAAATTCAGATTGTTTTAGAATACATAAAATGCAAGGTCAAAGTATTTATCCTATATATAGTATAGAAACACTAACTTTAAAAGAAAAGGATGAAAAGCAGGTGGTGACAGATGAATGGAAAGAAGTTTCAGAGAAATTAAAGGGAAATGTCTCTAAGGTTCTGGTCCCTGTGGGATGGACAGTTAAAAATGGAAACTGGAAATTCCCATTTCAACTTCCAGGATTAAGCAGTTTAATAGTTATCAGTCTGATGCTCCTAAAGTGGTTAGGCTTTATTTTGAAAAGCATACTTTAAGATCTAAATTCTCCTCAGAAATGGGCAGAATGTTTCTTCTCCCTCACCAAAAATAACTTCTTTACATTTTGAGCCTAGATTTTTAAATAAAGGAGAGACTTAAAAAAAAAAAAAAAAAAAAAGCGTATCTCAGGCAAGGCTCAGTTCACTGGATCTATGTCACATTGATTTATAACAGTTATTTCTTAGGGGGAAAAAAGCACACACAGATGCAAACAATTACTCTATTTTTGTAGGCAACAAGTGAGGTGGGTGGTAACTGAGAAATTTTTTTAAAATCCTGTCACAACATTCTGCTTTTTCTTAAGAAACCCTCCTCACACAACAAACGTTTGCCACATCAGAGAATTTCCAGGGCCCGAAGCACCACTTTGATTCCAGACCGCTGCAGGCATTAGCAGGAGGTAATTAGGGTAAAAAGTTCAGCCACAGTTCCATGTCTAGAGTCCTGCCAGAAATAAATTTCCTCTCTGTTCACTGGTTTCTACTGTACCCTCCCTAAGAATCATATTGAAAACACATTTATCTTTGTGGAGTTTGTTCCTCTTCTAATTAACGTTATGGCGTTTACAGTGTTTAATAATTTAAAACGTCCCCCATCGCAGCAGTTTTGTCTTTAACAGTGGAGGAGTGCATTATCATTTTTCCTATACTGCTGCTTCATTTGACAAGTGACTCACAGAAGTATGCAGTGCAGCTGTTCTCATCAAGCTCTCTGGTCATCATAAACTTTACTTTTATTTCCTTGTTTGAAAAAGGTGCATGGACGAAACTGACAAACAGATGCATTCAGTATGTGCTCGCTGAAATTTTTTAGGGAAATGAAGACTAACAAGTAAACAGAGTTAGAATAAAATAGGAAATGTTACTTTAACACATACAAATTTATTATATTTCATTATTTCCACAGAGCTAAATACAAACTGTGTATTTAAATAAGTGATAAAACCTAAATATACCACATGTTTAAGCACTTAAAAGTTTTTTTAAAAAACTCCAAAGGGACACTCAAAATACTGTCTCTTGTTCATTCCTCTCCACAAGCACATTTACCAACCCCACATCAGGAGGCTCTAATTAATATGCCAGTTATTGTATAATAACTGTTTTAACCTTCCTTAGATATTGTGTTTGAAAAACAAGATGTTAGTAAAATTACTTGAATGCCAAGAAAAAAGACTCGTTATACCAAAAGTTACTGACAAAGAGCAAGATCAGGTAACATTAAGATATAACACACTCAAAAGACTAAAAAACAAAAACAAAAACAAAATCTTGCTTCTAGGATATTACATTGGTTGTGACAACCACCTTGAGGCCAGGAAATTTAGTTTTAAAATAACAATCTGTTTCTAAACATAAAACAATAATTCAAGTCATTTGTAATTTTTTTGAAGTTTTTCAGCGCAGTATAAGTCCAAAGGAGTTTTTGTGTATTGTGCCTCTGTATCCTAAGGTATATTCATCTTTACAAACTGAAATAAACAAGAAAATTGTGGCTCTCTGTAACATCCTGCACAGAATAAAAAACCAGGATCTTATCGCCTTAAAAAAAACAACCAATCTCCTCTACCATTGCACTTTCCCACCAAGTAATTATTCAGGACTTCCTATTTGTCCTTTTTCCCCCCTCATGATCTGGATGGCTTCAAGAATTTCTGCCATCTTTGAGGGGAATTTTCCAATTAGACTTATAGAGCAATATCATGTTTTGTACCATTATAGTTGGATTTACATTTCTCGAACATTAAAAAAAAAAGAAGCTATTTAAAGGTATTCTAGGGCTTCCCTGGTGGCGCAGTGGTTGAGAGTCCGCCTGCCGATGCAGGGGACACGGGTTCGTGCCCCGGTCCGGGAAGATCCCACATGCCGAGGAGCGGCTGGGCCCGTGAGCCATAGCCGCTGAGCCTGCGCGTCCGGAGCCTGTGTTCCGCAACGGGAGAGGCCACAACAGTGAGAGGCCCGCGTACCGCAAAAAAAAAAAAAAAAAAAAAAAAAAAAAAAAAAAAAAAAAAAAAAA